>NC_091990.1:9844279-10554189 GCF_044704955.1 Pristiophorus japonicus
AAGTGCTCTACTCTGAACTCCTTCATGGCAAACGAGCCAAAGGTGGGCAAAGGAAACGTTACAAGGACACTCTAAGCCTTCCTGATTAAGTGCAACATCCCCACCGACACCTGGCAGTCCCTGGCCAAAGACCACCCTAAGTGGAGGAAGTGCTTCTGGGAGGGCGCAATGCACCTCGAGTCTCATTGCCGAGAGCATGCAGAAATCCAACACAGGCAGTGGAAAGAGCATGCGGCAAACCTGTCCCACCCTCCCTTTCCCTCAACTACCATCTCTTTCCCACCTGTGACAGGGACTATGGTTCTCATTGGACTATTCAACCACCTTAGAAACATAGTACTCCATTCCTGCTTTCTCTCCATACCTTGACCCCTTTGGCCATAAGGGCCACATCTAACTCCCTTTTGAATATATCTAAGGACTCATTCTAAGAGTGGAAGCAAGTCTCCCTCGATTCTGAGGGACTGCCTGATGATGGTTGTTACATTATCCAATGTTTTTAAAAAAATATATATATTATATATATATATATATATTAAATATTATTTATACTTAAATGCAGTCACACTTTTCTGATGGTTGTACCTGTACTTTAAACTATTAGCAAAGGACCAAACCAGCACTGAAACCACTGCCACAATGATCAATTGTTTTCTTCCTTTTCACAGAATGGAAAACTGAAGTTCTTACAAGAAATCGCTGGATAATTGCAGGTGTTCTTGTTGCTGCTGAATTTATAATCATTTTAATTCTCATCGTGGCTGTGTGCCAGAAACGTGCTTCACTGGAAAATGGAATTAAACAAGATGGACTCAGCATTACGTGATGGATGATTCAAGAAAATGCATGATATTGAGCGCTAACTATCCCATCCACCATGAAGACCAATTTACTGCTGTAGCAGGGTTATTGCTTCTCTCAACTCTTTTGCAAGTGAGCCCCAGGTGGGCAGAAGAAACATTTCAAGGACACCCTCAAAGCCTCCTTGATGAAATGCAACATCCCCACCAACACCTGGGAGCACCCTACATGGAGGAAGTGCATCCAGGAGGGTTCTGAGCACCTAGAGTCTCATCACCGAGGTCATGCAGAAAACTAGTGCAGGCAGCGGAAGGAGCGTGCGGCAAACAAGTCCCACCACCCTTTCCTTCATTGGCTGTCTGTTCCACCTGTGACGGAGACTGTAACTCCCGTATTGGACTGTTCAGTCACCTAAGAACTCACTTTTAGAGTGGAAGCAAGTCTTCCTAGATTTTGAGGGACTGCCGATGATATTCAAGACTGAGTTCGATAGATTTTTGGGCACCGGGGAATCGAGGGATTTGGAGATAGGGTGGGAGAGTTGAAGTAGATCAGCCATGATCTCATTGAATGGCGGAGCAGACTCGGGACCTTATGGCCTGCTCCCAATTCTTATGTTATCACTCATGGTTACTCTTGAGTAACAGCTGAGAAGATAAACAGATGTAAATAATTACATGACTCATTTGAAATTAGTTTCATCATTTTAAAAATAGTATTACTTTTAGTTTAGAATTGTTTTAGCATATCAGGAGAATGCAGAATCACCTGTAAGTTTGAAGAACATGGTGTGAATTTTCTTGTGTATTAAAAAATTTATAAATTACTGTATTGGTTTCTGTCATATGATTAATAGTGCCTGAGTTGCACTTCAGTCAGCTGCTGTGTGACATCGGTTAAGCAATCTCCCCTGCAATAGTCATGATGCGTGCAAGTTTAGTGTGAAACTGCCCTTTCACACTAGAGTTGAGCAAAGTCCAGAAATTGGTATTGGTGTGCTTTTTGTATTAGATAAATTGTGCATGCCTAAAAGATTGAGAAATACCCACAATATTGCTATTTTTGATCTGTAAACTAAACTGGGAATGTTCTTCCTCATAATGGGCCAGTGAATGAGAAGTGCAGAAATTAAATCCTCAATTCAATTAGGAGCAATTCTTAATCAAAATAGGTACACAAAGTTAATTACTCATTGAAACATAGGAACAGTAGTAGGCCATTCAGCCCCTCGAGCCTGTTGCTCAATGAGATCATGGCTGATCTGTGACCTAACTCCATATACCTGCCTTTGCCCATATCCCTCAATACTGTTAGTTAACACACATCTATCAATCTCAGATTTTAAAATTAACATTGATCTAGCATCAATTGTTTGCAGAAGAGTTCCAAACTTCTAAGATTAGTCAATTTGCTCAAGTTTTATTTAAATAAATTAATACCAACTGTGTATTAACACTATTCTTTATACACAAATATAGTTGGCTTACAACAACTTTTATTTATATAGTGCCTTTAATGTAGTAAAATGTCCCAAGGCGCTTCACAGCAGTGTTGGACAAAACAGATACATTGACACTGAGCTGCATAAGAAATTGGCAGATGATCAAAAGCTTGGTTAGAGGTAGGTTTTAAGGAGCATCTTAAAGGAGGAAAGAGAGGCGTGGAGGTTTACGGAGAGTTCGAGCTTGGGGCCCAAGCAGCTGAAGGCACGGCCACCGATGGTTGAGCAGTTATAATTAGGGATGCAAGAGGGCAAAATTTGAGGAGCGCAGACATCTCATGGGGTTGAGGCTGAAATAGGTTGCAGAGATGGGGAGGGGCAAGGCCATGGAGAGATTTGTAAAGGACATGCTTATTTGTACAGCAAAAATGGCTGTGGTGCTCCACCCATTGTCTGATTGGTCCCCTTAGAGGATAAGCCATACCCTGAAGTTTCAGATTCTGGGCTGGGAGGGAAGCTTGACAGATGTCGTGGGGGGGGGGGGGGCCTTGACAGATGAATGTCTGTCAAAAAGTGCTGTGCAGTGTTAACGGGAGCCAATGTAGGTCAGTGAGCAGGTGGGTGATCGGGTGAGAGTTAGGACACGGGCTGCCGAGTTACTTACAAGGCAAAGTAGCCAGCTTAGTGAAAAGGTCGATGAGAAAAATACTGAGTAGCTTGTCAAAGTGCAAATATTTTTTAATCACAATAGACTGTAGCTGAACAAAACACGTTGAAAAGGCATAATGTCACAGGCCTTGAAAAGGCAGGTGTTCTAACGGCTTGAAAAAAACAAGACACAGCTGGGGCTGGGATCTGCTCAACAATAGAAACTAGATTGATAGTATTAGGCAGTCCCTCGTATTGAGGATGACCCCTTCTGCACCAAAAAGAAATGAGTTCACAGGTGTTTCAATGAGGGACCTGACATTCTAGGCTCCGAACTACATATTGAAGGGTGGCAGATGCCTGTGCGTGGACTCTTAACGTGGGGTGGGCTTTGCACACCAGTCAACACTTGGGCTTGACCGAGCTAGGTCTTGATCCAGTGGAAAGAGTTAACCAAGATGATTGGAGACCAAGCTCTGCAGCACCGACCTAGTGTGGACTGGCCCGTACTGCCCCAGAACATAAGAAATGGAAGCAGGAATAGTCCATACGGCCCCTCGACCCTGTTCCGCCATTCAATAAGATCATGGCTGATCTGATCATGGACTCAGCTCCACTTCCCCGCCCGCTCCCCATAACCCCTTATCGTTTAAGAAACTCTATTTCTGTCTTAAATTTATTCAACGTCTCAGCTTCCACAGCTCTGAGGCAGTGAATTCCAGAGATTTACAACCCTCTAATAAATTTCTCCTCATCTCAGTTTTAAATGGATGGCCCCTTCTAAAATCGTGCCCTCTAGTTCTAGTCTCCCCATCAGTGGAAACATCCTCTCTGCATCCACCTTGTCAAGCACCTTCATAATCTTATACGTTTCGATAAGATCACCTCTCATTCTTCTGAATTCTAATGAGTAGAGGCCCAACCTACTCAACCTTTCCTCATATGTTAACCCCCTCATCCCCAGAATCAACCTAGGTGAACCTTCTCTGAACTGCCTCCAAAGCAAGTATATCCTTTTGTAAATATGGAAACCAAAACTGCATGCAATATTTCAGGTGTGGCCTCACCAATACCTTATATAGCTGTAGTAAGACTTCCCTACTTTTATGCTCCATTCCCTTTGCAATAAAGGCCAAGATACCATTGGCCTTCCTGATCACTTGCTGTACCTGCATACTATCATTTTGTGTTTCATGCACAAGTACCCCCAGGTTCCGCTGTACTGTGGCACTTTGCAATCTTTCTCCATTTAAATAATAACTTGCTCTTTGATTTTTTTTTTTGCCAAAGTGCATGACCTCACACTTTCCAACATTATACTCCATCTGCCAAATTTTTGCCCACTCACATAGCCTGTCTATGTCCTTTTGCAGATTTTTTGTGTCCTCGCACATTGCTTTTTCTCCCACCTTTGTATCATCAGCAAACTTGGCTACGTTACACTCAGTCCCTTCTTCCAAATCGTTAATATAGATTGTAAATAGTTGGGGTCCCAGCACTGATCCCTGTGGCACCCCACTAGTTATTGGTTGCTGCCCCTGGGCCCTCGCCTCTTCTGGGCCCTCAACCCTTGCCTCTCCTGGGCCCCGATCTCTCTCCACTCCTCCCCCCCGATCAAAAACGGAGCAGGTGTAACAGGACATCAATTAGTCTCCCCTTATCTTTGAGACATCAAATATCGACACACTGTTATTTAAAATATCAAAATATTAAACTCCAGCCTAGTTGAAGGGTTAGTAACATCAGCAGAAACAAACGACAACTAACAGAATGAACGCGATTCAGTAAGGATGTGAATAACAGCAGTAATAACTCACCAGCGAATTCACACTGGGGAGAGACCGTTCACCTGCTCAGTGTGTGGGAAGGGATTCACTCGGTCATCCAACCTGCTGAGACACCAGTGAGTTCACACGTGACTGCTGGGGTTGGATTCTGCTGTTAGTGCTGCTGGTATGGTATAGGTACTGAGCAAGGGATATCGGGGCTGGCTGGTTTAGGGCTGGGAGTGCAGCAGAGAGATCATGGGGCGGCGGGCGGGCGGTGCGGTGGATTGCGGGGTCAGGCCAGCAATTGCGGGAATCGGCAGCGAGGAAGGACTTCAATTTGTTCATGTCGGAGTTCTACGCATGCGCCATCCGATGGCCGGGAATGGTTCCGGATAAGGGAGTTCCGGATAAGGGAGGTTCAACCTGTAATCATTTGCTTTTTAAATTTTTTTCTGCCAAAGTGGATAACCTCACACTTTCCCACATTGTACTCCATCTACCAAATGTTTGCCTACTCACTTAGCCTGTCTATATCCCGTTGCAGATTTTTTTGTGTCCTCCTCACAACTGGCTTTCCCTCCCATCTTTGTTTCATCAGCAAACTTGGCTACATTACACTCGGTCCCTTCATCCAAATCATTAATATAGATTGTAAATAGTTGAGGCCCCAACACCGATCTCTGTGGCACCCCACTAGTAACTGTTTGCCAACAGGAAAATGACTAATTTATCCCAACTCTCTGTTTTCTATTAGTTAGCCAATCCTCTATCCAAGCTAATATATTACCCCCAACCCCGTGAACTTTCATCTTGTGCAGATATGGCCTGTTGTAAGAAGCAGAATGTTTTTTTTTGTCAATCCATACTTTATAAAGTTCTTATGAATCAATAGAACCAATACATTTCTATTAGCACAGCATGTGTTTTCTTTCCTTCAGTGACCTAATTCAATAGATCTTATCTGATATCTTGTTCTGAATCAACCATCTTACTCTCAGAATCTCTCCAATGCATCACTTACTCACATATACTGCGGGAGTGCTGCACTGTCAGAGGTGCCATCTTTCGGATGAGACGTTAAACTGAGGCCCTGTCTACCCTCCATAGCACCACCTTGAAGAAGAGCAGAGGAGCCCCTCCAATTTCCCGGCCAATTCATCCCACAACCAACACCACCAAACCAGATTATCTGGCTGACATCACACTGCTACTGCTGTGGCCCTGCTGTGTGCAAACCTGCCGCCACACTCCCCACACCACAACAGTGACCACACCCCAAAAGTAGTTCACCGGGTGCAATGCTCTTCGAGACATCCCGAGGCCATGAAAACGCTATACAAAATGCTAGTCTTTCTTTTATATGCATTAATAAATTATGCAGTAAAACTTAGCTAATAATGCAGGCGCCTTAATGACAAGCTAACCAATATGCATATGCTACTCTTCTGGTTGTGACATTTGGGATTAGAGTAATAAGTACTGAATCGTGTTCATTCTGTTGCCGTTTGTTTCTGCTGATGTTAATAAACCTTCAACTAGGCTGGAGTTTAATATTTTTATATTTCAAATAAATAACAGTGTCGATATTTGATGTCTCCAAGATAAGAGGAGACTAATTGACGTCCTGTTAATGACTGCTTCATTTTTGATCGGGGCAGAGGAGCAGTGAGAGATTGGGGCCCAGGAGTGTCGTGATCGGGGCCAAGGAGAGGTGAGGGTTCAGGGCCCAGGAGAGCCGAGGGCCAGCCAGCCCACACTGCGATCTATGGACAGTAGGCGCATGTGTGCGCACTAGGTCCGTGCAGCAGAGCTTGGTCTCCAGTCGTCTTGGTTAACCATTGCCACTGGTCAGGCCCGTGTGGTGGCTGGTGTGCAACGGCCACCCCACGTTAAAAGAATCCATGCACAGGCATCTTCCACCCTTCAACATGTAGTTTGGGACCTAGAATGTCATGTCCCTCATTGAAACACCTGTGAACTCATCCCTTTTTGGTGTGGAAGCAAGTCATCCTCGATACGAAGGACTGCCTAATACTATACTAATACCACACCACCGAATTGATATGTCTTACAAGCCAGGTAATGTGTTTCATAGAAAAACATAGAAAGTAGGTGCAGGAGTAGGCCATTCGGCCCTTCGAGCCTGCACTTTTTTTGGTATGTACCGTAATTGACATGTGAGAAAAGCATAAATGGATTATTACTATTTTTTAAACATCAAACTACTGTATTGTGTATGCCATCTAATTAATTTAAATACATTCTCAATAATCAGTGCATGATTTTGCATTTAATATTTTGAAACCCAAATTATTTGAATAAAGCTGATGAATTAAGAGTCTTGCACACTTAATGAAATATCATTCATGTTTGCTGCCTGTTAAAAATTGGATGTGATTTTTCTTTTTTAACTGTTTTTGTAAAAGATACCGATAACTACACCAGTCAAACTGTATTTCGTTTAAAGTCACCGATTTAAATGATTGATCCAAATACTCTCAAAATCTGAAAGCCATTAGCAATTCTGAGAAAATAATAAATTGCTGTAGTGAAATGGACTGTCCAATCAGGCAATATCTTGATGTAACTTGCATCATATTACATCAGGGCATTGCCAGATATTTCCTGGTCAAAAGCAGCCTGACAACTGACCTGGGCTGGCGGAATCTAGGCTTGCTTTGGACCTGTCACACTAGGCTAGTGCTATCAGCCCCGGCTGGTAATAACTCCCCAAATCTCAATAAGGGAGTTTCAATAGATAGATTACAAGACATGTGCCACAATAATATCAACAGCTGCCGAAAGCACCTGCATTCACGATAATTTTTAATTGGAAAGGAAGCGATGCAACTATTTTAAGCAGGAACTGTTGCCCCCGCCAGCCGTTATTTACACGTGGAATTATCTGCGTCAGACGATAGAAAATTTCCATAACATGCACAGACTTGCAGCACGGTCTCGGTTATATAAGAAGCCTCCAAAGTCCTTTACACGGTTCCATGGTGTAATGGTTAGCACTCTGGACTCTGAATCCAGCGATCCGAGTTCAAATCTCGGTGGAACCTTGCTTTTTAACAAAAATTGTATCTGCAAAGAACTAAATTGGTGCAATCAGGTTTAATATAATTCAGCAAATCAGATGTGCCACAACTGAGAGATTGCAGCTGCCGGCAAAGATTGAACAGGCCTTCTGCCTTTAGAAAAGGCAATACGAAAGCAAAGGTTTTACATAGGATATATATGGCATACAAACAGGCCATTCGGCCCAACCAGCCCATGCCGGCGTTTACAATGAAGAAAGACTTGCATTTATATAGCGCCTTTCACGACCACTGGACGCCTCAAAGCGCTTTACAGCCTATGAAGTACTTTTTCAAGTGTAGTCACTGTTGTAGTGTGGAAATATGCTCCACTCGAGCCTCCTCCCGTCTTTCTTCATCTAAATCTTTCCGCATAACCCTCTTTTCTCTTCTTCCTCATATGCTTATCTAGCCTCCCCTTAAATGCATTTGTACTATTTGCCTCAACCACTCCCTATGGTATTCTCGCCACTCTCTGGGTAAAGAAGTTTCTTCTGAATTCCCTATTGGATTTCTTGGTGACTATCTTATATTGATGGCCTCTCGTTATGCTCTTCCTCACAAATGGAAGTATTCTCTCTGCATCCACTCTATCAAAACCTTTCATAATTTTAAAGACCCACCCCCAAAAAAAATATTAAAGGGAAGATTGCTGAGAGGTCATAGAATCATAGAAGTTTACAGTACGGAAGGAGGCTGTTTCGACCCATCGTATCCACGCTGGCCAACAAGAGGCTATCCAGCCTAATCCCACTTTCCAGCTCAAGATCCGTAGCCCTGTAGGTTACGGCACTTATACGAACATAAGAAATAGGAACAGGAGTAGGCCATACAGCCCCTCGAGCCTGCTCGCCATTCAATAAGATCATGGCTGATCTGTTCATGAACTCAGCTCCACTTCCCCGCCCGCTCTCCATAACCCCTTATCGTTTAAGAAACTGTCTATTTCTGTCTTAAATTTATTGGATGTCCCAGCTTCCACAGCTCTCTGAGGCAGCAAATTCCACAGATTTACAACCCTCTGAGAGAAGAAATTCCTCCTCATCTCTGTTTTAAATGGGCGGCCCCTTATTCTAAGATCATGCCTTCTAGTTCTAGACTCCCCCATCCTCTCTGCATCCATCTTGTCAAGACCCCTCATAATCTTATACGTTTTGATAAGATCACCTCTCATTCTTCTGAATTCCAATGAGTAGAGGCCCAACCACCTCAACCTTTCCTCATAATTCAACCCCCTCATCCTTGGAATCAACCTAGTGAACCTTCTCAGAACTGCCTCCAAAGCAAGTATATCCTTTGGTAAATATAGAAACCAAAACTACATGCAGTATTCCAGGTGTGGCCTCACCAATACCTTGTATAGCTGTTGCAATACTTCCCTGCTTTTATACTCCATCCCCTTTGCAATAAAGGCCAAGATACCATTGGCCTTCCTGATCACTTGCTGTACCTGCATACTAACCTTTTGCGTTTCATGCACAAGTACCCCCAGGTCCCGCTGTACTGCGGCACTTTGCAATCTTTCTCCATTTAAATAATAACTTGCTCTTTGATTTTTTTCTGCCAAAGTGCATGACCTCACACTTTCCAACATTATACTCTATCTGCCAAATTTTTGCCCACTCACTTAGCCTGTCCTTTTGCAGATTTTTTGTGTCCTCCTCACACATTGTTTTTCCTCCCACCTTTGTATCGTCAGCAAACTTGGCTACATTACACTCAGTCCCTTCTTTCAGGTCGTTAATGTAGATTGTAAATAGTTGGGGTCCCAGCACTGATCCCTGCGGCACCCTACTAGTTATTGGTTGTCAACCAGAGAATGAACCACTTCAGGTGCACATCAAAGTACTTTTTAAATGTGGTGAGTGTTTCTGCCTCTACCACCCTTTCAGTTAGTGAGTTCCAGACCCCCAACCTCTGGGTGAAGAAATTTCCCCTCAAATCCTTTCTAAACCTTCTACCAATTATTATAAATTTATGCCCCCTGGTTGTTGCCCCCTCTGCTAAGGGAAATAAGCCCTTTCTATCCACTATATTTCGGCCCCTCATAATTTTATACACCTCAATGAGGTCTCCCCTCAGCCTCCCCTGTTCCAATGAAAACAAATCCTGCCTATCCATCTGTCCTCATAGCTTAGATGTTCCACTCCCGACAACATCCTCGTAAATCTCCTCTGTATCCTCTCCAGTGCAATCACGTCCTTCCTGTAATGTGATGACCAGAACTGCACGCAGTACTCCAGCTGTGGCCTAACCAGTGTTTTATACAGTTCAAGTATAACCCCCCCCCAATGCTCTTGTATTCTGTGCCTCGGCTAATAAAGGCAAGCATTCCCTATGCCTTCTTAACCACCTTATCTTCCTGGCCTACTACTTTCAGGGATCTGTGGACATGCACTCCAAGGTCCCTTTCTTCCTCTACACTTCTCAGTATTCTACCATTTAATGTGTATTTCCTTTCCTTGTTAGCCCTCCCCAAATGCATTACCTCACACTTCTCTGGATTAACTTCCAGTTGCTGCTGTTCTGCCCACCTGACCAGTTGATTGATATCTTCCTGCAGTCCACAGCTTTCTTCTTCATTATTAACCACACAGCCGATTTTAGTATCATCTGCAAACTTCTTAATCATACCCCCTATATTCAAGTCTAGATCATTGATGTATATTACAAAAAGCAAGGGACATAGTACTGAGCCCTGCGGAACCCCACTGGATACATCCTTCCAGTCGCAAAAACACCCATCAACCATTACCCTTTGCTTCCTGCCTCTGAGCCAATTTTGTATCCAACTTGCCACTTTGCCCTGGATCCCATGGGCTTTTACTTTTGTGACCAGTCTGCCATGTGAGACCTTATCAAAAGCCTTGCTAAAATCAATATACACTACATCATACGCTTTGCCTTCATCGACCCTCCTTGCTATCTCCTCATGACCAGATAGATTAAAACTTCCACCCGAGAGCCACCAATTCACACCTTCCACTGGATCGAGATCAGTGCTGGGACTCGAGCTGATTTCTCCCCTTCCACCTGCCGATACCAAGATCTTGCCCTCCTACAGTTGCTGAGAACACACAAGATTAAACTTGCAACCGTTCCAATTTCAATGACTTAATACACTACTGAGCCTGCAGAGGAGTTATTAACCCGGTCTCAATGCTGCAGTTAGGCAGTATTGTATCATTTTCAGTTCAGCATGCAGTCCCCGCTATTCAACACTTTCCCAGAACTCAGTAACTTTTGTCATAAAAATTATATTTCACTCCTTAAAAGGTTAAAGTTGTTACAGGATGTACAATTAGCAGGGGTACTGGCTTACAGTAACTGATTACGTCAAAATCTGTTTTTATTATGTGGGAGCTGTGTTTTCAGGATCATATTCCACAATCCATACATTTTCCACAGAAAATAATAGAGTGGCTTTGATACCGAGCAGAAAGGTAAAACAATAAATTTGTATAAACAGATTCTGCGCTCCTTCCATCCCCATACACCATTGTCGATGTAATTTTTCTTCTTTTAAGCTCTTTATGCTGCGTCATATAATATTTTTTATCAAAAAGGTAGGCAGTGCCATTCTCAAATACGCAAGGCCACAGACCGATTCAGATTTTAACTTTTTCCTTCAGGATTATATGCAACTGGCATTTATATAGCGCCTTTAATGTAGTAAAACGTCACAGGAACGTTATCAAACAAAATTTGACACAGCCACATAAAGAGACATTAGGGTAGATGACTAAAAGCTTGTGCAAAGAGGTAGGTTTTAAGGAGTCTCTTAAAAGAGGAGAGTGGCAGCGAGAGATTTAGGGAGGGAATTCTAGAGCTTATGGCTTCAGCATCTGAAGGCATGGTCATCAATGGTGGAGCGATTAAAATCGGGGATGCTCAAGAGACCAGAACCGGAGGAGCGCAGCAAGGCTCACAGTGATCTCATAAAAGAAAGACTTACATTTATATAGCGCCTTTCTCGACCTCCGGACGTCTCAAAGCGCTTTACAGCCAATGAAGTACTTTTGAAGTGTAGTCACTGTTGGAATGTGTTGTAACATTACAACAGTGGAAAACGCGGCAGCCAATTTGCGCACAGCAAGCTCTCACAAACAGCAATGTGATAATGACCAGATAAACTGTTTCCATTGTGTTTACTGAGGGATAACTATTGGCCAGGACACCGGGGATAACTCCCCTGCTCTTCTTCGAAATAGTGCCATGGGATCTTTTACGTCCACCCGAGAAGGCAGAGGGGGGCCTCAGTTTAACGTCTCGTCCGAAAGATGGCACCTCCAACAGTGCAGCGCTCCCTCAGCACTGCACTGGAGCGTTAGCCTAGATTTGTATCTTCACGGTCACCTATTGGCTTTATTCTAGCAACAAGGGCAGACATCGACAACGAGGTTCAACACCGCCTCCAGTGCACCAGCGCAGCCTTCGGCCGCCTGAGGAAAAGAATGTTCGAAGATCAGGCCCTCAAATCCGCCACCAAGCTCATGGTCTACAGGGCTGTATTGATACCCGCCCTCCTGTATGGCTCAGAGATATGGACCATATACAGTAGACACCTCAAATCGCTGGAGAAATACCACCAACGATGTCTCCGCAAGATCCTGCAAATCCCCTGGGAGGACAGACGAACCAACGTTAGTGTCCTCGACCAGGCCAACATCCCCAACATCGAAGCACTGACCACACTCGACCAGCTCTGCTGGGCAGGCCACATTGTTCGCATGCCCGACACAAGACTCCCAAAGCAAGCGCTCTACTCCTACACAGCAAGCGAGCCCAAGGTGGGCAGAGGAAGAGAGGAAGGGTATCAAGGACACCCTCAAAGCCTCCCTGATAAAATGCAACATCCCCACCGACACCTGGCAGTCCCTGGCCAAAAACCACCCTAAGTGGAGGAAGAGCAGCCGGGAGGGCGCTGAGCACCTCGAGTCTCGTCGCTGAGAGCATGCAGAAAACAAGTGCAGGCAGCTTAAGGAGCGTGCGGCAAACCAGTCCCACCCACCCGTTCCTTCGACCACTGTCTGTCCCACCTGTGACAGAGACTGTAATTCTCGTATTGGACTGTTCAGTCACCTGAGAACTCACTTTTACAGCAGAATCAAATCTTTCTCAGTTTCGAGGGACTGTCTATGATGATGATGATGATGACTATTCTATGTAAAAATGTAATAACAATACGCCCACATTTGGTGGTGTTTTGCCATTGCATCGGCATGTTTTCCTACTTCCTTTAGGGAAACTTACTGCAGGCACCACCACAATTAGAAAAAGCACCGAATTTAACCAATGGAACAAGTCTCTTTTGAACTATTAAAATAAATGAAGGAAATACAATTCTCAGAGGGTTGCAGGGCTGGAGTGGATTAGAGAAAGGGAAGGGCGAGGTCATGGAGGGATTTGAAAACAAGGATGAGCGTTTTGAAATCGAGGTGATGCTTAACTGGGAGCCAATGTAGGTCAGCGAGCACAGGGGCGATGGGTTCAAAGGTTATATTCAAAGGTAGACCCAGACTCCTCTTTTCAACAATAATCTCCTCTCTATCATTACCACCAAGAGTTCAAGAGTATTTTTTAGTTTCCGAGAATGATACTCTCCACTTACCTGCCTCAGCCTGCTCCGTTCACCCCTGAACTTTGACCACATATGACTCTGTAACCTCATCCCATCTTCATGCCCAGCTCTGACCAAGCTTCTCTTTCCAAGGGTAACCCCTCCCTAGTTCCCTTAACCTTCTCCTGATCCAACTCCTGACCAAACAACAATAATAATTTGCATGTATCTAGATAGCACTATAAACATGGCAAAAAAAATCCCAAGGCACCTCACAGGTGGGAGTAGGAAGGGAAATTGGAGATGGCTGAAGAGGAAGGTTTAGAGGAGGTTTTCCCAAATAGTAAACGATGTAGCAACACGTGGGCTGGGAAGGGACTCGAGTGTACATCACGGCCACCCATCATCCCTGTACTCGCTGACCTATATTGGCTTCCGGTCCACCAACATCTCAATTTTAAAATTCGCATCCTTGTTTTCAAATCCCTCCATCGCCTTGCCCCTCCCTATCTCTGTAATCTTCTCAAGGCCCACAAGACAACCCTCCCAGATATCTGCGTTCCTCCAACTCTTGTCTCTTATGCATCCCCCGCTCCATCCACCCCACCATTGGCGGCTGTGCCTTCAGCCGTCTCGGCTTTACGGTCTGGAATTCCGTTCATATTCCTCTCCCCTCCTTTAAAATCCTCCTGTAAACTTACCTCTTTGACCAAGCTTTTAGGCACCTGTCTCTAATATCTCCTTATGTGCCTCAGTGTCAACCTTTGTCTGATTTACATTCACGTGAAGCGCCTCAAGAGGTTTTACTATGTTAAAGCCACAATATAAATTCAAGTTGTTGTTGTGTACTTGCCGGTGCAGTCAAAAATTGCAAGACAATTTATAAAAATGCCAAATATAGCTATTACTAATTTAAATGTTTCCACTGTACTACTTTTAACATCTTTACTTTAAGAAAAACAATTAAATTCATAAATTATATTCTAGCACCTCTGCAATAAAGATCCTGTTGCTATTGGGCACATGTTCTTGATTTGCTATTTTCACCTGTAGGCAGTTAAAGGAATTATTTTTTATTCACATACAAATTTCTCCCATTTTACTGCTGTATCAGAAACTCTTTAAAAGATTTGGGGAGGGGTGCGGGGAATAGCAAGACGTATTATGTAGACAAGCCTGCATCCAAGGAAAATATGGCATCACTGAATACTTGTTGCAGTCAGTGATAAGCAACGATTTCCTCCAACTAAATATTGGGCAGGATGAAGCCATGTCTTCAGACCTCACCAGATACTCCGTTCGTTAGCCACCGGCTCCATCCCTCTCTCTGGTCACTGTCTGAGGCTGAACCAGGCTGTTTGCAACCTTGGTGTCCTGTTTGACCCCGAGATGAGCTTCTGACCCCATATCTGCTCCATCACTATCACTGTTTACTTCTACCTCTATTGCCCATTTCCACCCTTGACTCAGCTTATCTCCCGCTGAAACCCTCATCCATGCCTTTGTTATCTCTAGATGTAACTATTCCAAACGCACCCTTGGCTGGTCTCCCATCTCCCACCCTCCATACTCTTGAGCTCATCCAAAGCTCGGCTGCCTGTGTCCTAACTCGCACCAACTCCCGTTCACCCATCACCCGTGTTCACTGACCCACATTGGCTCCCGGTCCATCAATGCCACAATTTTAAAATTCTCATCCTGATTATCAAATCCCACCATGGCCTTGTCCCTCACTATCTCTGTAATCTTCTCCAGCGCTACAACCTCCCTGCCGAGATCTCTGCACTCCTCCAATTCTGGCTTCTTGCTTATCGCCAATTTTAATCGCTTAATAGCGGCCGTGCCTTCAGCTGCTTAGAACCCAAGCTTGGGAATTCCCTCCTTAAATCTCGCCGCCTCTCCTCCTATAAGACGTTCTTTAAAACCTAACTCTTTCACCAAGCTTTTGATCACTTGTCCTAAACGTTCATGTGGCTCGGTGTCAAATTTTGTTTGATAATGCTCCCATGAAGCACATTAATATGTTTAAGGCGCTATATAAATTAAAGTTGTAAAGGTTCTCATTTTAGTCCAAATATCATTCACTATAAGAGCTGGAGAGCAACCTATACAAAAACTGAACATATAATTGAATATATATTTAACAATGCATACGTCTGAAGACTAATTAATTCCTACAGATCCAAGAGGATTTTAGTCATGTTCAGATATCCACAAGTAGATTTAACATCAATTTTAATCCACTACTGAACCTTCTGTAACACCTTTTAATGATTTTCCTGAATCCTGACATAAGCATCTTAATTAACTACATTCAAATTGCAGTACATAGGAGCATTATTAATCATGTAACAGTCATTTTAGTCTGCTTAGATTTAGATTCTTTGGAAAAAAGCCTAGGCAGACTATTAAAGACTTGCATTTATATATCATCCTTCACAACCACCGGATGTCCCAATGATGTATTTTTTGAAGGATAGTCAGTTTTAACATTGGAAACGCGGCAGCTAAATTACACACAGCAAGCTCCCACAAACAGCAATGTCATAGTGACCAGATAATCTGTTTTCGTAATGTGGATTGAGGGATAAATATTGGCCAGGACACAAGAGGGTAACTCCCCTGCTCCTCTTCGAAATGTTGCCCTGGGATCTTTTACATCCACCTGAGGGGGCAGTCGGAACCTCTGTTTAAAGTCTCATCCGAAAGACGGCACCTCTGATAATGCAACACTCCCTTCCAGTGTCAACCTAGATTTTGTGCTTGGATCTCTGGCATGGGACTCGGACCCACAACATATCCAATCTCAGTAGTGAAATCAGACTCTAGTTCTAATGCAGGATATAAGCTTTGTCATCAGGTAACCTTTGTCACAGGTGCCAGTGATCAGTGAATGGGGAATACATTGAATGTGCATGGTGATGTAGGTGATGTCTGACTCATCTAGTTGATTTTTTTCAGCAGGTCACTACTATGGCGATAGGGGAGTGTGTGGATCTTGTCTATATGAACTTCCAGATGGCATCTGATGAGATTCCACACATATATCAATAGTCTCTCATGTGATCATAGAAATTTACAGCATGGAAGGAGGCCATTCTGTCCGTGCTGGCCAACAAAGAGCTATTCAGCCTAGCCCCACTTACCAGCTCTTAGTCTGTAGCCTTGAAGTGCATGTCCAAATAATTTTTAAATGTGGTGAGGGTTTCTGCCTCTACCACCCTTTCAGGCAGTGAGTTCCAGACCCCCACCACCCTCTGGTTGGTGAAGAAATTACCCCTCAAATCCTCTCTGAACCTCCTACCAATTACTTTATACCTATGCTCCCTGGTTGTCGATCCCTCTGCTAAGGGAAATCGGTCCTTCCTATCCACTCTATCCAAGCCCCTCATAATTTTTATACACCTCAATTAGGTCTCCCTCAGCCTCCTCTGTTCCAAAGAAAACCCCAGCCTATCCAATCTTTCCTCAGCTAAAATTCCCCAGTCCAGGCAACATACTCATAAATCTCCTCTGTACCTTCTCTAGTGCAATCACATCATTCCTGTAACGTGGTGACCAGAACTGTACACAGTACTCTAGCAACTAGCGTTTTATACAGTTAAAAGTATAATCTCCCTGCTCTTATATTCTATGCCTCAGCATAACCTCCCTGCTCTTGTATTCTATGCCGCTTGTGATCGTCACACCGGTTTTCTGGAAGAAGTCTAAGGAAATGATATTAGAGTTCCGCTATTTACTTTATTTGTAATACCCTCAGTAAATCGAGGAAATGTACAAGCAATCGCTTCCCCTCTAAATCCATGTTGTGAAAGGAATTAAAATGTAATTATATATATTCTGCAGTTCAAATGCCTATCCTCATTACGGTAACTAATGTTCTATTAACTACTATTGAACAGAAGTGTGGTTAATCTACATTAGTACATGAAAACTGTAGATTAATGCTGGAGTCAAGAAACAAGGGAATGCTCAAAAGTGGTATACAACAATCCGAGAGACAGATCTTTCGATCAAAAAAATATATGCTACACGATTCAGATGACTTTACTAGCCAGCCAATAGGCATAAGATCTAGGCAGTTGCCCAACAACCTAACTTACAGGGACATCCCTGCGAGAATGGAAACAGTAGAGATGATCAGTATGGGGACAATAAGAAATAAACAGGGCTTAGCCTGTCCAGAATTTAGTCCAGATAACCAACTTCTAGGACTTCAAAAGGTACCAGTCTGACTGTGAGCCAGCTTCTTTATCAGTGGGCTTAGTGTTAGTCAGTGATAATGACAGTGATAATTGGCAGATAAGATTAGAAAAAAAAAGAGTGATGTAGATGCATCTTATGAGGGAATAATTGTGAAAATACAGCCAGTTGGGCAAGTTAAAAATAATATGAAAGTAAAGTTTTGGAAAAACTGTCTTGCTTGGAGTAACTGGGTTTTAGTGTGCTGGACAGTGTTGTAAAAGGCTTGCTATGTACAACAGATTGCATGGATTATTTCAATTAAACAGATACAAATTGAGGCAGCTTTGTACATGGAGTTGTTGGTGACTCCCATGAAGTTAGTCACACCAATCAATTACAAACAGATGTTTAAAAAGTTCTATGAAACATGCAATTGTACTTCTGGCAAATACTGGAAGAAAATCAAGATTCACATTTATACAGTGCCTCAGGACATCCCAAAGTGCTTTATGACAAATGGATTACTGTAAAAATGCAGTAACTTATGTATGCAAATGTGACAAACAATTTGCGGACAGCAAGGTCCCAATAATAGAATGAACGCGATCATTTAGACATTATGCACACATTTTAATAACTTTATTGCATATTTTAAACCAAAACAGTAAAATATTAAAACACCTCTTAAATAATTAATAATCAGGATGTATCTCATCGTAAAGGCCAAAACTTTGTGGTATGCGGGAAGCTGGGGATGAAATCCAAAAATATCAAAGACTTGCCTTTCACAACCACTGGATATCTCAAAGTGCTTTACAGCCAATTTTCTATGTGTCTATAGCATGAAAGGAGTACAGAGGTGAATGATCAGCCATGATCTTACTGAATGGTGGTGCAGGCTCGAAGGGCCGAATGGCCTAGTCCTGCACCTGTTTTCTATGTTTCTAAGTACTTTTGAAGTGTAGTCACTGATGTAATGTAGGAAACGCAGCAGCCAATTTGCGCACAGCAAGTTCCCACAAACAGCAATGTGATAATGACCAGATAATCTGTTTTTTAATGTTATGTTGATTGGGGGATAAATATTGGCCAGGACAATATATTGTAAACTCATGAGGTATCAAAGAACCTTTGTTGAAGCAAAGTTGATCAGAATTCTTTTAAGAAATAAAACTCAATTTTAATTAAAGGACTAAAGATTATGCCCCATCATTTGCAATGATTTATTTGTAGATACAAAAGATATTCTTTGTACATGAAAGTTTGACTGTTTATCGATTCCTCCCCCCTATATTTAACATGAAATCATAAAAGTCTGACAGTGGTTTAATTTTTTTAAATCTTGAATCATCAACATTCTTAGCGCTGAATATAAATCTCATTGTGACACACCACATCATTTTGCAGATAAACCATTCCTACAACATTGCGATTAGGAATGGTTGGGGGACCAAATTTCTCAGTCTTATTTACACACTCTAGGTATAGTTTCCATTCTCTAAACGTTTCATATCTAATAAAAAAATACTATGTTCATCTTCACCAACAAGAATCTCAATAGTCAATCTTCAAGCATGCCTGTCGAACCAGCAGCAGCTATTTTACCAATCCTGCCAGCTACTGAAGAAAATGAAAAATGTGCATCCATTTCAGAGAAGTGAAAATTAAGTAAAAAAAATAGAATATAGCACGTGAAATTTAAAGTTCCACAACGTTAGCTGTCGATCAATTTATCAGATGAGAACCAACAATTTATAGTAGATCGGACATGCCCTTTCAGTATAATATACCCATTATTAATTTGTTAAATCACCCATTCCGATTAAAGTTCACCAAAAAAGTAAGACAAAGTATAGAAATCTGGATTTTCTATTACCTCCGGGTATATGAACATAAATAGGAAAGTCAGTTCTCCTGATATTGGTACTCGTCTTATTTACACACTCTAGGTATAGTTTCCAATATCGATGCTGTAATGGGACACTTCAAGATACCAAGGAGTATTTTGTACATATCTTGCAAAACACAAGAGTAATTAAAAAAAGTATCTTGCAGTACACAAGAAAAATTAAAATCATTCATAAAAAAAATCAAATATCAATGATAACAAAAATCTGAGGTGTTTCGTCCTCGTGAATCTGCATGGCTGAGTATGTGATGGCTTTGACTTCAGTGCCCTGTAAAAGAGAAATGGCTAGAAGAATTCTGCTTGTAGTTCCACAGTGCTTTAAACATAAGCAATTCACAAAAGTAAGGAGAGATGGCATAAAATGAAACATTACAAGGCTATAGCATTACCTGCGGGTGTTTTGCCAAATCAAACTCTTCGCCCCACCTTACAGGGGAAAAAAAACATTTAGTTAGATTTCAAGGTATCAAACAAATATCGTTACAAACCTCCGATTAGGAAGCATATTTTGGGCTGCATCTCAATTGCCATTAGAGACAGGATAAAAGACCAAATCTTCATAAGTCAAATGTATGAGTTACTAGACTCAGTTTAGTGGACATTTTTTAATGAACTGCAACGGTATACACCACTGTTTCTTTTTAAATTCTACAGGCATAATTATTAATTTCACTGCCCAAAAGAGTTACGTTTTAAATAGCTCACTGCACTCATTGCTGTGTTGACGAGAGGATATTTATTAAGAGCTGGAAATGTCACTAATTGGAACATAACATACAAACATATTAACCACCTAGAACCTAACTCTCCTTCCACCCCCTATTTTTTGCTCTGTTTAGGTCTCCTTTGTCATGCACCATTCTCTGGCTGAAAACTCAGCCAGCTAGCCTGATTGCAGACTTCGGCAAACGTCATCAAGCAGGTTGTAAAGCAGTTGGCCGGGTCAGCCTGGGAACTGAGCTCACCTGTCTGTCAAGAGTAGCATCCGGCCGACACCACTTCTCCCAGTAATAATGGTGCTGCAACAGGAAACCTGCCTCTCAATAGCTCTCAGGTGGAAAAAAGATGCTTCCTGCTAGTAAGTTAATACTTTAAACGTTAAAATTAAAACAGGTAATTTCAAGCTGAGGAGGAGGAGGGGATTGGAAAACGGGAATTTCCGTGTACAAGCTGAATATCCAAGAAGCTAGTTGGCCCCACCCCTCCCCCCAGAGATTCTCAATTCACCAGACCTGCCAGCAGTAAGGGTTAATGGTCAATATATCAGATTGTTCTGGCTTCATTACCGTACTTACCCGATTGATCGAATCTTATAATTAATTCTGTCCATATGAATCACTTTCATCTCCTAAAAAAAAAAGAAAAACTCAAGTCAGAATAGCAATTAAAAAAAAATCTTAACACATTAATAAAATTAGAAAGCGACATTAATTACTAACAACGTGTACCAAATTTGACGTTGAAATTTTACATTAGTTTGACCCATATAGTAGCAACATTTAAAAGTAAACCATGGCTATATTATTACAAAAACAAAATACTGCGGATGTTGGAATCTGAAATAAAAGCAGAAGATGCTGGAAATCTCAGCAGGTCAGGCAGCATCTGTGGAGAGAAAAACAGAGTTAATGTTTTGGGTCTGTGACCCTACGTCAGAACTGGAGATCTTCCCTCCACAGCTACCAGCCTCATAGATCCCCCCAACCCCGCACAGCCCGCTTCTACCTCCTTCCCAAGATCCACAAACAGGACTGCCCCGGTAGACCCATCGTTTCAGCCTGTTCTTGCCCCACCGAACTGATTTCTCCAATTCTGATGAAATGTCACAGACCCGAAACCTTAACTTTATTTCTCTCCACAGATGCTGCCTGACCTGCTGAGTATTTCCAGCATTTTCAGTTTTTATTTCATGGCTATAAGAACGCAAGAAATAAGAGCACCTGGTCCCTCGAGCCTGCTCCGCCATTTAATAAGATCATGGCTGATCTGATCATAGGTTTAGCTCCACTTCCCTGCCCACTCCCCATAACCCTTTATTCCCTTAACGCTCAAAAATCTATCTATCTCCGCCTTAAATATATTCAATGACCCAGCCTCCACAGCTCTCTGGGGCAGAGAATGCCACAGATTTACAATTCTCAGAGAAGAAATTCTTCCTCATCTCAGTTTTAAATGGGCAGCCCCTTATTCTGAGACTATGCCCTCTAGTTTTAGTTTCCCCTATGAGTGGAAGTATTCTCTCTGCATCCACCTTGTCGAGCCCCCTTATTATCTTATGTTTCGATAAGATCACCTCTCATTCTTCTGAATTCCAATGAGTATAGGCCCAATCTACCTTCCTAAGTCAACTCCCTCATCTCCAGAATCAACCTAGTGAACCTTCTCTGAACAGCATATTGTAGCTGGTTGAATTATTTGGGCACTTGCAATGATTCACACTGAAAGGGAGATTATTTGGTTTAAAATTATGGTAACACTCCCGATGGTTAAGTTGATCAATCAGTAACTAGAGCAGAAGGTTTGAGATTCCAGCCCCAGTCTGCACTGAGTTAGCGAATCGCAGACAGGACAGCAGGTCGGGTATAAGTGGCCCTTGCACCCCACATTAGGGAAGGCAAGATTGCTAGCCAGCAGCCTCGGCTTGGGGTGCATACGTGTGAATATCGGCTGAAGATAGAATTGAGGGCAGCTGTGATGTGACCTGAATAAGCTGCCAACACTAAGCTTACACATGAAGAATGGTTACCGAAGGCACCCACACAACTGCACTCAAGCAAGAAGGCAGTGTTTTTAGGAGAGAAAAATAAAAGGAAAAAAAATCTTTACAAGCTAACACTTATGTTAATGGCATGGTGGGCCACTATCTCAACATGGTATGTTAAGAGTGCTAAGGTGCAGGTTCATGGTTGGGATTTCTCTCACAGCAAGCTTTCAAATTTAGCTCGGCTAATAGAGAAGTGCTTTCAATGTGGAGGGGAAGGGGAAGGGAGAAAAATAGCAAGTTGGTCAGAACAGCAGTCATTTTTCTTCACAGAAAATATGTATCGCATAGCCAAAAATTAAAGTTTAAAAAAAATGGAAATTTGAGATCACAAATTTGAAAAGGAATATTTTCTTCGTAAAATTTATTTACTGGTTTTCAGATGTTATTTTGCAGAATAATGTCATAATAGTTAGAAACATGTATATCAGCTGAACAAAGATATGGACAAGAGGCAACACCCCAATAACCTCAGCTGGATTGCTTTAGAAAAACTAATGGCACTGCAAAGATTCTAAACGTGTTCTATGGAACATATTTTAACATGGTTATATTGGAAGAAATTGTTCTGTACACTTCACTCGTAACAGTTATTGAGAACTGAGCATTTGCTACCACATGGGTGCCTGCTAATAATGCAGTAAATTTTCTGGAATACAGTATATAAAAATATAAAGACAAAAAATACAGGTGTAACACACAGAATCTAAAGTTCTGAAGACGAGTCCACACCCGAAAGGCCAACTTGTCTGTTCTCCCCACAAATGCAGACAGACCTGTGTGTTTCCAGCACTTTAGATGTTAAGCAAAATTAATAAAAACAAAGTCTAATAACTGATTGGGCAACATCTGAAATTTAAAATACTCATCCGTGCTCTGGGATCCTTTAGTGGCCTTGCCTCGGTCTCTGTAACCTCCTCCAGTCTCACTCCATTGCTCTGACTATGGCCTTGTGTGCATCCCACCCCACCTTCGGTGGCCATCACTGTTCCCGCTAAGCTGTCTGCCACGCAGCTGTCTGCCAGTCCCACACACCCCAGGACCGGCTTTTCCAATGTGAAATTTTGCGCATGCACGAAACTTTGAATGGGCGGCGCAGCCCGTTAAAAGGACCACGCACCCAAATTTTAAATTAAGGGGAACATTGGTGGCCATACTTCAACTCTCTCTAAACCCTTCGCCTCGTCATCTCCCGCTCTACCTTAAAATCCGCATCTTTGACCAGACTTTTGGTTATCCTTCCTAATCTCTTCCTTTGGTTTGGCACCATGGGCTGTTATTGTATGTTGGAGAGGCTATATAAATGCAAGCTGCTGTTTTTCTACACTCATGGCACTTGTTCAATAGCACTTTCTTCTACTTCCTTTAATGTTCTCTTTGCCGTTACTAGGTATCCTCCAGTGCCAAGTGGCTATTTTTCACACCAACTTAGAGACAGTAACGGGGTGATTTTAGCCTAACCCTGCGGGAATTTGCTGGGTCCAGGTTGGCCAGCCATTGCAGACCCTGTCTGACTTTACTCGCCACTGAAGTCAAAAACCAGACGGTTGACCAAATCTGGTCAATTTCCCGCTGGGCGTGTTAGGTTAACAGGGTCCTCACTGAGCCTAATCTCGTCGTGTTAATTAGCTGAACTATGAGCAAGTCCAATTTACTTGGAAAGCGTGTTATATTGGTGAGCTTTGCGGAGAGGCCGGGTTATCATCATGCCCTTTCGAACACAATCCAAAAGAAGCTGAAGCGGACGGTCATTAGAACCATGTGAAAGTATTGGGCATGGGCAAGTCTGTTGTAAAAAACCCAAGCTTATTCTGGGATCCAACAGTCCCATAAGCCCCCTAATGGCCAGCCTTTCAGGCATATTTAAAATAAGCAGGATGTAGAAATTTGCAGAATTGCATGCGTCTCCCAGCATCAACGTTAAGTTGTGCGGCCGCGCAGCGCTCCAACAGCCCTACGCAGCCGGTGAGCTGGTTTCTAAAGAGAAAAACCGTGCGTGCGCGGAATTCTGAATGGCCTGCGTAGCCTGCTAAAGGGGCCAATAGGCCCTCCCCCCCAAAAAAAAAAGAAAGAGAGAGAACACTGCCCAGCACCCATATTAGGGACAATTCCATAACTTTCTGAATCATTCCTTCCGCTGTACATTTTACTTGGAAAGCGTGTCATAAAGTCGAACGTCAGTTCACATCTGACTTATTTCACATCTGAATTATTTCAATCTTAAAACATTCACTGACCCTTGGAATGAAAAACATTTCTGCACTGAACTGATAGAGCCATTCAGCCATGAAATTATACAGCAGAGATAACATGTCATGACCTAAAAGAAAATAGACAAAAGAAAAACATGAATGTTAGAATTTCATATTATTGTATATCATATCATGCAAGGGCTCCCAGAACCATTGGCAAAGAGCCACAGACTATGTGAACATTTGCGTGGAACTACCAGCGACAACTTTGGGGATAGATGTTCCCAGGAACTCCATCCACAACAGGCCCAGCAAGACTTATGCCTGCT
This sequence comes from Pristiophorus japonicus, assembly GCF_044704955.1. NCBI lineage: Eukaryota > Metazoa > Chordata > Chondrichthyes > Pristiophoridae > Pristiophorus > Pristiophorus japonicus. The sequence goes on from NC_091990.1 coordinate 9,868,955, forward strand.
GAAAACAGGCCTAGATCCTGTTCCAGGAATTAAGGCGGCCCTGTTGGAGCAAACTAAAATAGTCGATTACCTTTACCAAAATAAAAAAAAACCTGCATTTCTACAGCGTTTTTCACGACCACCAGATGTCCCAAAGCGCTTTACAGCCAATGAAGTATTTTTTGGAGTGTAGCCACCGTTGCAATGTGGGAAACGTGGCAGCCAATTTGTGCACAGCCAGCTCCCACAAACAGCAATGTGATAATCACCAGATAATGCGTTTTTGTTACGCTGACGGAGGGATAAATATTGGCTCCAGGACACCCGGGATAACTCCCCTGTTCTTCTTTGAAACAGTGCCATGGGATCTTTTATGTCCACCCGAGAGAGCAGACGACGTCACATCCGAAAGACGGCACTGTTCGGCAGTGCAGCACTCCCTCAGTACTGCACTGGAGTGTCAGCCTAGATTTATGTGCTCAAGTTCCTGAAGTTGGACTTGAACCCAAAACCTTCTGGCTCCAAGGCGAGTGTGCTACACCCACTGAGCCACAGCTGACACCCTCCGCTCCCCGAGGGGAACAAGAGCAAATTTCAGAGCGATAGGGTGCCAGTTTGACTGCCGCACCTTCAACGAGGCGAGTGACTTGGTTGTGTCAGTACAGGTGTGGGCACCCACCCAGCGCATTGAAATGACTCTGTCCTCAGCATTTGAGGCAGGGCCCAGTAACGATGGAAGTCCAACCCTGCCGCACATCAGCCCCCTCCGAAAGGATGGGCCAAAATTCCTACCCATTGTCCTTCACCGGTTGCGACAGGCTCTCGAGGAGTGGATAAATATTTGCAGGGAGTTTCTTGCGTAAAGTTTTAAATTCCTGATGGAAAGGGAATGGAAGATAAGCAGCCACACCACTGTTTGCCCTACCCACCTCCTGGAATTTGATTAAGTACATGTCAAACCGGTTAGCGTCATCATTCTAACTGAATGGAGAATTTGGGGAGAACATTGTGGCAGCCAATGAAGTTAGAGGCAAATCTCTTGATCTTTATTTATCACAGTCGGTTTATTTTGGCAACTGAAGTATTGGTGTGGGAAAGCTTGGTGTGATTAACTAAATGGTATTAGTTTATCCATCAGTTTGTCCCAGTCATTTTTCTTCAGCTACAGAAGATTACTTTTATCAGTTCTCAAGCAATCCTTATAATCACTTGATATCTAATAAGAAAGAAAGACATGCATCTCTATAGCATCTTTCACAACCATCGGATGTCTCAAAGCGCTTTACAGCCAATTAAGTAATTTTGGGAGTGTCGTCACTGTTGTAATGTGGGAAATGCAGCAGCCAATTTGTGCACAGCAAGCTCCCATAAATAGCAATGTGATAATGACCCGATAATCTGTTTTAGTGATGTTGATTGAGGGGTAAGTATTGGCCCCACGACATCAGGGATAACTCCCCTGCTCTCAAGTGGATGCAAAAGATCCCCTGCACTTCAAAATAGTGCCGTGGGATCTTTTACGTCCACTTGAGAGCAGATGGGGCCTCGGTTTAACGTCTCATCCAAAAAAGACGGCATCTCCGACAGTGCAGCGCTCCCTCAGCATTGCACTGAAGTGTCAGCGTAGATTTGTGTGCTCAAGTGCCTGGAGTGGGATTTGAACCCACAACCTTCAGAGGCAAGTGTGCTACTCACTGAGCCACAGCTGACACTCAAAAGGACATATAACAACTTTTATTTATATAGTGCCTTTAACATAGTAAAAAGTCCCAAGACGCTTCACAAGTCCGAGAGGCGGGAGTGCGTGGTGTCGGGAGGCCTATAAAAGGCCCAGCGGCAGCGTAGTTTTTCTCTTTTCTCTTCTGTAACAGTGAGTAAACTTTAGCATTGTTGTTGCTTATCTAAGGGTTAAGTCATGGCAGGACAGCTCGGTCACGTGTTATGCTCCTCCTGTACCATGTGGGAACTCAGGGACGACACCAGTGTTCCTGACGACTACGTGTGCGGGAAGTGTATCCGCCTCCAGCTCCTGACGGACCGTGTTGCGGAGTTGGAGCTGAGGGTGGATTCACTCTGGAGCATCCACGATGCCGAGAATGAAGTGAGTATCAAGTGTAGCGAGTTGGTCGTACCGCAGGGAAAGGGTCCACAGTCAGATAGGGAATGGAAGACCAGCAGGAAGAGCAGTGCAAGGAAGGTAGTGCAGGGGTCTCCTGTGGTCATCCCCCTGCAAAACAGATACACTGCTTTGGGTACTGTTGGGGGGGGATGACTCATCAGGGGAGGGCAGCAGCAGCCAAGTTCATGGCACCATGGCTGGCTCTGTTGCACAGGAGGGCAGGAAAAAGAGCAGGAGAGCAATAGTGATAGGGGATTCAATTGTAAGGGGAATAGATAGGCGTTTCTGCGGCCACAATGGAGACTCCAGGATGGTATGTTGCCTCCCTGGTGCAAGGGTCAAGGATGTCTCGGAGCGGGTGCAGGACATTCTAAAAAGGGAGGGAGATCAGCCAGTTGTCGTGGTGCACATTGGTATCAACGATATAGGTAAAAAAAGGGATGAGGTCCTACGAAACGAATTTAAGGAGCTAGGAGCTAAATTAAAAAGTAGGACCTCAAAAGTAGTAATCTCGGGATTGCTACCAGTGCCACGTGCTAGTCAGAGTAGGAATCGCAGGATAGCGCAGATGAATACGTGGCTTGAGCAGTGGTGCAGCAGGGAGGGATTCAAATTCCTGGGGCATTGGAACCGGTTCTGGGGGAAGTGGGACCAGTACAAACCGGACGGTCTGCACCTGGGTAGGACCGGAACCAATGTCCGAGGGGGAGTGTTTGCTAGTGCTGTTGGGGAGGAGTTAAACTAATATGGCAAGGGGATGGGAACCAACGCAGGGAGAGGGAAACAAAAAGGAGACAAAAGCAAAAGACAGAAAGGAGATGAGGAAAAGTGCAGGGCAGAGAAACCCAAGACAAAGAACAAAAAGGGCCACTGTACAGCAAAATTCTAAAAGGACAAGGGGTGTTAAAAAAACAAGCCTGAAGGCTTTGTGTCTTAATGCAAGGAGTATCCGTAATAAGGTGGATGAATTAACTGTGCAAATAGATGTTAACAAATATGATGTGATTGGGATTACAGAGACGTGGCTCCAGGATGATCAGGGTTGGGAACTCAACATCCAGGGGTATTCAACATTCAGGAAGGATAGAATAAAAGGAAAAGGAGGTGGGGTAGCATTGCTGGTTAAGGAGGAGATTAATGCAATAGTTAGGAAGGACATTAGCTTGGATGATGTGGAATCTATATGGGTAGAGCTGCAGAACACCAAAGGGCAAAAAACATTAGTGGGAGTTGTGTACAGACCTCCAAACAGTAGTAGTGATGTTGGGGAGGGCATCAAACAGGAAATTAGGGGTGCATGCAATAAAGGTGCAGCAGTTATAATGGGTGACTTTAATATGCACATAGATTGGGCTAACCAAACTGGAAGCAATACAGTGGAGGAGGATTTCCTGGAGTGCATAAGAGATGGTTTTCTAGACCAATATGTCGAGGAACCAACTAGGGGGGAGGCCATCTTAGACTGGGTGTTGTGTAATGAGAGAGGATTAATTAGCAATCTTGTTGTGCGAGGCCCCTTGGGGAAGAGTGACCATAATATGGTGGAATTCTGCATTAGGATGGAGAATGAAACAGTTAATTCAGAGACCATGGTCCAGAACGTAAAGGCGGCTAACTTTGAAGGTATGAGGCGTGAACTGGCTAGGATAGATTGGCGAATGATACTTAAGGGGTTGACTGTGGATGGGCAATGGCAGACATTTAGAGACCGCATGGATGAATTACAACAATTGTACGTTCCTGTCTGGCGTAAAAATAAAAAAGGGAAGGTGGCTCAACCGTGGCTATCAAGGGAAATCAGGGATAGTATTAAAGCCAAGGAAGTGGCATACAAATTGGCCAGAAATAGCAGCGAACCCGGGGTCTGGGAGAAATTTAGAACTCAGCAGAGGAGGACAAAGGGTTTGATTAGGGCAGGGAAAATGGAGTACGAGAAGAAGCTTGCAGGGAACATTAAGACGGATTGCAAAAGTTTCTATAGATATGTAAAGAGAAAAAGGTTAGTAAAGACAAATGTAGGTCCCCTGCAGTCAGAATCAGGGGAAGTCATAACGGGGAACAAAGAAATGGCGGACCAATTGAACAAGTACTTTGGTTCAGTATTCACGAAGGAGGACACGAACAACCTTCCGGATATAAAAGGGGTCAGAGGGTCTAGTAAGGAGGAGGGACTGAGGGAAATCTTTATTAGTCGGGAAATTGTGTTGGGGAAATTGATGGGATTGAAGGCCGATAAGTCCCCAGGGCCTGATGGACTGCATCCTAGAGTACTTAAGGAGGTGGCCTTGGAAATAGCAGATGCATTGACAGTCATTTTCCAACATTCCATTGACTCTGGATCAGTTCCTATGGAATGGAGGGTAGCCAATATAACCCCACTTTTTAAAAAAGGAGGGAGAAAAATCAGGGAATTATAGACCGGTCAGCCTGACATCGATAGTGGGTAAAATGATGGAATCAATTATTAAGGATGTCATAGCAGTGCATTTGGAAAGAGGTGACATGATAGGTCCAAGTCAGCATGGATTTGTGAAAGGGAAATCAGGCTTGACAAATCTTCTGGAATTTTTTGAGGATGTTTCCAGTAGAGTGGACAAGGGAGAACCAGTTGATGTGGTATATTTGGACTTTCAGAAGGCTTTCGACAAGGTCACACACAAGAGATTAATGTGCAAAGTTAAAGCACATGGGATTGGGGGTAGTGTGCTGACATGGATTGAGAACTGGTTGTCAGACAGGAAGCAAAGAGTAGGAGTAAATGGGGACTTTTCAGAATGGCAGGCAGTGACTAGTGGGGTACCGCAAGGTTCTGTGCTGGGGCCCCAGCTGTTTACACTGTACATTAATGATTTAGATGAGGGGATTAAATGCAGTATCTCCAAATTTGCGGATGACACTAAGTTGGGTGGCAGTGTGAGCTGCGAGGAGGATGTTATGAGGCTGCAGAGCGACTTGGATAGGTTAGGTGAGTGGGCAAATGCATGGCAGATGAAGTATAATGTGGATAAATGTGAGGTTATCCACTTTGGTGGTAAAAACAGAGAGACAGACTATTATCTGAATGGTGACAGATTAGGAAAAAGGGAGGTGCAACGAGACCTGGGTGTCATGGTACATCAGTCATTGAAGGTTGGCATGCAGGTACAGCAGGCGGTTAAGAAAGCAAATGGCATGTTGGTCTTCATAGCGAGGGGATTTGAGTACAGGGGCAGGGAGGTGTTGCTACAGTTGTACAGGGCCTTGGTGAGGCCACACCTGGAGTATTGTGTACAGTTTTGGTCTCCTAACCTGAGGAAGGACATTCTTGCTATTGAGGGAGTGCAGCGAAGGTTCACCAGATTGATTCCCGGGATGGCGGGACTGACCTATCAAGAAAGACTGGATCAACTGGGCTTGTATTCACTGGAGTTCAGAAGAATGAGAGGGGACCTCATAGAAACGTTTAAAATTCTGACGGGGTTAGACAGGTTAGATGCAGGAAGAATGTTCCCAATGTTGGGGAAGTCCAGAACCAGGGGACACAGTCTAAGGATAAGGGGTAAGCCATTTAGGACCGAGATGAGGAGAAACTTCTTCACCCAGAGAGTGGTGAACCTGTGGAATTCTCAACCACAGAAAGTTGTTGAGGCCAATTCACTAAATATATTCAAAAAGGAGTTAGATGAAGTCCTTACTACTAGGGGGATCAAGGGGTATGGCGAGAAAGCAGGAATGGGGTACTGAAGTTGCATGTTCAGCCATGAACTCATTGAATGGCGGTGCAGGCTAGAAGGGCTGAATGGCCTACTCCTGCACCTATTTTCAATGTTTCTATGTTTCTACAACAGAGTTACAGACAAACAGATAAATTTGACACTAAGCCACAGAAGAAATTAAGGCAGATGATCAAAAGCTTGTTCAAAGAGGTAGGTTTTAACAAGCGTCTTAAAGGAGGAAAGAGAGGTAGAGAGGCGTGGAGGTTTAGGGAGGGAGTTCCAGAGCTTAGGGCCCAGGCAGCTGAAGGCACGTCCACCGATGGTTGAGCAGTTATAAAGAGGGATGTTCAAGAGGCCAAAATTTGAGGAGCGCAGACATCTTGTGGGATTGTGAGGCTGAAAGTGATTAGAGATAGGAAGGGGCTATGGAGTGATTTGTAAACAAGGATGAGAATTTTGAAATCGAGGCATTGTTTAACTGGGAGCCAATGTAGGTCAGAAAGCACAGGAGGTGATGGGTGATCTTGACTTGGTGCGGGTTAGTACACGGACTGCTGAGTTTTGGATGACTTCAAGTTTACGTCGTGTGGAATGTGGGAGGCCAGCCAGGAGTGAGTTGGAGTAGTCAAGTCTATAGGTAACAAAGTCATGAATGAGGTTTTCAGCGGCAGAAGAGCTGAGGCAGGGGAGGAGGCGGCAATGTTATGGAGGATAAAGGATTATGATCATCATCACAGGCAGTCCCTCGGAATCGAGGAGGACTTGCTTCCACTCTTAACATGAGTTCTTAGGTGGTTGAACAGTCCGATACGAGAACCAGACTCTGTCACAGGTGGGACAGACAGTGGTTGAGGGAAGGAGTGGGTGGGGAGTCTGGTTTGCCGCACGCTCCTTCTGCTGCCTGCGCTTGATTTCTGCATGCTCTCGGCGATGAGACTCGAGGTGCTCAACGCTCTCCCGGATGCACTTCCTCCACTTTGGGCGGTCTTTGGCCAAGGATTTGATAAAGGACACATGACTAATGGTTAGCCACTAATGCAGGTGGAATGTCACTAATAGGTTAACACGACAGGTATCTAGCTAATGACTGGAATGTTTACAAGACCAGGCTCTCTAATCCCCAATGCTCTCCTTCCGATTGAACATACCAGTCACTTGCCGTATCCTTAAACAGCCGAGCAGGGATTAGGGACTTAGCGAACCTGTCTCCACCTTTGTGGATTGATAAAGCAATATGTGGCCTTCTGATTTCCTTCCCTCTTAATTGAACTGTGGGCTATTAAGTTCACTCTTTTTTGTCCCTATTAAAAATAAGCTTGTGTTTTTTGCCCAAATTATTGACTGTGCAAAGGTTTTCCCTAACCCAAAATGCACCAAGTTAAACATTATATTTTACATTTCACGTTTCTCCCCTTCTCCCAACCATCTGCAGACAACTGGGCAAGCATGCCTCTTGGACTGGAGAATTTTAGCTATGAGGAAATATTACATAGGCTGGGATTGTTTTCTTTGGAACAGAGGAGGCTGAAGGAGACACCTTATTGAGGTGTGTAAAATTACAAGGAGCCTAGATAGAGTGGATAGGAAGGGCATATTTCCCTTAGCAGAGGGGTCAATAATTAGTGAGCATAGATTTAAAGTCATTGGTAGGAGGTTTAGAGGGGGTTTGAGGGGAATTCTTTTCACCCAGAGGGTGGTGGGGGTCTGGAACTCACTGCCTGAAAGGGTGGTAGAGACAGAAACCCTCATCGCATTAAAAAAGTACTTGGATATGCACTTTAAGTGCCGTAACCTACAGGGCTACGGACCAAGAGCTGGAAAGTGGGATTCGGCTGGATAGCTCTGTCGGTCGGCGTGGACAATGGCCTCTTTTCGTGCTGTAAATTTCTATGATTCTATGACATTTTTCAAGACCTATGATTAACCAGTCACTGGGAACTGCAAGAACATGGCTTGGAGCTCAAGGGGCCCTTGGGCCTACTCCTACTCCTAATTCTTATGTTCTTGTGTTACAAGGTAATTGATGCCCTGTAGCCTTCCATTATCATCTCCACAGGAATCTGACGCATGCAAAATTGTGTACGTAAAACCGAAGGAGCTGATTAGCAAACTATGTTGACAAACCAGTGTGCTGGTCTCAAAGAGAATACATGTTGCTAAAGTTGTTATTTTATTACATCACCTTCTGCCTCCACTTCAATTGTGTTTGTGGGTTGCACCGTTTCTATGTCAGTCATGTAGCCAAACATGGCCATAACAACCTGTTCAATCGCTTCTTCTAGTGTGTCGCCCCATGAATGTAACCTGCAAAAAAGGAAACATTTCAGGGCCTCCGAACTGAAGGTTAATTGCTTCGTAAAGTAGTACATGCTTTGCCGATTCGGTTATACGCTAATCATGAATGCCGATTTTAGCTGCTATTGATCACAAAAGGTCAGCAAAAAAAAAAGCATTTAGATGAAGGAGTCGAATCAGATCATAGTACGGCAGTAAAAATAACAAAGGCCTGTTTCATTACACGGTTTAGTTTTCAAGAGTGGCCTCTATTTGAAATGTTAACCTATCTTTTAAGATGTTGTGGGCCTATGGTGCATTTCTAACATTTACTGTTTTTATCTCACACTGGAGGCAGGAAGACTCAAATTTCTCTCTCAAAATCTGCACATTTCCCAACCATAGCCTTTACTTGAACATAGGATAAAATTCTTTGAAAAAGGACAAACAGTATTGCACAGAGCCATGTATTTATCCTTTATGGCAAGCGAGCCAAAGGTGGGCAAAGGAAACGTTACAAGGGCACCCTCAAAGCCTCCCTGATAAAGTGCAAGATCCCCACTGACACCTGGGAGTCCCTGGCCAAAGACCGCCCTAACTGGAGGACGTGCATCTGGGAGAGCGCTGAGCACCTCGAGTCTCATTGCCGAGAGCATGCACAAATCAAGCGCAGGCAGCAGAAAGTGCGTGCAGCAAACCAGTCCCACCCACCTCTTCCCTCAATGACTGTCTGTCCCACCTGTGACAGGGACTGTGGTTCTCGTATGGGACTGTTCAGCCACCTAAGGACTCATTTTTAGAGTGGAAGCAAGTCTTCCTCGATTTCGAGTGACTGCCTATGATGATGATGATGTATTTATAATGCTGTCAATAGGCACTAAACTATGTATAAACATAAGAACATAAGAAATGGTCCCAGGGATGAGGGACTTCAGTTATGTGGATAGACTGGAGAAGCTGGGGTTGTTCTCCTTGGAGCAGAGAAGGTTGAGAGGAGATTTGATAGAGGTGTCCAAAATCTAGACAGAGTAGAGGGAAGTTATTCCCATTGGCGGAAGGGTCTAGAACCAGCAGACTTAGATTTAAGGTGATTGGCCGCAGAACCAAAAGTGACAGGAGGAAAAAGATTTTTACGCAGCGAGTGGTTAGGATCTGGAATGAGAGGGTGGTGGAAGCGAATTCAATCGTGGCTTTCAAAAGGGAATTGGATAAGTATCTGAAGGGAAAAAAAAATCACAGGGCTACAGGTAAGGGGGGGGGGGGGGGGGGAAAAGAGAGAGAGTGGGACTCGCTGAGGTGCTCTTGCAGAGAGCCGGCACGGGCTCGACGGGCCGAATGGCCTCCTCTGTGCTGTAACCATTCTAAGATTCTAACATTTTCCAGTTCTGATGAAAGGTCATTGACCTGAAACGTTAACTCTGTTTCTCTCTCCACAAATGCTGCCTGACCCGCTGGGTGTTTCCAGCATTTTCTGTTTTTATTACAGATTAACTGATATGCTTTAAACGGCAGTAGACCTTCGGAATTGCTCTGCTTCATAGGTTTTAATACAGTCACCGACACAATTAAACCAATTAAAAAAGACATTTAAATAAAATGGTGAATGTGTTGATTTAAGAAAGCCATGGTTGTGAAGTAATGCAGCTTATAAAAAATATATAGTGCAATCAAAAGCAACTGATTATTCTATTGCAACGGGTTTTACATCAGAAAGATGATGCAACGCCAATGCAACATTTGAAACAATCACTGCCAAACCCCGGCAGTTGCTTGAATCATACAATTCAGGAATTACCGAATATCAAAACATTATATTCCAAATCTGTAATCCCATATTATAGCAAATAGTTCATTTTAAAGTAATTATTTTAAGAACTTACTGTACATCTGCAGTGTGGTCCAGGTCTAAGGAGAAAAAAAATTACAGAAATTGAAAGCTGAATATCATCACTTCAGTAATACAACCAAGTACAATGTTCAGAAAGCCAACCCGATTGAAAATTTGCACGGAAAATGTGTGTATTCATCTGATTTACCCCATAATACTGGAGGCAATTGTGGAATATCTGTTCACTTACTGGTGCCTTAATTGCTCGATTACAGTATTATGATGTATATTGGTTGGCGTGTTGTTGCCCAAGGTCCCCAGTTGGCTGGTCGTCACCCTGGGTACTCAGCCCTTCATGTATCACTGTCCAATGATACATGAAGGGCTGTCCAATGATACATGAAGGGCTGAGTACCCAGGGTGACGACCAGCTCCAATTCTATTTTCCCCCCATAAATCGACATTTACACATGTAATTTCCGGATCAAGCCACTGGACTGCAATCGGGAGCAGGAATAACGGGCGATTCCCTTGATTTGTTCCAGCCCCCAGACCAAACTGTAGCCTTCCTATTCTTAATCTTGGCTCCAATCAGCTAACTCAACACCGACTAAGAATCAATTCTACGACCCGTTGAAAGGTCACCGACCTGAAACGTTTACTCTGTTTCTCGCTCCACAGATGCTGCCAGACTGGCTGAGTATTTCCAGTATTTCCTGTGTTTATTAAGCCTGTAACCATGCTGGCCTGTACACGGTGCAATGCGTTTAGCCATTGGGATTAGGCTCAAGTGGACCCAAATTCTCATGGCACACAAAAATATTAAAATCAATTTTATGGGGTTCTGCATCAGACAATTCAATGCATGGAGGCCATTTTATGTACAAATATTCCCATGCATAAACAGAAATTCAGACAAGTCAAATGAGTAACTTTTGGAACTCCAAAGTTCTCTAGATTCAGGAACTGTCGCTGTAGATTGGAAAATTGTGCATGTCACTCCGTTTTTTAGGAATAGCGAGAGGGAAACCAAGGAATTATAGACCAGTTGGCCTAGCATCTGTTGTCAGGAAATTGCTAGAGTCTATTGAGGATAGGGTGACTGAACATCTCGAAAATTTTCAGTTGATTAGAGAAAGTCAGCATGGATTTGTGAAAGGCAGGTCATGCCTGACAAACCTGACTGAATTTTTTTGAAGAGGTGACTAAAGCAGTGGACAGGGAAATAGAAAACATAGAAATTTACAGCGCAGAAGGAGGCCATTTCGGCCCATCGTGTCCGTGCCGGCTGACAAATAGCCGCATGACCCTCGGTCAGCAGCCCTGAAGGTTATATATAAACCTATGAACAATGACGGAAAGGCAAAGAGCACCCAGCTGAACCAGTCCGCCCCACACAACTGCGACACCCCTGATACTGAAACATTCTACACTCCATCCCAACTGGAGCCATGTGAACTCATGGAAGAGGTAAAAACCAGATAAAAACCCAGGCCAATTTAAGGAAAGAAAATCTGGGAAAATTCCTCTCCGACCCATCCAGGCGATCGAAACTAGCCCAGGAGATCCAATCAGGCCCACTCCCCATGCTCTTTCCCCAAAGCCTGGTAAACTTTCCTTCACAAGTATTTACCCAATTCTCTTTTGAAAGTTATTATTGAATCTGCTTCAAGTGCCCTTTAGGCAGCACGTTCCAGATCATAATTGGGGATTGAGGGATCTGTCTATGGACGTTATTTATATGGACTTCCAGAAGGCATTTGATACAGTCCCTTATAACAGACTGTTTTCCATGGTAGAAGCCCACATAATTATGGGCAAATTATTGACCTGGTTAGGAAATTCGCTGAGCGGCAGGAGACAGAGAGTAGGGATAATGGGCAGGTACTCAAATTAGCAGGATGTGACTCGTGGTGTCCCGCAGGGATCTGCGTTGGGGCCTCAACTATTCATAATATTTATTAACGATTTAGATGACAGCATAGTGTGGAAATTTACTTTTAAAGTTACATTTTCTGTTAAATGTACCCTTTTGTAATAAAACAAAATGGAGTCTCAGTTGTCCCAGAAGCCCCTGCAGCAGACAGCCTGTTTCTGCATAAACATGTTAACCTTGATTAATAGCCAATTAATTTAGAAGCTTGGGAGCCATCTGTGTGAGCAAGGGAACCTTGAACATACCCTCCCTAACAGAAGGAGCAGCCCTTTTGTTTTTAGTCTTATACTCCCAAGTAGTAACTGTCGCATTGATGAATCTTAGAAGTTTCAGATAAAGGCTGTATAGATAAGTAGGAAAGTGAAACAAGGAACCATGTTAATTAAGTGATTAAAGAACTCCTTATCTGTATTTGCTGACTGCAAGGGCAGAACTGATACACGTGATGGAACCATAACTTCTTTGTCTGTTTCCTGTATAAAGCTAGTGTGTTTTGGTATTACTGTTAGAAATCTTCGCAGAGCCTTTGATTCTGAGAGACTTTTCCTTGTATACAAGTAAATCTATTAAAGGAACATCTATCGGAGCTGTTTGTCAGAGTTTCATTTATTTTAGTTAAGTTGAGAGTCGAGATTTCGACAATAGTCATATATCCAAATTTGTCAATGACACAAAGAAAGGCTGCATTGTAGATGAAAGCATAAAATTACAAAACGGGATATTGATAGGTTACGTGAATAGGCAAAATTGTGGCAAATGGATCTCAATATAGGCAAATGTGAGGTCATCCACTTTGGACCTAAAAAGGATACAACAGGGTGCTTTCTAAATGGTAAAAAGCTAAAAACAGTGGATGTCCAAAGAGACTTGGGGGTCCAGATACATAGATCATTAAAACGTCATGAACCGGTACAGAAAATAATCAAAAAGGCTAATGGAAGGGTGGCCTTTATATCTATAGGACTAGAGTACAAGGGGGTTGAAGTTATGTTGCAGCTGTACAAAGCCCTGGTTAGACCATACCTGGAGCACTGTGAGCCGTTCTGGGCTCCACACCTTAGGGAGGATATATTGGCCTTGGAGGGAGTGCAGCGTAGGTTTACCAGAATGATACCCAGACTTCAAGGGTTAAATTATGAGGCGAGATTACACAAATTAGGGTTGTATTCCCTAGAATTTCGAAGGTTAAGGGATGATCTGGTTGAGGTTTTCAGGATATTAAGGGGAACAGATAGGGGAGATAGAAAGAAACTATCTCCGCTGGTTGGGGAGTCCAGAACTCGGGGCAGAGTCTAAAAATTAGAGCCAGATCTTGTAGGAGTTAAATTAGGAAACACTTCGACACACAAAGGGCGATAGAAGTTTGTAACTCTCTTCCGCAAACAGCAATTGATGCTAGATCAATTATAAATTTTAAATCGGAGAGTGATAGCTTGTTAACCAAAGTATTAAAGGATATGGGCCAACAGCGGGTATATGGAGTTAGATAAGCCATGATCTCACTGAATGGGGAACAGGCTCGAGGGGCTAAATGGCCTACTCCTGTTCCTATGGTAAACTCAATAATAACTGAGATGTAGTAATTGATTGGAAGCAGGGATCTTTCTTGACAGAGAAAATGTGAAACTGAATATTCTGGTGGTTTAATTTAACTGCGGGATGACCTAATAGACATCTTTAAAATTATGAAAGGCTTCAATAGGGTAAAGAGAGAGAGAATGTTTCCACTTGTGGCAAAGAGCAAAACTAGAGGCCATCAATATACGATAGTCACCAAGAAATCCAACAGTAAACTCAGGATAAACGGCTTTACCCAGAGAACGGCAAGAATGTGGAATTCGTCATCACAGGGAGTGGTTGAAGCAAATAGTATAGATGCATTTAAGAGGAGGCTAGACAAGCATAAGAGGGAGAAGGGAATAGAGAGTTATGCTTAGTTAAATGAGGAAAGATAGGAGGAGGCTCGAGTGGAGTATAATCATCATCATGGTCAGGTTTAGGCCAAATGGTCTGTTTCTGTGCTGCATATCCTAGCTTTCGACCAGATATCTGCAGCGTAACTAAGACCGCCTATTTCCACCTCCGTAACATCGCCCGTCTCCACCCTTGCCTCAACTCATCCATGCCTTTGTTATCTCCAGATATGACTATTCCAACGCACTTCTGGCTAGTCTCCCACATTCTACCCTACGTAAACTAGAGGTGATCCAAAACTCAGCAGCCCGTGTCCTAACTCGCACCAAGACCCGATTACCAATCACCGCTGTGCTCGCTGACCTACACTGGCTCCCGGTTAAGCAACAACTCGATTTCAAAATTCTCATCCTTGGCTCCATGGCCTCGCTCCTCCCTATCTCTGTAATCTATATCAATGACTTGGAAGAAGGGACTGAGTGTAACGTAGCCAAGATTGCTGATGATACAAAGATGGGAGGAAAAGCAATGCGTGAGGAGGATACAAAAATTATCTGCAAAAGGACACAGACAGGCTAAGTGAATGGGCAAAAATTTGGCAGATGGAATATAAGGTTGTGATGTCATGCATTTTGGCAGAAAAAAAATCAAAGAGCAAGTTATTATTTAAATGGAGAATAGTCACAAAGTGCTGCAGTACAGCGGGACCTGGGGGTACTTGTGCATGAAACACAAAATGTTAGTATGCAGGTACAGCAAGTAATCAGGATGGCCAATGGAATCTTGGCCTTTATTGCAAGGGGGATGGAGTATAAAAGCAGAGAAGTCTTGCTACAGTTATACAGGGTATTGGTGAGGCCACACCTGGAATACTGCGTGCAGTTTTGGTTTCCATATTTACGAAAGGATATACTTGCTTTGGAGGCAGTTCAGAGAAGATTCACTAGGTTGATTCTGGAGATGAGGGGGTTGACTTATTAGGAAAGGTTGAGTAGGTTGTGCCTCTGCTCATTGGAATTCAGAAGAATGAGAGGTGATCTTATCAAAACGTGTAAGATTATGAGGGGGCTTGACAAGGTGGATGCAGAGAGGATGTTTCCACTGATGGGGGAACCTAGAACTAGGGGACATAATCTTAGAAGTAAGGGGCTGTCCATTTAAAACAGAGATGAGGAGGAATTTCTTCTCTGAGTGTTGTAAATCTGTGGAATTCGCTGCCTGAGAGCTGTGGAAGCTGGGACATTGAATACATTTAAGACAGAGATAGACAGTTTCTTAACTGATAAGGGAATAAGGGGTTATGGGGAGTGGGCAGGGAAGTGGACCAGAGTCCATGATTGGACCAGCCATGATCATATTAAATGGCAGAGCAGGCTTGAGGGGTCATATGGCCTACTCTTGCTCCTATTTCTTATGTTCTTATAATCTCCTCCAGCCCCACAACACCCAGAGATGTCTGCACTCCTCTAGTTCTGCCCTTCTGAGCATCCCTGATTATAATCGCTCAACCATTGGTGGCTGTGCCTTCTGCTGCCTAGGCTCCAAGCTCTGGAATTACCTGTCTAAACCTCTCCGCCTCTCTACCTCCCTTTCCTCCTTCAAAATGATCCTTAAAACCTACCTCTTTGACCAAGCTTTTGGTCACCTGCGCTAATTTCTACTTATGTGGCTCTGTGTCAAATTTTTAATCAAATAATAGTCCTGTGAAGCATCTTGGGATGTTTCGCAACATTAAAGGCGCTATATGAATACAAGTTGTTGTTGTTATAATGCAATTCTCCGATTTCCGGGCCGGGCTGCCGCATGGTGCTCCCTCCAATGGCCCCGGCCTGCTGATGGTCTCGCAGGCCAGGACCACACCGATTTATCCGGAAATCGGCACAGTCAGGCCGGGGTCATTGGAGGGAGCAGCGTGCTGTGACATACCACAGCAGGGAGCAGCGCGTGCTGCTGCAGGAGGGCGACGGCTACGAAGCCAGGTCGCTGGTTGCAGTGCGGGCAGGCATAGCAGGAGGGGCGAAGGAGCGGCAAGAGTCTGTAGAGGGAAGTGACCGGGGCCCAGGAGAGGCGTGAGTCTGTGGTCCGCAAGAGCCGAGGGCCCAGGGGCAGCACGGGCCAGCCCACACTGTGATGCGTGTGCACGCTCGGTCTGTGCAGCAGAGCTGGTCTCCAGTTAGTCTTGGTTAACCCTTGCCGCTGGACCAAGACCTAGCTCTGTCAAGCCCGTGTGGTGGCTGGTGTGCAACGGCCACCCTACGTTAAAAAAATCCACGCACAGGCATCTTCCACCCTTCACGATGTAGTTCGGGATCTGGAATATTAGGTCCCTCATTGAAACACTGGTGAGCTCATCCCTTTTTGGCACGGAAGCAAGTCATCCTCGCTTCGAGGGACTGCCTATGACGATGAATGCAATTCTATATGAAATTCAGAATTACACTTCATCTCGAATTACTAATTCTATAATGAAATGCTATGTGAAATGTAATTCGTTTTTAAACATATCCCGAGAGAGCAGTGAACCCCAGTGACTGCAATATAAACAGAAAATGCTGGAATACTCAGCGGCTCAGGCAGCCTCTGTGGAGATAGAAACAGAGTTAACGTTTCGGGTCTGCGACTCTTGGTCAGAACTGGAAAAAGTTGGAGATGTCTCAGAACTTTGCCTCTGTCCCAGTGGCTGTAACATTGGTTGGCTCAGCAGCGCCATCTCCAGGCTCGCGGTGAAGCTGCCAGCGGCGGTCGGCCATTTTCCCCATCCAGGCTACACCGGGGCCGCAACCTTTAGACCGACATCATCAACAACCATCACCAAGCGGTCACAGGACGACAACAACAACAGAGGAGAAAGTCGCACTCACATTCGTACTTCTTATTCACGGGCGGATATCTCGCTTTGACGGCTTTCTGCGCCGCTGTCAGATAATACTCTCGATCGTCCATGGCGGACCGCAGCGCCTCGCGCTCGGGCCAGAAGAGCTCGAGACCGTGTGCCTGCGCAGACCTGCTCTCATTGGTCGGCATTGTCAATGGTCTGGGGTTTGTGATTGGCTGGGAGGTAGTTTGCCAACCGTCTCTCTTTGTGATTGGCTGAGGCGGTTGTCCATGGTCTGGGTTCGTGATTGGCTCAGGCGGTTGTCCATGGTCTGGGTTCGTGATTGGCTCAGGCGATTGTCGATCATCTCGGTCGTTGGACGGCGATTGGCCGCATTGAAAGGGGGCGTCACCTCTCTCCCCCCCGCGCGGAGGCCGCTGGGGTTGAGATGGCGGCGGGCGGACGCCTGAGGGAAGTGCGGCTCTTGCAGGTTAGTCAATCCCAACCACTCACCGGAGCTTCTTTATTAATATAATTCCTGAAATTAAGAAAACAAATTATAACTTGAGCACAAGAATATGTGCCCGAAGCGGATTAATGACTATTATTTTAAATAGTAGGCGATTTTGCAAGCTGGTTGCCATGGCAGCCACTCAATAGCCTTCAGTTACTGACCATTCAGGGCGTCTGAGAGAAACCTGCATCTTGAGTTGATTATGGAGCTTATTTTCTAATTATGGACGAATTTAATGCAGTTTAATGATTGAAACTCCAGAGACCTGAGCACAAAAATCCAGGCTGACACTCTAGTGCAGTGCTGAGGGAGTGCCGCACTGTCGGAGGTGCCGTCTTTCAGATGAGACGTTAAATCGAGGCCCCTGTCTGCGCTCTCAGGCGGACGTCAAAGATCCCATGGCTCTATTTCGAAGAAGAGCAGGGGAGTTATACCCGGTGTCCTGGTCAATATTTATCCCTCAATCAACATCACTAAAAACAGATGATCTGGTCATTATCATGTTGCTGTTTGTGGGATCTTGCTGTGCGCAAATTGGCTGCCGTGTTTCCTACATTATAACAGCGACTACACTCCAGAAGTAGTTCATTGGCTGCAATGCACTTTGTGACGTCCGGTGGTCGCAAAAGGCGCTCTATAAATGCACCGTTTCGACTGCCCCCAAAAGTTTGTCGCCATCCTCCGCCTGCTCCATGATGACATGCAAGCTATGATCCTGACTCAATGGATCCACCACAGTCCCATTCCACATCCGGACTGGGGTCAAGCAGGGCTGCGCCATCGCGTCAGCGCTCTTCTCGATCTTCCTCATTGCAATGCTCCACCTCACAGTCAACAAGCTCCCCGCTGGAGTGGAACTAAACTATAAAACCAGTGGGAACCTGTTCAACCTTTGTCGTCTCCGGGCCAGATCCAAGGCCTTTCCATCCTCTGTCGTCGAGCTACAGATGCTTGACCCTGCGCACATTCAGAGGCTGAACTCCAAGACATAGTCAACATCTTCACTGAGGCGTATAAAAGCATAGGCCTTATACTTAACTGTATGTGCACAGACGCAGGCATCGTCCGTGTATTGTAGCTCGGCGACAGAGGTTGGGGTGGTCTTGGAACTGGCCTGGAGACGGCGCAGGTTGAACAGGTTCCCACTGGTTCTGTAGTTTAGTTCAATTCCAGCGGGGAGTTTGTTGACAATATGTGTCTGCGCAAATACAGACGGTGAACCCCAGGACATAGTCGATGTAATTACTGAGGCATACGAAAGCATAGGCCTCACGCTAAACATCTGTAAGGTCCTCCACCAGCCTGTCTTCACCACATAGCACTGCCCCCCCCCCCCCCCAAGTCATCAAGATCCACGACGTGGCCCTGGACACTGTGGACCACTTCCCATAACTCAGGAGCCTCCTATCAGCAAGAGCAGGCATCGACGATGAGATCCAACACTGCCTCCAGTGC
Source organism: Pristiophorus japonicus (assembly GCF_044704955.1). NCBI lineage: Eukaryota > Metazoa > Chordata > Chondrichthyes > Pristiophoridae > Pristiophorus > Pristiophorus japonicus. The sequence continues at coordinate 9,887,484 of NC_091990.1, forward strand.
GTCAGTGCAGCCTTCGGCCGCCTGAGGAAAAGAGTGTTTTGAAGACCAGGCCCTCAAAACTGCCACCAAGCTCATGGTCTACAGAACTGTATTAATACCTGCCTTCCTGTATGGCTCAGAGCCATGGCCCATGTACAGTAGACACCTCAAGTTGCTGGAGAAATATCACCAACGATGTCTCCGCAAGATCCTACAAATCCTCTGGGAGGACAGCCGCACCGACATCAGCGTCCTCATTCAGACTAACATCCCCAGCATCGAAGCACTGATCACACTCGATCTGCTCCGCTGGGCAGGCCACATAGTTTGCATGCCAGACACGAGACTACCAAGGCAAGTGCTTTACTTGGAGCTCCTTCACGGCAAACGAGCCAAAGGTGGGCAGTGGCAACGTTACGACGACGCCCTAAAAGCCTCCCTGATAAAGTCCGACATCCCCACCGACACCTGGGAGTCCCTGGCCCAAGACCGCCCTAAGTGGAGGAAGTGCATCTGAGAGGGTGCTGAGCACCTCGAGTCTCAACGCTGAGAGCATGCAGAAATCAAGCGCAGGCAGCGGAAAGAGTGTGCAGCAAACCCACCCCTTCCCTCAATGACTATCTGTCCCACCTGTGACAGAGTCTGTGTTCAGCCACCAAAGAACTCATTTCAGGAGTGGAAGCAAGTCTTCCTCGATTCCGAGGGACTGCCTATGATGATGATGATACACTAAACATCCGTAAGACAAAGATCCTCCACCAACCTAACCCCGTCACACAGCACTGCCCCCGCCCCCCCCAGTCATCAAGATCCCACGGTGCAACCCTGGACAACGTGAACCACTTTCCATACCTCGGGAGCCTATTATCAGCAAGGGCAGACATCGATGATGAGATTCAACAACGCCTCCAGTGCGCCAGCGCAGCCTTCGGCCGGCTGAGGAAGAGAGTGTTCGAAGATTAGGCCCTCAAATCTGGCACATTTATGGTGTATAGGGCTGTAGTGATACCCGCCCTCCTGTATGGCTCAGAGACGTGGACCATATACAGTGGACAGCTCAAATTGCTGGAGAAATACCACCAACGATGTCTCCGCAAGATCCTGCAAATCCCCTGGGAGGACAGATGCACCAACGTTAGTATCCTCGATCAGGCCAATATTCCCAGCATCGAAGCACTGACCACACTCGACCAGCTCCATTAGGCGGGTTATATTGTTCGCATGCCTGACTCAAGACTTCCAAAGCAAGCGCTCTACTCTGAACTCCTCCTCCTCCTCCTCGTCATCATGATCATTATCATCATAGGCAGTCCCTCGGACTCAAGGAAGACTTGCTTCCACTCTAAAAATGTCCTTAGGTGGCTGAACAGTCCAATACGAGAACCACAGTCCCTGTCACAGTTGGTACAGATAGTTGTTGAGGGAAAGGGTGGGTGGGACAGGTTTACAGCACGCTCTTTCCGCTGCCTGTGCTTGATTTGTGCATGCTCTCAGCGATGAGACTCGAGGTGCTCAGTGCCCTCCCAGATGCACTTCCTCCACTTAGGCCTGTATTTGGACTTCCAGGGGATGTTGGACTTTTTCAGGGAGACTTTGAGGGTGTCCCTGTAACGTTTCCTTTGCCCACCTTTGGCTTGTTTGCCGTGAAGGAGTTCCGAGTAGAACGCTTGCTTTGGGAGTCTCGTGTCTGGCATGCAAACGATGTGGCCTGCACAGCGGAGCTGATCGAGTGTGGTCAGTGCTTCAATGCTGGGGATGTTGGCCTGGTCAAGAACGCTAATTATGGTGTGTCTGTCCTCCCAGGGGATTTGTTGAATCTAGCGGAGGCATCGTTGGTGGTATTTCTCCAGCGATTTGAGGTGTCTACTGTACGTGGCCCATGTCTCTGATCCAGACAGGCGGGCGAGTATTACTACAGCTCTGTAGACCATGAGCTTGGTGGCAGTTTTGAGGGCCTGGTCTTCAAACACTCTTTTCCGAAGGCTGCACTGGGGCACTCCTCTTTTTCGGATGCCCCCAAAAGTTCATCACCATTCTCCGCCTGCTCCACGACGACATGCAGGCCATGATCCTTACCAACGGATCCATTACAGACCCAACCCCAAACTGGGGTTAAATAGAGCTGCATCATCGCCCCAACCCTCTTCTCAATCTTCTTCACTGCCATGCTCCACCTCAGTCAACAAGCTCCCCGCTGGAGTGGAACTAAACTACAGAACCAGTGGAAACCTGTTCAACCTTCGCCATCTCTAGGCCAGGTCCAAGACCACCCCAACCTCTGTCGTCGAGCTACAGTACGTGGACGACGCCTGCGTCTGCACACATAGAGGCTGAACTCCAGGACATAGTCAACATATTTACTGAGGCATACGAAAGCATGGGCCTTACGCTAAACATCAGTAAGACAAAGGCCCTCCACCAGCCTGTTCTCGCTGCGCAGCACTGCCCCCCAGTCATCAAGATCCATGGCGCGGCCTTGGATAATGTGGACTATTTCCATACCTCGGGAGCCTCTTATCAACAAGAGCAGGCATTGACGACGAGATTCAACACCGCCTCTGAACTCCTACACGGCAAGCGAGTCTCAGGTGGGCAGAGGAAACATTTCAAGGACACCCTCAAAACCTCCTTGATAAAATGCAACATCCCCATCGACACCTGGGAGTCTCTGGCCAAAGTGGAGGAAGAGCATCCGGGAGGGCGCTGAGCACCTCGAGTCTCGCCGTCGAAAGCATGCAGAAAGCAAACGCAGGCAGCGGAAGGAGCATATGGTAAACCACCCACCCTTTCCTCCAACGACTGTCTGTCCCACCTGTGACAGAGACTGTAATTCCCGTATTGGACTGTTCAGTCACCTGAGAACTCACTTTTAGAGTGGAAGCAAGTCTTCCTCGATTTCGAGGGACTGCCTATGATGATGATGCTATATAAATGCAAGTCTTTTTTTTCTTTCAAAATTATGCTCTTATGTACCCAATCCAGGTCATTAACGTATATACCCTCTGCATCCACAAGAATATCTGCTTTTTGGTCCGTAATTGTCCTCACCCTTCCTTTGACTACGCTTTTTACTATTTATATGCTTATAAAAGACTTTGGGGATCGCTTTTATGTTAGTCTATTCTCATAATCTCTCTATGCTTCTGTTGTTCCCATTTTTAGATCTCCTCTGTACTTTATCTATTCAGCTTCGTTCTCTACTGTATTATGAACCTCACATTTGTCATAAGCCTCCTTTTTCTGTCTCATTTTAACTTTTATATCGTTAATCTTCCAGGGAACTCTAGCTTTGATATCCTTCTTTTTCCACCTCATGGGAATGTGTCTACTCTGTACCCGAACCATCTCCTCTTTGAAGGCCTCCCGTTTTGCGTACCAACTTTTGATTCCAATTCCCCATGGCCATATCCCTTTTCAACTCACTGAAGTTAGCTCGTACTGTCCTTTTCCATAACTATTCTAAACCTGATGATATCCAACTGCTTTCCCACTGAAACATGTTCCACTTGCCCCACTTCATTCCCCAGAACTAGATTCAGCACTGCTTCTTTCCTCATTGGGCTGGAAATATGTTGATCAAGAAAGTTCTCATACACGTTTCAGGAATTCCTCCCCATCTTTGCCTTATACACTGTTCTTATCCCAGTCTATATTAGGATAACTAAAGTCTCTCATTATCACTATGCAGTTCTGGGGCCATTTTTGTGTAAACATGGATATTGGGGCCTCTCAGCAGAACCCAGCCCTGTACACAGGTGCACTTTAAATGGGAGTTGTTGGGAGCATTCTCTTCTCCAGCCGAAATACATTGACATCCCTATGGATTTAATTGTGCGCTCTGCTGCGACAGTGGCTGAGATCATAAGGGGTGAAGGTTAAGAGAAAAGTCAACCAGAAGAATTGAGGTAAATTATAGATTTTTGGACTCTAGGGGAATCAAGGGCTATGGAGCTCAGACAGGAAAGTGGAGTTGAGGTTGAAGATCTGCCATGATCTTATTGAATGGTGGAGCAGGCTCGAGGGGCCATATGGCCGTACTCCTACTCTTAATTCTTATGTTATATATTTCTTGCATCTTTCTGTAAATTGCCTGCAAATATGCTTCTCTATCTCCTTTCATTCTATTACGCTACTGGGGGTATACATTTGGCCACTATTTGGTGGCCAAATGTATACCCCCAGTAGCGCAATAGCTATTGTTCCTTAATTGTAACCTGATCGATTCTGACCATGACCCCTCAGCTACATCATCTCTCTCTAGTGCTGTAATAATTTCTTTGATCAATACTACCCCCCCCCCCCCAACTAGTTTATTATCTTTCCTTATATTTCCTTAATATCTTGTAGCCAGGAATATTACGTTCCCAAACCTCCCTTTCTTTGAACCAGGTCTCTGTTATTGTCACCATAGTGGTGACTTGTGCTCTGCAGCTCAACATCCTCATTTACCACGTTGCGTGCATTTACGCACATGCACTCGAAACCCATCTTAGACTGCTTTGCATTTGCCGCTGGTCTGATCCCTCCTATTTCTGAGCTATTCTGTACTCTGGTGCTATTTACCTCTCCTGGTCATCTGTTCACCTTATTTCCCCCCTTGAATGTTTCCTCCTGGCGCCCATCTTGTAGGATACTTGCTGAAATTAACATCTTGGCCAAACCTGGCCTGAAGACTTGCAACAGGATTGAGTGTATATTGTGCGTCAAGCCCTGAACTGACTGAACCAAAAGCAAAATGGATGCTAGAAATCTGAAATAAAAACAGCAAATGCTAGCAGGTCAGGCAGCATCTGTGGCGAGAGAATCCGAATTAACGTTTCAGGTCAATGACCTTTCGTCAGAACTGGAAGAAGTTAGAGATGTCGCAGTTTTTAAGCAAGTTCAGAGGCAGGAAAAGGGGAGGAAAGAACAAAAGGGAAGGTCTGTGATCGGGTGGAAGGCAGTGATTAAACAACAAAAGATATGATGCTGCAAGGCAAAAGGGGGCGGTAAAGAAACAAAAGATGGGTCTAGAGGAGCTGTACGTGGCAACAGCAGAACTATGACCAGCACCTGCTGCCTGAGAAAATAAGAGCAGTGGTTATGATCGGAACTCCTTCACGGCAAACGAGCCGAAGGTGGGCAGAGGAATTGTTTCAAGGACACCCTCAAAGCCTCCCTGACAAAGTGCGACATCCCCACTGACACCTGGGAGTCCCTGGCCAAAGACTGCCCTAAGTGGAAGAAGTGCATCAGGGAGGGCGCTGAGCACCTCGAGTATCATCGCCAAGAGCGTGCAGATAGCGGAAGGAGTGTGCGGCAAACCAGTCCCACCCACCCTTTCCTTCAACGACTATCTGTCCCACCTGTGACAGAGTCTGTGGCTCTTGTATTGGACTGTTCAGCCACCAAAGAACTCACTTCAGGAGTCTTCCTCGATTCCGAGGGACTGCCTATGATGAGTCCAGAAGGTTGTAAAGTGCCTAATAGAAAGATAAGGTGCTGTTCCCCGAGCATCCGTGGTAGGAGGCTAAGGTCAGAGTGGGAGTGGAGCGGAGAATTGAAGTGACAGGTGACCAGAAGCTCGGGGTCACGCTTGCGGACTGAACGGAAGTGTTCTGCAAAGCGGTCACCCAATCTGCGTTTGGTCTCCCCAATGTAGAGGAGACCGCACCGCGAGCAGCGAATACAATATACTAGATTACAAGAAGTACAAGTAAATCACTGTTTCACCTGGAAGGAGTGTTTAGGGCCCTGGAAGGGAGGAGGTGAAAGGGCAGGTGGAGTGAGACTCCCTCCACCCATGGAGACTCCCATCCTCGTCAATGTCCAATCAGCTTCAAACTTCAGATCCAGAATTAAATCAGAATAAATCACGTGCCCAATTAGTTTAGTGTGATAATTATCACTTTACAACTGCAACCAATTTAGAATTCAAAAATATTAACTCAAAAGAACTTTTTTTTTTGTACACAATCTATACAGATTAAAACAAAGCTAAAGAAATTTAAAGAATTTCCCCCATTTTAAAATAATTTCTATGTACAGGGATATGAGTAGACCATACAACTCTTTTGGGGGGGGAAACAAAATAAACGTTAGATCAAGTGACCCTGATCTGGGGGGACACTCCAGACACTTTTAACTTCCCTCTTTTTTTATATTTTTTGGGTTTTTTTGGGGGTTTTTTTGTGTTTATTTTGAGTAGACCATACAGGAAAAAAAGAATTAGAACAGCTGGTGCGAAGTGAAACTGCTTTTCATTGATACAATTAGTGTGAATACTCACAGCTTAGCTCTCTGTTCGCAGCAATCAGTTACAAAGTATTTACAGCACAGAGACTGGCCATTCGCCCCCACAGCTCTACGCCGGTGTTTGTGCTCCACACGAGCCTCCTCCTACCCCTCTTCATCTAACCCCATCACCATATCCTTCTATTCCTTTCTCCTTCATGCGTTTATCTAGCTTCCCCTTAAATACATCTGTGCTAATCACCTCAACTGCTCCCTGTGGTATCAAGTTCCACATTCTCACCACTCTCTGTGTAAAGAAGTTTCGCCTGAATTCCCTACTGGATTTATTAGTAACTATCTTATATTTATGGCCCCTAGTTGTGGTCTTGCTTGCAAATGGAAACATCTTCTCTACATCTACTCGATCAAACCCTTTCATATTCTTGAAGACCGCCATCAGGTCACCCCTCAGCGTTCTCTTTTCTAGAGAAAGGAAACGCAGCCTGTTCGATGTTTCCCGATAAGTATAACCTCTCTGTTCTGGTATCATTCTGGTAAATCTTTTTTGCCTCTATATCCTTTTTGTAATATGGAGACCAGAACTGTGCACAGTACTCCAAGGTTCTATACAAGTTTAATATAACTTCTCTGCTTTTCAATTCTATCCCTCTAGAAATGAGCCCCAATGCTTTTCTTTTCTTATGGCCTTATTAACCTTGTTGATAAGTTGAACAATGAAAGGAGATTCTGTACCGCTGACACTTACTTACGGCACTTTTCTTTTCTAATACAAGTCTTGAATTGATGTATCACATTTTCATATCCTCAGGATGTTCCAAAGTGCTTTGCAGCCTGTTAATTACTTTATGAAGTATAGTCCCTGTTCTTTTGTAGGCAAGTTTGGCAGCGAACTTGTGCACAGCAAGGGTCACTATCTCAATGATATACATCAGTATTGAGCCTGTTTTGGTGGTATTGGTTGAAGGCTGAATGTTATCCAGAACAGTGGACAATTTCCCCGCTCAGTGGGATCGTTCCTGTCCATTGGGAACGGGCAGACAGGACCTCTTGTTTAACGTTTCAGTCGAAAGACTGCATCTCCAATAAAGCAACAGTACTGCACTGAAGTGTCAAGCCCAGACTTAAGCCCAAGAGTATAGCTTGAACCTACAACCCGCTAGCTTCTGATTGAGGTGAGACTGAGAGATCCCTTAGCCAAGCTGACACGTGCATATTTATGTCTGATGCTGATTTTAACATTGATTTTCTGTTGATAAAAACGGAATTGTAAGCACAGCGCCACAGTGCTCAGAAATACTTTGCATGTTACTATCGAAAGGAAGAATGACCGAATCTCTCATTACAACTGAATTTCATTGAATATCTATTAACTATTAACCCATCGGGTCAATTGCGCACAGTCCTTCAGTGATTCCTGCCAACCCTGACATTTAAACAAAAATATTTTAATTGGGGCTCTGACAGTGAAGCATTTTCTTTTTGAGAGTTGCATAATAGCTCAGAGGCTAAATGCTTAAAAAAAGTGAAAATGTTATGTATTTTTTAATAAAGTCAATATTTATTGAATTACTGTCAAAATTTCAGTTAATCACATCCCTTGGATGATGTGGCATGAAACATTAGTTAGCAAAGGTGAGTGTTTTAAATGTAACGAACAAGGGTAGTCTTGCAGTCTGCTTTGACAACATAAGAACATGAGAAATAGGAGCAGGAGTAAGATATTCACCATGGCTGATCTTCTATCTCAACTCCACTTTCCTGCACTAGCCCCATATCCCTTGATTCCCTTAATATCCAAAAATCTATCAATCTTTGTCTTGAATATATTCAATGACTAAGCCTCTGGGGTAGAGAATTCCAAAGATTCACCACCCTCTGAGTGAAGAAATTTCTCCTCCTCTCAGTCCTAAATGGCCGGCCCCTTATCCTGAGACTGTGACCCCTGGTTCCCCAATCAGGGGAAACATCCTCCCTGCATCTACCCAGATCGGCCATGATCTTATTCTCGAAGGGTTCCTATTTCTTATGTTCTTATATTCTTAAGCCCTGTAAGAATTTTGTATGTTTCACTGAGATCATCTCTCATTCTTCTAAACTCTAGAGAATATAGGCCTAGTCTACTCAATCTCCTCATAGGACAATCCCCCCATCCCAGGAATCAGTCTGGTGAACATTCGTTGCACTCCCTCTATGGCAAATATATCCTTCCTTGGGTAAGGAGACCAAACCTGTACACAATACTCCAGGTGTGGTCTCAACAAGGCCCTCTAAAATTGCAGTAAGACATCTTTAATCTTGTACTCAACTCCTCTTGTAATAAAGGCCAACATTTCATTTGCTTTCTTAATCGCTTGCTGTACTGCATATTAACTTTCAGTGATTCGTGTACGAGGACACCCAGGTCCCTCTGAACACCAACCTTTCCCAATCTCTCACCATTTTTAAAAAAAGACTCTGCTTTTCTATTTTTCCTACCAAAGTGGATAACTTCACATTTCTCCACATTATATTCCATTTGCCATGTTCTTGCCCACTCACTTAGCCTGTCTATATCCCCTTGAAGCTTCTTTGCATCCTCCTCACAACTTAAATTCCCAAGCACTGCATTGAATTGATGAATGATAGTTAATGCCCAATATATGAGTGTCAGGTTTTGTATACATTCTATGCAGAGATAGTAGTTGGGGTTTTGTTTATTTTAGCTTGACATGTAATCGTCTCTGCTGCATACAATTATTTTTCAACCATTTCCCCCCCACCCCTTTGTAGGCTTGTGTTAGAGGTTATTTGGTGAGAAAAAAGTTCCAAAGTTTACGTCAAGACTATGAAAGTATTGTGAAAGAAATCGAGGGAGGTACAGACTTTTTGGAATGGGATGGCAAGGAGTTACCTCGGCCCAAATTTAGGAACCAGGTATGTTTTACCGGACAGCAGTGTCTGTTTATTTCTGTATATATGACCTCTTGGAAAATTACCTTTTGGAACACATACATGACCAAAGTATTGATCAGAAGAATGGGTTACTGCATTCTGGTAGTTTTTGGCATACCTAAATAGTTGTCTGTCTAATATAAATTTTAAGAAACAAAAACAATCTTTTGTAATGTACAGGGAAAACTCTCCAAAAATGCAAAATACAGGAGCCACAGCCTTTCCTCAAACTAATCCAAGATTCTGATTCCTAATTTTGAATAGCGATTAACCTTTGAATTAAGTCACTCAGTGTTTACTCAATATCAAATAGTCTTTGTAGTTTTAAACAGGCTCCAGCAAAATAATGCATACATAGAACTTGTCATGTGTCTGTACCCCAGCACCCACATAGAAACAACATAAAACAGAAACTTAGGAGCATCTGATGTCTTTGGGGAGATCGCGTACAAATTTTTTCCAAATTCTATTTTCCTCTTCCGCCCCTGCCCCAGCACAGAGTATCGCAGCTGAAGACCACCCTCCCAGTACCTCTGAACCTCATAATCCTTCCCTTTCTCATGCTACTACATGTTAGGTAAGTGCCTTCCGTGTAGCACATGTTGCTTTGCAATTTTTTTAAAGAGATAAAAATTGAGTACTTAAATAAAGGAACATTTAATAAAGCCATTGATTTGCTAAATGGACCAAATTGGGGAATCTGTGTTTCGTCCCATCATGAAAACATGACTCAAAATCCTAGAATACCACGTGAAATAAACGATTTGTCTTATTCAGTAAATATAAATCAGTGCTGTTGATGCATTGTGATACACGGAATAATATCTCTGCTTTAAATCATCACAACGCCGACGCATTGTAAGCAGTGTCCTGGGAAATCCCTCCTGGGAAATAGTGCTATTTCTTGCCTCCCATGCTACATGTCGAGTGTCACATTTCTTGATTAGTTTGCCTTTCATTTTCCAAAAAGAGCAGCACAGAGTTGTTGTGAGGCTTGAAGAAAATGTGCCAGATTAAAGCATAGTTCCTTCTCCTCCTCCTCCTGCCCCAACTCTTCGCACCTCCTGGACCAGCAGGGACAGACTAGGCATTGCTGCCAACTGGTGATGGGAAGTGAATAGAGAGTGTGGTGGAAAGAAACAACCTGCATTTATATAGCACCTTTCATATCCTTGAGACATCCCAAATCCTAACCAAATAATTATTTTTGAAGTATAGTGAATTAAAGAAAGGAAGACTTATATAGCACCTTCCACGATCACTGGCCGTCTCAAAATGCTTTACAGCCAATGAAGTACTTTTGCAGTGTAGTCACTGTTGTAATGTGGGAAACAGGGCAGTCAATGTGCACACAGCAAGCTCCCATAAACAACGATGTGATAATGACCAGATAATCTGTTTTTGTTCTGTTGCTTGAGAGATAAACATTGGCCAGGACACCGGAGATAACTCCCTTGCTCTTCTTTGAAATAGTGCCATGGGATCTTTTATGTCTACCTGAGAGAGCAGGCGGGGCCCTCTGTTTAACGTCTCATCCGAAAGATGGCACCTCCGACAGTGCAGCACTTCCTCAGCACTGCACTGGGAGTGTCAGCCTAGATTTATGTGCTGAAGTTTTTGTAATGGGATTTGAACTCACAACCTTCTGACTCCAAGGCGAGTGTGCTGCCCACTGAGCCACATTATCTAGGCATAAGTACACAGTAAAGGCCCACAAAATAAATGACCAGTTGTCTGTTTCTTTTTGTGTGTGTGTGTTACACACATTTCAGTGCAATACTCAGGGATCGCTGCAGTCAGTGATTCTGTCCTTCCCATCAGACCTTGTGCTGAGATGCTGTCTTCCCTCTCGGGTGGATATAAAAGATCCCATCGCACTTTTCAAACAAGAGCAAGCAATCTCTCCCAGTATCCTGAACCAACATCACTCTCTCAACGGTTATTTATCTCATTGCTGTTTGTTGGACTTACTGTGCACAAATTGTCTGTTGCATTACAGCAATAACGACACTTAAAAAGCAGTTTATTGGCTGTGATGTGCTTTGGGACATCCTGAGCTTGTAAAAGATGCTGTATAAATGGACGTATTCTTTCCTCTTTTCTTAATGGTTTTCTGACTCCTAACTTAGCTAGAAAAGATCTTGCGAGTGCTACCACAGCTATCCATTATAGTCTTCTGCAGTGACCTTTTTAGCTGCTCTAATAGCAGCTTTTGTTTCCTTTAGCTGACATAAGTAGCTATCCCTGTTTTCCTGAGAACAGCTTTCTTTGAAGTCTGTAAAAGCATTTTTGCTTCAATCTGATTTATCCTTGTACATGACTGGTTAACCAAGTTGGCCTTGTTTTACCACGTGGCTTTGTTTCAACTCTAAGGACATGTATGGCTTATTTTAGGATTATTGTAAAGCTATTCCATTTTTCATTTGTAGGTGTGACTAGTTGACCTCATTCAAGTCATCTGCCATCTTTGCTAAGCAAGCTCTCTTGAAATCAGTTCCCTATAGTGAATTCTACCTGCTGATTACACATTGAGATCCCTCATCTACCATTATGATGCTGTTTCTATTAAAACTACTGTCGCTTTTCCTATTTTCCCTATCCTCTTTAAACATCTTAACCTATTATTTTTAGCACATAATCGTATCTGGATTATGTGGGAAAAGCAGCAGTCAATTTGCGCACAAGCAAGCTCCCGCAAACAGCAATGTGATAATGACAAGATAATCTGTTTTTTAGTGATGTTGATTGAGGGATAAATATTGGCCAGGACACAGGGGAAAACTTCTCTGCTCTTCTTCGAAATAGTGCCGTGGGATCTTTTATGTCCACCTGAGAGAGCAGAAGGGGCCTTAGTTTAACGTCTCATAGAAACATAGAAAATAGGTGCAGGAGTAGGCCATTCGGCCCTTCGAGCCTTCACCACCATTCAATAAGATCATGGCTGATCATTCACCTCAGTACCCCTTTCCTGCTTTCTTAACATACCCCTTGATCCCTTTAGCCGTAAGGGCCATATCTAACTCCCTCTTGAATATATCCAATGAACTGGCATCAACAACTCTCTGCAGTAGGGAATTCCACAGGTTAACAACTCTCTGAGTGAAGAAGTTTCTCCTCAGTCCTAAATGGCTTACCCCTTATCCTTAGACTATGTCCCCTGGTTCTGGACTTCCCCAACATCGGGAACATTCTTCCTGCATCTAACCTGTCCAGTCTCGTCAGAATTTTATATGTTTCTGAGATCCTCTCTCATCCTTCTAAACTCCAGTGAATAGCGGCCCAATCGATCCAGTCTCTCCTCATATGTCAGTCCTGCCATCCCGGGAATCAGTTTGGTGAACCTTCGCTGCACTCCTCAATAGCAAGAACGTCCTTCCTCAGATTAGGAGACCAAAACTGAACACCATATTCCAGATGAGGCCTCACCAAGGCCCTGTACAACTGCAGTAAGACCTCTCTGCACCTATACTCAAATCCCCTAGCTATGACGGCCAACATACCATTTGCATTCTTCACCGCCTGCTGTACCTGCATGCCAACTTTCAATGACTGATGTACCATGACACCCAGGTCTCGTTGCACCTCCCCTTTTCCTAATCTGCCGTCATTCAGAATATATTCTGCCTTCCTGTTTTTGCCCCCAAAGTGGATAACCTCACATTTATCCACATTATACTGCATCTGCCATGCATTTGCCCACTCACCTAACCTGTCCAAGTCACCCTGCAGCCTCCTAGCATCCTCCTCACAGCTCACACCACCACCCAGCTTAATGTCATCTGCAAACTTGGAGATATTACACTCAATTCCTTCATCTAAATCATTAATGTATATTGTAAATAGCTGGGGTCCCAGCACTGAGCCCTGCGGCACCCCACTAGTCACTGCCTGCCATTCTGAAAAGGACCCGTTTATCCCAACTCTCTGCTTCCTGTCTGCCAACCAGTTCTCTATCCACATCAGTACATTACCCCCAATACCATGTGCTTTAATTTTGCACACCAATCTCTTGTGTGGGACCTTGTCAAAAACCTTTTGAAAGTCCAAATATACCACATCCACTGGTTCTCCCTTGTCCACTCTACCAGTTACATCCTCAAAAAATTCCAGAAAATTTTTCAAGCATGATTTCCCTTTCATAAATCCATGCTGACTTGGACCAATCCTGTCACTGTTTTCTAAATGCGCTGCTATTTCATCTTTAATAATTGATTCCAACATTTTTCCCACTACTGATGTCAGGCTAACCGGGCTATAATTACCTGTTTTCTCCCTCCCTCCTTTTTTAAAAAAGTGGTGTTACATTAGCTACCCTCCAGTCCATAGGAACTGATCCAGAGTCGATAGACTGTTAGATAATGATCACCAATGCATCCACTATTTCTAGGGCCACTTCCTTAAATATTCTGGGATGCAGACTATCAGGCCTCGGGGATTTATCGGCCTTCAATCCCATCAATTTCCCTAACACAATTTCCCGCCTAATAAAGATTTCCTTCAGTTCCTCCTTCTCACTAGACCCTCGGCCCCCTAGTATTTCCAGAAGATTTTTTGTGTCTTCCTTCGTGAAGACAGAACCAAAGTATTTGTTCAACTGGCCTGCCATTTCTTTGTTCCCCATTTATAAATTCACCTGAATCTGGCTGCAAGGGACCTACGTTTATCTTCACTAACCTTTTTCTCTTCACATATCTATAGAAGCTTTTGCAGTCAGTTTTTATGTTCCCAGCAAACTTCCTCTTGTATTCTATTTTCCCGTTTCTAATTAAACCCTTTGTCCTCCTCTGCTGAATTCTAAATTTCTCCCAGTCCTCAGGTTTGCTGTTCATCCGAAAGCCAGGTGCCACTGTTGGGTTGGGAAAAACTGATGCTGGATCAGATCTAGAAAATGTAGATTTGGTCGAGCAGCAGAACAGTCTTATTGAGCGTCAGCAATATTGGGCCCAAGTTTCCCCAGGAGTTGCTGTTTTCTTTGGAGCAACTAGATTTTTTTTGGAGTAATTTAAAAAGTGCAGTTCTCCCCATTTAAGTTGCTCCAGTGTAAGTGAGTTAGTTCGTTTTTTTTTAGTTCAGTTTCTTTTCAAAAGAGGGTGTTACCAGCCACTTACGCCTGTTTTGGCCATTTAAGCAAGGTTAGCCAGCTAAAACTTACTCCAAACTAATTAAGGCCAGAGTAAGTGGCCACTTTTGTACGTTCTGAAAAACCCTGCGGTGAATTAAGAGATCAGCGCAGGTAGCCTCCAAATGACATTGTTATGATAGGAATGCTAGTTTTTAAAAAAATCCCGAGCAGCGAGACTGGACAGGGTGTAGGTGCTATCAGCCTGATTAAACTGAGTATATTTTTAGTAAAGTTAGCTAGATATTAAAGTACTGGAAAATCTTTGAAGATCCCCCCAACCCCCAATCAAAACTCCCCACACCCACACCCACTCCAGCTAGATCAAAACTCTTCCCCCCGCCCCCCCCCCCACATCAAAACTCTTCCTCTCCACCCCCCCCCCCCCCAACCTGTCTCTTGTAGCCCACAGCGAGGGTAGGCAGCGGTTCTCCTGTGCGGCAGGCCACTCGGCCCGGGATAGGGATGGCGAGCGTCGGCCCCTCCCACACAGCCTGCATCACACACTCTCAGATTCTGGGGGCTAGGAGCTACTGCGCATGCGCGCACTCTAGCGCGCATGTGCAGAGGTCCCGGCACTGTTTTCAGCGCCGGGACCTGGCTCCGCCCCCGAATCCAGTTGCCATGCTACACCACCATGGAGGAGAGGCTGGGGAGTGGCCAAACTCGCTCTTGGAGTTTTACAAAAGCGGCGCACTTCTGGTGACTGCACCAGAAATCTGTACTGGCCAAATTTGGGCCCATTGATACTCCATGTGCAATGACCATTGCACTCACTTCTATACAAGTAATGCATTTGATGTCTTTAGCATATATCAAATTTGCTGCCTAAACTAGATCGAAGGATCATTACTTTAAGAAGAAGCGACTTCCAAGCTACAGACCTTCATCCAAGTATTTGGTCTAACTGGATTTGTTTTCTTCTTTGACAGAACGCTAAAATAAAAGGTGTGAACAGTGTAACAAAAAAGAAAACAACTGAAACACTTTGTCCTGAAGATGAAACAAATGAAATTGGTCCGCTATTTGAGGATGATGAACCAGAGAAAGATTATTGTGAAAGCAGGACTCACTCCACCACGAAAAGTATTCCTACATTGTCTAAGCAGCTGGACATTTCTGGCCCTCTGCTTGTCGTTCACGGTTCACACGATCAAGCCCCAGAGAAGACTGAAGGTGTGATTCAACCTTCAGAAACGGATAAAGCCTCCTCTGCAAGTGGCGATGAGAGGAAAGACTCTGATAACACAATGAACTTTACTGATGTAACATCAGTCTGGAACAGTACAGTACTGGAGGTTGCATCCAATGTCATCAGTGGAGGTGAAATACAAGGTACAGTGAGGGGTGTGAAAGGGGAAACTGTAAACTTAAATTACATTTTTAAATGACACAAATGGTATAAAATGTCTTGAAATATGTTTTTGCACCAGTGTTGCAGTTTGCAGCTTTGGATTTGGGAATGTAAGTTCAAAACTCTGGAATCATTCATAGATGCGAATGGTTTCTTTCAAAAAATGGATAGACTGTTTCCTCTCTCTTCCACCTGCACTTATTTTTGAGTGTGTTCCTATTTGAGTCTGATTAATTGCTTCTGGGATGTGCAATACTAAAAAACAATTTTGACTCATGTGTCTTATCACAGATCCCAACTGTACTTGTCACAGATCCAACTGTACTTGTCTAGGCTTTTTAAAAAAAGGTTTTAAAAATGAGAACATATTTTTTCTTAAAATGGGGGAATACTTTGAACAAAATTCTTCTCCCTAACTTGCTTTCCTTTTTTACACACACGAAAAGTTGTTTGTTTGTGAATTGTGATTAAATATTGTCAGAACTCGCCAGTGAAAAGCTGCACACTCAGGAATGCCGATTTTTGAATTTGCAGAACCTCTGTGTAACTTACAAAAGAAAGAGATGCCAACAACTCGAGAAGGGCTGCAGAAGTACAGGAGCAGCCTTGCTATGGAACTCTTGTGGCTGCAACAAGCCATTGCTAGTCGCAAAAATGTAAGTAACAAATTGCTGTATGACTGGGAGAGTGCATCTAACCAATGAGCTGGGTGTATGAAATAGCTGGTCCTCATTCCTGCAGTCTTATAAACAATGAAATTGTGCGTGTGTAATTTTACTCGCTCACTCGGTCGGTTTTATTTTACAGTATTTGATACTGAAGCAACGCTTGGCAACTCCTGATCGATGATGTGGTTTCATAATTGGAAGCACTGTGCACCTCAAGAAGCAGATCTGAACAAGCCATGTAAAAGCTCTTCTTGGTGTTAATTGGCAATGAACTTGATACAGCGGTCGAGATAGTACAGATCAAATCTGTGTGGAGTGATTGCAATGGAGCAGAACTTGCTGGAAACTTTTCCTAGATAACATGAGGTTAAAAGAATGTTAATGGCACGTAATGCATTTCTTGAAGCAATACTCCAGTTCATATGTTCCAGGGTAAGGCTCTCTAATGGCCCTGTTAGACTCCTAGCCCTACTTCAAAAAATAATTATCCTTTCAAATTAACTATGCCAGCTTATCTACTTGTGGCTGGTTTCCTGGTCAGTGGACGAGAGCACCTTTCACTGATCTTGGCAACCAGCCAAGATGCTGCTAAGCAGCCCCATCACTCATCAATTTGTCTGGATGTGCCTTAGCTATCATGGCCTACTGTAGAGAGGAAATAACCTGCCGCTCAATAGTTATTTCCTCTGTTATCCCAGGAGCTTTATCTCAGCCAAACAAGATGTGGTGCTTCAGGGTTAATGTTACAAAAGAAACTAATTTGGGGAGGGGGGAGGGGGGGGCGGATTTAAAGGTGATTATGCTATAGAAGACAAGCTAATTGGTGCCCACGATTCCTCTTGCAAGTTCCTGATTGCACTCCGATAAGGAAGTGCACGGACCAGAAGCCAGGTACGCCCCGAAGGGAATAGCAAAATGAAACACTCATTTGTGCTTTAGTCTCTACATGTT
This sequence comes from Pristiophorus japonicus, assembly GCF_044704955.1. Lineage (NCBI taxonomy): Eukaryota > Metazoa > Chordata > Chondrichthyes > Pristiophoridae > Pristiophorus > Pristiophorus japonicus. The sequence goes on from NC_091990.1 coordinate 9,904,720, forward strand.
AAAGAAGAAAAGGGAGCATGTAGCTTTAATGAGCCTTTTCTTGACTATTCCTCAAACAATAACCATGAATAAAAATATGTGCTTTTGTTACATAATGTATTTAGTTTTTTAGAATATTATCTAATGGTTTCTGATGTTGCTATTGTGACCAATGCTCCCTTTAAGCTGCGCAGCCGTGCAGCGCTCTGCAGCTCCCATGCAGCCAGCTCACCGGCTTTTAAACAGGAAAAGCTGCGCATGCGTGATATTTTGAATTGGCCGCGCACCCCCCCAAAAAATTGAAGGGAACATTGGTTGTGAGATGTTGAAAATCTGCTGTAAACCTGTAACAGTACAGAAGAATTTTTCCCACTGTGTTGTGTACTTATTATCCATCAGGAAAATTCATAAAATAAGTACATATTTGCACTAAATTTAAAGTGATTCCTTCTTCTTTTCTCTTCGCATCCCTCATCTGGGCTATTTGTAAAGTATATCAAAAACTTCCTTCTTCAGATCTCCATTTAAAAAAAAAATAGTGAAGTATAAACCTGGATAACAGCATTTGCCAGATTTTAGATATGGAATCAAACTCATGGTCCTCAAACTTTGGTTGCTATTGGTAAGCGAGTGGATCAGCCATCTTTAACTTCCTACCATTGCAAGTGTTTGTACAGCCCACAAAAATATTACAGAAGCACAGGTGGGTGCAAGATGCACATGTGCATCTCAATTTTTCAACCAATCAAATATCCCAGCCCACTGCGAGTCTCTGGATAAGACCACACACAAAGTCTTGTCGGACCTTATTTCCCTATTATTTATTTATAGTTTGATCATCTTTGTTCTTTTTAGCTTTGGCCAATTGCACAGGAGAAGGCATAAATCTGTCCCAAAGTGCTTCACTGAAATTAGTTTATCAAGTACATCAGTAACCAGTGTCCCAGAACAAATTCGTTCCTGGGATGTGGGCATCGCTGGCAAGGACTGCATTTATTGCCCTTGAGAAGGTGGTGGTGAGCCGCCACCTTGAACCGCTGCAGTCCGTGTGGTGAAGGTGCTCCCACAGTGCTGTTAGGGAGGAAGTTCCAGGATTTTGACCCAGCGACGATGAAGGAACGGCGATATGTTTCCAAGTCAGGATGGTGTGTGACTTGGAGGGGAACATGGAGGTGGTGGTGTTCCCACATGCCTGCTGCCCTTGTCCTGCTAGGTGGTAGAGGTCGCGGGTTTGGGAGGTGCTGCCGAAGAAGCCTTGGCGAGTTGCTGCAATGCATCTTGGTGATGGTACACACTGCAGCCACAGTGCGTCGGTGGTGGAGGGAGTGAATGTTTACGATATTGTGATTATATCTGGATTGGGGTTGTGAATGTATTGAGGGATAAATGTAGCTCTGTGAAGCCCGTGTGGTGGCTGGTGTGCAACGGCCACCATATGTTAAAATAATCCACGCACTGGCATCTTCCACCCTTCAGGATGTAGTTCGGGATCTGGAATATCAGGTCCTTCATTGAAATACCTTTGAACTCATCCTTTTCTGGAGTAGAAGCAAGTCATCCTCGATACAAGGGACTGCCTATGATGATGATGAATCGTTGGCCTTTAGGATCACAATGCCATATTTTGAATTCATCTTTGTTTTGCTGCAGATTGTGATCAGATGGCTGTAATTTTTAAAGTGTTATGGTCACATAAATAATTCCTCTTATAGTTTAAAATTGCTGGTGTTAGGTGTGGTAAATCAACACCTTCCTTCAGTGGATAAATGCATTGTATGAGAGAATACTTCGCCATACAGGCAGGGAAGGTCCAGCTTCCGTCCCTCTTCTGTGAAGTTAGCACATCCCATCTCAGTGGCAATTGGGGTACTACAATTAATTTAGCATCCATGTGCTTGGAGATTTGGGGTGGAGGAGATTGGGGTTAAAGCTGCTGGACAAATGGCCAGGGTTGGTATCCCTTATCGCTCCCCAGTAGATATTGGGTGAGGACTGGTGGCTCTTGCTATCCATGAAAAGTAATAATTTGGCGAAGGGTTAGAAAGCTGCGTGAGCCAGGAGTTAAACATTTGGGTGAATTTTAGGCTTGGATGGAGGCTGTCTATTCTGGAGAGAGGAACACTTTTTCCACTCTCGTCGCCCAGTTGAATTGAATATTCCCAGGTCAGGTGCAGCACAACCACTTAATGTTCTGCTCTTACCCCTATGATCACTGTCTCCGTGAGAAGTCCTTCAGACATCTGAGTGGTAAGGAAGTTAACCACCAGAGGGCAGTAAAACTACCTTGTTTAGATTTGCGAGCGTCAATTATGTTTTGATTATTTCCAATAAATGAACTGTTATATAAAATACAAGTAATTAATAACGCCATTTGTGAAAATTCAACTGAACAATTTTTTTAAAGAAAACCTCACCGGTGGAGGAGGAATTTTAAAATGTCACGTTGGGGTCCAATGTCTATCACTGGTCGTTTCCTTGGATATTTACCCGATTGCCTGCCGTAACTTTGTTAAAACTCCTTTTGCATATCTATCTGAGGTGTTCGCCGATGTTGAAGCAGCCAATCAGGAGAGCCCTGAAGAAATTCCTGACTTATGTTGCAGCTAGGATTTACAAAATTGTGCTGCTTGATCTTTGATCCCACGACTTCCTGTTGCTCCAAGCTTTTATTTAGGTAAGGTAGAACATTATGATCAGAAGCTATTTCTACAGCTAGTCTTAAGCCTGGAGAAGCTGACTTCCAATGGGACCCAAGTTGCCATATGGAATCATAAAAACATAAGAAATAGGAGCAGGAGTAGGTCATTTGGCCCCTTGAGCCTGCTCCGCCATTCAATAAGATCATGGCTGATCTGATTCTGGCTTCAACCTCACTTCCCTGCCCTCTCCCCACAACCCTTGACTCCCTTATCATGCAAAAATCTGTCGAGATGTGAAGCTGTTCTCGACTTCATCCATTTAGGATTTTGGCCTTCTATTTTGCCATGATACTTCTCCAGCCATCGATTTGTTCAGCCCGTGTCCCCAAGCAAAACCCTTGCTCTCTGCCGGTTATTCCCCCTGGTACGGCCCCCATCTTCGCTTCCCCAAGCCCAAGAAGCACTGACTTTTGAGCCCTGCTGAAGTACAACTGGTTTAGCCATCAATCAGATGATCTGACTGGACCACAAATAGTGCCATCGGACCTCACTCTGCTCTACCAGAACCGCCTTTTTAATTCAGGATCATCCTGGTGGAAAGCACCCCTTGTCAGACCATATTGTTGATGCTCAAAGTGGTAATTAAATTTGTTTACAAGAATTATAATTACTAAAAAGCAAAAGCATACAGCAAACAATTAACAATGCAATGCTCAACTTGCAGTATTTAAAATTGTCCTGGGAATAAGTCCAACATTTTGGTGTCCATTTCTGAATCTTTTAATTGAGTCTTTGATGAATACAATACAGGCATTTTAACTCACGGAGCCTTTACCACTGCAGCAAAGCACAAACTGGCAGGAGAAAGAAGGAACTGAAGATACAGGAAAACCAGAAGCACTTAAGCCATTCTAAAGGTAGGGTTCAACATCACAGATCGAAGTAGCTCCTTCGCAGCAGACCTGCAATAATCAATGTTGCCATTCAACTAGATGGAATGAAAAGCACGCTTCCGGCCTTTTTTGAAGTGGAGGCAGGTGTCTTTAAAGAATCACCAGATTATTTCTCAGCAGCCTGTTAATTATTTCTGCCACTCGAGTGCACAAGATGTGAACAGCAAAGATAACGTTCCATCTTCTCCTACGATTGTAAACTTGCACGCGCTGCCATTTCAAAAACCTATGGTGCTAGCCAAACAAACTTCACCTGATTAATTTTTGAACACACACACACACACACACACACAATCCCACCAAACTCCTTCCCTTTGAAACTAATAGCTATAGAAACAAAAAAAAAGTGCATTTATATAGCCAATCAAGTACTTTTTGAAGTGCAGTCACTGTTGTAATGTAGGAAACATTGTCATGCATCTCTGCAGACATTCACAAGCTTTCTTCCCCAAACATTAAATGAGAATAGGAAGAAAGATTTTCATTTATATAGTGCCTATTACGACCACCGGACGGCCCAAAGCTCTCTACAGCCAATGAAGTACTTTTTGAGATGTAGTCATTGTTGTAATGCAAGAACAGCACTTAAATGAGCTCTTAAGTATGCAACTAACTGAAGTCTGTGTTAAATGTTTTACATATGTTGGTCCATCTAAAGTTTGATACGAAAAAGTGGACAGAAATTTTGCATGATTGAGAGTGGTGAGAATGTGGAACTCGTTACCACAGGAAGTGGTTAAAGCGAATAGTATAGGTGCATTTAAGGGGAGGCTAGACAAGCCTATGAGGGAGAAGGGAATAGATTTAGATGAGGAAAGATGGGAGGTGGCTCGAGTGGAGCATAAATGTCGGCATGGACTGGTTAAAATAATAACTTTTATTTATATAGTGCCTTTAATGTAATAAATGTCCCAAGGTGCTTCACAACAGTGTTACAAGACAAATTTGACACCGAGCCACAAAAGAAGAAATGAAGGCAGATGACCAAAAACTTGTTTAAAGTGGTAGGTTTTAAGGAGCATCGTAAAGGAGGAAAGCGAGGTAGAGAGGTTTAGGGAGGGAGTTACGAAGCTTAGGGCCCAGGCAGCTGAAGGCACGGCCACCGATGGTTGAGCAGTTGTAATGAGGGATATTCAAGAGGCCAGAATTTGAGGAGCGCAGACATCTTGTGGGGTTGTGAGGCTGAAAAAGATTACAGAGAGAGGGAGGGGAAAGGCCATGGAGTGATTTATAAACAAGGATGAGAATTTTGAAATTAAGGCGTTGTTTAACTGGGAGCCAATGTAGGTCAGAAAGCACAGGGGTGATGGGTGATCTTGACTTGGTGTTGCTGACACGGGCTGCTGAGTTTTGGATGACCTCAAGTTTACGTAGTATAGATTGTGGGAGACCGGCCAGGAGTGAATTGTAGTAGTCAAGTCTAGAGGTAACTGATAGGTCCTTACTATACAGTATAAATGCACACGAGGCCCATACTTGAGAGAAGGTCACTCTGTGACCAGTTACCTTTATTACCAAGACCACAAGAGACTGAAGGTGGGTGGAGCTTCCCCTTTTATACCGGAAAGTCCAGGTTAGGATTGTCTCCCACAAGTTCTCCTCCTGTGGTCAACGTTCTTAAGGTGTACAACTTAGGTCAGCTTATACATGGGTTACAATGCTAGTTGAATACATGACATCACCCCCCCCCCCCCCCCGAAAAGTCTTATTGGGATCACAGGTTAAGTCTCTCTGGTGATTTACGCTCCCTTGTAGAGCGCCTGAGTTGGGGCTCCGGTTGTTGGGCGCTGGCCTGAGTGTCTGCTGTTTGCGGTGCCTCAGGCCTGTCCGGACTGCCCACAGTGATTGAGCTCTCCTCCACTTGGTTCCGGTGTTCGGTCACCTGTGGTGGAGTAAACTCTATGTTGTGTTCTTCCTCTGCTTCTTCTATGGGGTTGCTGAATCTCCTTTTAGTTTGATCTACATGTTTGCGGCAGATTTGTCCATTGGTAAGTTTAACTACCAAAACCCTATTCCCCTCTTTGGCAATCACAGTGCCTGCAAGCCATTTGGGCCCTGCAGCGTAATTAAGGACAAAAACAGGGTCATTGACATCAATACATTGCACCCTCGCATTCCGGTAGTCACAGTATGACTGATGCCTGCTCTCAACAATTTCTTTCATAGTAGGGTGTATAAGGGATAACCTGGTTTTGAGCGTCCTTTTCATTAGCAGCTCTGCGGGTGGAACCCCTGTGAGCGAGTGTGATTGGGATCTATTGGCCAACAGGAGGCGTGATAAGTGGCTTTGTAGGGAACCCCCTTGGATTCTGATTATCCCCTGTTTGATTATCTGCACTGCCCGTTCCGCCTGGCCGTTTGAGGCCGGCTTGAATGGTGCCGTTCTGACATGGTTGATTCCATTGCCTGCCATGAAGTCCTGGAATTCAGTGCTTGTAAAGCATGGGTCATTGTCGCTGACCAAGACGTCCGGTAGACCATGGGCGGCGAATATTGCCAGTAGACTTTCTACCGTGGCAGAGGATGTACTTGAATTTAAAATGGCACACTCAATCCATTTGGAGTAGGCGTTTACTACAACCAAAAATATTTTTCCCATGAAAGGACCTGCATAGTCCACATGGATGCATGACCATAGCTTGGCGGGTCAGGACCAGGGGCTAATGGGGGCTTCCCTGGGTGCATTGCCCAGCTGAGCACACGTGTTGCACCTGCGAACACAAAGTTCCAGGTCTGCATCTATCCCTGGCCACCAAACGTGTGACCTGGCAATTGCCTTCATCATGACAATGCCCGGGTGCTCATTGTGAAGTTCTCTGATAAACACCTCTCTGCCCTTCTGGGGCATGATTACTCAGTTTCCTCACAGTAGGCAATCGGCCTGAATCGAGAGTTCATCCTTGCGCTTTTGAAATGGTTTAAACTCCTCGGCATGCCCCGTACGTGGCTGCCCAGTCCCCATTCAGGACACATTTCTTAATTAAAGTCAGTAGTGGGTCTTTATTTGTCCAGACTTTAATCTGACAGGCTGTCACAGGTGAGCCTTCGCTTTCGAAAGCTTCAACAGCCATGGCCATCTCAGCATCATGCTCAGTTGCCCTCTCAGTGGTGGCTAGTGGGAGCCTGCTGAGTGCATCGGCACAGTTTTCGGTGCCCGGTCTGTGCCGAATTGTGTAGTCATAGGCGGCTAACGTAAGTGCCCACCTCTCTATGCGGGCCGATGCATTCGCATTTATGGCCTTGTTGTTGGCCAAAAGGGACGTTAGGGGTTTGTGATCTGTCTCCAGCTCAAATTTCCTGCCAAACAGGTACTGGTGCATTTTTTTTACTGCATATACACATGCGAGCGCCTCCTTTTCTACCATCCTGTAGCCCCTTTCTGCCTGGGACAGACTCCTGGAGGCATAAGCTACCGGCTGTAACTGACCATTGGCATTCACATGCTGCAACACACGCCCGACCCCATAGGACGACGCATCGCACGTTAAAACAAGTTTCTTACACGGGTCATAAAACGTTAACAGTTTGTTGGAGCATAACAAATTGCGTGCTCTATCAAAAGCCCTTTCCTGGCTGTCCCCCTAGACCCAATCGCGACCTTTGCGTAGGAGCACGTGTAGTGGCTCTAACAGCGTGCTCAATTTGGGAAGAAAGTTGCCAAAATAGTTCAGGAGCCCCAGGAACGAACGCAGTTCCGTCATGTAACGGGGTCTGGGTGCTCTCTGGATCACTTCCGTTGTGGACGCAGTAGGTCTGATCCCGTCTGCTGCTACCCTCCTTCCCAGGAATTCTACCTCTGGAGCTAAGAAGACGCACTTCGCCTTTTGCAGCCCTACCCGGTCCAGTCTGCGTAGCACCTCCTCCAGGTTGTGGAGGTGTTCTTCAGTATCACGACCCGTGATGAGGATGTCGTCTTGGAAAAACCACCATCCCTGGAATCGACTTGAGGAGGCTTTCCATTTTTTGCTGAAAGATTGCGGCGGCCGAGCGAATCCCGAACGGACATCTGTTATACTCAAACAACCCCTTGTGTGTCGTGATGGTGGTCAGCTTCTTCGACTCACTCGCCAGCTCCTGGGTCATGTAAGCTGAGATCAGGTCCATTTTTGAAAAAGGTTTGCCACCGGATAGCGTCGCAAAGAGGTCCTCCACTCTCGGTGGCGGGTACTGATCTTGGAGTGACACCAGATTGATGGTGGCCTTGTAATCGCCACATATCCTGACTGACCCATCCGCCTTAGAAACATAGAAACATTGAAAATAGGTGCAGGAGTAGGCCATTCGGCCCTTCGAGCTTGCAACACCATTCAATACCATGGCTGATCATGCAACTTCAGTACCCCATTCCTGCTTTCTCTCCATACCCTTTGATCCCTTTAGCTGTAAGGGCCACATCTAACACCCTCTTGAATATATCTATCGCAACAACTTTCTGTGGCAGAGAATTCCACAGGTTCACAATTCTCTGAGTGAAGAAGTTTCTCCTCATCTCGGTCCTAAATGGCTTATCCCTTATCCTTAGACTGTGACCCCTGGTTCTGAATGAGCCCGACTCCTGCTAGATACAGAGACCAATTTCATTCCCAGGGCTTTCTGCCGATTCAGTGGACAGCAAAGCACACTCAGATCGATAATCCACATCTGAGCACCGGCACAATCGGGTTCGCCCAGTCACTGAATTCGACTGACGAGATGCCTTCTCTCAGCAGGCGGTCCAATTTGCATTCTATCTTTTCCCGCATCACGTACGGCACCGCTCTGGCTTTGTGGTGTACTGGCCTGGCGTCCGGGTTTATGTGAATCACTACCTTGGTCCCCATTAAAGTGCCGATTCCGGGTTGAAATAATGAGTCAAATTTGTCCAGGACCTGTGAGCATGATACTCGCTCCACAAAAGAAATTGCATTGACATCGCCCCATTTCCAGTTCATGACAGCAAGCCAACTCCTCCCCAGTAGCGCGGGACCGTCCCCCGGGACAATCCAGAGTGGCAACCTGTTCTCCGAATCTTTGTGGGTCACGACTACCGTGGGGCTGCCTAGCACCGGAATGATCTCCTTTGTATATGTCCGTAGCAATGCGTCAATCGGCAATAATTTTGGCCTCCTAGCCTTGGACACCCACAACCTTTTGAACTGTTTGATACTCATCAGGGACTGGCTGGCCCCCGTGTCTAGCTCCATTAATACTGGGATGCCATTGAGGAGCACTTTCATCATTATCGGTGGCATCCTGGTATATGAACTGTATATGTGCTCCACATGAACTCGCTGAACTTCAGCTTCCAGCGATTTCCCCCCAGTATTAATTTGGCCTCGTAGGGCTTACATCAGACCCGTCCTCCTCATACATCAACCTGGCTGCAGGCTTCCTGCACATACGTGCCAAGTGACCGCTGACATTGCAGTTTCTGCAAGTATATTGCTGATACGTGCAAGCTCTGGCTGGGTGTTTGCCTCCACACCTCCAGCATGAGCTGACGGCCCCATTGTTGGAAACAAAAGGTCCATTACCAGTCGATCATCTCTGACTGTCTCTGTAACTGTCCTTAAGCGCACCATTAACAGGTGTTGATGGCCCCATTACTGGCCGCATTGTACATTGCGATGGCATGAATCGCCCTTCAGCTAGCCATTGTCTCTGTTGAATTCCCCCTTTGGGTTCGACTGCAGGCTGGGGCATGTCCGATTGCCCTTGGCTGCCTAGAGAACTGTGTGCCGCATTAACAATGTTGGCTCCCTGGTCGTTTGCCGCATTTGAGCCATGATTTTTGCCATAAATCATTCTGGTCTCTTCCTTCCCTGAGACAATTGTCTGGGCTATCAGAGCCGCCGCTTCCAAGGTCAAGTCTTTGGTCTCAATCAGTTTCCTGAAAACCCCAGCATGCCCGATGTCCTCAATAAAAATGTCTCGCAGCATCTCCGCTCTGCATGCATCTGGGAACTTACGTAGACTCGCCAGTCGCCGGAGATCTGCCACGAAGTCTGGAACACTTTCCCCTTCTCGCTGCTGGTGTGTGTAAAACTGGTGTCTCGCCATGTGCATGCTGCTCGCCGGTTTAAGGTGTTCCCCGATCAACTTACTGAGCTGTTCGAACATCTTGTCCGCTGGCTTCTCTGGCGCTAGAAGGTCCTTCATCAGGGAGTACGTCCTGGATCCACAAACCGTCAGGAGATGAGCCCTGCGTTTGTCGGCCGAATCCTGTCCCACCCATTCCTTGGTGACAAAACTTTGCTGTAGTCTCTCAATAAAGTCGTCCCAATCACCACCAATACAGTACCTCTCTTCTGTGCTGCTAGTGGCCATGCTCGCGTGGTTTAAATCCCAGTTTCTCATCGCCAATAATAGGTCCTTACTATACAGTATAAATGCACACGAGGCCCATACTTGAGAGAAGGTCACTCTGTGACCAGTTATCTTTATTACCAAGACCACAAGAGACTGAAGGTGGGTGCAGCTTCCCCTTTTATACTGGAAAGTCCAGATTAGGAGTGTCTCCCACAAGTTCGCCCCCTGTGGTCAATGTTCTCAAAGTGTACAACTTAGGTCAGCTTATACATGGGTTACAATGATAGTTGAATACATGACAGTAACAAAGGCATGAATGAGGGTTTCAGCAACAGAAGAGCTGAGTCAAGAGCGGAGGCGGGCAATGTTACGGAGGTGGAAAAAGGTGGTTTTAGTTGTGCCGCAGATATGTGGCTGGAGACTCATTTCAGGGTCAAATATTAAGCCGAGGTTGTGAACAGTCTTGTTCACCCTCAGATTGATCCGAGGGAGAGGGATGGGGTCAGTGGTTAGGGAACGCAGTTTGTGGCCGGGACCAAAGATAATGGCTTTGGTCGTCTCAATATTTAATTGGAGAAAATTTCTGCTCATCCAGTACTGGATGTCGGACAAGCAATCTGACAATTTAGATACCAAGCAGGGTTCGAGAGAAGTGGTGGAGAGGTAGAGCTGGGTGTCGTCTGTGTACATGTGGAAACTCCGTGTTTTTGGATGATATCTCCAAGGGGCAGCATATAGATGAGAAATAAGAGAGGACCAAGGACAGATCCTTGGGGGACACCAGAGGTAACGATACAGGAGTGGGAAGAGAAGCCGTTGCAGAAGATTTTCTGGCTACGATTAGATAGATAAGAATGGAACCAGGCGAGTGCAGTCCCACCCAGCTACACATTGGTGGAGAGGTGTTGGAGGAGGAAGGAGTGGTCAACTGTGTCAAAGGCTGCAGACAGGTCGAGAAGGACAAGGAGGGATAATTTTACCTTTGGTTGGGCCGAATGGCCTGTTTCTGTGCCTTATATATTATACATAATCCTATGAGTTGCTGCAGTGCATCTTATCTATGGTACACATTGCAGCCACGCTACGCCAGTGGTGGAGGGAGTGAATGTTTAAGGTGGTATAATGACAAGAGAAAGAAAATTGCATAACATTATGGTAATTTCTTTGTGTTTAAAAAAAAATCACAAACTGCTGCCAACAGTTGGAAAACTAGGCTGTAGCTAAAACTATACCTTTAACACGTGAGTCACAGTTCCTCTAATTATTTTTAAAATCTGTGACTCCACTTACAAAATGTGTGCAGGGACAGGACTGGTCTCATTTGTGATATTCTCCACAATTCAATCGCTAAGCTCAACTATTAAAAATTAAATGTTATGGGCATCACCAATCTGGACACAGTACAGCTGCATACATCTGTCAAAGATGGAGCTTTATAAGCTCCCCACATTCTGTATGGTTTATAAGATCCCCATACCACTACCTACAAACATCATTAATCAGAACAGAGAATGTTGGAAATACTGAGCAGATCAGGCAGCATCTGTGGAGAGAGAAACAGAGTTAGCGTTTCAGGTCGATGACCTTTCATCAGAACTAGAAAATGTTATAGATGTAACAGGTTTTAAGCAAGTGCAGGGGCAGGGAAAGCGGGCAGGGGAGTAAAGAGCAAAAGGGAAGGTCTGTGATGGGGTGGAAGGTCATCATAGGCAGTCCCTCGGAATCGAGGAAGACTTGCTTCCAATCTTCAAATAAGTTCTTAGGTGGCTGAACACTTCAATATGAGAACCATAGTCCCTGTCACAGGTGGCACAGATAGTCTTTGAGGGCAGGGATGAGTGGGACTGGTTTGCCACACGCTCTATCCGCTGCCTGCGCTTGGTTTCTGCATGCTCTCGGCGATGAGACTCGAAGTGCTCAGCGCCCTCCCGGATGCTCTTCCTCCACTTAGAGCGATCTTTGGCCAGGGACTCCCAGGTGTCAGTGGGGATGTTGCACTTTATCAGGGAGGCTTTGAGGGTGTCCTTGTAACGTTTCCTCTGCCCACCTTTGACTCGTTTGCCATGAAGGAGTTCCGAGTAGAGCGCTTGCTTGGGGGACTCGTGTCTGGCATGCGAACAATGTGGCCTGCCCAGCGGAGCTGATCAAGTGTGGTCAGTGCTACAATGCTGGGGATGTTGGCCTGGTCGAGGACACTGATGTTGGTGCGTCTGTCCTCCCAGGGGATTTGTAGGATCTTGCGGAGGCATCATTGGTGGTATTTCTCCAGCGACTTGAGGTGTCTGCTGTACATGGTCCATGTCTCTGAGCCATACAGGGGAACAGGTATTACTACAGCCCTGTAGGTCATGAGCTTGGTGGCAGTTTTGAGGGCCTCGTCTTCAAACACTCTCTTTCTCAGGCGGCCGAAGGCTGCACTGGTACACTGGAGGCAGTGTTGAATCTCAGCGTCAATGTCTGCTCTTGTTGAAAAGAGGCTCCCAAGGTATGGGAAATGGTCCACGTTGTCCAGGGCCGTGCTGTGGACCTTGATGACTGGGGGACAGTGCTGCACGGCGAGGACATGCTGGTGGAGGATCTTTGTGTTACGGATGTTTACCGTAAGGCCCATGCTTTTGTACGCCTCAGTAAATACGTCAACTATGTCCTGGAGTTCAGCCTCTATGTGCGCAGATGCAGGCGTCTTCCGCGTATTGTAGCTCGACGACAGAGGTTGGGGTGGTCTTGGACCTGGCCTGGAGTCGGCGAAGGTTGAACAGGTTCCCACTGGTCCTGTAGTTTAGTTCCACTCCAGCGGGGAGCTTGTTGACATGGCAGCGAGGAAGATTGAGAAGAGGGTTGGGGCGATGACACAGCCCTGTTTGACCCCGGTCTGGATGTGGATTGGGTCTGTAATGGATCTGTTGATAAGGATCACGGCCTGCAGGTCGTCGTGGAGCAGGCGGAGGATGGTGATGAACTTTTGGGGGCATCCGAAATGGAGGAGGACGCTCCATAGACCTTCGCGGTTGACAGTGTCAAAAGCCTTTGTAAGGTCAAAGAAGGCCACATATAAGGGCTGGGGATGTTCCCTGCATTTTTCCTGCAGCTGTCGAGCTGCAAAAATCATATCCGTTGTGTCCCGGAGGGGACGAAATCTGCACTGAGACTCCGGGAAGAGCTCCTTGGCCACAGGGAGAAGACAGTTGAGGAGGTCTTTAGCGACGAGATTGAATGACAAAAGGGATGATGGTGCAAGGCAAAAGCGGGTGATAATGGGACAAGTAAAGAAACAAAAGATGGGTCTAGAGGAGGTGTAAATGAGAATAGCAGAATCATCAACAGCTGCCATCAGAAAAAAATGGAGGCAGAGCTTATGAATTGAAATTGTTGAACTCAATGTTGAGTCCGGAAGACTATAAAGTGCGTAATCGAAAGATTAGCTTCAAGGGAACAGTGTAGGAGGCTGAGATCAGAATGGGGAGTGGAGTGGAGAATTAAACATTACTACACTCCAAGGGAAAGTTGCTTTGTTCTGACTTTCCGTGGGCAAAGCTGCAGGGTATCTTGGGCAAGGTTCTGGAGGACGGCCAGCACATCTGGAACTTCAGGGGAAGAGAGGAGAAAATTGAAGAGGAAAAGCAAAGTTGGTTAATAAGGATTCATATTAGTGTTAACATGGCATTAAGTCCATCAGTGGACATGCCTTCAGCTGCCTGGACCCTAAGCTCTGGAACTCCCTCCCTAAATCTCTACACTTCTCCAACTCTCTTTCCTATTTTAAATGCTAGTTAAAACCTACCTCTTTAAACAAGCTTTTGATCATCTGCCTTCATTCCTTCTGTGGCTCGGTGTCAAATTTATCTTTGTCTTTAACAATGTTGTGAAGCGCCTTGGGACGTTTTACGCTGTTAAAGGCGCTATATAAATAAAAGTTATTATTATTGAAATTCATTGACCTTGTCAAAGCCATCAGATCAAGTTCATATTAATATGATGCTTTTATTATCTTCTACTAATGGATTGAACATTAAAATACCATATACAGCTCAATTACAGTAATGCATGAATAATGTAGTTGTTTTTTACCCTTATTCTCACCATTTCTTTTTTGTCACTTGTCATTTATACGAAGCAATAGTTGGGCCTGAAATTCCGATGGAGGTCTACGGTGGGCAAACGAGTGAACTTGGGAAAAAAGATGCGCACTTACCTGTTGCTGCTGCGCCCGTTGGAACTTCTGAGCCTGAGGCCTCTGGTGACTGTGCGTTGCAGTGCATGCACGTGGGGACATGCGCAGACCGGGATCTGGAGACAACAGCCAATCAGGTTAGTATATTTTCTCATTCATAGTAATAGGAGTTCCGTAAGTCCGGAACTCCTATTACTATGAATGAGAACCCCCCCCCCCCTCCCAAACACCCAAAACACAATAAAAAATAGAAAATAAACTACATATTTAACATTCATTTAAATTAAAGTTCTTATAAAAAAAATATTTTCCCGACTTTTTTGTGTTTTTTAATTAAGCCTTAAAATAAACTTACTGTAGTGGGGAGGGTTTTTAAAAAATAAAATAGGTTTTTAGAGCTTTATTTTAACATGTTTCTGTGCATTTTTAAACAGTTGCACCTGTAAAAGTAGGCTATATACCGGCTTTTTCAGGCGCAAGATTTTAAAGGACATTCGTAAAAGATATTCGTAAATATCGGAAATCTTGCCCTGCAAGTGTCCTCGCTCCTGATACGCGGATGATCTGTCAAGCCAGAAACTTGACAGATCGGAAAAGCCGGTTTTCAGCGCATGCGCATTGCGTGCTGAAATCCGGCTTTTCCAATACCTTCCCGGGTCCGTACGAACTTCGTACGGACCCGAGACATCGGAATTTCAGGGTTTTATATCCAAAACATTTACATCCTGTATTTGAAAGTCTGTCATTTATTAAAGTTACATGTTAAGTAACTTTGGCTTTGCCATACTTAACCAGAAGACACGGTCTGATTCACTTTCCATCTTTTACTCATTTTACCTTTAATTATAAAGTATTTACACTGAAAATGTCCTCAAGCAGCAAATATCTTACTTGGCATCCGTTTTTGAGTTTAAAAATTCTCTAAATTGAACTCAACAACATTATAACCTGTAGGTTTCATCAGTTCTTAACTGTGTACTGATATGGGTGTGGGGGAGGTTTTCTACAGAGGAAGAGGAGTAGGCCATTCAGCCCCTTGAGCCTGTTCCGCATACAATTAGATCATGGCTGATATGTACCCGAGTTCCATTTGCCAGCCTTTGTTCCATACCCTTATCGAACAAAAATCTATCGATCTCCGTCTTGAAAATTTCAATTGACCTCTGCTTTTTGAGCGAGCAGTTCCATATTTACACTGCCCTTTGTGTGAAATCGTGCTTACTGATTTCACTCCTACATGGCCTAGCTCTAATTTTTAAGATTATGTCCTCTTGTTCTGGATTGCCCCACTCAAGGAAATAGTTTCTCTGTATCTGTCCTATTACATCGGATCTAAGGCACAGAAACAGGCCATTCGGCCCAACCAGTCCATGACGGTGTTTATGCTCCACTCGAGCCTCCTCCCGTCTTTCCTCATCTAAATCTATCAGCATAACCCTCTATTCCCTTCTCTCCCATATGTTTGTGTAGCCTCCCCTTAAATGCATCGATACTATTCACTTCAACCGCTCCCTGTGGTAGCGAGTTTTGAAATCATTAATCATTTTAAGTACCTTGAATAGATCACCCTCTTAACCTTCTAAACTCAAGAAACACAAGCCAACTTTATGCAACCTGTCCTCATAATTTAATACTTTAGGGTATCAAGGAGTCTTAAAAGAAGAGAGGGAGGTGAATTGGATAGGTAAAATGTAGGTTCCATAAAATAATAGAAATTTACAGCACAGAAGGAGGCCATTTCGGCCCATCGTGTCCGTGCCAACCAACAGAGCTATCCAGCCTAATCCCACTTTCCAGCTCTTGGTCTGCAGCCTTGTAGCCAAGTGCATATCTGAGTACTTTTTAAATGCGCTGAGGGTTTCTGCCTCTACCACCCTTTCAGGCAGTGAGTAACAGAACCCCACCATCCTCCGGATGAAAAAAATTCTGCTCTAAATCTTCTACCAATTATGTTAAATCTATTTCCCCTGGTTATTGACTGCTTTGCTAAGGGAAATAGGTCCTTCCGATCCATTAGCTAGGCCCCTCATAATTTTATACAGTTCAATAAGGTCTCCCCTCAGCCCCCTCTGTTTCAAAGAAAACAACCCCAGCCTATCCAATCTTTCCTCATGGCTAAAATTCTCCAATTCTGGCAACATCCTCGTAAATCTCCTCTGCACCCTCTCCAGTGCAATCACATCTTTCCTGTAATGTGGTGACCAGAACTGTACGCAGTACAGGTTTTTTCACACTATTGTTCAGCGAGTGAGAGAAACTGAAAGTGGTCGGGTGTAATGGATCACTGGAATTCTTACCTCCTAGATTTACTATTTTATGTAATATTGTATAGGTCTTTGAAAAGCCATTAGTTGCATTAATTATCTGTTTAGCTGTTAGTCTGCAGTAGTACTCTTGCCTCTAAGTCAGCGGGTTGTGTGTTCAAGCCCTACTCTGAAGATTCGAGTATATAATCTAGACTGACAATTCAGCGCAGTGCTGAGGGACTGCTTGATCTTTCAGATGAAGTGTTAAACCAAGACCCCATCTGCCCCTTCAGGTAAATGCAAAAAAATTCCAACAACAGTATCTGAAGAAGTGGAGGGGAGTTTCCCTGGTGTCTTCGCTAACGTCCATCCCTCAATCAAGCAAGAAAGACTTGCATTTATATAGCATCTTTCACGACCACTGGACGTCTCAAGTGCTTTACAGCCAACGAAGTACATTTTGAAGTGTAGTCACTGTTGTAATGTGGGAAACTCGGCAGCCAATTTGCGCACAGCAAGCTCCCACAAACAGCAATGTGGCAATGATCAGATAATCTATTTTTGTGATGTTGATTGAGGGATAAATATTGGCCAGGACACCGGGGATCCCTGCTCTTCTTCGAAATAGTGCCATGGGATCTTTTCCATCCACCTGAGAGGGCAGACAGGGCCTCGATTTAACGTCTCATCCGAAAGACGGCACCTCCGACAGTGGCCTGGACTTATGTGCTCAAGTCCCTGGAGTGGGACTTGAACCCACAACCTTCTGACTCAGAGACGAGAGTGCTACCCACTGAGCCACAGCTGACACTCTTAAAACATCATTAAAACAGATAATTTCTTTGTTTATCTCATTGCTTCAGTGTCTCCCTGCATTATAACCATTTCAAAAGTACTACATTTGCCAATAAAATGGTCTGGGATGTCTTATTGAATGGCAGTGCAGGCCTGCTCCTGCACCTATTTTCTATGTTTAAGGTCAAGAAAGGCAAGTTCTTTTGTCTCAGTGTTGTTCATCAGACCCGTAGCTCTGCTTTGGTGATAGCGAGCTGACTTCTTGAATTGCTGCAGTCTGTGTGGTGAAGGTGCTCCGACACAGTGCTGTTAGGGAGGGAGTTCCAGGATCTTGACAACTGAGTGGCTCAGAGGGCAGTTAAGAGTCAACCCCATTGCTGTGGGTTCTGGAGTCACATCTAGGCCAAGGACAGCAGATATTCTCTGAAGGGCATTAGTGAACCAGATGGATTTTTATGACAATCTGGTAGTTACATGGTCACCATCACTGACACTAGCTTGTATTCCAGCTTTATTTAACTGAATTTAAATTCCCCAGCTGCCGTGGTAGGATTTGAACTCTCATCTCCAGTTGATTAGTTTAGGCCTCTGGATTATTAGTCCAGTAATATTGCCACTATGCTACCGTTCCCATTCTGGAAATAGGTGAATGGTTTGAGACAGATGGCTGAGGGGAAGGTCACTGGTCCCTTTGACATCTATTTTTAATGGCTTTTTAGCCAGAAGCTGCCTGATAAGGGTATGAATACGATTCACTTTTCCCTGTTCATTGTTTTGCTATACTACTGTTCGGTGGGTTTATTGTTCATCCCGAGCACACTCTCCTTTCCTGCCCCCCCCCCTCCCCCCAGACTACATAAGGTCACATTTAGTCATGGGAAGTGTGGTTTGCTTGCGAAAAATGGTCCTATTGTGCTGGCAAAAGAAAAAGTATCTAAAAAGCGTCTGACTCTTAAGAGGTATCAATCGTTCCACTATTGGTGGCCGTGCCTTCAGCTGCCGAGGCCCTAAGCTCCGGAATCCCCTCCCTAAACCTCTCCGCCTCTCTTTCTTCCTTCAAGACGCCCCTTCAAACCTACCTCTTTGACCAAGCTTTTGGCCATCTGCCCTAATATCTTCTTGTGTGGCTCGGTGTCAAATTTTGTTTGATAATCGCTCCTGTGAAGCGCCCTGGGATGTTTTACTGCGTTAAACAGGGGTTTGTGACAAACATTACACTTCGCTTCGCGCATTTGTTGCTTTTGCTAGGTCATCTGCTGTTTTTTTGTTTTTAATCTGGGAATTGGATAAAACTTGAAAGGGAAAAATTTAGCGGAGCTGTGGGGAAAGGGCAATGGAATGGAATGCACAGGCACAATGTGCCAAATGGCCACCTGTGCTGTATCGTTCTATGATTCTATATAAATACAAGTAGTTGTTTGGATTTTGGTAGTGTGTGGGTTTGCTGGACGCGAGAGGAAATCCAGACTTAGGGAGAAGACATTCTTCATTCATGATCTGTAGCGCAAGTCTAAATGCATTCTTTATACTTGTGTTCACAATTTTGTCACAGGTCGCACACAAGGAAAACCTTCCTCGCTTTAAAAGATATTCTGATGTGGTCTGCATACATTACTGGCCAGTTTCTTGGCTTCTCTCTCAGCCGTGGCTCAGTGGGTAGCACCCTTGCCACTGAGTCAGAAAGTTGTGGGTTCAAGTCCTGCTCCAGGGACTTGTGCACCTAAAATCTAGGCTGACACTCCCAGTGCTGAGGGAGTGCTGCACTGTCGGAGGTGCTGTGTTTCGGATGAGATGTTAAACCGAGGCCCCGTCTGCCCTCAGGAAGACGTAAAAAGATCCCATGGCACTATTTTGAAGAAGAGCAGGGGAGTTATCCCTGGTGTCCTGGCCAATATTTATCCCTCAATCAACATCACGAAAAAAAACAGATTACCTGGTCATTATCACATTGCTGTTTGTGGGAGCTTGCTGTGTGCAAATTGACTGCCGTGTTTCCTACATTACAACAATGAACAGTGACTGCACTCCAAAAGTACTTCATTGGCAGTAAAGCACTTTGAGGCATCCGGTGGTCGTGAAAGGTGCAATATAAATCCAAGTCTTTCTTTTTCTTCTGATGATGCCGACTCCTTCTGTTTCACAAGCGCTGCTCGACCTGTTGTACCAAGTAACTGTTATACCTTCGTGATCGGCGACAGGGAACGTCACACCTGAGCTTGATCTTGCCAGCACCTTGGGGCCGAAATTTCCTATTTCGTTAAAAATGGAGGCAGGCGTGTGAGAATACTCTATGCTGCCGCTGCACTTGCCTTTTGCAAATGCAGAAAGAGCCAGCCCCACTTCTTGCCTCACAGCAACCCCCGGGCAATGTAAAAAGGGCGAGGCTCCAGCATAAAGTGATTTTGTACCCTTTCTCCCGACCTGTGCCCCTGGGGCAAGGGCCACAAAAATCAACCCCCTACTGTCTTGCAGCTTTTACTAAAACACCACAGAACTGAGGAGACACGGCACAGATGGAAAGTATCTAGATTCGGACACTGCTATTCCTTTGGGAGGCTGATGCTCAAATCCAGTGTAGAGAAAGGAGATGCATGTCTGTTCTTATTGACTGGTGAGTGGATTATTGAATTAGATTAAGATAGTTTCAGTACAAAGCTTAAACCTGTTACCTGCTAATTGAAAAACTTAGATGAAAAGCCCACAGAATGAAATTGTCACATCAGTCACAGTGCCAATTTTTATTTCTCCAATTTCCTCCTACTCTTATGCCTATATGCTATTTTTGAGAAATTGAGGTGCAACCTTAAGAAGCTGTAGGCAGCAGTTTATATTACAAACTATCGGTGATGTGCCTGACTTGGAGATTGCTTAATGATATCACGCGGGTTAGGGAAGAACATTTTCCACAAGCAATTATCTATGAACATAAGCCCAGTGCGGGGGAGGAGAGAATAATTAAGCACAGCTATTTCCTTATGTATTTCCTTATATTTTCTAAATAAAGTGGAGAAAATGACCGTCATATTTTTCCAACGAAGAATTCAGTGAGAGCATCACGTATGGTGTGACTCACACCTTGTGAAGAGCCCCAGCCACTCGCTCTTCAAGGTAGATAATTATTCAGTGTACACTTTTGGTTCCCTCACATCTCTCGGTGGTCGCATTTAGAACTCGTATCTTTGCCTCCAGCCGACTGAAACAGTAATACAAGCTCTTCCACAAAGACCCCTATCTTAATAAATATCTCTCTGAGGTGACAAGAGATGTGCCTGTGAAAATCTAAAGCACAAAAGAGTCATTTAATCTCTCTGGGGTCACTGCAGACCTCTTGCTGTTCGAATGTTAGACATGTGACACAAAGTATTGCTGGGTCACTAACGATTGTTCTGAGCAGGAATTTTCAATCATAATCTGAGCAGATGGCTGCTGCGAGACTGAGATTTCAAGGCTAAAAACTATTGGCTCCTTTGGACTGTTTTAATTTTATTCTGCATCGTTTGGATGAAGATGGGCTGCAGGATAGGGAAATGCTTGTTAATATTTTCATAACACACAAGCCTACTCCAGTTTAGACTGGTTTTTATGTAGATTTAGGCTGCACAAGTGGATATCAGGAATAAGGCCCCTTGAGTGTAGAGCATTTTTGAACCAAATCACTTACATTTAGAAACGCACTGTGTTTTGTTTCTATGGTACTTCACCAACAAACATTCATAAAACCTCTTTTTTTTAAAAAAAATTGTTTTTTGAATACAAAAGTAGAAAATCATTAATAAATTTAAATTGGCTTCAGCTTACACTCAGATTAGCCTCTCTTTTATATATCTGTTATAAAATGGTTCATGTCGGAGCACAAAAACATCATAAATCAATTGAAAACAGGTATCTTTATGTGTGAAAAAAAAACGTTAACTAATATTTCCATAAGAATTTGTAACCCACTATTTCAAACCCATCCAGTGCAATTGGAGAAGTTCCCTGTGGTCAGTGCAGCCTCAAGCCAATTTAGATGCTTTCTGCAGCAGTCAAACTTGTCCTAAGATCAACTGCACAATGGAGTGTCTTGGCTCCTCAAAAACAGGCACAACTAATTAAATGTTACTGAAAATAGGAATTTGTTCTCCACATTCATCAAAGATATTTTTTGTCCATGAGGTTAGGCTTCTATTTTAGTTTTCAAAGCATGATTGTATTATTTGCATAAGTATTTCTCTGATCCTCCCTTGATAACATACAGCTAGAATACAGCACAGGAAGAGGCTATTTGTCCCATTGTGCCTGTGCCATTTCTTTGAAGGAGCTCTCCAATTCGTCCTACTTCCCTGCTCTTTCCCCACAGCCCTGCAATTTCTTTTTCCTTTTCAAGTATATATCCAATTCCTTTCTGAAAGTTACTATTGAATCTGCTTCCACCGCCCTTTCAGGCAGTGAATTCCAGATCATCATAACTCGCTGCGTAGACAGATTTCTCCTCATCTCCCCCTCTGGTTCTTTTGCCAATTACCTTAAATCTGTGTCCTCTGGTTACCAACCCTCCTGCCTGTGGAAATAAATTCTTCTTATCACCGCTATCAAAACCCCTCATAATTTTGAACACCTCTATCAAATTTACTTTTAACCTTCCCTGCTCGAAGGAGAACAGGGGACGGTAGCATAGTGATTATGTTATTGGACAAGTAATCCAGAGGCCGGGACTAATTATCCAGAGACGAGAGTTCAAATGGCAGCTGGGGAATTTAAATTCAGTTAATTAAATGGAAAAAAAATCAGGAATAAAAAAAAGCTAGTATCCGTAATGGTGACCATGAAACTACCAGATTATCGTAAAGACCTAGCTGGTTCACTAATGTCCTTTAGGGAAGGAAATCTGCCGTCCTTACCGGGTCTGACCTATATGTGACTCCTGACCCACAGCAATGTGGTTCACTCTTAACTCAACTCTGAAAAGGCGGCTCACCGCCATCTTCTCGAGAGCAATTAGGAATGGCCAATAAATGCTGGCCTTGCCAGCGACGCCCACATCCCGTGAACGAATAAAAATAACAAATCCCAGCCGTAATATAGAGCTCCATCTAGTGGACTACTGTGGTAATGCAACTACTCATGTAAAATACAGCAAAAGCATCAGGTGACAAAGTCACCTGACAAGTTCCTGATTGGAGCCATCTTGTGTGTGTGTCTGTGTGTGTGCTTTAGTGATATTGTAAGAATATATCACACCAGCTATCTAGGATGCAGTAGGGTGAGATCATTTCTGATCAAGTTTGTTGAAATGTTGTAACTTCCCCATAAAAGACCAACAGGTGCACAGAAACACCCATTTGTACCGCTGACCATGGCAACCTGGAAGCAAGCCTGCGCCACACTAAAGGTGCCGATGGGCCTGTCACTTCTCACCCCGCTGTGATACGCTACAGATCTGCATGACATGCCAGTGTCTCATTATGTGGCATCTCCCATCGTAGCATCCATCTCCAACATACTTACCTTTACTATTCTACAGATTATTCCAAATGTTACAACTGTAACTAGGAAAGCAAGCTTAGAGCATATTTGACAGAGAGATGTTGATCATGGGGGCACTGTGCAAAAAAATGGCCCTCATTTAAACGAGGAATTCGTTTCAAGAGTTAAACAGCCAATAATTATCGGCCACCTACATATTTCCTGTCTATTATATAGAATTTTGGTCACATGTTTAAATAACTATATGTTATGACTGAGAAAAACAGATACTTGCAAACCATCTTCCTTTTTAAAATAAAAGTACCAAGACAGTTCAGCTGAGGAGGGCCTTTAGCCCATTTGATCTCATCCTTCTAGAATACCAACATTTCTGTCTTCTCGTTATAGCACCTTGTTTCTTAAACTATTCTTCCTTTCGACCTATTCCAACTTTTGTTGACACACGCTGTGCAAAGAAGTACTTTCTGGCACCTGTTCCACATTTTCAACATGGTAAAGATTCATCTTGGCTCAATTGCCTCCAAATCAGAGGCGGTGGGTTCAAGCCTCTCCAGAACTTGAGAAAATAATCTACTCTGACACTTCAGTGCAGCACTGAGGCAGATGGACTGCCACTGCTTCAGATCAGACATTAAACCGAGGCCCCATCTGTTGGTTCAGTTAGCCAGTATAGATCCCATGGCACTATTTGAAGAAGAGCAGGGAGCTCCATGAGTGTTCTGGACAACATTCTTCCCTCAACCAAATACCACCAAAAATAAATTAATTAGTCACCATCTCATTGCTGTTTCTGGGAGCTTGCCGTGTACTGAGGGAGTGCTAGCTACACTGTCGGAGCTACCGTCTTTCTTCTGTTTTCTCAGGTGGATTTAAAAGATCTCATAGCACTATTTCGAAGAAGAGCAGAGGAGTTATCCCCGGTGCACTGGGACCAATATTTATCCCTCAATCCACAAAACTAAAACTGATTATCTGGTCATTATCACATTGCTGTTTGTGGGAGCCTGCTGTACGCAATGTGTTCCCTACATTACAACAGTGACTACACTTCAAAAAGCACTTCATTGGCTGTAAAACGCTTTTGGGACATCCGGCAGTGGTGAAAAGCGCTATATAAATGCAAGTCTTCCTTTTTTTTAAATTAGTGTCCAGCAAAAACATGCCGCCAAGCTCTTTTTTCCATTAAGACAGTGGCCCTTTAAGATGAAGATGACCAAAGGTATTAAGGGATATGGGGCAAACGCGGCAGATCAGCCATGATCTCATTGAATGGCGGAACAGGCTCGAGGGGCTGAATGGCCGACTCCTGTTCCTATATATGTTTATTAGATTCAAATTCCATTTCTTCCTGTAACCCTCACTACTCGATGAAAATTGTGTTTATCTGCTATCACAGACAAGATGGACGTGAATGGACATGAATATATAAATATGAGTTAAAAATATGTGACAGGTTTTGCTTCAGTTTAATATTGACGTGCTTACATGTACAAGTAAAGAGGCGAATGGTGACATAAGGAATTTATTCCACATCTTCTAAACCTAAAATCTGACAATTGCATGCAGAGTATGTAAATTTAAATCTATTTAGAAATAGCTACAAATTTAAATGCGTGTCTTAATAATATCTACAGAGATAAGATTATAGGAACATAGGAACAGGAGGAGGCCATTTAGCCCTTCAGGCCTGTTCCGCCATTCAATGCGATCATGGCTGAACTGCGACCAAACTCCGTATACCCAACTTTGCCCCATATCCCTTAATACCTTTAGTTAACAAAAATCTATTAATCTCAGTTTTAAAATGAACAATTGATCTAGCATCAGTTGCCTTTTACAGCAGTGAGTTCCAAACTTCTACCACTCTGTGTGTAGAAGTGTTTCCTAATTTCATTCCCGAAAAGGTCTGGCTCTAATCATTAGACTATGCCCTCTAGTCCTGGACTTCCCAAACAGTGGAACTAGTTTCTCTCTAACTACCCTATCTGTTCCCCTTAATATCTTGAAAACTTCAATCAAATCATCCCTTAATCTTCTAAATTTCAGGGAATACAATCCTAGTTTGTGTAATCTCTCCTCGTAATTTAACCCTTGGAGTGTGGCTATCATTCTGGTAAACCTACGCCGCACACCCTCCGAGGCCAATATATCTGTCTTGAGGTGTGGGGCCCAGAACGGCTCACAGTGCTCCAGCTGTGGTCTAACCAGGGCTTTGTACAGCTGCAGCATAACTTCTACCCCCTTGTATTCTAGTCCTCTAGATATAAAATCCAGCATTCCATTAGCTGTTTTGATTATTTTCTGTACCTGTTAATTATATTTTGTAAGCAGCTACCTTTTAAAAAAAATAGTACACAAAGTCTTCTTAAAAGTCAGCTGGCATAACAGATACATGTTTGTACAATGCTGCCATGGACATGGCTCCAAGGGCAATGGTCAACGGACATCATTGGCAGCAAGAGGCAACGGGAGGACTTTGGCAATCCTCAGTTGAATACGCTAATGCAGGATTTCTCCTGGAAATTGTGGGATACATCACGAGGTCAGCACAGCTTATTTTTGGGTAACGAGATATGTTTTATGCTCCAGAAAATATGCATCTGTCACCATCACAGGTAGTCCCTTGAAATCGAGGAAGACTTGCTTCTGCTCCAAAAGTGAGCTCTCAGATGACTGAACAGTCCAATTCAGGAATTACAGTCTCTGTCACAGGTGGGACTGAAGGAAAGGGTGGGTGGGACTGGTTTGCCGCACGCTCCTTCCGCTGCCTGCGCTTGGTTTCTGCATGCTCTCGGCGACGAGACTCAAGGTGCTCAGCGCCCTCCCGGATGCTTTTCCTCCACTTAGAGTGGTCTTTGGCCTGTAATCTGTGCAGAGTGATCTTAATATCAGAATATAAAAGTACACAACATGATTACCTCTTTTCCCAGCTAAAAAGAAGGATATAAAGAAAGAAAGACTTACTGTTGTGTATCTGTAAAGCATGCACTCCCATGTTCTGCCACCAGGGAGCTCATCCCCTGAAGTCCCAAGGGATCCCAGCATCCCTTGGGAGCACTGTATATAAGCCGGCCCCTAAGGCCTGTTCCTCACTCTGGAGTGTCTTATTAAAGACTGAGGTCACTGTTACTTTAACCTCCCTGTGTGCAGTCTCATTTGTGTTAGGAATACAATACTTATATTTTATATAGTGGCTTTCACGACCACCGGATGTCTCAAAGCGCTTTATAGCCAATTAAGTACTTTTTGAAGTGTAGTCACCGTTGTAATGTAGGAAACAGGACAGTCAATTTTCGCACAGCAAGCTCCCACAAACAGCAGTGTGATAATGACCAGATAAACTGTTTTCGTTATGTCGATTGAGGGATAGATATAGGCCAGGGCACCGGGGATAACTCCCCTGTTCTTCTTCTAATTGGATCTTTTAAATCCACCTGAGAAGGCAGACGGGGCCTTGGTTTAACCTCTCATTTGAAAGACGGCACCTCCGACAGTGCGGCACTCCTTCAGCGCTGCACTGGAGTGTCGGCTTGGATTAATGTGCTCAAGTTCCTGGATTGAGACTTGAACCCACAACCTTCTGACTTCAGAGGTGAGAGTGCTGCCCACTTTTTTTTTCTTCTGAGCATTCTTTATTATATTTAAAATCCCTTCTTTAAAAGCAATTTCTTTCAGGTACTGATTGTTTAAAATCCATTCACACCCCTGGACCGATCTTAACTCTGCTGTTCCTAATTTTAAGAACCAAAGCCGAGTGGCCACAAAAAAATACTTTTTTTTATAATACCTCACCCTCACCTCAGAACTTAACCCTTACCGCATTAACACAAAATCTATTTGGCTCTGTTTTAAAACATCACTCTCACATCCTCTTCTGGAGAAATCCCTTTTTATGGGGTTCCGAACCCTCCATAAGTCTCAAATTTAAATTTGCCATCATTTTTACAATCATCTCTCTGGAGTTACTGTCCTTAAAGGTTATCTGGGCTGAAATGTCCATCCGAGATAAAAATACATTAAAATCCCCCACTATACAAGCGTTTTCCGCTTCTGCCACTTCTACGAATAACCACCGAAAAAACTCACGCCGCTTGTAATGGTCATTCGACGCATAGATATTAAAGAGATCACAATTCAATTCATCCATTTGTATCTTTAGCTGTAAAAATCTCCCCTCAGTGTCCTTGTCCACCAATGCAACGTTCTCTTTTATGGACGAACTCACTAAAACAGCCACCCCTCTATGGTTATTATTTGCGCAACTTGCAAACACTTCTCCCTTCCAAACCTTCTGAACTCTTTCTCGGATCTCCTCATCCCAAAAGGTTTCTTGCAGACACAACAGGTCCATGCCTTTAAAACACTGCAACAACTGCTGCAATTTCTTTTCCTCCCTCAGTCCGTTCATATTAACTAAGACCAATCATTGCACCTGATAATCCCCCCATCATCATTTAATCTCTGTCTCTTCCTTCCTCTCATGCTCCTTTCCAACCTTTTGGGCAGCTGTGGCTTTCTCCTGCAGCCTCCGGCTCTTTTTTATCTCCTGTTTGAACTTTCCCTGCAGTTTCAGCCTCTTCCTTACATTAAATTCAGGCCGTGGAACTGCCCCTTCTCCCTCCTTCTGCCCCTCACTAACCTTTCCCTTTCCACATGATGTTCCCCCACCCCCCAATTCCATGTCTCCATCCTCCTCTGACTCTATCCTCCTCGAGCTCTTCTGTAATCTCCCGTCCCTGTTCCCCATCAGATACAGAATCTCCCTTAGAGAGTCCTCCTGCTAACATGGTTTCTCCAACAGTGCCACTCCCTTTGGCTTCACCTCCACCACTGACCCTTGCTCCCCATTTCTTCTCTCTCGGGGACTATGGCGCATTTCCACCCAGCTTGCTCCCTTTTGACGTCTTTGTCTCCACGCTCCCGTCCTGCTGCCCCTTTAAGGCCTCTTGCACCCGCCCCTGGTCTTGCCCCCTCCTGCTCCCCAAGATGTACAACTGCCCATTTCTCTTTGGAGTACTTACATTTACCCCGCATCTCGCACCTGCCTCTGCTCCCCCCCGAGCCATATTATGGCTCGACTCTGTCCCTGACCTGTGATGTCCTCCACTGACTTTGTCCTTTTCCACCATACTTGGTGTGTTTTCCACCATCCCCATCCTGCAGCAGTTCGGGAGATCGAGGCCCTGATAAAAGGATGCGGAGCTCGGGAGGAGGAGCAGCAGTTTGGGAGCGAGAGATCGAGGCTGAAGGTAAAACAAAGAAATAAAAAGAAATCGAAGTGTGACATCACAGCCAAAAGGGTAAGTGATTGGCTGGTTGATTGGTGAGTAGTTTTTCTTTTTCTTTTTCTTTTTTGTATTAGTAAGAAACCTTTTGACATTGTTGCCGAATTAAGTTAATTTAAGGGTTAAGTCATGGCAGGAGAGCCCAGACCCATGTCATGCTCCTCCTGTGCTATGTGGGAAGTCAGGGACACTTCTAGTCCCTGACTACTATGTGTGCGGGAAGTGTATCCAGCTGCAGCTCCTGTCAGACCACATGACGGCACTGAAGCTGCATAGATTCACTCTAGAGCATCCGCGATGCTGAGGATGTTGTGAGTAGCACGTTTAGTGAGTTGGTCACACCGCAGGTAAAGGTTACAAAGGCAGATAGGGAATGGGTGACTATTAGGCTGGGTAGGAGTAGGAAGGTAGTGCAGGAGTCCCCTGCGGTCATCTCCCTCCAAAACAGATATACCACTTTGGATACTGTTGGGGGAGATAGCTCATCAGGAGAAGGCAGCAGCAGCCGCCAAGTTCATGGCACCATAGGTGGCTCTGCTACAAAGGAGGGCAGGAAAAAGAGTGGGAGAGCTATAATAGTAAGGGATTCTATTGCAAGGGGAAGAGATAGGTGTTTCTGTGGCTGCAATCGAGACTCCAGGATGGTATGTTGCCTCCCTGATGCAAGGGTCAAGGATGTCTCGAAGCGGCTGAAGGGTATTCTGGAGGGGGAGGGTGAACAGCCAGTTGTCGTAGTGCATATAGGTACCAGCGATATAGGTAAAAAATGGGATGAAGTCCTACAAGCTGAATTTAGGGAGCTAAGAGTTAAATTAAAAAGTAGGACCTCAAAGGTAGTAATCTCAGGATTGCTACCAGTGCCACGTGCTAGTCAGAGTACAAATAGCAGGATAGTTAAGATGAATATGTGGCTTGATGTGGAATGGTGCAAGAGGGAGGGATTCAAATTCCTGGGACATTGGAACCGGTTCTGGGGGAGATGGGACCAGTACAAACCGGACGGTCTGCACCTGGGCAGGACTGGAACCGATGTCCTCGGGGGAGTGTTTGCTTGCTGTTGGGGAGGGTTTAAACTAATATGGCAGGGGGATGGGAATCTATGCAGGGAGACAGAGGAAAGTAAAATGGGGGCAGAAGCAAAAGGTAGAAAGCAGGTAAGGAAAAAAGTGAAGGGCAGAGAAATCAAGGGAAAAATCAAAAAGGGCCACATTACAACATAATTCTAAAAGGACAAAAAGTGTTAAAAAAGCATGCCTGAAGGCTCTGTGTCTCAATGTGAGGAGTATTCGTAATAATGTGGATGAATTAACTGCGCAGATAGCTGTTAACAGATATGATGTAATTGGGATTACGGAGACATGGCTCCAGGGTGACCAAGGCTGGGAACTCAACATCCAGGGGTATTCAATATTCAGGAAGGATAGACAGAGAGGAAAAGGAGGTGGCATAGCGTTACTGGTCAAAGAGGAGATTAACGCAATAGTAAGGAAGGACATTAGCTTGGATGATGTGGAATCTGTATGGGTGGAGCTGTGGAACACCAAACAGTAGTAGTGAGGTTGGGGATGACATCAAACAGGAAATTAGGCATGCGTGCAATAAAGGTACAGCAGTTATCATGGGTGACTTTAATCTACATATAGTTTGGGCTAACGAAACTGGACCAATATGTCGAGGAACCAACTAGAGAGTTGGCCATCCTAGACTGGGTGTTGTGTAATGAGAGGATTAATTAGCAATCTTATTGTGTGGGGTCCCTTGGGGAAGAGTGACCATAATATGGTAGAATTCTTCATTAAGATGGAGAGTGACACAGTTAATTCAGAGACTAGGGTCTTCAACGTAAAGAAAGGTAACTTCGATGGTATGAGACGTGAATTGGCTAGGATAGACTGGCGAATGATACTTAAAGGGTTGACGGTGGATAGGCAATGGCAGACATTTAAAGATCACATGGATGAACTTCAACAATTGTACATCCTTGTCTGTCGTAAAAATAAAACAGGGAAGGTGGCTCAACCGTGGCTAACAAGGGAAATTAAGGATAGTGTTAAATCCAAGGAAGAGGCTTATAAATTGGCCAGAAAAAGCAGCAAACCTGAGGACTGGGGGAAATTTAGAATTCAGCAAAGGAGGACAAAGGGTTTAATTAGGAGGGGGGAAATAGAGTATGAGAGGAAACTTGCAGGGAACATAAAAACTGACTGCAAAAGCTTCTATAGATATGTGAAAAGAAAAAGATTAGTGAAGACTAATGTAGGTCCCTTGCAGTCAGAATCAAGTGAATTTATAATGGTGAACAAAGAAATGGCAGACCAATTGAACAAATACTTTGGTTCTGTCTTCACCAAGGAAGACACAAATAACCTTCCGGAACTAGGGGACTGAGGGTCTAGCGAGAAGGAAGAACTGAAGGAAATCCTTATTAGTCAGGATTTTGTGTTAGGGAAATTGATGGGATTGAAGGCCGATAAATCCCAAGGGCCTGATAGTCTGCATCCCAGAGTACTTAAGGAAGTGGCCCTAGAAATAGTGGATGCATTGGTGGTCATTTTCCAACATTCTATAGACTCTGGATCAGTTCCTATGGATTGGAGGGTAGCTAATGTAACCCCACTTTAAAAAAAGGAAGGAGAGAGAAAACAGGGAATTATAGAGCGGTTAGCCTGACATCGGTAGTGGGGAAAATGTTGGAATCAATTATTAAAGATGTAATAGCAGCGCATTTGGAAAGCAGTGACAGGATCGGTCCAAGTCAGCATGGATTTATGAAAGGGAAATCATGCTTGACAAATCTTTTAGAATTTTTTGAGGATGTAACTAGTAGAGTGGACAAGGGAGAACCAGTGGATGTGGTGTATTTGGACTTTCAAAAGGCTTTTAACAAGTTCCCACACAAGAGATTAGTGTGCAAAATTAAAGCACCATGGTGTTGGGGATAATGTATTGACACCGAGAGAGAACTGGTTGGCAGATAGGAAGCAAAGAGTAGGAATAAACGGGTGCTTTTCAGGCAGTGACTAGTGGGGTACCGGGACTAGTGGGGTTCAGTGCTGGGACCCCAGTTGTTTACAATATACATTAATGATTTAGACGAAGGAATTGAATGTAATATCTCTAAGTTTGCAGATGACACTAAGCTGGATGGCAGTGTGAGCTGTGAGGAGGATGCTAAGAGGTGACAGGGTGACTTGGACAGGTTAGGTGAGTGGACAAATGCATGACAGATGCAGTATAATGTGGATAAATGTGAGGTTATCCACTTTGGTGGCAAAAACAGGAAGGCAGAATATTTTCTGAATGGTGACAGATTAGGAAAAGGGGAGGTGCAACGAGACCTGGGTGTTATGGTACATCAGTCATTGAAAGTTGGCATGCAGGTATAGTAGGCGGTGAAGAAGGCAAATGGCATGTTGGCCTTCATAGCTAGGGGATTTGAGTATAGGAGCAGGGAGGTCTTACTGCAGTTGTACAGGGCCTTGGTGAGGCCACACCTTGAATATTGTGTACAGTTTTGGTTTCCTAATCTGAGGAAGGACATTCTTGCTATTGAGGGAGTGCAGCAAAGGTTCACCAGACTGATTCCCGGGATGGCAGGACTGACATATGAAGAAAGACTAGATCGACTGGGCTTATATTCACTGGAATTTAAAAGAATGAGAGGGGATCTCATAGAAACATATAAAATTCTGACGGGATTGGACAGGTTAGATGCAGGCAGAATGTTCCCGAAGTTGGGGAAGTCCAGAACCAGGGGTCACAGTCTAAGGATAAGGGGTAAGCCTTTTAGGACCAAGATGAGGAGAAACTTTTTCACTCAGAGAATTGTGAACCTGTGGAATTCTCTCCCACAGAAAGTTGAGTTCGTTAGGTATATTCAAAGCGGAGATAAGTGTGGCCCTTACAGCTAAAGGGATCAAGGGGTATGGAGAGAAAGTAGGAATGATGCATGATCAGCCATTATCATATTGAATGGTGATGCAGGCTCGAAGGGCCGAATGGCTACTCCTGACCTATTTTCTATGTTTCTATATTTCTGCTCCACAATTTTCTGCCTCTTCTCGCGCTCTTTCCTCATTCTGTTCGGCGGCTGTGTCCTCTGCCTACTCCGCTCTTCTGGCCACTCCACTCATATCGCCTTCTCCTTCTCCCATCTCCTCGTTGCTCAAGGAGCTTCCTTCTGCCTCACACTCAGAGTGGGTGGGGCCTTTATGACAAACCGCACAGCTCTCTGCCTTGGAGCTCCAAGCGATGTGTCCAGACTTGCCACAGTTATAACAGTACAGGTCTGGACAGTTTCTTACTAAATGGTCGTGTCCAAGACAGTAATAGCGAATCTTCACCTGGGTATCCTGCAGAACCTGGAAGTGCTGCACTCCTTCCATTGTTTCAAATTTCATGCTATTGGGTAATGACTTCACCCCCTCTGGGAACCGCACTTTTACATAACGGGTTCCATCAGCTACCCACATTCTGGGATAGTATCTCCTCTTTATTACCGAGCAAAGTTTAATGTCCTACAACTCCAACTTTTTTATCAGCACATCGTCCTCAACATAAACCGGCAGGTTTAAGAATGAAACTACCACCTCTTCGGAATACAGCAAAGACACATCCAGGTACTTCTCACCAACCTTCAGGCTCGGTAAAAGTCTTTCCACCTCCTCTCGCCCACTGACCGTCACTTCGAACCCAACATTCGGCTTTGGTCGGCAGGCAAAGCAACTTCCCTCCCCGCAGTCCTCGTGTACCGCCTGGGTAATATCCCAAGCTCGCATCTCCTTATCCTGGCAGTGAACCACCACTGTGTTTTCTTTTCCAAACCTCCTGGGGTCCCGGCCCTAATCTTTGGGCCTTTTATTCTCCCTCTCAAGACATTCTCTCCCCTGATTAAATTCACACTGGGAGCATTGTCCTCTGAGGGACCCATCACTCCAGGCTTCTCAGCAGCCATCTGGCTGATGTTTATGGGCCAAAAAGGCCCTAAAATTTAAAAAGAAACAACCCAAAAACCCACTACCAACTTTTTACACACTCACTCCAACTCCTACAGTAACCAGCAGCACCTGCTCACTCCTAGCCCCTCCCACCGAGTGAGTGTCTTCCACTGAGCCACAGCTGACATATAGAGACATGTGGCCAGGCTGATAGGAGGGTTATAAAAGGGGAGGAGGAGAGCATTAATAAATATAACAACTCAACAATCTTCATATCTAAATCCTATAGCCTAACCATTATCACACAATACCACATGGGCTACAGTAGTCCCCATCACCTTCTCAAGGGCAATTAGTGAAGGGCAATAAATGGCATTCCATGAACAAATTTTTTAAAAAGAACCATAATAAAAAGAATATTTTCCCAATCCACATCATAAAAAATGGATAATTTCCATCTTTGTGGCCTAGATAGAAAAGCTTTAAGCAGCATTAAAGCTGAGCTGGATTAGCTTTTTAATTGAAATTGTGATTCCTTTTAAAAAAAAATTAAATGTTTACTTATCATTAAATGTAAATGTTCTTTTTAAAAATCTTCCCTCATTCTTTATGCACCACGAGACAGATTACTATTTGACACAGCTGACTGAATAAACATAAAAAGAGTGTGTTTCCTCATGCAAGTGTCTAGACGCCGTCACAATAGATGCATATACCTTGGCTCACACTCTCTCCATATGTATCCTTGTAACATCAGCTCCTCAGGGGGAAAGCTGAGGAAGGCAGAAAACCACAGGCAACGAACTACTGAAGAACCATTTCTTTGAAATCATATTTAACCCTTTGAGACCTCCTCCAGTATCATTTTTATCAATTTAATTTTTAAAAATTTGTTTACAGGATGTGGGCGTCGCTGGCAAGGCCAGCATTTTAGCCCGTCCCGAATTGCCCTCGAGAAAGCGGTGTTGAGCTGCCTTCTTGAAACCCCGCAGTCCGTGTGGTGAAGCTGCTCCCACAGCGCTGACTTTGTCGTAGCGGTTCGGTACAACTGAGTGTCTCGCTGGGCCATTTCAGGGGGCAGTTAAGAGTCAACCACATTGCTGTGGGTCTGGAGTCACATGTCGGCCAGACCGGGTAAGGGCGGCAGATTTCCTTCCCTAAAGGACATTAGTGAACCAGATGGGTTTTTTACGACAATCCTGTAGTGTTATGGGGCTAGAACTTCCACTTTTTTTTCCTGCTTAACGCCCACTTAACGCCCATTTTACTGCTGAAATGACGTATAATGCCCATATATCACCCATTTTGGCACAAAATGGAAACTGGCGGACATTTTTCGGAAACTTGTCGGCGAGCGTTACTTTCCCCATGTGCTTAACGGCGAAAAAAAATCTTACTCCCCACCCACCTTTTTTGGGTGGAATCTGCAGGATGGGCTACTTCAACACCCATAACATCGCCCAGAGTTGCTTTCCACACGGAATTAACGCCAAGATTCAGTATTAGCTCCCGGCGACTGTTTTTTGTCGCAAAGAGCATATTTACCCAAACTTGCGGCCATGGAGATCACCCATCTTCAATTTCACCACCTCGCACACATTCCACCCACAATATCGCGCGCTCAAAAAACTGCCCACAAAAAGTGGAACTAACCGGGCCGAATCTCAGCGTTATGGACGCCATGTCGTAGATCACATGTTGCGTCCTTTGAAAGGCTGCTGTGCTTCAACCTCAGCAGAGTTCGGATGTACTCTGCAGGTCGTTGGAGTTGATGTGAACATCTCTGAAAACATCTTGACCACACTGTGACCGATTGGAATTGAAGAGGTGTGTTCGTCGGGACATTCCTTGTTTGTTGCAATCGGTGGAAAACAAAGAGCTGCTGCAATGGGGCCTGTCCTTTCTCACCCTCTCTTGGTGACCAAATACATGCAGCAGACTTGACATCGCCGAAGGAACGGTGCACTGCATTATGTGCCCAATGAACGAAGTGACAGACAGATGAGGAGGACCAGACGTTACACCCCCCGCAAGTACAAAGAGAAGCAGTCTTACATCGACTTGCCCGACACCACCTGCCTTCGGAGACTGCGCTTCCACAAAGAGGTTATCATTGAGGTTCGCCAGCTGATAAGAGCAGATTTGCAGCCTGCCAGCACCATCAGTACTGCACTGTCCGTCGAGGTCAAAGTCACCACGGCACTGTCGTTCTATGCTCAGGTTCTTTTCAGAACACAGCTTGCGTCATTTGCGGACTTTCTCAGCATGCTACACATCGCTGCATTAGACAGGTCACTGAAGCCCTGTACGCTTGCAGGAGGGACTTGATCAGCTTCTCTATGACCAGGGAGGCACAGAGTGAGAGGGCTTTCAAATTCTCCAGAATTGAAAACTTCCCCAAGGTACAGGGAGCAATAGACCATATGCACATCGCGATGCGGGCACCTTTTCAGGATGCTGAGGTTTTCAGGAACCGCAAGGGATTCCACTCCCTGAATGTCCAGCTGGTTATTGACCACCAGCAAATTATACTGGCAGTGAATGCTCAATTTCCGGGCAGCATCCATGATACGCACATCCTGCATGAGAGCACTGTATCTGACTTGTTTAACAATGAGCCACAAGGTCAATGCTAGATGCTTGGGGACAAAGGATATGGCCTTGCCACCTGGCTGATGACCCCCCTGCCTGACACCCACACCGAGGCCGAGAGGCGATACGAGAGCCACAGAGCAACCCGCAATATTGTGGAGAAAACCATTGGAGTGCTGAAGCAGCGCTTTAGATGCCTGGACCACTCAGGAGGCGAGCTCCAATACCACCCTGAGCAGGTAGCTCAATTCATGGTGGTCTGCTCCCTGCTACACAACTTGGCTATCAGGAGGGGACAAGAATTGTCTGATGAGCCTGACAGTCGACCTCACCAGAGAGAGGAAGAGGAGGATGAGGAGGCGGATGCTGACATCGGCCTAGACAATCAGGCTGATGCCAAAGCCATGCACCCGCCCATCTGTAGACCACATGAAAGGGCCCATGGTGGCATGATAGCTGCAAGAGCCTTACGTCAGGAGCTCATCAATGATCGCTTTGCCTGAAAGAACGTTGGTGTTATTTACAAGGCTGACACACTGCTGGGTGTGACACTGCTGACACAATGGTGGGCATCACCTTGGTGACAGTTAAAGTTTAAATTGATTGAAGTTAAGTGTGATTATACTCTTTGATGTTAAGGAATCACCAGCGTGTAATGGTGCAGCTATCTGAGCCAATGTGCTGCAACGTTTTGTTAAATAAAAAAACATTTAAACCGAACATTAGTCTGAAATCATCAGTATTTCTGTACAAAGCAACCCTTTCCCCTACCACCTCCCCCCCCCCCCACCCCCCGATTCTCCTCCCCACCTCTACCCCTTCCCCTTACCCTCCTGACTCCAAGCCGCCTGGCCGAGGAGGTCCTCAGGTGATGCTTCATTTGAGGGGTAGGGTTGACTGCCGAAGTGCTGCTTGGACGGATATGGGAGAGGACGGTCCTGAGGTGGGAGTGTGCTCTGAGCCATAAGCAAGATGTTGCTGCTGGCTCTCATGTGGTTGGCAATGGGGGTGCGGCACCTTGGGGTGCAGTGCCGTGCTCCGGGACCACTGGGAGCCCTCTGCCACCAGTGTTTCTGGCTACCAGCTCCAGGGCCTCCTCCATCCCTTCCTTTTTATATGTTATTTGTTGGTCAACAACTCGGTGCCAACTATGTTCTTGGTGCTTAGTGGGCTTTTTGCTGCTGGTGAATCTCTGTTGTTCCTCCCACAACAGCCAGACAAGCACAAACCACATCCACCCATGCTTTCAGTCCCTCTGAGCTCCCTCTCTCTCTGTCCCCTCTTCTGCGCATGTCATGGTGACCCTTGATCTCCAGAATCGTGGGATTGGAGCGTTGTCATGCCGTTGCTAATGACGGCCACACTTTACGGCAGAAGGTCAGAAAAATTTAACGCTACCTCCCATTTGATATCGCTCGTGGTAACGCCCATTTTCAAAAATGTAAACTAGGTGTTTTGAGAATGGGTCAGAAGCCGGCGATCTGAAAACCCTTTTTTAATGCCCATGCCCGAAATAACGGCAATTTTTGGGCACTAAGCTCAAAAGTGGAGGTTCTAGCCCAGGGTCACCATTACTGATACCAGCTTTATAATTCCAAATTTGTTTAATTAACTGAATTTAAATTCCCCCAGCTGTCGTGGTGGGATTTGAACGCACGTCTCCGGATTATTAGTCCGGGCCTCAGGATTATTAGTCCAGTAACGTAACCACTATGCTACCGTATCAAAGCTTACAAATTAGAAATAGCCGCACTACGCAGCATTATGGTTTTGATATTGAAGAGTGTGGTTGGTGTGACCTGATTGAATGTTACCCTTCAGGAGATAGGGTGGCGCAGTGGGCTAGAACACAGTAGTAGCTCGTCACTCTGACACCCCTTTTTTTGTACACCGACACCTGGGTTGGTATGTCCTCTCTCTAACACGCTGATGGATTCTCAGCGGCATCTTCGACCAATCCAAATCTGGACTGTGCAGGGCATGATCCCATAGCACAAAATGTTCATAATTCTGTTTATGCTAAGTGTCAGCTGTGGCTCAGTGGGTAGCACTCTCGTCTCTGTGCCGAAGGCTGTGCGTTCATAATCCACTCCAGGGACTTGAGCACAAAAATCTAGGCTGACACTCCAGTGCAGTGCTGAGGGAGTGCTGCACTGTCGGAGGTGCCGTCTTCTGGATGAGACGTTAAACCGAGGCCCCATCTGCTCTCTCAGGTGGATGTAAAAGATCCCATGGCACTATTTCGTTGAAGAGCAGGGGAATTATTCCCAGTGTCCTGACCAATACTTATTCCTCAATCAACATAACAAAAACTGATTATCTTGTCATTATTACATTGCTGTTTGTGGGAGTTTGCTGTGTGCAAATTGGTTGTTGCGTTTCCTACATCATCGTCATCATCATAGGCGGTCCTTCGTATCGAGGGTGACTTACTTCCACGGCAAAAAGGGATGAGTTCACAGGTGTTTCAATGATGGACCGAATATTCCAGATCCCGAACTACATCGTGAAGGGTGGAAGATGCCTGTGGGTGGATTTTTTTAACGTGTGGTGGCCGTTGCACACCAGCCACCACACGGGCTTGACAGAGCTAGGTTTTGGTCCAGTGGCAAGGATTAACCAAGACAACTGGAGCCCTGCTCTGCTGCACGGACCTAGTGCGCACACATTACAACAGTGACTGCACTCCAAAAGTACTTCATTGGCTGCAAAGCGTTTTGAGACGTCCGGTGGTTGTGAAAGGCGTTACATAGTCTTAATTTCTTTTGCTCCTAAAATGGCGCCTAACTTCCCCCTTCTGCTTCCTCAAATGAGCTCGTGTATAAAGGGGCTACCCCATTGTGTAAAGGTGTTGTTTATGCCTGTGAACAGAAGCCAGGTTTGCCTCCGGGCTCTCTCTTTCCTGGATGCCAAGGCTTCTCTATTTAATTCCTCCAGTCCCACTGAACAGCATTCAGAAGATGTGAGCAGATAGAGCACAAAACATAGTGGTAACCTCAGCGATTCTGCGACAGCATGGTAATGAGGAGAGGCAGGTTCCCAGTGCCTCACAGGACTAATTTCCTCTCACAGTTGGGGATAAGATATTGCATCTGCATCAACAGACATTCTGTTTATTGGAAGACAACACTGTTTTGCATTAAATTGGAAATGTTACCCAGGAAGCTCCTGAGAATGGTGGCAAGACACTGTATTGGTACTCTATTGCAGTCGGGGTGATTTATAAAATTTAGAGTAACAGCGTGTTGCTGGGGGAGATGTGGAGGTACACTGTGGGGGGTAACTAGCCAGAGGTGAACGGCCTTGAAATGTGGGGGGTAGCCACCTTGACTAGTACCTGCACTGCAGCCACTAATAGAGCTTAGAACAACAAAATAAAGACGTGCATTTATATAGTGCTAATCCAAAACACCTTACAACAACAACAACGTGTATTTATATAGCGCCTTTAATGTAGTGAAACGTCCCAAGGCGCTTCACAGGAGTATTATGGGATAAAAATCATAATAATTACAAAATTATTTTTATTACATTTAGACTGTATTTCTAAATGGGACAACAGAAGATACATTGTTTCCCCTTCTTTTTCAATCAATTTTCTCATAATTACAGCCAATAAAGTACTTTTGAAGCAAGTCTTCCTCGATTCCGAGGGACTGCCTATGATGACAATGACTTTTGAAGAGTAGTGACTTTTGTAATGTCGGAAATGCAGCAGCCAATTTGCCCGGAGGCAAACCTGGCTTCTATCCACAAGCATAAACAACACCTTTATACAATGGGGTCCCTTTTATACATGAGCTCCCATAAACAGCAATGTGGCAATGACCCGATAATCTGCTTTTTTGGCGATGTTTGTTGAGAGATAAATATTGGGCGGGACAACAGGAAGCATGCTCCTGCTCTTCAATAACCCCTTGGGATCTTTTACGTCCGTCTGAGAGAGCAGACGGGTCCTCGGTTTAACATCTCCTGCGAAAGACGGCACCTCCGACAGTGCAGCCCTCCCTCAGCACTGCACTGGGAGTGTCAGCCTAGATTTTTGTGCTGAAGTATCTGGGGTGGGACTTGCACCCACAACCTTCTGACCTACTGAGGCACGGCTGATAATGTATGGGAAAGGTATGGTATTTCGCTAAGTCTGTTTGTCTCAGCTCAGGAGATGTATTGCATTTTCTGGAGTATACCGGGAGAGCCCCGACTGAGAAAATAGCCTGTTGACACTCACTATAAAGGTTCATACATAAATAATGGACATTAGAGCAAGGGCACTGGGTGCACATAAAACCATTCACGGAGAGGAAGAAATTGATTGAAAAAGAAGGGGGAAAAAAAACAACGTGGCTTCTGTTGCCCCATTTAGAAATAGTCTAATAAAAATAATTTTGTGAAAATCTGCGTGGATGAAACAGACTTTACTCCTTTGGTGCTAACTTAGGTTTTGTTAAAATTAACTCTAAAGGCACAATATTTCACGTGGAGGATGTTTTGTAGATTTTCTGATTCCATCATTACAAATCTTCAAGAACCGATTCGGGATGGCATTGTATAGGGGCATAACATTTGCATATTTTGAAATTTGCAAAGTAAATCTAAATCTCTGAGGAATTACATTGCCAGGCCTTATTGTGTATTATTTAAGAGGGCATCTGCATATTGGCTGCAGGCACAGGATATGTTTATTAAGGGTTTAATGTATTCAGAAATTCAGCTCAGTCATCAATGATTTAGCAAGTTGTAAAGCTACCAAGTATAAATAGAGGGGCTCATCAATTATTAACTATTCACCTATCCATTTTATTTATAGTTCTATTTTATAGTACCAACCTGGATGTATCATAATGCACATTTTCTGTGAATCTTGTTTTCGATTTAAAAAACAAATGAATGACACATAATTAATATGCTACATCATTTACAGGATCAATCAGGGACCACTGAAATCCAGCT
Source organism: Pristiophorus japonicus (assembly GCF_044704955.1). Taxonomy (NCBI): domain Eukaryota; kingdom Metazoa; phylum Chordata; class Chondrichthyes; family Pristiophoridae; genus Pristiophorus; species Pristiophorus japonicus. Next base: position 9,945,021 of record NC_091990.1, read on the forward strand.
CTAATTTCAGTGCAAGCTTGATGAATTACAGTTGTGACATTTGGAGGGAGGGTAATGTTAAACTGAAGACAGAAATCATCATCCAATTAATCCTTCTACACTGTCACACCGGCGTGCTGACATCAGCATGTACAACATTCTGGTGCTGGCATAAATGCAACGTTATCATTTGCAAATCACCCGGAAAATTATTAAAACCGTGAGGAAAGCAGGCAACGCAATCAGTGGCAGGCCGGAATGGTGGGATATTGGCCGGCATTCGGGATGAGGGTACGGGTTTTCTGTTAAATTGGCAAATTTCGTTGATTTTGCCAGCTTAGCAACCTTGCATCTCTGCTGCTTTCCCCAGGGGCGCTGTTTGATGTCGGGACATATTGGTTAAAAATGAGACAGTTGAGTGATTATGGTGGTTGGGGATGGGGGGAGGGGGGAGGGGCACTGTTCAGAACCACAAGTGCAACTGGGACCTCCACAATCCGACAACATGAATTTAAACACTGAGCAGTAAAAAGTATCATGTTCTTAATAATGTGAATCTACAGAACCAAATTTAACACTAAATACATTGAACCTGAACAGTATACTGCAGAAATACCTTATCCTCCACACCATTATCTAGAGTAAGGGTGTAGGGTCTAGGATAAGGGTCCAGGCTCTATGGTAAGGGTCCAGGGTCTAGGGTAAGGGCTCACGGACTAGGGTAATGGGCTAGGGTCTAGGATAAGGGTCTAGGGGAAGGGTCCAGGGCCTAGGGTAAGGGTCCAAGGTCTCAGGTAAGGATCCAGGGTTTCGGGTAAGGATCCAGGGTCTAGGGTAAGGATTGACAGGAGGCACGTGCATTCCCGTGATTCTCCACTGAACATCATAACCGCCGCAGTGATGCTCGAATGGTTTTGAACCTCATTAGATCCCAAATATCCAAATTATACCTCAGCCTGCCATTTCTTAGTCTTTTATAGTATGTACCAGGTAGTGTTTATACTTGTTACCAAAGTGATTTTCAGTTGCTTAATAAAGATCGCTGCTGTTTCTCGTCAGTGCTGTGCTTCAGCTGTTGGAGAGTGAAGATTACATTTGAGGTCGGGGATTGGCTAATGTAGAGCAGTGATGGCGGGCCTGAAGGTCTACACCATTATGTAATTGGTGTTGTAGTAATATCCGCGTTTTTCATGGTAGCAGAGCACAGGAATACTTATGTCCTATCAAGTAGAGATATAAATTCATACCAGCACATTATAGCTCCCGGCTAGCAAAATATTAGTCAGGCTATTAAATTTCAAATGCTAGATAGAAGTCTGTTTGGATACCATCTTTTCATTATTCAGTCCTTGTTACAGCAAATGTTCTTTCAAAACTTCACATGGTAATAATTTGCCAAATTTTATAATAACATTTTATTACAGAATAAAGCAAGAACAGCAGAAATGAATAGGTTTGTAACAGCTTATAACTTGGTTGATAAAATATGTTCATGGGCTGTTTAATTGCCCATCCCTAATTGCCCTTGAGAAGGTGGTGGTGAGCCGCCTTCCTGAACCGCTGCGGTCCGTGTGGTGAAGGTGCTCCCACAGTGCTGTTAGGGAGGGACGATGAAGGAACGGCCGATATATTTCCAAGTCAGGATGGTGTGTGACTTGGAGGGGAACTTGGGAGGTGGTGATGTTCCCATGCGCCTGCTGCCCTTGTCCTTCTAGGTGGTAGATGTCACGGGTTTGGGAATAAACGTGTTTCCTGCCAACCCTTCTCCCACTGAAATCAACTGGAGCACATATAGGGCAACCACTAAATATGGACTGTGTGGAATGTGTGTTACACAGACGTAGGGGTAGAAATGCAGGCCATTGTAGGCCAGTCAATCTATCGAATCACCACTTCCCAAGGACAATTAGGGATGGGCAATAAGAACATAAAAAATAGGAACAGGAGTAGGCCATACGGCCCATCGAGCCTGCTCCGCCATTTAATATGATCATGGCTGATCCGATCATGGACTCAGCTCCACTTCCCCTCCCGCTCCCTATAACCTCTTATCGTTTAAGAAACTGTTTATTTCTGTCTTAAATTTATTCAATGTCCCAGCTTCCACAGCTCTCTGAGGCAGCTAATTCCACAGATTTACAACCCCCTGAGAGAAGAACTTTCTCCTCATCTCAGTTTTAAATGGGTGGCCCCTTATTCTAAGATCATGCCCTCTAGTTCTAGTTTCCCCCATCAGTGGAAACATCTGTTCTGCATCCACCTCATCAAGCCCCATCATAATTTTACACGTTTCGATAAGATCACCTCTCATTCTTCTGAATTCCAATGAGTAGAGGCCCAACCTCCTCAACCTTTCCTCATAAGTCAACCCCTCATCTCCGGAATCAATCTAGTGAACCTTCTCTGAACTGCCTCCAAAGCAAGAATATCCTTTCGTAAATATGGAAACCAAAACTGCACGCAGTATTCCAGGTGTGGTCTCACCAATACCCTGTATAACTGTAGCACGATTTCCCTGCTTTTATACTCCATCCCCTTTGCAATAAAGGCCAAGACTCCATTGGCCTTCCTGATCACTTGCTGGCCTTGCCAGCGATACCCACATCCCACGAACGAATCATGTTTAAAAATCCCCCTTTCACTACTGATTGAACTACTGATCTTCTGTGGTAATTCAGTAAGTTGCATGCAATATCATACAGGATTTTCTTAGCAATTAGCAATCAGTCATTGCAACCTCAAAAGCTGCCACAGGAGCCAATACAAATAGAATCAAAATGACCCTGATTTACTGAGGCATCAATCTGCCTACAAATATCTGTAATATTTACGTGCATTTTTTTCAAATCTATATGTAAAAGAAAAGAAGAAAGACTTGCATTTATATAGCATCTTTCACGACCACTGGACGTCCCAAAGCGCTTTGCAGCCAATGAAGTACTTTTTTGAAGTGTAGTCACTGTTGTAATGTGGGGAACACGGCAGCCTATTAGCTTTATTTCATTGCTTCGCCACATTGTCTAGCTTTTGAAAGCGATCTGTCTAATATTACTTCCAGATCTGTTTCTGAAACTCACTGTGCTAATTCATATCCAGTCATTGTTTATTTATTACATTTTTTGACTTATGCTCAATAATTTATGCTTATTAGTGTTAAATTTCATTTGCTTTTATCTGCCCAATTGCATAACAATCTGAAACCGTTACGTCCCCTGTCTCTAATGCTTTGTCAATTTTGAGTTGTTAGCAAATTTGACTGGTTTACAGCAGATCTCGCCGTCCATGTTATTGACACAGATTCTAAACAACAGGGTCTAAGAAAACCACAACTCCCACCTTCCAAGTCTGGCTTTACATCGCTCATAAATACGCTTTGTTTCCAATTTTTTAAAATGACCTTCATCTCCAGTCCTATGATCTATGCTTCTTTTCTTTACTTCGTACCCCCTAAAGTAACCCATTTCTCCCACTGTTTTTACATCCATCAGATTGTGCTTTGGGCTGTTTCTGACAAAAAGATGTATTTTACATGGAGGGGTACCTAACCTAACCAGGGAGAATCGGCTGGATGCGATGGTGGAGTTGCCACTCCACTCCCTTGGGTGCGATACTCCCCTGGAAGTCTACCCACGATTCTCATCGAAACATGTAATATCCTGAGGGGGGATTGACAGGGCAGATGCTGGGAGATTGTTTCCCCTGGCTGGAGTGTCTAGAAATAGAGGGCATAGCTTCAGGATGACTCAGATGAGGAGGAATTTTTTTCATTCAGAGGGTTGTGAATCTTTGGACCTGGAATGAAGGGGATCGGGTAGGAAAGTGGAGTTGAGGTCGAAGATCAGCCGTGATCTTATTGAATCATGGAGCAGGCTCAAAGGGTCATATGGCCTAAATATAACAACATAATAACATAAGAATTAGGAGCAGGAGTAGATCATATGGCCCCTTGGGCCTGCTCCACCAATCAATAAGATCATGGCTGATCTTCGACCTGAACTCCACTTTCCTGCCCGATCCCCATATCCCTTGATTCCCCTGGAGTCAAAAATCTATCGATCTCAGCCTTGAATATGCTCAACAACTGAGCATTCACTGCAAAGATTCACAGCCCTCTGAGTGAAAAATTTAATCCTCATCTCAGTCTTAAATGGCTGACCCCTTAACCTAAGCCTATCACCCCCTTAGTTCTAGACTCCCCAGCCCAGGGAAACTATTTCTCAGCATCCACCCTGTCAATCCCCCTCAGAATCTTACAAGTTTCAATGAGATCACCTTTCATTCTTCTAAACACTCGAGAGTATAGGCTCAATCTACTCAATCTTTCCTCGTAGGACAACCCTCTCATCCCAGGGATCAATCTAGTGAACCTTCGTTGCACAGCTTCTAAGGCATGTACATCCTTTCTCAGATAAGGAGACCAAAACTGTGCACAGTACACCAGGTGTGGTCTCACCAAAGCTCTGTAAAGAAAGACTTGAATTTATATAACGCCTTTCATGACCACCGGCCAATGAAGTACTTTTGGAATGTAGTCACTGTTGTAATGTAGGAAATGCAGCAGCCAATTTGTGCACAGCAAGCTCCCACAAACAGCAATGTGATAATGACCGGGTAATCTGTTTTTTGTTATGTTGATTGAGAAATAAATATTGGCCAGGACATCAGGGATAAGGCCCCTGCTCTTCCTCGAAATAGTGCCATGGGATCTTTTACATCCACTTGAAAGAGCAGATGGGGGTCTCGGTTTAACATCTCATCCGAAAGATGGCACCTCCGACAGTGCAGCACTCCCTCAGCACTGCACTGGAGTGTCAGCCTAGATTTTTGTGCTCAAGTCCCTGGAGTGGGATTTGAACCCACAACCTTCTGATTCAGAGGTGAGAGTGCTACCTACTGAGTCACAGTTGATACATACATTTTTTTGTAAAACTTCCTTACTCCCGTACTCCAACCCTCTTGCAATAAAAGCCAACATGCCATTTGTCTTCCTAATTGCTTGCTGTACCTGCATGCTAATTTTCTGTGTTTCCTGTACGGGGACCCCTAAATCTCTCTGAACAACAACATTTAACAGTTTCTCACTGTTAAAAAATATTCTGTTTTTCTAGTCTTCCTACCAAAGTTAATACCCTAACATTTCCCCACATTTTACTCCACCTTATTGCCCACCCAATTAACCTGTATTCCTTTGCAGGCTCTTTGTGACCTCCTCACAGTTTACCTTCCCACTTAGCTTTGTATTGTCAGAAAACTTGGATACATTACACTCGGTCCCTTCATCTAAGTCATTAATATTGTGTTCCTAACACAGATGAGACTGCATACAGTGAGGTTAAAGTAACAGTGACCTTAGTCTTTATTAAGACACTCCAGAGTGAGGAACAGGCCTTAGGGACCGGCTTATATACAGTGCTCCCAAGGGATGCTGGGATCCCTTGGGACTTCAGGGGATGCGCTCCCTGGTGGCGGAACATGGGAGTGCATGCTATACAGATACACAACATCACTTCCCCCCAAAGTCAAAGTGAAAACTATTTACAAGGTGAGGCGGTCGGGAGCCTTTCTTTCCCTGGTGGACCGCCTCGGTACAAATGTCTGTTCTGGTGTGTTGGCTGTGCCCTCGCTAGGCTGGAGTGTTGTTGGCCCTGCAGGGCTGCTAGGTGAGCCTGGCCTTGCTGGGTTGTAGGGCGTGATGGGTTTGATTCCCTGGTCCGGGGTGGTGTCGTTGATCCTTTGGGTGTGTTTTGTGGGCTCGAAAAAGGTGGTGTCTGCTGTGGGTTGTTCAGGGCAGTCTGTGAACCGCAGCCTCGTTTGGTCCAGGTGCTTTCTGCAAATTTGTCCATTGTCTAGTTTGACTACAAACACCCTACTCCCTTCTTTAGCTATCACTGTGCCCGCGATCCACTTGGGACCATGTCCATAGTTTAGCACATACACAGGGTCATTCAGATCAATTTCCCGTGACACAGTGGCGCGACCATCGTTTACATTTTGTTGCTGCTGCCTGCTCTCTACCTGATCATGCAGGTTGGGGTGAACCAGCGAGAGTCTGGTTTTATATGTCCTTTTCATGAGTAGCTCAGCCAGGGGCATCCCTGTGAGCGAGTGGGGTCTCGTGCGGTAGCTGAGCAGTATTTGGGACAGGCGGGTTTGGAGTGAGCCTTCTGTAACTTGTTTAAGGCTCTGTTTGATGGTTTGTACTGCCCGCTCTGCCTGCCCATTGGAGGCTGGTTTAAACGGGGCCGAGGTGACATGTTTGATCCCATTGCGGGTCATGAATTCTTTAAATTCGGCACTGGTGAAACATGGCCCGTTGTCACTGACCAGTATGTCAGATGTCAGGCAGGCCGTGGGTTGCAAACATGGCCCTCAGGCTTTCAATGGTGGCGGTGGCGGTGCTTCCAGACATTATTTCACATTCAATCCATTTTGAAAAAGCATCCACCACCACCAGGAACATCTTACCGAGAAACAGGCCCGCATAGTCGACATGGATCCTCGACCATGGTCTGGAGGGCCAGGACCACAAACTTAGTGGTGCCTCTCTGGGTGCGTTGCTCAACTGAGCACACACGCTGCATTGCCGTACACAGGACTCTAAGTCAGAGTCGATACCAGGCCACCACACGTGGGATCTGGCTATCGCTTTCATCATTACTATACCCGAGTGTGTGTTGTGGAGATCCGAGATGAACGTCTCCCTGCCCTTTTTGGGTAGCACGACACTGTTACCCCACAACAGGCAGTCTGCCTGAATGGACAGCTCGTCCTTTCACCGCTGGAACGGCTTGATTTGCTCTTGCATTTCAACGGGGATGCTGGCCCAGCTCCCATGCAGTACACAGTTTTTTACTAGGGACAGCAGAGGATCTTGGCTGGTCCAAGTCCTAAGCTGGCGGGCCATGACAGGTGATTTATCATTTTCAAACGCTTCCATGACCATCACCAAGTCTGCGGGCTGCGTCATCATCAATAAGTTTGCAGGCTGCGCCATTTCCACCCCCGTGGTGGACAATGGTAGCCGACTGAGAGCATCCGCACAGTTCTCAGCGCCTGGCCTGTAGCGGATGGTATAATTATACGCTGATAGTGCGAGTGCACACCTTTGTATGCGGGCTGAGGCATTAGTATTTATCCCCTTGTTTTCAGCGAACAGGGATATGAAGATCTTGTGATCGGGTTCCAGCTCAAATTTGAGGCCAAACAGGTACTGATGCATTTTCTTTACCCTGAACACACACGCTAATGCCTCATTCTCAATTATGCTGTAGGCCTTCTCGGCCTTAGACAAGCTCCTGGAGGCATAGCGACAGGTTGCAACTTCCCCGCAACTTTAGCTTGTTGTAATACACACCCGACTCTGTACGACGAGGCATCACATGCTAGCACAAGTCTTTTACATGGGTTATACAATATAAGCAGCTTGTTGGAGCATAAAATGTTTCTGGCTTTCTCAAAAGCAATTACTTGTTTTGTTTCGCCATACCCAGTTCTCACCTTTACGCAATAACACATGTAGGGGCTCTAAGAGGGTGCTTAACCCCGGTAGGAAGTTACCAAAATAGTTGAGGATTCAAGGAACGACCACAGCTCTGTGACGTTCTGTGGCTTGGGCGCATTCTATCTTGGTGTCTGTGGGCCAAATGCCGTCCGCCGCGATCTTTCTCCCCAAAAACTCCACTTCTGTTGCCATGAAGACGCATTTCGACCTCTTCAGCCGCAGCCCTATGCGATCCAATTGCTGGAGTACCTTTTGCCCACTCACCTAACCTGTCCAAGTCACCCTGCAGCCTCTTAGCATCCTCCTCACAGCTCTCACCGCCACCCAGCTTAGTGTCATCTGCAAACTTGGAAATATTACATTCAATTCCTTCGTCCAAATCATTAATGTATATTGTAAATAGCTGGTGTCACAAAACTGAACCTTGTGGTACCCCACTAGTCACTGCCTACCATTCTGAAAAGGACCCGTTTATTCCTACTCTTTGCTTCCTATCTGCCAACCAGTTCTCTATCCACATCAATACATTATCCCCAATACCATGTGCTTTAATTTTGTACATTAATCTCTTGTGTGGGACCTTGTCAAAAGCCTTTTGAAAGTCCAAATACACCACATCCACTGGTTCTCCCTCGTCCTTGTAACTCTACTAGTTACATCCTCAAAGAATTCTAGAAGATTTGTCAAGCATGATTTCCCTTTCATAAATCCATGCTGACTGGGACCGATCCTGTCACTGCTTTCCAAATGCGCTGCTATTACATCTTTAATAATTGATTCCAACATTTTCCCCACTACCGATGTCAGGCTAACCAGTCTATAATTCCCTGTTTTCTCTCTCCCTTCTTTTTTTAAAAAGTGGGGTTACATTAGCTACCCTCCAGTCCATAGGAACTGATTCAGAGTCTATACAATGTTGGAAAATGACCACCAATACATCCACTATTTCTAGGGCCACTTCCTTAAGTACTCTGGGATGCAGACTATCAGGCCCTTGGGATTTATCGGCCTTCAATCCCATCAATTTCCCTACACAATTTCCTGACTAATAAGGATTTCCTTCAGTTCTTTCTTCTCGCTGGACCCTCGATCCCCTAGTATTTCCAGAAGGTTATTTATGTCTTCCTTAGTGAAGACAGAACCAAAGTATTTGTTCAATTGGTTTGCCATTTCTTTGTTCCCGATTATAAATTCACCTGATTCTGACTGCAAAGGACCTACATTTGTCTTCATTAATCTTTTTCTCTTCACATATCTATAGAAGCTATTGCAGTCAGTTTTTAATGCTCTGAACGCCTGTACTAGTCAGTTTAATTAGAATTATTTGGAACTTTGTCAAAAGTTTTCTGCTATTTATACTAAAACAATTATCACAGTAATCAATTAACAGTAACTTATTCATTAATAATAATTAACAAATATGATAACAGATAAGAATTCTACAATAATAAATACTTACATTTATATATCACATCATTAAAATGTCTAAATGCAGTTCACACAGTCAATTACTTTTGTTGGGTACATTGTAGAGAAAATACATTGATCTGTTCTCATGAGGAATTACCTGTCTCTATGAAGATTTATGTTCAGAAACGACACATTGTAAAAGGGCTTAACATTTTGCCTACAATATCATTTAAATGCTCTATTTACCGTTAACTGGAGCATTTCGCTGAAAACCTTCATTTTGCTCGTTCCTTCATCCTGAATTATAGCAGCCCGAACCTTTCCCCGAGGAGCGGTAAATGAAAATTAGGATTTAAATTGACCAAAGAAAATCTTTGAAATTACACCTACCGAACTGCACTGAATCAATTCTTAGCCCTGCACTTTCTCACAGTTACTTTGTTCCGCTCTGGTTAGCCAACCAGCTCATTTGTCACGTACAATGCCAACCATTTGTAACTTCAGCCAGCCATCAAGAATTCCCCTGCTGCTACCTGATTCGCTGTAGGAGCTGAAAGATAATGAGTGAAGAAAGAAAGAATTACATTTCTATAGCGCCTTTCACAATCACCGGACATCCCAAAGCGCTTTACAGCCAATGAAGTACTTTTTGAAGTGTAGTTTACTGTTGTAATGTGGAAAACATAGCAGCCAATTGCGCACAGCAAGCTCCCGCTCACAGCAATATGGTAATGACCAGATAATCTGTTTTTAGTGATGTTGATTGAGGGATTAATATTGGCCCCAGGACACCGGGGATAACTCCCCTGCTCTTCTTCGAAATAGTATCGTGGGATCTTTTACTTCCACCTGAGAGGGCAGACGAGGCCTCGGTTTAATGTCTGATCTGAAGGACGGCACCTCCAACTTTGCAGCACTCCCTCAGCATTGCACTGGAGTGTCAGCCTAGATTTGTGTGCTCATGTCTCTGGAGTGGGGCTTAAACCCACAACCGTCTGACTCAGAGGCGAGGGTGCTACCCACTGAGCCACGGGTGAGACTAATGAGTGAAGAGGAAATGGACCCGTCGTGAAGTAAGTTCTGTGGTTCATTAGGGCTTGTGTTTTTTTTTTAATAACCACAACTTGGAATTATATTAGTGCCGACACATAAAATAACACCTCTGAGTTCAGGACCATAGCTACCTCTAGGAGAACTCCAGTGCTGGAATAACAAACTTTTCGTGGTTTTTTATTTTGAAAGGGAGCTGTTAATACAGGAGGTTACTAGGAACTGTATATAAGGTTTGAACTCAGGCCGAAGATGGGAAATAAATCTGTTTGCCACTATTGACTTCACCTTAACCCAGTAGGTTTTATATTACTGCCAGGTTCTTATGAGTTTCTTGTTTTTTTACATGTTTTCATTTAGACTCCTATTCTGCCGCACCCGGTCTGCATAATTATGACAGCCTCAAAGAGCTCTCTGCAACTTCCAGTCACTGCATTTGTGCAGCGCGAGACTTGCGGCAACCTTCAGTACACCATCGCCCGTTTCCGGCGCAGACATGATGGGTCGAATGACCTCCTTCTGTGCTGTGAATTTCTACGATTCTGTCAAAGAAACCACGGCCTAGAAATTGGATCGTGCTGTGCCCATTCTACATGTGCAAAACAGGTGCCCGAGGACTCAATACGGCCGGCGTCGTGCGCACGCTCCTTCCACACCTGAAGTGTGTCACCCGCCATCTTGGATCGGGCCACTTGGTGGCCCGAAACAGTCGTCAAGCCCATTTGCATATGCAAATCGGAGGCCCAACAACTAATGTTGGGTGCGCGGTCCCTTTGACGGGCTGTGCAGCTCATTCAAAATTTCATGCATGTGCAAAATTTGACATCGGAAAAGCCGCTCAGCTTTGAGGGAACGTTGCAAAGAACTCTTTCAGGCCACTTTGAGAAATTGGTCTGTGGCTGACATGCCTCGCGATTGCCGATTCAAGTGCCTTCTAATTTCTAGGCCACGAACTCCACAAGTTCCTGATATTGCAGAGTACTTAGATACAGCATATACAAACAGAAACGGCCAGTCAGGCAGCATCTGTGGAGAGAGAAAAACAGAGTCAACGTTTCAGGTTGGTGACCCTTCGTCAGGTGCTGTCTGACCTGCTGAGTATTTCCAGCATTTTCTGTTTTTATTTCTGTAATGTATGCACCTGTGAGTATGCAAACAGGTTTGTCGAACTGTTGAGTGCCCCTTTAATAAGGGGGCACTTGATTTATAGTTTTCACCAAAATAGTTGTAGAGCTGTTGAGTTGTGAGTGGCTGCGCCAGTCATGTGATGTTCACAAGACTCAATAAAACCCCAGCCAGTTGGGTTCGGGGGATCCACGATGGGGCAGGTGGTTGTGAGCCTGGTGGATGAACTGGTAATGTGCAGTGTGATTGTTAAACCTTTGCTAAGAAACCAACTAGTTATTAATAGTAATGTGTTGCTATGAATTCTTAAGCAAAGAACCCATGAAGCAAATACATTACAATTTCAGATTCCAGCAGCCACTGTATTTTGCTTTTGTACTCAACTACAGCAGTCCGAATAACAATCCTTGGCAGAAATTCACACTTTGCGGACAGCCAAGAACCAAACCCGTTTTGGGAAATCACTGACAGCCTTGCCTTCTGTGCTTGGGAGTCAGCCTAATTCTTTCACACTCGCAGGCTGCTTGCGAGTCCCCTGTGTTACCATCATCATTCATTCTTCCCCTATGCCAAGGCACGAAGACACTGAAGCTTATTAACCCCTTCAGCTCCCAGTGCAAATAAAAACGCCACCTTCACAGAGAAGAGAGACGAAAGCAAAATACCGTGGAGGCTAGAAACACTCGGCAGGTCAGGCAGCATCTGTGCAAGAAAAGAAAGACTCGGATTTCTATAGCGCCTTTGACAACCACTGGTCATCTCAAAGTGCTGTACAGACAATGAAGTACTTTCGCAGTGTGCTCACTGTTGTAATGTAGGAAACACAGCAGCCAATTTGCACACAAGCAAGCTCCCACAAACAGCAATGTGATAATGACCAGATAGTCTGTTTATGTTGTGTTGACTGAGGGATAAATATTGGCCCCAGGACACCGGGGATAACTCCCCTGCTCTTTGTTGAAAATAGTGCCATGGGATCTTTTACGTCCACTTGAGAGAGCAGCTTGGTTTAACATTTCATCTGAAAGACGGCACCTCTGACAGTGCCGCATTCCCTCAGCACTGCACTGGGGTGTCAGCTTGGTCTTTTTTTGTGTTCAGGTTCCTGGGGTGGGAGGTGGATCCACAACCTGCTGACTCAGAGACGAGAGTGCTACCCACTGAGCCATTGGCTGACGCTGGAGAGAGGAAGGAAGTTAGAGTTTCAGGCTGATGAACTATTCTGCAATGCATATCAGCCGACACCAACTTTTTCAGTGCTGTCATCCTTCAATAACCTGGTTACTGTTATAGAACTGAACGCACTGCATAATCAATGACGGCGAAACCACTGCACAGAATTTAAAAAGAAACTCAATTTGGTTTACCCTCGCGGTGCTGAATGGAACAGATGGTTTGTGACCGGGGTGTGTCCCTTTAAGGCCTGCTCTAAATCACTGCCTTCATCTCGTATCAGCATATCCTCCATGGGCCTGTGGTCCTGCTGTGGGTGGCAATGGATAAAACAGCAGTGCGCAGCTGGAGATAGATTTACACAATTCAACCACCTGAGTTTAGAGAGATGAATGGGGCTGAGGGAGAGCTAAGGGTGATAAAATTTACGAGTGCCCGTAATTTTTCAGCCCTTTAGTGTCATCTTACAAGGCTGAAAGTCAGACCCAGTTTCAGATTGTGCAAAGAGAATTTGAACTGTCAGGTTCATACACTCAGCTATTTAGCCTTCAGCCTAGGAGCCGGAGTATTTAAATAATTGAAAAACTGCTAATTTTTCATGTCAATATGCTGCAAAAAAAACCCTCTGTTGTGCAAGTGTTTATCAAGATAAGGGATGGTGGTACTGCCCTGGGAAATATAATACTTTTCAACTTTATACGGACTGACAGTATTGAGTTGCACAGTTCAAACAAAAGGCAAAGCTCCCCTTGCATTGCCATGTTAGTGTGACAGTTCATGTTAATTTCCTGAACCTCTGCTGCTGAGGTGGGTAAATTTATATTCCAGTTACACTAAACTTTTCTGCTGTTCACTATATCCACTGAAAACTCAACTGAGGTGGGTATGGAGAGAAAGCAGGAAAGGGGTATTAAGGGAATGATCAGCCATGATCTTATTGAATGGTGGTGCAGGCTCGAAGGGCCGAATGGCCTACTCCTGCATCTATTTTCTATGTTTCTATGTTTCTATTCCATGTTGTATCTTTAACATCTAAAAGAAAGGTGTGGTGTTTACGTTTTTCACCTCTGCTTAATTCAAAGTTAATTCCCAGATCTATAAAAGGCTTGCATTTCTATAGCGCCTTTCATGACCGCCAGATGCCCCAAAGCGCTTTACAATGCTGTTCATTGAGGGATAAATATTAGCCCAGGGCACCCCGGGATAACTTCCCTGTTCTTCTTCGAGATAGCGCCGTGAGATCTTTTACGCCCACCTTGAGAGAGCAGACGGGGCTTTGGTTCAACGACTCACCCGAAGGACGGCGCCTCTGACAGTGTGGCACTCCCTCGGCACTGCACTGGGAGTATCAGCCTAGATTTATGTGCTCAAGTCTCTGGAGTGGGAGTTGAACCCACAACCTTCTGACTGAGCGGCGAGGGTGCTGCCCACTGAGAATCTTTATTTTAGCCAACGGTATTTTTTTCAAACTATCCAATGTGTTTTAATTGAGACACGTTTTTCTTTAATACCCTTTCACCCAGCACTCCTGGCTGGCCTCCCACATTCTACCTCGTAAACTTGAGGTAATCAAAAACTTGGCTGCCCTTGTCCTAACTTGCACCAAGTCCCGCACACCCATCATCCCTGTGCTCGCTGACCTATCTTGGCTCCCGGTTAAGCAACGCCTCGATTTCAAAATTCTTGTCCTTGTTTTCAAATCCCTCCATGACCTCGCCCCTCCCTATCTCCTCCAGCCCCACAATCCCCTCCCCTCCCCCCCCCCCCCGCTCGAGATATCTGCGCTTCTCTAATTCTGCCCTCTTGAGTATCCCTGATTATAATCGCTCAACTATTGGTGGCCGTGCCTTCTATTGCCTGGGCCCTAAGGTCTGGAACTCCCTCCCTAAACCTCTCCGCCTCTCTACCTCTCTTTCCTCCTACAAGACGCTCCTTAAAACCTACCTCTTTGACCAAGCTTTTGGTCACCTGCGCTAATTTCTACTTATGCGGCTCGGTGTCAAATTATTTATCTCATAATGCTCCTGTGAAGCGCCTTGGGATGTTTCACTATGTTACAGGCGCTACATAACTACAAGTTGTTGTTGTTTCCAAATAGAGACAGTAGCCTCCCCCTGCCTCCCGGGGCTCTACAACACTTACACCTTGTAACCATCACAGTTAGAAAGCAGAGAATGCTGCTGTATTCCACTGCCAATTTGCTCACCCTCAGTAGAACGTGAGATACTTTCTCCAGAACGACCCACTGTTTTCGAGAGGGGAGCAGAGAAAACTGGGCAGGAAACGTGACTCCTGCTTCATTCACTTTGTTTATAATGTCACTTGCTCCCGTTAATATTTCAATGACTTTTACATTCTATATCTTTTGGCTTGCACTCAATGATTTAAGCCTCCACAAATTCTGGGATGACCTTTTTAAAGATTATAGTTTATTTAAGGTAAGTTTTTTTTAAAGCCAGTTTAATTTTTTAATAATCTGCTGACGGGTGTTCTGTTTCTTTTAATATTTTCCAGTTAAAATTTTTTATAGGAGGATATTAAATTAATGTTTCCTGGCTTGAACAACTTCAGGCCAATTCACACGATGTTCCCGTCTGTTTCACTCCACATCCATTCCCTATAATTACATTGATAAGTTTGCCCCAAAATCAGCAACTCTTCCATGGTGTGATGTATTTGTTTCATGGGTTCTTTGCTTAAGAATTCATAGCAACATATTGCTATTACGAACTAGTTGATTTATTAACAAAGGTTTAACAATCACACTACACATTACCAGTTCATCCACCAGGCTCACAACTGCATACCTCATTGTAAATGACCTAGACCCAACTGGCTGGGGTTTTATTGAGTTTTGTGAACATCACGTGACTGGCTAAGCCACTCCCAATGCAACAGCTCCACACTATTTTTGTAAAACCATAATTCAAGTGACCCTTATTAAAGGGGCACTAAAACCGACAATTTAAACAAATTAAACTTTTAATATTAATGGGTCAAATTAAAGTTTAGTTGTCTGGGGTGATGATGCACTCCAGTCCCTCCGGTGCCCACCTCTCACGGAAGGCCGCGAGCGTACCGGTGGACACCACGTGCTCCATCTCTAAGGACACCCCGGCCCGGATGTAGGCGCGGAAGAGAGGCAGGCAGTCAGGCTGAAGGACCCCCTCGACTGCCCGCTGCCTGGACCGGCTGATGGCCCCCTTGGCCAGGTCCAGGAGCAGTCCTACGAGGAGGCCCTCGGACCTACCCGCTCCCCTCCACACAGGGTGCCCAAAGATCAGGAGTGTGGGACTGAAGTACAACCAGAAATTGAGGAGCAGCCCCTTTAAATAATGGAACAGGGGCTGCAAACTCGCACACTCCATAAAAACGTGGAACACGGACTCCTCCAGACCGCAGAAATTGCAGGCGGCCTGGGAGTCTGTGAACCGGTTAAAAAATTTGTTGCACGGGACTGCTCCATGCATTAAAACCATATATTTTACAAATGCCCCCTACAAAAGGGGAGGGGGACACTAAAAATGCGGCAATTAAAGCAAATTAAACTTTAAAACATATAAAATCAAATTAAATTTTGGTTGCCGGGGGTGATGATGCACTCCAGTCCCTCCGGCGCCCACCTCTCGCGGAAGACCGCGAGCGTACCGGTGGACACCGCGTGCTCCATCTCCAGGGACACCCTGGCTTGGATGTACACACGGAAGAGAGGCAGGCAGTCAGGCTGAACGACCCCCTCGACCGCCCGCTGCCTGGACCGGCTGATGGCCCCCTTGGCTGTGCCCAGGAGCAGTCCTACGAGGAGGCCCTCGGACTTACCCGCTCCCCTCCGCACAGGGTGCCCAAAGATCAGGAGTGTGGGACTGAAGTGCAGCCAGAAATTGAGGAGCAGCCCCTTTAAATAATGAAACAGGGGCTGCAACCTCGCACATTCCATAAAAACATGGAACACGGACTCTTCCAGACCGCAGAAATTGCAGGCGGCCTGGGAGCCCGTGAACCGGCTTAAAAATTTATTGCACGGGACTGCTCCGTGCACCACCCTTCAGGCCAAGTCCCCGATGAAAAGTGGGAGGACTCCCGCGTACAGTGCACTCCATTGGGGACGCCCTCCTCCTCCGGACGGCAAGATGGTGCGCCATGGCGTGTCCGGACGGCAGATGAGGATGGCAAGGTTGAGAGTGTGCAGGAGCAGGCCGTACAGGAAACCCCTCCGCGCAGAACTGAAAGGCACGGAGGGGATTTCCCCGAGGCGGCTCAAGTTGTGAGGTGCCGGTTCGCAACAGCTCTACAAACCTGCGAGCATGCTCACAGGTGCATACATTACACATGGCATTGCTGACAGGTTGAAAGGGAACTGGCTCCTGAACATTCTTAATTCTGGTTCGAGAATCTGATTATTTGCCTAACTGGAACTTAGTCCTGTAAAGGCGCAATCTGGTATAGTGCTATACCATACAGGCCGAAGCCTCCCCCAGCAATGAGTCAATGCCTTCCGGAGAAAAGACAAAAATAGAAAATTATTGGAAAAATAACCTGTAACTTTACAAAGCCAAACTGACCAGAAGGTTCCAGGTTTGATTCCTGAGTTATGTTGAGTAATTTGATTTATTCCATTTTATTGGCACCCCATCCACTACCTTAAACATTCACTCCCTCCACCACCTGAAACATTCATCTCATCCCCCACCTTCAACATTCACTCCCTCCACCACCGGCGCACCGTGGCTGCAGTGTGCACCATCTACAAGATGCACTGTAGCAACTCACCAAGGCTTCTTCGGCAGCACCTCCCAAATCCGCGACCTTTACCACCTAGAAGGACAAGGGTAGCAGGTGCATGGGAACACCACCATCTCCACGTTCCCCTCCGAGTCACACATCATCCTGACTTGGAAATATATCAGCCGTTCCTTCATCGTCGCTGGTTCAAAATCCTGGAACTCCTTCAGTAACAGCACTGTGAGAACACCTTCACCACATGGACTGCAACGGTTCAAGGTGACTCACCACCACCTTCTGACGGGCAATTAGGGATGGGCAATGAATGCTGGCCTTGCTAGCGACGCCCACATCCCATGCACGAATAAAACTAAACAGTCAGAATACCAAGAGTCACCTTAATAACCCTTGGATGAAGAGGAGGGTTCTGGGTCCTGACCATTATAGAGTGATGCACTTTGCCTTATTGTCCTTTCCATTGAATTGAACTGAGACCACCAGATACTGCCCACCCTAAAAGAAAAAATCATATCCTATGACCTTTGCTGGAAAGTTTATAATAAAAAGAAAGACTTGCATTTATATAGCACCTTTTACGACCACCGGACGTCTCAAAGCACTTTACAACCAATTAAGTACTTTTGAAATTCACTTTTGTAATGTGGAAAACACATCAGCCAATTTGCGCACAGCAAGCTCCCACAAACAACGACGTAATAATGACCAGATCATTTGTTTTTGTTATGTTGATTGAGGGGTAAATATTGGCCCCAGGACACCGGGGATAACTCCCTTGCTGCTCTTCAAAATAGTATCATGGGATCTTCTACATCCACTTGGGAGAGCGGACGGGGCCTCGGTTGAACGTCTCATCCAAAAAACTTCACCTCCTACAGTGCAGCACTTCACTGGAGTGCCAGCCTAGGTTTATGTGCTCAAGTCTCTGCTGTGGGACTTAAACCCACAACCTTCTGACTCAGAGGCGAGTGTGCTACGAACTGAGCCACAGCTGACAGTGGGATAAAGGGAAACAATTATTAAAAAAAAAGAGTCCGCTTTACAAAGTCACCTTGCAAGTGCAACTCATCTGGGTGATCAGATTTATTTCTGCAAAGTTGGAAGTGGATTGTGCTCAGTATATCTGCAACTGTGATTCATTACTGACTGACTGACTTATTGGGCCCAAGTTTCCACATGATTCGCGCCTGATTTTTAGGAGCAACTGGTGGAGAACGGACTATTTTAGAAATTGCAATTCTCCACATTTTTTTTTCTGCAGTTCTAGTCAGGTAGAACAGTTCTAGTTTAGAACAGAATTTTTTCTTCAAAAGGGGGCGTGTCCGGCCACTGACGCCTGATTTGAAAGTTTCCACAGTGAAAACGTACTCCAAACTAAAGTAGAATGGAGCAAGTGAAGATTTTTGTAGAACTGAAAAAACCTGTTCTACACATTAAAAAATCAGGCGCAGGTTACAAATTAGGCGTCCAGAACGGGGTGGGGGGGGAGGGGAACTCATTAAATTCGACAATAAATCCTTATTTATACTTCTACAAATATTATACAAATAAATCCAACCTGAATAAACATTTATAAGCCAAGAAAAGATTAAATAAACCATCTTCCTACCTGTGTGAAAGTGCTTCAGCCAGGGAGAATTCTGCAGCCGTTCGTGCCGCTAAGCAGGAGGGGGAGAGAGAGAGAGAGAGAGGGGGGGAGAGAGAGAGAGAGAGAGAGAGAGAGAGGGGGGGAGAGGGAGAGGGGGAGGGGAGAGGGAGGGAAAGGGGGAGGGAGAGGGAGGGAGAGAGAGGGGGGGGCATCGGGTCGGGGAACAGGAGCGCGGGTCGGGTCAGTTGGGGGGGGGGGAGCGGGTCGGGGTCGGGTCTCGGGTTGGGGCGGGGGGGGGGGGCGCGGGTGTCAGGTCTGGTCGGCGGGTGGGTGGGGGGAGCGGGTGTCGGGTCGGGTCTGGTCGGCGGGGGGGGGCGGGGGGGAGCGGGTGTCGGGTCGGGTCGGGGGGGGAGCAGGAGCTGGCCGTGGGAGGAGCCTCATTCACGCAGCCCCAGTGAGGCCATTGGGCCAGGGCCTAGGGGCTGCGTGCTTCGGGCCCCTCC
This sequence comes from Pristiophorus japonicus, assembly GCF_044704955.1. NCBI lineage: Eukaryota > Metazoa > Chordata > Chondrichthyes > Pristiophoridae > Pristiophorus > Pristiophorus japonicus. The sequence goes on from NC_091990.1 coordinate 9,964,090, forward strand.
CACACAGTTCGGCGCCTGGAGCTACTGCACTTGCGTGCCGACTGTAGCGCGCATGTGCAGAGGTCCCGGCACTGTTTTCAGCGCCGGGACCTGGCTCCGCCCCCCCCACGGCTCGTGCTGGCTGCGCCGAGGGCCAGAGGACCTGTAAGTAGGTGGAGAATACCGACGATTTTTTTAGGCGCCGTTTTAGGCGCGAAAAACGGGCGCCCAGCTCGGAGGGCCGCCCGTTTTTTTTCTTGTGGAAACTTGGGCCCATTGACTCTCATTCAAATCACATGTTAATGTCATGAATGGTACTGGTGTGCCCAGTGTTACTATGGTCTGCCACATGGAGAGGGGTGGATGCGCTGTGCATGGGTGGAGGGATGTTACAGTCACAGCTGGCTCACACAAAAATAAACATTGCATTTAACAGAACTTCCTGCAGATTCGTTCTTGTGGGTTATTTATTGTTCAAATCAGAGTGTGGTTATTCTTTATTGGATACTCTACTATTCTATGGTGCCAGCTGTGGCTCAGTGGCCCAACACTCTCGCCTCTGAGTCCAGAAGGTTGTGGGTTCAAGTCCCACTCCAGAGACTTGAGCACAAAAATCCAGGCGGACACTCCCAGTGCAGTGCTGAGGGCGTGCTGCACTGTCAGAGGTGTCGTCTTTTGGATGAGACGTTAAAACGAGGTCCCGTCTGCCCTCTCAGGTGGACGTAAAAGATCCCATGGTACTATTTTGAAGAAGAGCAGGGGAGATATCCCCGCTGTCCTGAGCCAATATTTATCTCTCAATTAACATAACAAAAAAAACAGATTATCTGGTCATTATCACATTGCTGTTTGTGGGAGCTTGCTGTGTGCAAATTGACTGCCGCGTTTCCTACATTACAACAGTGACTACACTCCAAAAGTACGAAAATGCTTTGGGTAATCTTGAGATCGTGAAAGGCGCTATATAATGCTCTGTGTATATTCGTACGTTATTAAAGAATTAGCCACCTGGTTTACGCAGTTCAATCTGTGGACGCGCAAAAAAGGGACTCATCGGTCATCAAAGAAGTCACTGCAAAAAACTGGCTGATATTCTGGCTGTTTTTTCTTCGATATTGAAGGATGGACGTCGACGACGGATAGAATACCAACTCAATTACTGCTCATGAAGAGCTAACCAAGGAACGCTGTCCTTGCTGCACCTCAGTTTTCAATTTTCGGTGATGCAACAATGCCATTGCTCTCACTGAGAAGTTAACCACATGCAGACCTCAGTGAAGAGAAAGCGAACAAATGCAGCAGAGAACAAGGATTGAGGTCTACCATTGTAAAAATGCCATCTGTTACTGAAACTAGTCTTGAACATCCTTCGGGAAGCACTATTGATTAGGTTCTGGTATGGATTGTCACAGTTAATAGTGGCAAGGCACTATATTGAGTTTAATGATTAATGTTAGCCGAGGGGGTGTTTGGTTTCTTGGACTGTTGGTCGAACGTTGCAAAGTTGTTTCCAAAATTCATACCTGTGGCTCTGTTAATTCAAATGTTATTGAAACAATTGCCTTGTGAATTTTAAGTTGAGAGACAGAGCTCCCTGAAAGGCCTGTTGGGCAAATGCACTGTTTAACTGGGAATTGACTCTCAGTCCTTGCTGAATGAGCTGATTTAAGCTAGGGGCAATAGTTAACGCAGACAAATGGTTTGAGATTGGAGATGAGGGGTTGACTGATGAAGATAGGTTGAGTATGCTGGGCCTGTACACATTGGAGTTCAGAAGAATGAGAGGTGATCTTATCGAAACATATAAGATAATGGGGGGGGGCCCGACATGGTGGATGCAGAGGGGATATTTCCGCTCATAGGGGAAACTAAAACTAGGGGGCATAGTTTCAGAATAAGGGGCCACGCATTTAAAACTCAGATGAGGAGAAATTTCTTCTCTCAGAGGGTTGTAAATTTGGGGAGTTCTTTGTCCCAGAGAGCTGTGGAGGCTGGGTCATTGAATATATTTAAGGCAGAGATAGACAGATTTTTGAGCGATAAGGGAATAAAGGGTTGTGAGGAGCAGGCAGGGAAGTGGAGCTGAGACCATGATCAGATCAGTCATGATCTTATTAAATGGCAGAGCAGGCTCGAGGGGCTAAATGGCCTACTCCTGCTCCTATTTCTTATGTTCTTTTGTAACCCCTGGCAAGAGAGTGGGGGGGGAAAAAAAAATCAGCCATAGTTTCTCCTGCTCCTGATCATTATCTAACAATCGTTACTAGTAGTGCGCCTGTGTGGATATTGGATAAGATCATCAATGGGCTTGGCTGAGTACCCCTCAATCATTAAGTTTCTAAACTCACATGCTGAGAATGGTCACACGGATGATGTATTGGAATGCAGTTCTGGTCACCACATTACAGGAAAGATGTGATGGCACTGAAGAGGATACAGAGGCGATTTACGAGGATGTTGCCTGGACTGGAGAATTTTAGCTGTGAGGAAAGATTGGATAGGCTATGGTTGTTTTCGTTGGAACAGAGGAGGCTGAGGGGAGACCTAATTGAGGTGTTTAAAATTATGAGGGGCCTAGATAGAGTGGATAGGAAGGACCTAGGTCCCTTAGCAGAGGGGTCAACAACCAGGGGGCATAGATTTAAAGTAATTGGTAGGAGGTTTAGAGAGAATTTGAGGAGAATTTTTTTCATTCAGAGGGCGGTGAGGTCTGGAATTCACGGCCTGAAAGGGTGGTAGAGGCAGAAACCCTCATCGCATTTAAAAAATACTTGAAGTGTCATAACCTACAAAGCTACGGGCCAAGAGCTGGAAAGTGGGATTAGGCTGGATAGCTCTTTGTCGGCCGTCACGGGCATGATGGGCCGAATGGCTTCCTTCTGCGCTGTCAATTTCTATGATTCTATGATAATCACCAGTAAACCCAATAAGGAATTCTTTACCCAGAGATTGGTTAGAATGTGGAACCCGCTACCACATGGAGTGGTTGAGATGATTAGCATAGATGTATTTCAGGGGAGGCTAGATAAGCACGAGGGAGAAAGGAATAGGAGGATATGCTGATAGGGCGAGATGAAGAGGGGTGGAAGGAGGCCAGAGTGGAGACAGAAAGACTTGCATTTCTATAGTACTTTTCACAACAATCAGTCGCCCCAAAGCGCTTTACAGCCAATGAAGTACCCTTTGAACTGTAATCGCTGTTGTAATGTGGGAAACACGGCAGCCAATTTGTGCACAGCAGGCTCCCACAAACAGCAATCTGATAATGACCAGATAATCTGCTTTAGTGATGTTGATTGAGGGATAAGTATTGGCCAGGACACTGGGGATAACTCCCCTGCTCTTCTTTAAAATAGTGTCATGGGATCTTTTACTTCCACCTGAGAGAGCAGACGGGGCCTCGATTTAATTCTCATCGGAAAGACGGCACCTCTGACAGTGCAGCGCTCCATCGGTACTGCACTGAAGTGTCAGCCTAGATTTTTTTTAAATACAAGTTATTCCCAAACTGCTAAATGAACACTAACCAGGGTATATTCTACTGCACCAGTGACACAGCATAATCTCATTTTGTACTTTTCTGACTTCTCATTAAAAAGGTAAACAAATTAGTGCCAAATTTTAAGCAATTTTAAGTCTATTAGCTCATGTCCCTGGGATGCAGATTAACTCTAGGTAAACACATCTTAGTTCTCACCTCAACAGCCCCCATAGGGGACAAAATTAGCACCCCATGTTTCCAGCTGTGGCTGAGTGGGTAGCACACTTTTCTCTGAATCAGAAGGTTGTGGGTTCAAGTCCCACTCCAGGGACTTGAACACGTAAATCTAGGCTGACACTCCAGTGGTGTGCTGCACTGTCAGAGGTGCTGTCTTTCAGATGAGACGTTCAACTGAGGCCCTGCCTGCTTGCTTAGAAACATAGAAATTTACAGCAGAAGGAGGCCATTCCGGCCCACCGTGTCCGTGCCAGCCGACAAAGAGCCACATGACCCTCGGTCAGCAGCCCTAAAGGTTACATATAAACCTATGAACAATGACGGAAAGGCAAAGAGCACCCAGTCCGCCTCACACAACTGCGACGCCCCTTATACTGAAACATTCTACACGCCACCCCAACCGGAGCCACATGATCTCCTGGGAGAGGCAAAAACCAGATAAAAACCCAGGCCAATTTAGGGAGAAAAAATCTGGGAAAATTCCTCTCCGACCCATCCAGGCGATCGACACTAGTCCAGGAGATCACCCTGGCTGTATTCTATTCCCTGCAGCACTTACCATTATATCAGCTCTGTCCAACAAAAGGTAATCCAGTCTAATCCCAAGGTTACTGCACTTTAAGTGCCCATCCAACCATCTCTTAAAAGTGGTGAGGGTTTCTGCATCCACCACTCTTCCAGGCTTAATTTTCTTTCTCATATGAAATCACCTACGTTGTTAAGAAGCTAAAAAATAAACCATGAGTGCTAGACATCTGAAAAAGAAAATGCACAGCGGGCTGATCCGCATCTAACATTTTGAGAGTTTCCCTTCATCAAGCTGGTCAAAGTGAAGATGAGATACTCATCTGAAGGAGGAAGTTATAAATCAAACCACCTCGCTCTTTGGAATTGGCAAGCAGATGGTATAAGATTGACATTGGCAGAAGCTTAGAGAGAGCTGGTCCACCTGTCCTCTCAACTGGGGAGTGGGAAGAAATTATGCATAAAAAAAGGAGGCAAATGCATTCTTTCATATTTTGCTGACTTACCTTTAGCTGGAGCATGGTAATCCTTGTTTGTCAGGTTTATGGAAACAGAAAACAAAATGGAAAATGGACAAATGCAAATGTCAAATCAGACCATTCTTATCCTAAAAACTGATGTCACAGAGAATGTCTTGCTAAGTTACTTACAGAAAAGCAGGACTTAAAGCCAGTGATGTGTGTACCCAGGCTGTGTCATACGTAGCAAGTTCAGATTGATTCAACTGACCGAAATAAAATATAATTGCAGTCGATGCCTTGGCTCACACAGCTAAGCACTGTTTTTTGCAAATTGGCTTTGTCTATAATGTGGACAAACTGTGGCACAAAGTAATTAACCCCTCTCCCAACCTCATTATAGTGCATCTGGAGGTTTGTCAAGCAGTCACAAAAAACAATGCAGTGATTTAACGTGGCAGCAAATCACATCACAGAGGCGCGAAAATCAACCTTTGAAGTTCAAGGTTCACTATTATTTGTACGTTCAGTTGCTTGTATTGGTCTTTAACAACCACTTTTGTTTACAATGCATTAGGGGCATTAGGGAAACTTCAGCCTGGAGTAATGTCTTACCCAAGAGTGGTGAGAATGAAAAGCTCGCTACCACAGCGAGTGGTTGAAGCGAATAGTGTAGATGCATTTCGCAGGCAGTCCCTCGAAATCGAGGAAGACTTGCTTCCACTCTGAAAGTGAGTTCTCAGGTGACTGAACAGTCCAATACGGGAATTACAGTCTCTGTCACAGGTGGGGCAGACAGTCATTGAAGAAAGGGTGGGTGGGGAGTCTGGTTTGCCGCATGCTCCTTCCACTGTCTGTGCTTGGTTTCTGCACGCTCTCGGCGACGAGACTCGGTGCTCAGCGCCCTCCCGGATGCTCTTTCTTCACTTAGGGTGGTCTTTAACCAAGGACTCCCAGGTGTCGGTGGGGATGTTGCACTTTATCAAGGACGCTTTGAGGAAAAGATGCATTTAAAGGGAGGCTAGACAAGCATATGAGGGAGAAGGGAATAGAGGGTTATGCTGATAGATTTGGAGGGGTAAAGATGGGAGGAGGCTCGAGTGGAGCATAAATGCTGGCATGGACTGGTTGGACCGAATGGCCTGTGTCTGTGCTGTATATCCGATGTAATCCTATGTAGTATCAGCTGCTTTGTATTACCTCTATGTACTTCTCTTGTCTTTTTCCTGGTGATACAAAGCCAACCCTGAACTAGGGACCATAGTTTCATGAACTTTAATGACTGATTATGGAACTTCAGTTAAAAACCATAACCATAGCTGATCTCAGCCCAGCAGTGCTAACTAATCCTGTAGGATTCATTCAAAACTCGGCTGCCCATGTCCTAACTCGCACCAAGTCCCGCTCACCCATCACCCCCTGTGCTCGCTGACCTATATTGGCTTCCGGTTAAGCAATGCCTCAATTTTAAAATGCTCACCCTTGTTTTCAAATCCCTCCATGGCCCTGTCCCTGTCTCTGTAATCTCCTCCAGCCCCACAAACAACCCACCCAAGATGTCTGCGCTTCTCTAATTCTGCCCTCTTGAGCATCCATGATTATAATCGCTCAACCATTGGTGGCCGTGCCTTCTGTTGTCTAGGGCCTAAGCTCTGGAATTCCCTCCGTAAACCTTTCTGCCTCTCTATCTCTCTTTCCTCCTTTAAGACGCTCCTTAAAACCTACCTCTTTTACCAAGCTTTTGCTCATCTGCCCTAATTTCTCTTTATGTGGCTCGGTGTCAAATTATGTTTCATAATATTCCTGTGAAGCGCCTTGGGATGTTTTACTATGTTAAAGGCGCTATATAAATACTAGTTGTTGTTGTTGTTGATTAAGGGGGGGGACATCAGCCAGGCCAGTACCTGCATATGGACATCGAGTGAGAACATAATTGGGCTTGGCTGTTGTAATATATTTGCTTCAAGGGTTCTTTGCCTCTACATTGCTATTAAGAACGAGTAGGTATATTAGCAAAGGTTTAACAATCACACTACACATTACCAGTTCATCCACCAGGCTCACAACCACCTGCCTCATCGTGGATCCCCCGAACCCAACTGGCTGGGGTTTTATTGAGTCTTGTGAACATCACGTGACTGGCTGAGCCACTCCCAACTCAACAGCTCTACCAACCTGTGAGCATCCTCACAGGTGCATACATTACAGCTGTGAGGACTCCCCACCCACGGACTAATAGGCTGCCAGCACTCAATGTCAAGACCCACGTGTGAATAACGGGCACATGGGTGAGGTATTGGAAGGTGCCACCCCCGGTGCCACAGCAAGGGGTCAACGTCTTCAGGAGAAAAGACAAAAAGAGAAAATCGTTAAGAAAAAAAAAATTAAACTTACTAAACCATACTGACTAGAAAGTTCCAAGTTTGCTGCGTGATCTGTGCTGAGTTGTGGGAGGGTGCTGCATAGCGACTTTGAGGTGTGGGGGGGTAAAAATCAACCAGGTGTCCTATTCGTGATCACTACCCAGTGACTCTGCCCGAAAGCATGTGTCAGATAAAAACAGCTGCCTTGCATTCCATGATGGAATAACCTGCCAGTGCTTAATGTGTAAAGAATGGCAAGGTGCCAGAGAGACACCCCTGACTGTAGAACCATACCCCAGCACGAGCCATAGCCTGGTGTTGACAGAAACAGAAGGGAATTGGAAGAAACAGACAAAATCCTGCCATCAAACAGCTATGATATCTATTCATTAACAGTGCTTTGTGTTCATAGTTATCCCTAAATATTTGATGGAAATTATAGTAAAGGAATAATCAACTGGACATATCTTAATAATATACGAAGGGTGAAATGTTTGCAAATGAATTCAAAATTAATTTATGATGATGACAGTCTGTAAATTAATCACAAAAGTCAATTTAGCAAGACAACTTCAGGATTTAAATCCTATGTTGTTTTTGATTTAAATTTGGATTGAGTAGTGTGTTCTCTCTGGGCCACCCTACCAACCTCCGCACTCCTTCACGATCATTTACAGGCAGCGATACAGTAATGGAACTACTGCAATTATTTTGCACACAAATCCAAGGGAATAAAAAGCGAAACGCTGCAACGGCTGGAAACCTGCAATAAAGACATAGGTCCAGAAATTGTGGCCGGAAGCATCCCGCGGGCGGATGCCCCCGACCTGAAAAATACCTACCAATTTACCTGGTGGGCTGGGAGGTTCGGAGACAGGCGATCCTGACCTTGGCGCGAAGGCCTGCAGAGAGGCCCGCATTTCCCAGGGATTTGGTGCTTCGTACACGTCCCTGGGATACGTCCCTGGCCTGCAAATCCCCTGGGAGGACAGGCACACCAACATCAATGTCCTCGCCCAGCCTAACATCCCCAGTATTGAAGCACTGACCACGCTCGATCAGCTCCGCTGGGCAGGCCACATGGTTCGCATGGCAGACACGAGACTCCCTAAACAAATGCTTTATGCGGAGCTCCTTCACGGAAAACGAGCCAAAGGTGGGCAGCAGAAACGTTACAAAGACACCTTCAAAGCCTCCCTGGTAAAGTGCGACATCACCACTGACACCTGGGAGTCCCTGGCCGAAGACCACCCGAAGTGGAGAAAGTGCATCCAGGAGGGTTCTGAGCTCTTCGAATCTCAACGCCGAGAGCGTGAAGAGGTCAAGCGCAGGCAACGGAAGGAGCGCGTGGTAAATCAGTCCCATCCAACCCTTCCCTTGACGAACTGTCTGTCCCACCTGTGACAGGGTCTGTGGCTCTCGTATTGGACTGTTCAGCCACCAAAGAACTCACTTCAGGAGTGGAAGCAAGTCTTCCTCGATTCCGAGGGACTGCCTATGATGATGACACGTCTCTGGGATCACATGGCACGGCCCAACCAATCCAAGTAGTGGGATCCCCATTCATACTTGTGGTAGTTTCGAATCACCGTAAGTATGAATGGGGATACCCCCCAAAACATACACATTTCATTAATTATTTAATTTTTAAAAACATTTTTTGAAAAATAAATTTGCATATTTTAAAGGGTCTAAAAATAAACTTATCTTATTTAACAGGATTTTAAATGTTTAAACGATTGAAAAAAAAAAGTATTTTTCTGTCCTATAAAAGTGTTATGCTGATATAAGTAGGCCAGACGCCTGCTTTTGTCAGTTATAAGAATTTCAAGGACATTTGCTGGGCAGGAGTTGGCCAAATAGCCCAACTCTCCACCCACGGAGGCCTTTTACCTCCAGATGCACGCGATCTGTCAGGCGCATGCACTTCGCGTTCCTAAACTCGGAACTTGCGGTACCCCACGGGCGCGAGCGCACTTTTACGTGCCTGTAGGGGCCGCGAATTTTTGGCCACAAAATCCTGCAAACACCCAGCAGATTGGTCAGCAGTTATAGGGAGAAAATTACTGGTGAACATCTTGGGCTGTCGCTGTATTCATTAATAAAGGAAAATTGTAATGTTACCTCATTAAAAATGATTGAAAATTATTTTAAATACTCCCCCCCAAACAAATCTGTACAACAACAGTTTCTCTGCCATGGCTGACATGGTACAGTGACAAGACAATAACAACAACTTGCATTTATATAGTGCCTTTAACATAGTAAAACACCCCAAGGCACTGCACAGAAGGGTTATCAAACAAAATTTGACACCGAGTCACACGAGGAGACAATGGGCTAGACTTTCGCCTTCATTTTCAGCGGTACAGCTGTTTTTTGATGAGAAACCGCCCAGCGAAAGTTTCCTCTTTATTTTATAAAGGGTTCCGCCCACATTTTGAAAATACCGCCGAGGACCAAACTACCCACGTGCACCGCCAAGAAAACTGCCAGGGTCTGAGTTTGGCCTCAGCGGGGACCCGTACACACCACCGAGGAAACCGCCCACGGAAAACTGCCAGAACAGGACGGCTGGTGAGTACCCTGCAAAGAAAGGCAAGTTAAAGGGTTTTTTAAAAATTATTTTTTAAATTCTACAAAGGCGATTACGTTAAAAAGTGTCTCGAGAATGTTTTATAACTTTTTATTTTTTGTTCAACTGAAAAAATATTTTTTGAGTTTTCCCCCCTCCCTAGGCCCAACCGCAGCCTCAGACTAAATTTTAGTACTTAGTGTCCATTCTGGTAAGAACCGCCCATTTCGCCTTTAACCGCCGAGAAACCGCCGAGAATATTGGTGCAAGGTCCATTTTCTCGCCGGACAATATTTTTTTACCTTTAATATGGAACGTTTCACCAGCGTTAGTTGCAGAACGTTAGCGATTTTTCTGGACGGTAACCGGGCGGTGAAGGGCTTTAGGGAAAGTCTAGCCCATTAGAACTGATGACCAAAAACTTGGTCATAGAGTTAGGTTTTACGGAGCGTCTTACCGGAGGAGAGAGAGGTAGAGAGGCGGAGAGATATAGGGATGGAATTCCAGAGCATGGGGACTAAGCAGCTGAAGGCACAGCCACCAATGGTGGAGCGATTGAAATCAGGGATGCTTAAAACGTCAGAATTAGAGAAGCGCAGACATCTTGGGGTGGGGTGGGGGGGGGGGGAGGGAGTGGTTGTGGGGAGGTTACAGAGCTAGGAAGTGGTGAGGCCATGGAGGAATTTGAAAACAAGGATGAGGATTTTAAGACAGCACTTTTGTTAATTTTCCATTTGAGATGTTATGTAAATAAATAGACCGTTAATCATATTTAAAAGGCCCAATGGTATAATTGAGATATTAGTTCTTGATATTGTGCAGTAACTTGCGGTCGGAGGCTTCCCGCGGGCAGATGCCCCCGACCCGAAAAATGTCTACAAATTCACCTGGGCCGGGAGGTTCGAAGACTGGCGATCCTGGGCCTCGGCGCGAAGGCCTGCGGAGAGGCCCACATATCCCAGGGACTTAGGCGCTTCGTACACGTCCCTGGGATCACATGGGACGGCCCAACCAATCCAAGTAGGGGGATCCCCGTTCATACTTATAGTGGTTCCGTATGTACAGAATCACTATAAGTATGAATGGGAATACCTTAAAAACACACAAGCACTTAAAATAAAATTTTAAAAACATCACATATTTAACATTTAACAAAATCTAGATTAATTAATTATTTAAAACAAAAATGTAAATTTTTTGAAAAATAAATTTACAAAGGGTCTAAAAATAAACGTACCTTAAAATAGGATTTTAAATGTTTAAATTGTTGAAAAAAAAGGTTTTTTCTGTCCGTTAAAAGTTTTACGCTAATGAAAGCAGGCCTTACACCTGCTTTTATCAGTTGCAGGAATTTCAGGGGCATTCGCTGGGCAGGAGTTGTGCAAAGAGCCCAACTCTCCACCCGCGGAGGCCCTTTACTTCAAGGTGTGTGCGATCAGTCACGAGAATTCGTGACAGATCGCAAGTTCCGGGTTTCGGCGCATGCGCTTCGCATACCTAAATCCGGAACTTGCGGGGGACCCTATGGGTGCGCGAGCACCTCGTACGTACCTGTAGGGGCTGCAAATTCAGGGCCAGTATGTTACAGTATTATGAGTTTGTGTCAACTAACTCTGTATGTCCGAAGTGAATTTGACTTGTAGAAAATTATGCAATAATTACCCGTAAAATTGATGTCAACACTTGTTGGATTATGGGAAGTTCATGGAGATAGTCTTGAACTATGGGTATTGTTCAGCGGCATTAGTAAAGCCAAAAAGGACATTGATTGCTTTACATGAACATTCACGAAAGGACATTGATTTGCCTTCATTGATTCAGTGTGATGAGATTGATCATGAGCATTTCATGGATTTTCAGGGAGGTTCATGGACTATTTTGCTTAAACATTCATGACAGTCCATTGATTTGTTACTATGGGTTCATGGAATTTCATGCACTGATTGCTTTTATCAGTGTTCATTAATGTTCATGAACTCAAGAAGGTGACATTTAATATTCATGAATATTCATGAACAGACATAAACTGACTGCTCAGGGAACATTTATGGACGTCGATGTGCATGTTTCCATGAATGTTATGAATTACTCATACCAGGTTGACACATTGGGGGAAGGAAGTCTTCACCTTGAGTCTTACTGCCTGAAAATTTCAAGCAAAATGCTACATGGCTAACTTAATAGTGGGTACGAGATAAATCGATGTCTTCATTAGCAAAGTCAAATTGTAATGTTACTTAATGAAACATTGTTGAAAATGATTTTAAATACTCCTCCAAACAAAAATAATGAACAGGCCTTCTAACAAATTAAAACTGTGTGGGTCTGCTCTCACCTTCAGGAGAGGCAGGACTGAGAATGTCACCATAGGACAATCTAAATTCCTAATCCAGTGCATCATAATGAATTTGTTTTGACTGTTACACTATGACATGTGGGATAAAATATCCTGTCTCTATCAGTGTTGAGTACTGACAGATAGATATGAATGTTATAATGGCTAGGGTCACTGCAGTACCAGTGAACATGCTTTGGACCTCACAAACCAAAACACATTTCTCAAGAGAAATTCATTAAAGGATTAAAGTCTATTGTAGTTCAATGAAATTCTATTGCAAATAATGAAGCAATTATGAAACAACCTCCATTTGCCAGGCTTGTACAAGCCTGATTAAATGCAAAGGGCACGGGAGCCATTTATTGCCAAGGACATCCCTGACAAATAGCGATTGTTGCCGTTATGCTACGTTATAGTAAAATAGATTTAAAAACGTATCTACATAGTAACTGGCTTTTCTGAATCAGCATCCCAAATATCGTAAACAATATTATAATTGTCGCTGACGGAGCTTACAACCAAACCTACACTGTCCTAGATTGTGTGGGCCTGCTTCAGAATAATGGGGAATTGTTTATTCTTCCATGAATAATTTCTCCATTTGTTCCACCTGTATTATTGGAATAGATCTGTTTGAAACCATCACCCGTAGTATTTTCTGATCACTCCATTAAAAGTGTAATTGAAAATTAAAATACATAATATATATATAAAACCCAGGTGCATATTTTTGAATTTAGATTACATGTTAATAATATATTTTATTTATCTTTATTTATTAAAGATAATCCCCTATAGAAAATAGCAGCAGCTTTAAACTAAATCAAGCTAGTACTCATAAAATAGCCAGTTTGGTGAATTTTGCATTTTTCAAGGTGAGGTTGTCAGTGTGCCAAAATGGAACATTTTCTATATTTTTTCCCACACAGGATTAGGCCATTCAGCCCCTTGAGCCTGTTCCACCATGTCCAATTCTGGGCACCGAACTTTAGGAAGGATGTGAAGGTCTTAGAGAGGGTGCAGGAACGATTTACAAGAATGGTTCCAGGGATGAGGGACTTCAGTTACGTGAATAGACTGGAGAAGCTGGGGTTGTTCTCCTTAGAGCAGAGAAGGTTGAGAGGAGATTTGATCGAGGGATCCGGACAGAGTAGATCGAGAGAAACTGTTCCCATAGGCGGAAGGGTTGAGAACCAGAGGACACAGATTTAAGGTGATTGGCAAAAGAACCAAAGGCGACATACGAAAAAACTTTTTTACGCAGTGAGTGGTTAGGATCTGGAATGCGCTGCCTGAGAGGGTGGTGGAGGCAGACTCAGTCGTGGCTTTCAAAAGGGAGTTGGATACGTACCTGAAGGAGTAAAAAAGTTGCAGAGCTACGGGGAAAGGGCGGGGGAGTGTGACTAGCTGAAGTGCTCTTGCAGAGAGCTGGCACCGGCTCCTTCTGTGCTGTAACCATCATCATATCATCATCGGCAGTTCCTCGGAATCGAGGAAGACCTGCTTCCACTCTTAACATGAGTCCTTAGGTGGCTGTACAGTCCAATACGAGAACCACAGTCTCTGTCACAGGTGGGACAGACAGTGGTTGAGGGAAGGGGCGGGTGGGGAGTCTGGTTTGCCGCACGCTCTTTCCGCTGCCTGCGCTTGGTTTCTGCATGCTCTCGGCGACGAGATTCGAGGTGCTCAGCGCCCTCCTGGATGCTCTTCCTCCACTTAGGACGGTCTTTGGCCAGGGCTTCCCAGGTATCGGTGCACTTTATCAAGCAGGCTTTGAAGGTATCTTTGAAACATTTCCTCTGCCCACCTGGGGCTCGCTTGCCGTGTAGGAGTTCCAAGTAGAGCGCTTGCTTTTGGAGTCTCGTGTTGGGCATGTGGACGATGTGGCCTGCCCAACGGAGCTGTTAGAGTGTGGTCAGTGCTTCGGTGCTGGGGAGGTTGGCCTGATCGAGAACACTTTTCGTTGGTGCATCTGTCCTCCCAGGGAATTTGCACGATCTTGCGGAGACATTGTTGGTGGTATTTCTCCAGCAAATCCAAACACGGGGTCATCAACCTCCACACTGACAGATCGTTTTCTCACTATACTGGGGGTGGAAGGAGGAGGATTTCCAGATTTGTTTTAGATGCGCAAAGGAAATATACAAAAATAACCAGCAGGAAAAGACCAACTAGTGCATCGAGCCTACCCTACATCACGATTCACAATGCCTTCGAAGCAGCCAAAACAGATTCTGTGAGCAAATACAGGAGTGGCACACCATCCAAACCCCTGTTTGAGGTCCAGCTAAATGGACCCACAGCTGGGTGAGGTGGTTGCAACGAGAGTTGCCTGCTTGGGTGCTTTGTGACATCTCTCCCATCGCAGGCACTCGGCACAATTCCTGGCAGCAGATGGTGAGCAGGCCCACTGCTGTGTACACCCCCTGCTGAACTTGAGAATAGATAGCGACAAAGATGGCACACTTCAAAAGGAATCTGGCAAGGAAATAGAATCCAACTGTACCTTGTATCTTGTGGATAATCCCAAGGTTGCTTCCCACAAAGTGTTGCCTGTTCCACCTCACTCAAGCAATCGGACAGTATACTTTCGGGACGAAATGTACAATTGTGAACCTGGCCACATTCACGTCTTTTAAGTCGATAACAGTTAATGTTATTTTAGATGAACCTAGCTGCATGATGCACAAGCACTTATTGACACGCAGTTTATGGACATGGTTGTTACTGTGAACATGCTCCTTCCATTTCCAAACTAGGGAGACGGTAGCCTAGTGGTTATTGGACCAAATTTCCCCAGGAGTTGCTCCATTTTTTTTTTGAGCAACTTGATTTTTCTGGAGTATCTTTTTCGTTGCAATTCTGGCCATTTAATTTGCGGCAGTGTAAGTGAGTTAGTTAGGTTTTTTTTTAGTTTTGTTTTTTTTTTCAAAAGGGGGCGTTACCAGCCACTTACGCCTGTTTTGGCCATTTAAGCAAGTTTAGCCAGCTAAAGGTTACTCCAAACTAACTTAGGCCAGCGTAAGTGGGCACTCTTGTACGTTCAGAAAAACCTTGCGGTGAATTAAGAAATCAGCGCAGGCAGCCAGAGATAGAGGGGAGGATGCGGGCCTTACAAAGCACTAAACACCTTCACCACACTAAAGAAGTATAACTACATTTAAAGCACCAAGCACTAAACAAAGCACAAAAAGTAATAAGCAATTAATGAACAAATAAAAAATAGAAGGGACCCTGCACCTAAAGCACCAAGACCAAAGTAATAAGCAACCAATCAATCAGTAAATAACAAATAAAAAATAGAAGTCCTACCTTAGGGAACGCAGGGGGCCGCCGATGAGGGGGCCCATTTGGCCAGGGCTAGGGACGGCGTGCTTCGGGCCCCTCCCACACAGCCTGCAGCGTGCACCACAGATTCGGCCTGCCAGGAGCTACTGCACATGCGCGCAGACTCTAGCGCGCATGTGCAGAGGTCTCGGCACTGTTTTCTGCGCCGGGACCTGGCTCCACCCCCAATCCACTGGGCCACGCTACATAGAAACATAGAAAATAGGTGCAGGAGTAGGCCGTTCGGCCCTTCGAGCCTGCACCGCCATTCAATAAGATCATGGCTGATCATTCCCTCAGTACCCCTTTCCTGCTTTCTCTCCATATCGCTTGATTCCCTTAGCCGTAAGGGCCATATCTAACTCCCTCTTGAATATATCCAATGAACTGGCATCAACAACTCTCTGCGGCAGGGAATTCCACAGGTTAACAACTCTCTGAGTGAAGAAGTTTCTCCTCATCTCAGTCCTAAATGGCCTACCCCTTATCCTAAGACTGTGTACCCTGGTGCTGGACTTCCTCAACATTGGGAACATTCTTCCCGCATCTAACTTGTCCAGTGCCGTTAGAATCTTAGATGTTTCTATGAGATACCCTCTCCTTCTAAACTCCAGTGTATAAAGGCCGAGTTGATCCAGTCTCTCCTAATATGTCAGACCAGCCATCCCAGGAATCAGTCTGGTGAACCTTCGCTGCACTCCCTCAATAGCAAGAACGTCCTTCCTCAGAATAGGAGACCAAAACTGAACAGAATACTCCAGGTGAGGCCTCACCAAGGCCCTGTACAACTGTAGTAAGACATCCCTGCTCCTATACTCAAATCTCCTAGATATGAAGACCAACATACCATTTGCCTTCTTCACCGCCTGCTGTACCTGCATGCCAACTTTCAATGACTGATGAACCATGATACCCAGGTCTCGTTGCACCTCCCCTTTTCCTAGTCTGCCGCCATTCAGATAATATTCTGCCTTCCTGTTTTTGCCCCCAAAGTGGATAACCTCACATTTATCCACATTATACTGCATCTGCCATGCATTTGCCCACTCACCTAACCTGTCCAAGTCACCCTGCAGCCTATTAGCGTCCTCCTCACAGCTCACACCGCCACCCAGTTTAGTGTCATCTGCAAACTTGGAGATACTACACCCAATTCCTTCATCTAAATCATTAATGTATATAGTAAAGAGCTGGGGTCCCAGCACTGAGCCTTGCGGCACGCTACTAGTCACTGCCTACCATTCTGAAAAGGACCCGTTTATCCAGACTCTCTGCTTGCTGTACGGCACCACTGAGGAGAGGCTGGGGAGCGGCCAGAAACGGGAGGAAGATTTTCGGCGCGCTTGGAGGCGGACAAAAGTGGCGTGCCTTGGGTGAGAGCGCCAGAAAAAGGGGTTGGGGAAATTTGAGCCCCATATTACTGGACTAGTAATCCAGAGATGTGAGTTCAAATCCCACCATGGCAGCTGTGGAATTTAAATTCAATTAATTAAATCTGGAATAAAAAACTAGTGTCAGTAATGGTGACCATGAAACTACTGGATTATTGTAAAAACCCAGCTGGTTCACTAATGTCCTTTAGGGAAGGACCTGGTCTGGCCTATATGTGACTCCAGACCCATAGCAATGTGGTTGACTCTTAACTGCCAACTGAAATGGCCTGCACCAGTTCAAGAAGGTGGCTCACCACCACCTTGTCAAGGGCAATTAGGGATGGGCAATAAATGCCCACATCCCATGAACGAATACATTTTAAAAAAAGATGATTTTTCATGTTGACGGCTCAATCGCAACCTGGGGAACGGACTTCCTGGTCAAGTCGCCAATGATATGCCCAAGAAGCTCTGGCAGGATCTGTGGATCAGTCTCCCTAGGTAATGAAAAAGAATAAAACATTACTTACCAATCCTAGGCAGCTATAGCTTTAAGAGGAGCAGGGAGTAACTACTTATCACTCTGTACCTGCTGAGTGGCGCTGTACATCTTTTTATACAGCACGCAGTGAAATCCTCATCTTCTGGACCAAACCATTGAGATTTTGGGGGCAGAGAGACCCCACTTTAATTGGAATAATT
Source organism: Pristiophorus japonicus (assembly GCF_044704955.1). NCBI lineage: Eukaryota > Metazoa > Chordata > Chondrichthyes > Pristiophoridae > Pristiophorus > Pristiophorus japonicus. The sequence continues at coordinate 9,981,448 of NC_091990.1, forward strand.
TCCAGAAGTTGAATGAGAATGATGTGGCATGAACCGTCGGCTGCCTAAGGACAGTGGTAGCAGGAAACCCAGGGCAACTCATGTAATACCTAACTCACACCCTGGGCTCGGCCCTTCTGGACCCGGCGTGGAGCTCCACCACCAGCAAGCGCTCTACTCGGAACTCCTTCACGGCAAACGAGCCAAAGGTGGGCAGAGGAAACGTTGCAGGGACACCCTCAAAGCCTCCCTGATAAAGTGCAACATCCCCACTGACACCTGGGAGACCCTGGCCAAAGACCGCCCTAAGTGGAGGAAGTGCATCCGGGAGGGCGCTGAGCACCTCGAGTCCCGTCGCTGAGAGCATGCAGAAACCAAGTGCAGGCAGCGGAAGGAGCGTGCGGCAAACCAGTCCCACCCACCCCTTTCCCTCAACAACTATCTGTCCCACCTGTGACAGGGACTGTGGTTCTCGTATTGGACTGTTCAGCCACCTAAGGACTCATTTTAAGAGTGGAAGCAAGTCTTCCTCGATTCCGAGGGACTGCCTGTGAGGATGATGCACCAGCAGTACTCGGGAATGAATATTCAGCCTAGAATCTGTAGCCTGAGTCTAAACGATTAGAGAACCCCATGGGCCCAGGACTTGTGGTCCTGGTGACGGTGAACTGGCAGCGTTCGCCCTCGTTCCGCCTCTGAAACTGACCGCAACTTCGGGATTTACCACGTGAGCAGCTTGACGTGGAAATCCTGAAGTTGCTGTCTGTCAATCACTGCTCCGACACAGGCTGTGTTGTGCCCCACACACCCACCCTCACCCCTCCGCTTCCGCCCCACACACAGCGACAGCAATCAGTGAAATCACTCAAATCAGGAAAACTGCGAAAACTTTGCCTCTTCCGCAGTCATTAGTCGACGTATTTACTGAGGCGTACGAAAGCATGGGCCTTACGCTAAACATCCGTCAGACAAAGGTCCTCCACCAGCCTGTCCTCACCGCACAGCACTGCCCCCCCCAGTCATCAAGATCCACGGCCCGGCCCTGGACACCGTGGACCACTTCCCATATCTCGGGAGCCTCCTATCAACAAGAGCAGGCATCGACGACGAGATCCAACACCGCCTCCAATGCGCCAGTGCAGCCTTCGGCCGCCTGAGGAAAAGAGTGTTCGAAGACCAGGCCCTCAAATCTGCCACCAAGCTCATGGTCTACAGGGCTGCAGTAATACCCACCCTCCTGTATGGCTCAGAGACATGGACCATGTACAGTAGACATCTCAAGTTGCTGGAGAAATATCACTAACGATGTCTCCGTAAGACCCTACAAATTTGGGAGGACAGGCGTACCAACATCAGCGTCCTCATTCAGGCTAACATCCCCAGCACTGAAGCACTGACCACACTCGATCAGCTCCGCTGAGCAGGCCACATGCCAGACACCAGACTCCCAAAGCAAGCGCTCTACTCGGAACTCCTTCACGGCAAACGAGCCAAAGATGGGCAGCGGAAATGCTACAAGGACACCCTCAAAACCTCCCTGATAAAGTGCGACATCCCCACTGACATCTGGGAGTCCCTGGTCCAAGACCGCCCTAAGTGGAGGAAGTGCATCCGAGAGGTCGCTGAGCACCTCGAGTCTCAACGCTATGAGCATGCAGAAATCAAGCGCAGGCAGCGGAAAGAGCATGCGGCAAACCAGTCCCACCCACCCCTCCCCTCAACGATTATCTGTCTCACCTGTGACAGAGTCTGTGGCTCTCGTATTGGACTGTTCAGCCACCAAAGAACTTGTTGTGTATGCATGCCTGTTTACTGTGTGATGTCTGTAACACTGTTATGCCACATTGAATGTACCCTTATACTGTACACACCTCACTGGTACACCAGAGGGTGCTGCTGCTGGAGACCTAGGGGATGCCTGCACATGGCAGGTAACCCAGTATAAAAGGGAACTCACAGCTTGTTGTCGTCACTCAGGAGCTGCAAATAAAGGACTACAGGTCTACACAGTTTAAGTATCATACCCTGCCTCGTGGAGTCATTACTAAAGGTGCCTACATACACTATAACTGGCGACGGGAATACGAGGTCATGAATTACACGCTCAACATGTCTAACCTCAGCAACTTTCAGCAATTTACAGAGGGGGAAGATTGGGACACTTTTGTGGAAAGATTGGAACACTTCTTTATAGCCAACGACCTGGACGGGGACACACCGGCCACACTACCGAACAAACGCAGGGCCATCCTGCTTAGCAGTTGTGGGCCCACCATCTACGGTCTCGTCAGGGACTTACTAGCCTCGGAGAAGACAACCACCAAGAGCTATGAGCAACTTGTAACAATCATACAGGAACAACTAAAACCAAAAGAAAGCATCCTCACAGCCAGGCACCGGTTCTACACTTACCGGCGACCTGAGGGCCAAAAAATTGCCAAGTATGCTGCACACTTAAGAAGACTAGCTGCACCGTGTGATTTTCGCGACCACCTTAATGAAGCACTAAGGGACATATTTGTCTTCGGAATCAGCCACGAAGGCCTCCTACAAATTGCTCTCGGCTGACATCACGGTCACCCTGCAGAAAGCAATTCAAGTGAGTCAGGCCTACATGGTTTCGGTCAGCGACTCCAGGCGAATACTGACCCAGGACTAAACCGGCGAGCGCAGTGCACCGCATGGATACTTCTAAAGGCAGAAATGCTGCCCCGAGTCCCGCAACCCTGAATCCGCCACAAGGGGCCAACCACAGGGCCCACCAGTGCCGCTACAAAGACTATGCGTGCAAAGGCTGCAAAGAGAAAGGGCACCTTCAGAGAATGTGCAGAAAAGGCTGTACTCACTGTGTCTCTGATGAGTTGGCTGATCACCGGGGCTCCGACACAGATGAAGATGAAGTTGCTCAAACCCTGGGAGAGGAGTATGGAATCTTTACCTGCTCCACCGGAAGTTCTCCGTGGATGATGGAAGTGGACATCGACGGGGTCCCAGTCTCCATGGAGATCGACACAGGGGCGAGCCAGTCTGTGATGAGCCAAATGACCTTTGAAAAAATTTGGGTGAATCCTGCCACTCGACCAAAACTGTCTCCTGTCCAGGCAAAGCTGCTCACCTACACCAAAGGTAAGATCCAAATCATTGGCAGTGTAGACGTCCAGGTCTCCCAGGGCGGCGTGTTGAACAAACTCCCCCTGTGGATTGTAGCCGGCGACAGTCCCATGCTGCTGGGCAGGAATTGGATGAACCGGGTCCACATCAGGCAAAGTGGCCCTGTGGAAGAAAAGACCAACACAGCCCTCCTGCAGGAAAGCCAGGAAATGGCTGCAGCACCAGCAGCACAAGGAGAAACACTTGTAATCGAAATGGCCGCTGCCATGCCACCAGTGAGCATGGAGGAGCATCACATGACACTGAGCGGCCAATCGGATTTGAAGGCTCCCTTAAAGGAGACCGGTAACCAAAGAAATTTAAAGGGGAGATTTCAACTATTTGAGTACGTGGACTTTAAAGCTAAAGATGCGATTAAAGGGTGCAAGTATGAAAATGTATGCAATGTAACAATGAATTGTGATGCTGGTTTAACTAATGTGACTAATGATATGAATGCAGGTGTCAGTAAGGTTAAGAACAAGTTTATTATGCTTAACAGTAATGATAGAGATTGTGAAATGCCTAATGTAACCATGTCTGTTGAAACCAGGACACCCAAAAGTGATGCAAATGCTAGAATGTATAATGCAGGCTCGACTATGTGTGATCAGAGCCAAGGTGTCATGTATACCGGTAGGACACTACCAAAGGACATTGGGTCCTACAGGGACCATGCTGATGCCAGTGGAATCCCCCTGTGGGAGACCCCCAGGTCCAGCAGGCTACCTGACCATGTAGCCTGGACCTTTGGAACAAATGTGATACTCCTTGCAGGACACACACACAGGCAGTGGGAGCAGACCCACTACAGGGACAATGGTCAATGGGCAGCCCAGCCACCACCAATGGCAACCTGCAGCAGACCAGCCCTACAGCCCCTGGCCACCAGGGCCAACACCAGGAGCATCAGGCCAATACCCTCCAGCTTCCCTGGCAAACCCAGGGATGACCGACCCTCATCCCAATTGGTGGACAAGGAGCCCACCCAGTCTTGTGGCCCTGCCCACCACCCCACAACTACCCACATTACTGTGTATACACACCACCCACTGCTGCCGTGGCTACCTCCCCGAGGGATCCCACAACAGTGACACCCACTTGGTTTGTGTGTGAGGGAGGGGAAATGTACGAGGTCAGCCTCAAGCACAGGGGTCACACCTGGCAACCACACAACCCTCACCACAACCTCCCATAGCCCACCACTGATCACCTCCCCTGGGCATGAAAAATGCTTAGGGGGGAGTATTGTTGTGTATGCATGCCTGTTTACTGTATGATGTCTGTAACGCTGTTATGCCACATTGAATGTACCCTTATACTGTACACACCTTACCTGTACACTAGAGGGTGCTGCTGCTGGAGACCTAAGGGTTGCTTGCACACGGAAGATAACCCAGTATAAAAGGGAACTCACAGCTTGTTGTCGTCACTCAGGACCTGCAAATAAATGACTACAGGTCTGCACAGTTTAAGTATCATACCCTGCCTCGTGGAGTCATTACTAAAGGTGCCTACATACACTACAGAACTCAGTTCAGGAGTGGAAGCCATCTTCCTTGATCCCGAGGGACTGTATGATGATGAATTTCCCCACTGAAAGTTAGACCCAAAGGGATTAGGTGTAACTGGGGTTTGAACAGCGTATTGACTGCAAAACAAAGGTTTAGGTCCTGGGAAACGAATTTTAATTTTGTGCAGTCAAATTTACCCATTTTAATAAAAAATTAATTTTTTTAAGAAAGCTTACGTTTTTAAGTTTGTCCATCTTTATTTCAGGTTTGCCTTTTGCCCATGTGAGAGGCCCCAATCTTTGTTTTGCTCTCTAACATTTAAAAAAAGTTAGACGAAGGGGGAGAAATTGGCCTGCATTGCGCCTCCATTTAGCACCTCCGGGGGGGGGGGTGCGATAATGGGGCACAAATGGGTTTTCAACTGGGCGCGGCGAATTGCGAGACACCCGCGAAATCCCCTGCCACTTTTGCGCTGGTGTTAAGAGTTGCCGGCTCGGTCCCTAGCGCTCCGTTGATCGTGAAGTCATCCTGTGCGCAGCAACCCATTAGCGCCCTGGATCAGAAATTCCATGGCGTCAACATCCGGTTACTTTTTAGTCGTCAAAGAATGCTGCCTTGACAGCTTGACATCGCCAATGAAGCATTTTGAGCGATTTCAGCGTTTTTCACCTTCAGAAGTCTTTTGCCTCTCAGAGAAATTATTCACTTTCGTTTAGGTGAGATTTAAAAGTGCAAAATTTCCATATGGTAATGGGGGCTGTGCTGGCACTGAACCTCGCCCTCCAGCATCAACGGTCGGAGGCTACGGAGGCAGAGAGAAAGATTGCAAAGTGTGACCAGAGGGAGGAGGGCCAGCAGGGCTCTCAACAGGAGGCCTTACCCTTCCAGCAGCAGTCTTCCTACATCAATTTCATTGAGGAACAGTGTCTTAGCAGGCTCCGCTTCACCAAGGATGTGGTCACAGAGCTCTGCCACCTCCTGCAACCAGACCTCCAGCCTCAGACCAGGGCGACCTCGGCTCTCTCAGTGGCAGTCAGGGTCACCGTCAATTTCTTTCCCCGTGCATCCTTCCGGTGTGCGACAGGAGACATGTCTAAAATATCACAGTTCGCCACCCATTGCTGCATCCGCGAGGTCACAGATGCTCTCTCCAGAAAGAGAAAGGACTACATTTCCTTCCCCATCACCAGAGAAAAGCAGCTGGAGCGTGCATGTGGCTTTGCCTGGATAGCGGGCTTCCCCGTGGTGCAGGGTGCCGTTGACTGCACCCCCTGTCGCTTTGCAGGCAGCCCATCACAATCCTGAGGCATTCCCGTAACGGCAAAGGCAACCACCCACTGAATGTGCAGTTGGAGTGTGACCATCATCCTCCACATTGCCCTGATGACTGGGGCAATGGCCCTCCTTCCCATGTACGGGAACAGCACTGCCCTCCTTCGCTCCACTCCCACGACCAATGCCTCGTCCGTGAAATGACGAGCTCTCTCCCTGGGAGTGGTAGCAGCCATTGCCATCAGGGAATTCAATTGGTTGCAGGTCGCCTTCACAGCCAGCAATGCTGCTAAAGAGCATCGGGGCCAGGGTGTCCCTGGAGATGGAGCACGCGGTGTCCACCGGTACGCTCGCGGCCTTCCGCGAGAGGTGGGCGCCGGAGGGACTGGAGTGCATCGTCACCCCCGGCAACCAAATTTTAATTTGATTTTATATGTTTTAAAGTTTAATTTGTTTTAATTGCCGGGTTTTTAGTGTCCCCCTCCCCTTTTATAGGGGGCACTTGTAAATTGTGGTTTTAGAGCCCAAAGAAAAACACAAAAAAACCTACAAAAATACAAAAAAAAAACAAAAACAAAAAAAAGGGCCTTGGGTAATGTTTGGAGTGTCCCCCGGATCGGGGGGCACGATTTAATGTTTAATTTTGTTTACTCCAAAAAGAGTTGCTGCTAATGAGGATCTGCACAATGATGCAACCTCCCCTTTAAGAGCTGGAAGGAGCCAGTGTGAAGGATCATCGCTGATTGCATTGCACCTGAAATTCATTATCGCTCTGTTGGTAGCACCCCTTTACTGAGGTCATTGGCGCTTGGTTTAGTGCTCCAGTTCCCAGCATTGAAGCACTGACCACACTTGATCAGCTCCGCTGGGCAGGCCACATAGTTTGCATGCCAGACACGAGACTCCCAAAGCAAGCGCTCTACTCAGATCTCGTCCACGGTAAATGAGCCAAAGGTGGGGAGAGGAAACATAGAAACATAGAAACATAGAAAATAGGTGCAGGAGTAGGCCATTCGGCCCTTCTAGCCTGCACCGCCATTCAATGAGTTCATGGCTGAACATTCATCTTCAGTACCCCATTCCTGCTTTCTCGCCATACCCCTTGATCCCCCTAATAGTAAGGACCTCATCTAAATCCTTTTTGAATATATTTAGTGAATTGGCCTCAACAACTTTCTGTGGTAGAGAATTCCACAGGTTCACCACTCTCTGGGTGAAGAAGTTCCTCCGCATCTCGGTCCTAAATGGCTTACCCCTTATCTTTAGACTGTGACCTCTGGTTCTGGACTTCCCCAACATTGGGAACATTCTTCCTGCATCTAACCTGTCTAACCCCGTCAGAATTTTATATGTTTCTATGAGGTCCCCTCTCATTCTTCTGAACTCCAGTGAATACAAGCCCAGTTGATCCAGTCTTTCTTGATAGGTCAGTCCCGCCATCCCGGGAATCAGTCTGGTGAACCTTCGCTGCACTCCCTCAATAGCAAGAATGTCCTTCCTCAGGTTAGGAGACCAAAACTGTACACAATACTCCAGGTGTGGCCTCACCAATGCCCTGTACAACTGTACACCCTCAAAGCCTCCCTGATAAAGTGCGACATCCCCACTGACACCTGGGAGTCCCTGGCCAAAGATCACCCTGAGTGGAGGAAGTGCAGCCGGGAGGGCGCTGAGCACCTCGAGTCTCGTCGCCGAGAGCATGCAGAAACCAAGCACAGGCAGCGGAAGGAGCATGCGGCAAACCAGGCTTCCTGTCCACCCTTCCCTTCAACCACTATCTGACCCACCTGTGACAGAGACTGTGGTTCTTAGGTGGCTGTACAGTCCAATACAAGAACACATGTTAAGAGTGAAAGCAAGTCTTCCTTGATTCCGAGGGACTGCCCATGATGATGATGATAGTGCTAGATTTAGTGCTCCAGTTCTTAACAGCCAATTTAGTGGGAGCTCAGAATCATTAGCGCCTGGACTGTCATGGGACCGATATAAAAGCTGTGGAGAAGGTGTGGCATAGGTTCAATAGGATGTTACGATGGATGAGTGATTACAGTTATGAAGAGAGATTTGAGAAATTGGAACTTTTTTCACTTCTTGATCCGCCCAGCGCCACTTTGGAGGTGGTCTGGAGCGGGGGGGAGGGGAGGGCTGCCGGGAACCGTCCGCTGACGTCAGCGGACGGTCGAGTGGCGCAACTGAGCTCCCGCCCGCCGAGGTCCCAGATTCCTGCGGGTGGGAGTCGGCGGCAGAACGGGGATGGATCGCTGGCTGGAGGCTGGTCTGTCCCCCGACGGTCAGTCTGAAGAAACTGAAAAAAAGGTAAGTGAACATTTTTTTAAAAATTCTACAACGACTTATCTGCATGGGGTCTCGACTCCATCCCGCAGCATGCTACCCACCACCACCTCGGTGAGACCCCAATGCTGCACGAGGTAGAAAAAGCCATAAGACAGCTAAAAAATAACAAGGCTACGGGAGCGGATGGAATCGCTGCTGAGGCACTGAAGTATGGCGGAGAGGCACTGCTGGCGCGAATACACGATCTCATCTCTCTCATCTGGAGGGAGGAGAGCATGCCGGGAGATCTCAGAGATGCAGTGATTGTGACCATTTTTAAAAAAGGGGACAAGTCTAACTGCGGCAACGACAGAGGAATCTCCCTGCTATCAGCCACTGGGAAAGTTGTCGCTAGAGTCCTCCTCAACCGTCTTCTCCCCATGGCCGAGGAGCTCCTCCCAGAGTCGCAGTGCGGATTTCATCCCCTCCGGGGCACAACGGACATGATTTTTGCAGCGGACAGCTGCAGAAAAAATGCAGGGAGCAGCGCCAGCCCTTATACATGGCCTTCTTCAACCTTACAAAGGCCTTTGACACTGTCAACCGCAAGCGTCTATGGAGCGTCCTCCTCCCTTTCTGATGCCCCCAAAAGTACGTCACCATCCTCTGCCTGCTCCACAATGACCTGCAGGCTGTGATCCTTACCAACGGATACATCACAGATCCAATTCATGTCCGGACCGGGGTCAAGCAGGGCTGCATCATCGCCCCAACCCTCTTCTCAATCTTCCTCGCTGCCATGCTCCACCTCACAGTCAACAAGTCCCCGCTGGAGTGGAGCTAAACTACAGAACCAGTGGGAAGCTGTTCAACCTTCGCCATCTCCAGACCAGGTCCAAGACCACCCCAACCTCTGTCGTCGAGCCAAAGTACGCGGACGACGCCTGCGTATGTGCACAAACAGGCTGAACTCCAGGACATAGTCGATGTATTTACCGAGGCGTATGAAAGCATGTGCTTTACGCTAAAGGTCCTCCACCAGTCTATTCTCTCCGCACAGACATCAAGATCCACGGCGCAGCCATGGACAACATGGACCACTTCCCTTATCTCGGGAGCCTCCTATCAACAAGAGCAGGCATTGACGATGAGATCCAACCCTGCCTCCAGTGCGCCAGTGCAGCCTTCGACCACCTGAGGAAAAGAGTGTTTGAAGACTCGGCCCTCAAAACAGTCACCAAGGTCATGGTCTACAGGGCCATAGTAATACCCACCCTCCTGTACGGCTCAGAGACGTGGACCATGTACAGTAGAAACTTCAAGTCCCTGGAGAAAAACCACCAATGATGTCTCTGCAAGATTCTACAAATCCCCTGGGAGGACAGACGCACCAACGTTAGCGTCCTCGTCCAGGCCAACATTCCCAGCACTGAAGCACTGACCACACTTGATCAGCTCCGCTGGGCAGGCCACATAGTTTGCATGCCAGACACGAGAATCCCAAAGCAAGCGCTCTACTCAGATCTCGTCCACGGCAAATGAGCCAAAGGTGGGCAGAGGAAACGTTACAAGGACACTCTCAAAGCCTCCCTGATAAAGTGTGACATCCCCACTGACACCTGGGAGTCCCTGGCCAAGGATCACCCTGAGTGGCGGAAGTGCAGCCGGGAGGGCGCTGAGCACCTTGAGTCTCGTCGCCGAGAGCATGCAGAAACCAAGCGCGGGCAGCGGAAGGAGCGTGCAGCCAACCAGACTTCCTGTCCACCCTTCCCTTCAACCACTATCTGACCCACCTGTGACAGAGACTGTGGTTCTTAGGTGGCTGTACAGTCTGATACAAGAACTCATGTTAAGAGTGAAAGCAAGTCTTCCTTGATTCCGAGGGACTGCCCATGATGATGATGATAGTGCTAGATTTAGTGCTCCAGTTCTTAACAGCCAATTTAGTGGGAGCTCAGAATCATTAGTGCCTGGACTGTCATGGGACCGATATAAAAGCTGTGGAGAAGGTGTGGCATAGGTTCAATAGGATGTTACCATGGATGAGTGATTACAGTTATGAAGAGAGATTTGAGAAATTGGAACTTTTTTCACTGGAGGTGAGGAGGTTGAGGAAGTGACCTGATAGAGGCTAAAATTCATCACTGACAGCCGCCCACTGCTGCCGACATCGCTCTTCTTGATCCGCCCAGCGCCACTTTGGAGGTGGCCTGGAGCGGGCGGGAGGGGAGAGCCGCTGAGAGCCGCCCGCTGATGTCAGCTGACGGCCGAGTGGCGCAACTGTGCTCCCGCCCGCCGAGCTCCCAGATTCCTGCGGGCGGGAGTCGGGGGCAGAACGGGGATGGACCGCTGGCTGGAGGCTGGTCTGTCCCCGACGGTGAGTCAGGAGAACCGGAAAAAAAGGTAAGTGAACATTTAAAAAAAAAAAAAATTCCACAGCAACTTATCAGCATGGAGTCCCCTGGAGGTCTTCCGATAGCTTTAACATTTTTTTATTGCTGCATTTTTTTTTCAGGTCTTCGACCCTCCGTGGGGCCCGACTCCATCCTCGGCGGCACTTGGGCGGCAAGCGCCTCTGCCGCCGAGAATGTGACCTCCCGCCCGCTGCCGCCCAGATCAGCGGCGTACGGCGTCCATTTGCCGCCCGCCGACCTTCGAGGGGCCTCGGCATTGAATATCCCGCCCACAGTACCGTCCGGTATCTCGGCGTTCACCGGCCGCACTTTGGGCAGCACTTGGGCGGGCGGGGGCCTTGCTGAACATCGGCCCCTATGAAAGGTAAATAGTGACAGATTATTTCCATCGGTCAGGTAGGACCATAACAAGGGCACACATTTAAGATCAGTTACAAAAAGAAATAAAGGAAATGTTAGAAAAAAAATCTTTACAGAGTGAGTGGGAGAAAGAAGTTTTAAACCGTAAAGAAAAATAATTTTCAAATGCAAATCAAGTGGGTTTTAATAAAATTGAAGAAAAATTATTTTCTTTAAAAATAGATAAAATAATAATATATTGCACATCTTCATTGTAGACTCCAAAATAGAAAGTAAGGAAGAATGCGTTGCATTTCTATGGCGCCTTTCACAGCCACGGATGACCTAAAGTGCTTTACGGCCAATGAGGTACTTTTTGAAGTGCGGTCACTGTTGTAATGTGGGAAACGCAGCAGCCAATTTGCGCACAGCAAGCTCCCACAAGCAGCATATGATAATGACCAGATCACCTGTTTTAGTGAGGTTGATTGTGTTGGAAAACGTACCGGAAAATACTGGAAAATGTACCAAATAGTGTTACAATTCAAAACTTTCTAGGAGCACTTGCCTTTAGCACTTGTATTCCTGATAGAGTATTCAAACAGGCTCATTTAGACAGACTGTGAAAATTCACAGACCCCCATGTCAAGGCTGCTACATGCAGTTCAGCATGTTGCATTAACTCATCAATCAACTTGACATTTTCGGACCTTGGGTAGCGAGCCAATTAAAACGTTAAAAGACTTTCAATTGAACCAATAAGGTCAAAGAAGGTGAGTTCTTTTCTGTAAATTGAACCCGGTATAAAATACAGCCATTTTGACCATGTGTCTCAGTAAGACAAAGAAACTGGCAATCAGCCAGCAGCTTGTTACACTCTGCCAAGATTAAAAAGTTAAAACTACCATCGGAGTTCATATTTCATTGGAAATTAAGAGATCTAACAATTCCCCTTCAGACTTTCACGCACTTTTGGCTTATTTTTTCAATACAGGTGATGGAATATTGGGCGTACCTAGAACTTGCAGAATAATTACTGGTTTTCATGCCATAGGCTTAAAGTGCTGGATTTTCGGTCCATTGCCGCCTCTGTTTGCGCCCCGGAGGGGCGTTAATGGCGGCGGGAAGCATTTCTGGGCGGGCAGCCAGCTTCCAGCGCTCTGCCGGGACATTCAGTGCCGGGTTTGCCGGTGGGGGGGCACGGAGCAGTACCGCCAGGGAGAGGCGAGCCGGTGTGCAATGGCCCCTGGTTGCGACACCATTTCCAAATTTGGTTGGTGCCCGCTCCCAAGCGCCCCCTAATGGGACCGTCTGGGAAAGCGGGCGGTCTGAGCTGGAGTGGCCGCAGTGAGGGAAGGAATGTTGACCCGAGGTGAGTGTGATTGGTTTTTATTTTTTTTATTTTTGTGATTTTATGTGGATGGGGCGTCAGTAAAGTATTGGGAATGTTTTCGGTGGGTTTTTTTTTTGCCTTTTTTTTTCGATGCCTCTCTCAGGGCGCTCCCAGGCCGGCTGTTTTAGCTCGGGATTTTCAGTTGCTCAGCCAGCCTAGTGCCCTGAGAGAGGTGTGTGACGCCTCCTCCAACCCCCCCGCCCCACACTCGGGGGCCCAGCTGGTGAATTTTGCAGCTGGAGACGCAAACCATTTCCCGGTGCAAAGTTTACCGCCCCGCCCGGGTTAACGCTGCAACAGAGGCGCGGCCGAATTTCCCACCCCATATTCGTTTAGCTGCCGGTCTTTTGGGCTGTGATGGCTTTTATTGAGCGGGTTGGCCAACCTGTGCTAATTGCCTGCATTGCTACATCGGCAGGATAATTGGACAGCGTTTCCGTGATTAAAAAAAAAATGTTCAGTTAACTCAACATTCATTTTTGAAACTTGAGGAAAGTAAGACATAATTTAATGGTTACAGTTTTATCTTACAACAGTTGATCTTGGAGCCTTTTATTTCTACGTCCATTACTGACAAGATAAAGATGGATCTGGAGACCTATGAAAAAGATAGAAAGGAACTGCAAAAGAGATATCCTTGAATTACGATAATAGCCTCCTGAGTGCAGCAACGAGAAGCCTATTATTAACTGATATCTTGTGGTTCAGAGCCCCAGCTACTCAATTGTTCAGTCTGCCTGCCTTGGACAATTTACTGAATCAATCCTCATTACACGTGTTAAGGCCTCACATCATTACCTCCTATATTTCCATCAGGTAACATAATAGGGCTCCTTGGCCGCCTTCCAGTACCGCACAATGGAGGTGTTAGTTCACTGTCTACAACTGTCTTTAAGAAAACTTATTAGACTGAATTATCTTTTGCCCATAATCTAGATAGGGCAGGTGCCTTGGCAGGTTCCCAGCACTGGCGTGAGCACATTCCTTTGTGTGCTGGTTTCTGACAGTACTTTAACTCTTTATTCTACAGGCAAAAAAAGAAAGCAAGACTTTCATTTATATAGCGCCTTTCACGACCACCAGACGTCCCAAAGCGCTTTACAGCCAATTAAGTAAGTTTTTTTTTAAAGTGTAGTCACTGTTGTAATGTGGGAAACGCGGCAGCCTATTTGCGCACAGCAAGCTCCCACAAACAGCTATGTGATAATGACCAGATAATCTTTTTTTTAGTGGTGTTGATTGAGGGATGAATATTGGCCAGGACACCAGGGAGCACTCCCCTGCTCTTCTTCAAAATCGTGCCATGGGATCTTTTAAGTCTGAGAGATCTTTAAACTCTGTTTGACGTCTCATCCGAAAGACGGCACCTTCAGCGCAGCGCTCCCTCGGCACTGCCCTGGAGTGTCGGCCTGGATTTATGTGCTCAAGTCCCTGGAGTGAGACTTGAACCCACAACCTTCTGACTCTGAGGTGGGAGTGCTGCCCACTGAGCCACAGCTGACACTAAAATGAATAAAGTCATATGTGCTATATTAAAATTTACATGTAGTTTAAACATTATCATGCTACCTTCCTTATGTATAAATAATGCCTGGTGGCATATGGACAATATCAGAAGGTGAAGGAGGGCTCACACAAATACTCAGTGTGTTTATTCAATGAATACCTGAGCTGTGTAGACCAGGATGGTCCCACATCCAATCCCTGATCTATACTGAGTGAACTGGGGGACATGGAAGGGAAAATCTGCCTGAGTTCCCAATTACATCAGATTACATAGGATATACAGCACAGAAACAGGCCATTCGACCCAACCAATCCTTGCTGGCATTTATGTTCCTGTCATGTATGTATGCTTGGGGTTACTAGCCACCAGGGAGGTCATTGGGCTGTATGCACGTGTGTGCGGGCAAGGTATATAAAGGAAGCCACCATGTAATGTGGGTACTTTGGGCCCGAAATAAAGTTGAGCCAGGTTTGCACCTGAGTGAGTTTACAGTATTCAGTCTATCGAGTTATTACTTACATAACATTTGGTGACGAGGTAAATCAAGAACCTTCGCATGCTAAGTGAGCACCATTGGAATTCTGGAGAGATTCGTGGAGGGAGAGAACTGGTCAGATTTTATCGATCGCCTGGACCAGTACTTCATGGCCAACAAAATGGAGGAAGCTACTGGCGCAGTTAGGCGCAGGGCGGTTTTCCTCACTGTTTGCCTCACAAAGAATCTCCTCTCACCTGCACATCCAATGGACAAGGACTATGAGGAATTGTATACTCTGGTACGTGACCATCTCAAACCAGAAGAAGGCACCATCATCTCACGCTATCGATTCTACACGCATGTTCGTTCTGATGGCCAGGATGTGTCGGAATTCGTTGCCGACCTAAGACGTCTTGCTGGGCCATGTAAGTTCGAAGACGCGTTGGGAGGCATGCTGCGAGATTTCTTTGTAATAGGAATCAATCACGAGGTGATCCTCCGGAAATATTTGACTGCGGATTTGAGCAAGGCCATCGCGATTGGCCAGACATGCATGACGACGGATGATAATTTAAGGCAGATATCATCAAAGAGTCAGAGCTCCACGGCAAGTATTGTAAACAAGATTGTGTCGTCGTATGGCAGAGCTGCTTATGGCAGGGCCTTCTCGACTGCGTATGTGAAACTTGTAGCTGCTCAAAGTCCGCCAACGGGTGCGAATCCGATTTCACCCTGTTGGCATTGTGGGGGCAATCATCGGCATCATCAGTGTCATTTTAAACAGTACATCTGTAAAGGCTGTTCGAAAGTGGGGCATCTTCAGCGAATGTGTCCACAACTAAGCAAGCGTGCTGCGACTCACCAAGTGGATGATGACGACCAGTCCAGCACGGACCTGGATATGCAACCCGCGATACCTGAGTAGGAAATGTATGGACTGTATTTGTTCCTGACAAAGAGCCAACTGATAATGGTTAATGTGAAACTAAATGGCTTGCCAGTATCGATGGAATTGGACACGGGTGCGAGTCAGTCGATAATGAACCAAAGGACATTCAACAAGCTGCGGGACACTAAGGCTGTGAAACCTAAACTGAGTCTACTCAATGCCAAGTTGCGTACTTACACCAAGTAACTCATACCGGTGATTGGCAGTGCAGTAGTCAAGGTGTCGTATGATGGTGTGGTTCATGATCTACCGTTATGGATCATTCCAGGAAATGATCCAACGCTGTTCGGCAGGAATTGGCTTGGAAAAATTCAATGGAATTGAATCAAAGCGTTATCATCAGCGGATGACACTTCGTGTGCTCAAGTGCTGAGCAAGCTTCCCTCGATGTTTGTTTGAACCGGGCATCGGCAATTTCACGGGAACCAAGGTGCAGATTCACCTGGATTCGGGTGCAAGACCTGTCCATCATAAAGCTCGGGCTGTTCCGTACATGATGAGAGAGAAGGTCGAAATTGAGCTGGACAGACTCCAGCGTGAAGGGATTATATCACCGGTCGAATTTAACGAAATGGGCCAGCCCCATTGTTCCTGTGTTGAAGAGTGATGGCACTGTCAGGATTTGTGGAGACTACAAGGTTATGATCAACCGATTTTCGAAACCGGATCAATACCCATAACCGAAGGCTGATGACCTGTTTGCAACGCTAGCCGGTGGGAAGTCATTCACTAAATTGGATCTGACGTTGGTCTATATGACACAGGAGCTCGTCGACACATCAAAGAAACTTACGTGCATCAACACTCAAAGGACTGTTTATCTACAACAGGTGTCCTTTTGGAATTCGCTCGGCTGCAGCCATATTTCAGAGGAACATGGAGAGTCTACTGAAGTCCTGTCCCTAGAACCATCGTGTTTCAAGATGACATTCTGGTCACAGGCCATGACACTGCCGAACACCTGAACAACCTTGAAGAGGTTCTACATTGTCTGGACAAAGTGGGACTCAGGCTGAAACGTTCGAAGTGCGTCTTCATGGCACCGGAAGTCGAATTTCTGGGAAGAAAGATTGATGCTAAAGACATCAGGCTTATGGACTCTCAAACCGGGGCCATCAAAAATGCACCCAGGCCTCAGAATGTGATGGAGCTGCGTTCGTTCCTTGGTCTACTCAACTACTTCAGTAATTTCTTACCTAGATTGAGCACTTTATTAGCCACTGCACATGCTGCTCAGAAAAGGCAACAGCTGGGTTTGCGGTGTGTCTTAAGATAGAGCTTTCGAGAGAGCAAAGCAGATTTGTAGCTATTAAGTTGCTCGTATATTATGATCCGTGTAAGCATCTAGTATTGAACTGTGATGCTTCACCATATGGGGTTGACTGCGTGCTCCAGCAAGCTAATGAGTCGGGTAAACTACAACCTGTTGCGTATGCTTTGAAAAGTTTGTCAAAGGCGGAAAGAGCCTACAGCATGGTAGAAAAATAAATTTTAGCCTGCGTGTATGGGGTTGAAAAGATGAATCAGTACCTGTTTGATCTTCGTTTTGAATTTGAAACGAATCACAAGCCACTCATTTCATTGTTTTCGGAAAACAAAGGCATCAATACCAATGCATCGTCCCGCATCCAGAGGTGGGCGCTGACATTATCTGCCTGTGATTATATCATTCGCCATAGAGCTGGCACCGAGAATTGTGCCGATGGACTGAGCCGTCTGCCTTTACCCACACCGGAGGTGGAGATGCCACAACCTGCACATGTACTGTTCGTTATGGATGCTTTTGAGAGTGAAGGAACCCCTGTCACTGCTCAACAAGTTAGAACCTGGATCAGACAGGACCCGATTTTATCAGTTGTAAAACGTTGTGTCCTTTAGTGCTAATTGGTCTGCTATACCTATGGAAATGTGTAATGAGAGCAAACCTTGCAACCGTCGCAAAGACGAACTATCCATTCAGTCAGATTGTTTACTGTGGGGTAATTGTGTTGTTATGCCTAAGAAAAGCAGAGAGAAATTTGTATGTAATCTACATAGCACTCATTATTGTATGATGAAAGCCAGTGCCGGGTCTCACATATGGTGGCCTGGAATTGACTCTGATCTGGAATCATGTGTGCATGAGTGCAACACTTGCATGCAGCTAAGCAAAGTACCAGCGGAATCTCCGCTGAATCTGTGGTCGTGGCCATCCAAACCTTGGTCGAGGATCCACATCGACTTTGTGGGTCCTTTCCTGGGTAAGATGTTTTTATCGTGGTGGATGCATATGCCAAGTGGATAGCGTGTATAATGATGTCATCCAGTACATCCACACCTACCATTGAGAGCCTTCGTGTCATGTTTACTACTCATGGTCTGCCTGACATCGTTGTGAGCGACAACGGATCTTGCTTCACAAGTCTGGAGTTTCAAGAGTTCATGAAACTCGATATTAAACATTTGAGGTCAGCACCATTCAAACCTGCTTCTAATGGTCAAGCAGAGCGTGCTGTCCAAACAATCAAGCAGAGTATGAAACGTGTAACTCAGGGTTCACTGCAGACTCGCTTGTCATACATATTGCTCAGTTACAGGACAAGACCCCACACACATACCGGGGTCTCCCCTGAAGATGAAGAGACGTCTCCAGACCAAGCTCTCTCTCGTCCAGCCTGACTTGAACGATCGTGTTGAAAACAGACGTCAAAATCAGCAGTGGTCTCATGATTGTGCTGCTGTGTCACGCGACATCTCTGTTAACGATCCTGTGTATGTGCTAAATTATGGTCAAGGTCCCAAGTGGGTTGCCGCTACTGTTACGGCCAAGGCGGGTAACAGAGTGTTTATTGTCAGGCTCAAGAATGGGCAAACATGCAGGAAACATGTTGATCAGATAAAGCTGCGGCACACGGATGAACTGGAACAAGTTGAGGAAGACACAATCAGTGACCAACAACTTACTCTCAGTCCTCAGAGAACTCCGCCGTCATCACTGAATCTGGACTTTCAATCTCTGACATGGTCATTGCCACTCTCATCAGATCAGCTACCCAGCCTCCAGGCATAACTGACTCAGAACGCTCGCCCAGAACTGGAGTTGAACTGAGACGATCAATTCGTGAGCGGAAAACCCCGGACTTAACTTGTAAAAAGACTGATACTAAGATCTTGAAGGGGGATGTTGTCATGTATGTATGCTTGGGGTTACTAGCCACCAGGGGACGCCACTGTCGGAGGTCATTGAGCTGTACGCACGTGTGTGCGGGCCAGGTATATAAAGGAAGCCACCATGTAATGCGGGCACTTTGGGCCTGAATAAAGTTGAGCCAGATTTGCACCTGAGTGAGTTCACAGTTTTCAGTCGATCGAGTTACTACATACATAACAGTTCCACTTGAGCCTCCTCTCATCTTTCCTCATCTAAATCTCAGCGTAACCTTCTATTCCCTTCTCCCTCATAGGCTTGTCTAACCTCCACTTAAATGCATCTATACTATTTGCTTCCACCACTCCCGGTGGGAGCAAGTTCCACATTCTCACCACTCTCCGGGTAAAGACGTTACTTCTGAATTCACTCTTTGAATTCTGGTTGACGATCTTATATTGATAGCCTCTAGTTTTGCTCTTCCCCACAATGTCTATCCCACCCCATCCCCCTGGCCATAACTCACTATCATATAGACACACTGGCCACTTGTTGCATTTTGGAGAACAATGCTCCTCTAGTTCTTTCCCCCCCCCCGCCCCCACCACCCACAGTGAACCGCCAACACGTCCAGGAAAGAAGATGAGAGGAGAAAGTTGTCAAAAAAAAAATAAGTACATTGTTCCAAAAACTTTAAGTTACCTAATGAACAAACCCATTTGAGCCTGTAAGAACATAAGAATTAGGAGCCAGGGGTAGACGATTCAGCCCCTCGAGCCTGCTCTGCCATTCAATGAGATCATGGCTGATCTTCAACCTCAACACTTCCCTGCCCGATCCCCAAATCCCTTGATTCCCTTAATATCCAAAAATCTATCGATCTCTGGCTTGAACATACTCAAAGACTGAGCCTCCACAGCCCCCTGGGGCAGAGAATTCCAAAGATTCACCACCCTCTGAGTGAAGAAGTATCTCTTCATCTCAGTCCTAAATGGCCGACCCCTTATTCTGAGACTGTGACCCCCCGGTTCTAGACTACCCAGCCCAGGGGGAAACATCCTCCCTGCATCTACCCTGTCAAGCCCTGTAAGAATTTTGTATGTTTCAATGAGATCACCCCTAAACTCTCGAGAGTATAAGCCAAGGGAGACGAAATTGCCCCCGGCCCGAAAACGCGGCGCACCTACTGTGTTTGGGCTGTTTTCACCGCCGCGGTGGATTTGGTGGCCTCTTGCGTGAAATTCCACTCTTTGGCTTTTTTTTTTGAGCGCGCCGCAAGTCGGTCATAATGGGGGCGGATGTGGGGGTGGGCGGAGTGTCTGCCGCTGTCACTCATCACCGTAGCACAGATGACGTCATCGCGCTGGCGACCCTTCACTTAAAGGGGAGAGCCGCTGTGAGCTCTGCATTTATTTTAGTTTGGTCCACTGGGTCACCAGGGAGGGTGCCAGGCTGTCGGTTGATGGCCCGGCCGAACCCGGGTGGGGGGGGGGCATAATTGTCGGGTTGCGCTGGTAGTCGGCCGACAAAAAAAAAATAAGATGGTGGCTGCGGCAATGTGCCCTCCCCTTTAATGGCAACCACACCGCCGTTTCACAAACATTGCAAGCACGGTGCACTGACAAAAAAAGTTGCCAGAGGCACCGAGCAGCGGCAGCCCGATTTTCCCCGCGGAATGTCGCGTTCGGGGGGGGGGGGGACATCAGCGGTGCGCGCTCTGATGACACACTTCGGACGGATCGGCAGCTGCGGGGCGGAAGTGGGGGGAAGCAGGTCACCTCCGGGATACCGCAGGAATGGAATTTTCAAAATGGCGGCCAATCCACGGAAAACCGGCGGCCATTCCACTCAGCCCCGTGGCCGCCGATTTCTGGCGGTAACAGGCTTTAAGGAAAGAGGCAATTTCAGCCTCCTGATCTGCTCAATCTCTTCTCATGGGACAATCCTCCCATCGCAGGAATCAGTCTGGTGAACCTTCGTTGCACTCCCTCTATGGCAGGTATATCCTTCCTTGGGTAAGGAGACCAAAACTGTGCACAATACTCCAGGTGTGGTCTCACCAGGGCCCGATATAATTGCAGTAAGACGTCTTTACTCTTATACTCAAATCCTCTTGTAATAAAGGCCAACATACCATTTGTTTTCTTAATCGCTTGCTGTACCTGCAGGTTAACTTTCAGTGATTAGTGTAGAAGGACACCCAGGTCCCTCTGAACACCAACATTTCCCAATCTCTCACCATTTAAAAAATACTTTGGTAGGAAAAATAGAAAAGCAAAGTGAATAACTTCACATTTCTCCACATTATATTCCATTTACCATGTTCTTGCCCACTCACTTAGCCTGTCTATATCCCCTTGAAGCTTAGGGTTCCTAGTGGTATAAATGAGATCCAGCAGGGTTCCTTCTTCTTAGGCGGCCCCTCGAATCGAGGATGCCTTGCTTCCACGCCAAAAAGGGATGAGTTCAGTGAGTTCACCGATGCATTCACAGGGGCCATAGCTAACACATTTGTTGGAATTTTTTGAGGAAGTGACCCAGTTAGTGTATGAAGAAAGTTGCGTATAATCTTGACTTTCACAAGACCCCTCACAGAAAATGTGTGGTGAAGGTGAAGGCTTGCGGAATCCAGGATAAGCAGGTAGAAGATTGGATATTGGAAAGCAGACAGTAGTCAGATATAAAAATAGTTCAAGTTCAGACCACACCTGGAGTACTGCGTACAGTTTTGGTCTCCTCATATACTTGCATTGGAGGCAGTTCAGAGAAGGTTCACTTGGTTGATTCCTGAAATGAAGGAGTTGACTTTTTTTGAAGAAAGGTTGAGCAGGTTGGGCCTATACTCATTGGATTCTGAGGGGGCTCGACAAGGTAGATACTGAGAGGATGTTTCCAGTTGTGGAGGAATCTAGAACTAGGGGACATAGTTTAAGATTAAGGGGTCGCTCATTTAGAACTGAAATGAGGAAGAATTTCTTCTCTCAGACTGTCATAAATCTTTGGAATTCTCTGACCCAGAGAGCTATGGAGGCTGGATCATTGAAAATATTTAAGATGGGGATAGACAGATTTTTGAACAATAAGGAAGTGAAAGGTTATGGGGAGCGGGTAGGGAAGCGGAGCTGAGCCTAAGATCAGATCAGCCATGATCTTATTAAATGGCGGAGCAGGCTTGAGGGGCCAAATGGCCTACTCCTGCTCCTATTTCTTATATTCTTATGGGAAACTGTGACTGGTGGAGCCACATGAAGATTAGTCTTTGGTCCTCACCTATTCAACCAGCTCCATTGCTCCTTTGGGCGGGCCACATTGTCCGCATGCCCGACACAAGACTCCCAAAGCAAGCGCTCTACTCGGAACTCCTACACGGCAAGCGAGCCCCAGGTGGGCAGAGGAAACATTCCAAGGACACCCTCAAAGCCTCCCTGATAAAATGCAACATCCCCACTGACACCTAGGAGTCCCTGGTCAAAGACCGCCCTAAGTGGAGGAAGCGCATCCGGGAGGGCGCTGAGCACCTCGAGTCTTGTCGCCGAAAGCATGCAGAAAACAAGCGCAGGCAGCGGAAGGAGCGTGCGGCAAACTGTCCCACCCACCCTTTCCTTTGACTACTGTCTGTCCCACCTGTGACAGAGACTGTAATTCCCGTATTGGACTGTTCAGTCACCTAAGAACTCACATTTTAGAGTGTAAACAAGTCTTCCTCGATTTCGAGGGACTGCCTATGATAATGATGAATGAACTCAAAGGTATTATAAGCAGAATGTCCACATTTGCTGATTTTAAATTGTGTGGCAAAATAAGAAGTCCCTTAGCAGAGGGGTCAACAATCAGGAAGTATAGATTTGAAGCAATTGGTAGAAGGGTTACAGGGGAGTCGAGGAGAACATTTTTCACCCAGAGGGTGGTGGGGGTCTGGAACTCACTGATTGAAAGGGTGGTAGAGGCAGAAACCCTCACCACATTTAAAAAGTGCACTTGAAGTGCCGTAACCTACAGGGCTACGGACCAAGAGCTGGAAAGTGGGATTAGGCTGGATAGCTCTTTGTCGGCCGGTACGGACACGATGGGCCGAATGACCTCCTTTTCTGCTGTAAAATTCCATGAAGTCCTGAAGAGGTCTAGATAATTTAAATTAGGTGGTATGGTAGCATAGTGGTTATGTTACTAGATTAGTAATCCCAAAGCTTCAACTAATAATCCAGGGACATGAGTTCAAATCCCACCACGGCAGCTTGGGAATTTAAATTCAGATAATTATATAAAAAAACATTTTTTTAAAAGCTAATATCATTAATGGTGACCATGAAACTACCGGACTGTCGGAAAAAACCAACTGGTTCACTGATGTCCTTTAGGGAGGGAAATCTGCCGCCCTTACCCGGCCTGGCCTATATGTGACTCCAGACCCACAGTAATGTGGTTGACTCGTAACTGCTCTCTGAAATGGCCCAGCGAGACACTCAGTTATACCAAACCGCTACAACAATGCCAGCGCTGTGGGAGTACCTTCACCACGCGGACTGCAGCGGTTCAAGAAGGCAGCTCACCACCACCTTCTCAAGGGCAATTCGGGACGGGCAATAAATGCTGGCCTTGCCAGCGATGCTTACATCCTGTGGACGAATAAAAAAAAACAATAGATTTACAAGTACTTATCTTCTGAGTATTTAAGTGGCAAATAGCATTCAAACTTCAAGGTGATCTCCATAGTGATAAAAAATCATACTATGAGCAGTCAGTGAGGTGCAGCCTTATCCAGACAATTGAACAGAAGGGTTTGAATGATATAATTGGCTTCTCCTGAAATGTCTGCATGATTTTAAGCAGTGACTGACAAGCCAAATCAATAGCAGGGTAGGTGGTTAGGTAGATACAGTATAAGTCCTAGAATGTAACCGTAATGCTCCACATTTTAATGAAACATTTTAATGATGGTACATGCATAGTATCTCTAGTCATTGAATCTGGTATCTAGAAATGTCACATTTAAAGCTTATCCAATTGTTTCTCCCAATTACAGATGTCAACATTTATCTTTGAGACGTGGCAATATTTTAGATTCAGAGTTGTAAAATGATATTTATATGAGGGCCGTCAAGTATATCACAGCCAAGATCTTTTCGATGCATTCACCCAGTGATGCAATAGATCGGCATAAACCTTCCTGTGACATGGAGGAGGAGGGAACGGATTCACAGCGTAATTTCTCTTGTGGTGAACCTCCTGATTTCAGCTGGGAGAATGAAATGATGAATCAGTCAGGCCACTCTGTGATTCCCAAGGTTGGTTACAGAGCATTATTGGAATTGGCTTGAAAGCTGGCCAAATGGCCACTCTCTTGGCCAGGTGATTGCTACAGAGGGTAAAAATAACAGTTTAAAGAAAACTCTATAACCCATAGCGCTGGCAAAGTTTTAATATATTCCTTTCTTACATTAATAAGAGATTTTAAAACCACCTTAAAAGAACTCACGATTTATTTCAAAGCAGCCTTTTATGAAAAGTCCTCCGAATTACAAAATGGTGTCCATACCGCTGGGTTAAGGTCAGCTGAGCGCAGCTTTTCTTGAACGTCTTTTTGGGCGGGCGATCATTTGGCGGGTATATGGGCGAGATGCTGAAAGTAACTCTCGGCGATAATCTGGGCAGTATTTGGGCGTTAGTTTCCATTATAAACCGTCTTCTAGGTGGGGCACGAGTGATGGCATCAGATTTTAAAAAGAAAATATGGGGGGAGCGGTTCAGCTAATCCCCGGTGTTAACTGTATGCCGAAAGTTACACCGGCGATAAATGAGCGATAATTGGGCATTAGTTTCCGTTTTTACCCATATGGGCGTTAAACGCAATCTCAGCGATTAACTGGGCGATCCCGATGGAAAATCTAGCCCATAGTGTCAGCTGTGGCTCAGCGGGTAACACCCTCGCCTCTGAGGCAGAAGTTTGTGGGTTCAAGTTCCACTCCAGGGACTTAAGCACATAAATCCAGGCTGACACTCCCAGTGCAGTGCTGAGGGAGTGCTGCACTGTCAGAGATGACGTCTTTCGAATGTGATGTTAAACCGAGGCCCCGCCTGCACTCTCAAGTGGATGAAAAAGATCCCATGGTACTATTTCAAAGAAGAGCAGGGGAATTATCCCCGGTGTCCTGGCCAATATTTATCCCTCAATCAACATCACAAAAACAGATTATCTGGTCATTGCCACATTGCTGTTTGTGGGAGGGAGCTTACTGTGGGCAAATTGGCTGCCATGTTTCCGACATTACAAAAGTACTTCATTGGCTGTAAAGCGCTTTGAGACGTCCGGTGGTCGTGAAAGGCGCGATATAAATGAAAGTCTTTCTTTCTTTATGCACAAAACATAAAGAAAACCACGTGTACTGAAAGTATGAATGGCTGCCTATATATATTTCAGATCTCCCCATGCAGGCAACTTTTTTGACACTATCCTTCCAACTGATGATCTGATCTAGGGGGAACAGTCTCAGCATAAGGGGTTGGCCATTTAAGACTCAAAGGGTTGTGAATCTTTGAAATTCTCTACCACAAAGGGCTTTGGATGCTGAGTCATTGAGTACATTCAAGGCTGAGATCGATAGATTTTTGGGCTCTCGGGGAATCAAGGGATATGGAGATCAGGCAGGAAAGTGGAGTTGAGGTCAAAAATCAGCCATGATCTTATTGAATGGCAGAGCAGGCTCGAGGGGCCAAATGGCCTACTCCTGCCTCTATTTCTTATTATCTTATGACTGTGTGCAGATTAAGTAATAAAATGGAATTAGTGGGAACTAGATATTGGAGGAATGTTTTTAAGTTACAAAGAATATTCACTGAATTTATAGGTCTGTCTGTACAATATTTTGCTAAATTTAGAATCTTGTCCCCATTGAGATGATGGTTCTATTGAGAGATGCAATGTTAATCCAAATTGAATTGAGTCTCTGTCCCATTTGCACAGTTTCTTTAATCTGAACCAGATCAAACACCAGTTGAACTTTGCAGTACATGTCCGAGCTGAAACCTGAATTAGGGACTGTATACTCATTTTGATTCTAAGCCACTTATTTCTGGCCTCATTGAAAAGCAAGACCATATTGCAAAGGGACTGGAGGTGAAATGATACGCATGCTCTAAGATGTAATTCAATGTACAGCACTGTAAATTCTGATTCATTCAGATAGCCTGCAAATACTGTGGGCTAGAACCTCCACTTTTTTCGCATGCTTAATGCCCACTTAACGCTCATTTTTACCGCTGAAATAACGTATAACGCCCATATATCGCCCATTTTGTCACAAAATGGAAACTGACGGGCTTTTTTAGGAGACTTATCGGCGAGCGTTATTTTCCCAACGCCGGGAAAAAAATATTACCGCCCGCCCACTTTTTTTGGGCATTATCAGCAGACTGGGCGAAATCAACGCCCATTATATCGCTCAGCGTTACTTTCCGCACGGAATTAAGGCCGAGATTTAATATGAACGCCCGCCCATTGTTTTTTTGTCGTAAAGAGCATATTTACCCAAACTAGCGGCCATGGTGATCATTCATCATCAATTTCACCACCTCGCACACATATCGCCCACAATATCGCTTGCTCGAAAAACCGCTCTCAAAAGTGGAACTAACCGGAACGAACGCCAGTGGTGTGGCTGGCATTTGTTTAATCCCACTCTTACATAAGGAGCTGATATCGGAAAGATTTGCCTGAAAGAGAGCTGATGTGAGTGACAACGCTGATACATCGTTGTGTGTGTGCAGCTCAGACATCAATGGTGCCCATCACCTTGGTGCCAGTTAAAGTTTACGTTCATTGGTGTTAAGTTGTATTTAACCCTTTCATGGTAAGGAATCACCAGTGTGTACCGGTCCAGCTATCTGAGACAATGCACAACAAGGTTATGTTCAATAACAAAAGTTTAATACCAACATTGGTCTGAAATCACAAGTATCACAGCCAATAACACCCAACCCCCGCCCACACCCCACTTTTTCCACCATTGACATAAATCACATTTTCAACACATCCAGCAACACCGAATACAAAGGAAAAGCAGGAACATGGTCCCCAGCCCCCATACATTGCAACAAATTGCATACACCCAGATGGAGATATAACACAGCCATCACCTGCGCATGCACCTCACTTTCCTTCCCCCCCCTCTCCTTATTCTCCTCACCTCTACCTCTTCCCCTCCTCACTCCATGGCGGCTGGCCGAGGAGCTCCTCAGGCGGTGCCTCATTGGGGGGATGAAGGCAGATGCGGTCATTGCACGGGTACTGGAGCGGGGGGTGCCGAGGGGGCAACATTCTCTGATGCAGAAGCAGGATGTTGGTCCTTGCTCTCATCTGTTGTTATCAGTGGTGGTGCGGAACCCAGGGGTGGAGTGCCGCGCTCTGGGACCACTGGGAGGGCTGTGGCAGCAGTGTTTCTGGCTATCGCATCCAGGGACTCCGCCATGCGCGGAACGTACTCGGTCATGGTGCCCAGGTGTCGGAATATGCCCCCCAAAGCTTCGAGAATCTGGTCACCAATGTCAACAGTCCTCCTGGACAACTGTACCATCTCCAGAGAGATGGTCATTTCGCGCTCGTGGAACAGACCTGCCGCGTCCACGAGGCCTCCACGGGGTCGGTGCCATCCTGGGGACAAATGGGGTGCCCTGTGGAGAGGTGCTTGGGACCAGTACCTCCAGAGTGGAGGCGGGAATGACCGGAGGACCACTAGATGGGGTGGAATGGCTTCTGGAGCATAGCGATGCAGGTTCTCATCCGTCGAGAACAGGCCCAGCGGATTGACGGGCGACAATCGGAGCTTCTCAGCACCAGATGTAGTAGGATCGTCCGTCGACTCCTGCCCCGCGCCCCCACCTTCTGGCCTCTGTGGCCTTGCCTGGGGCCGCGCTGCTGACTGAGCTGCAAAACACAATTGAGGTTATTAGAGAAGAAGGGGGTGCTAGGGTGACAAGGTGAGTCCAGCGCTTCACACAGCATATGCACGACAAAAGTACTTCTGCTCTCAAAATCATCGCAGACATCACATTTCATGACCATCAACACATTATGCATTGCAATGATTTTCATTAGGCCAGCATTATTCCTATGACAGTTTTAGAAATCATCTATCATTTATGATTGTTCAGATATGAGTTGGTGTGGCATCTGTTGACTTTGCATCACGCAATGGTGTAAGCTTTACTCACGTGGCATCACTTCAGGTGCGTCCATGGCTGTCTGGGTGTGCTTCCCCACGAGTGCGAGCACTCGCTCCTCCATCTCTGTGATGTTGCTGGGGATTGGTGGCCCCCCATCCGTTCGCCTCTGCACGGACCTCATCGTCGATAGCTTCTTCTGTAAAAGGTGACAGGACGACATGGCATGAGATCATTGTGTGATCCTTGCTAGATACTGTCAAAGAGACTGATACAACACATAACTGATAGATGTAATCATGGTTATTGTTATGTATGAATAAAGAGTCTGACTGGATACTGTGAGCTCAAAGTAAAGTGTGACCGTAGTCTTTTAATGCAGGTCTCCAGAGTGCCTCTCCAGCCTGTGAAGCCTCCTTAAGTACCTGTGTTCCCAAGGGATTGTGGAATCCCTTGGGACTCCAGGGGAAGAGCCCTGTGGTGGCTGTACAAGGTATATACAAGTTTACATATAAAAACAACACTTCCCCCCTCCCCGCTCTCCCCCCCCCCCTCCCCCCGCCAAAGTCAACAGTGTAACTATTTACAAGGTGATTCGATCTGGGGCCTTTCTTTCCCTGGTTGATCGTCTCGGTGCAAATGCTGGTTTTGGTGAATCATTTGTTGAGCCCTCGCTGTGCAGTTGGCCTTGCCGGGCTGCCTGGTGTGGTGAGTCCTGCTGGGCTGCTGCGGGTGATGGGTTCTGCTTCGTGGCCAACCGCAGTGTCGGTTGCCACTGGTGTATATGTTGGGGGTCAAAGAAGATAGGGTCCAAGGTGGGTTGCTCAGGATAGTCCATGAATCTCAGTTTGATTTGGTCCAAGTGTTTCCAGTGAATGAGTCCATTTGAAAATTTGACCCGAAACACCTTGCTCCCGTCTTTGGCCACAGTGGTGCCAGGAAGCCACTTGGGAACTAGTCCATAATTCAATACAAGTACAGGGTCACTGATTTCAATTTCGTGTGACACATTTGCACTATCATGATATGCACTTTGTTGAAGCCGCCTGCTCTGTACCTGTTCATGTAGATCAGGGTGAACTAATGAGAACCTAGTCTTAAGTGCCCTTTTCATGAGCAGTTCAGCAGGTGGAATCCCAGTGAGCGAGTGGGGTCTTGTATGGTAGCTAAGCAGGACTCGGGATAGGCGAGTCTGCAGTGAGCCTTCAGTTACCTTCTTCAAACCCTGCTTGATAGTTTGCACTGCTCTCTCTGCCTGACCATTGGATGCTGGTTTGAACGGGGCAGATGTAACATGTTTGATCCCATTACGGAATTAACTCGGCACTGGTAAAACATGGCCCGTTATCGCTCACAAGGACATCTGGTAGTCCGTGCATGGCAAACATGGCCCGCAGGCTTTCAGTGGTGGCAGCGGACGTGCTTGCTGACATTACCTCCCATTTAATCCATTTGGAGTACGCATCTACAACCCACAAGGAACATTTTACCCTGCATAGTCGACATGGACCCTGGACCATGGTTTGGAGGGCCAAGACCATAAACTTAGTGGCGCCTCCCTCGGTGTATTGCTTAACTGCGAGCATGTGTTACATCTATGCACGCAGGACTCTAAGTCCGGATCTGGCTACCACTTTCATCATTACAATGCCTAGGTGGGTACTGTGGAGGTCACTGATGAAAGTGTCTCTGCCCTTCTTGGGGACCACTATGCGATTGCCCCACAGAAGGCAGTCTGCCTGTATAGATATTTCATCTTTGCGCCACCGGTATGGCTTTATCTCTTCTTGCATTTCCACTGGGACACTGGACCAGCTCCCGTGAAGCACACAATTTTTTACTCGGGACAGTAAGGGATCCTGGCTTGTGCAGGTTCTAATCTGTTGGGCTGCAACGGGTGATTGCTCACTCTCGAATGCTTCCATAACCATGACTAAATCTGCGGGCTGTGCCATTTCCACTCCCGTGGTGGGCAATGGCAGCCTACTGAGAGCATCGGCGCAGTTTTCTGTGCCTGACCTGTGGCGGATGGTATAGTTGTATGCGGACAACGTAAGCGCCCATCTCTGGATGCGGCCGATGCGATGATATTTATCCCCTTACTCTCGGAAAACAGGGATATTAGTGGCTTATGGTCCGGTTACAATTCAAATTTTAGCCCAAACAGATATTGATGCATTTTCTTTACCCCATAGACACACGCTAACGCTTCTTTTTCAATCATGCTGTAGGCTCTCTCAACCTTAGACAGACTTCTGGATACATAAGCAACTGGTTGCAATTTCCCAGAATCATTAGCTTGTTGCAATACACACCCGATGCCATATGACGACGCATCACATGCTAGTACCAAACGATTACATGGATCATACAACACAAGCAATTTGTTTGAACATAACAATTTTCTAGCTTTTACAAAGGCATTTTCTTGGCTTTTGCCCCATACCCATTCATCTCCTTTACGCAGTAAGGCGTGCAGTGGTTCTAGCAGTGTGCTGAGACCCGGTAAGAAGTTACCAAAGTAGTTCAGGAGTCCTAGAAACGACCGCAGCTCCGTCACGTTCTGTGGCTTCGGTGCGTTCTCGATTGCCTCCGTCTTCGAATCGGTGGGCCTGATGCCGTCCGCCGTGATTCTTCTCCCCAGGAACTCCACTTCGGGTGCCAGGAAAACGTACTTCGAATGTTTTAACCTGAGCCCCACACAGTTGAGTCGACTAAGAACCTCCTCCAGGTTCTGCAGATGCTCGACTGTGTCCCGACCTGTAACCAAGATGTCGTCCTGGAAGACCACCGTGTGCGGGACAGACTTCAGTAAGCTTTCCATGTTTCTCTGGAATATCGCCGCGGCTGATCGAATTCCAAATGGGCATCTGTTATAAATGAAGAGACCTTTGTGCGTGTTGATGCAGGTGAGGCCCTTCAATAATTCCTTCAGCGCCTGAGTCATGTAAGCCGAGGTCAAGTCCAGAGTCTTTCCTTCCTCCAGCATAGCAAAAAGGTAGTTAGCCTTTGATAGTGGGTATTGATCTTGCAGGGAGAAACGATTGATAGTTACTTTGTAATCACCACAGATTCTGATGGTGCCGATACCCTTGATGACTGGAACAATCGGACTGGTCCACTCATTGAATTCGATCGGTGAAATGATGTCCTCTCTTTGCAGCGGTCTAGCTCGATCTCTACCCTTTCTCTCATCATGTACGGTACTGCTCTCACCTTCTGATGGATGGATCTGCACTTTTGCTCCTTGGAACTTCCCGATGCCTGGTTCGAACAGCGAAGGGAACTTGTTTAAGACCTAGGCACACAAAGTGTCGTCAGCGGACGAGAGCGCTTGGACGTCGTCCCAGTTCCAGCGTATCTTTCCCAGCCAGCTTCTGCCAAACAGCGTGGGACCATCGCCCGGTACCACCCAGAGTGGTAGCTTGTGCACCGCTCCATCGTAGGAGACCTTTACAGTAGCACTGCCGATTACGGGAATCAGTTCTTTTGTGTAAGTTCTTAGTTTCATGCGAATGGGATTCAAGACTGGCCTTGAGGCCTTGCTGCACCACAATTTTTTGAAAGTCTTTTTGCTCATAATGGACTGGCTCGCACCCGTGTCCAGCTCCACTGACACCGGGAGTCCATTTAGTGCATCCTTCAGCATTATCGGGGGACACTTTGTGGTAAATGTGTGCACTCCATATACCTCTGCCTCCTCGGTCTGAGGCTCTGGTTCGTCGTGATCTGCCGTGGATCTGTCCTCCTCTGCAACATGGTGGTTTGCAGGATTAACAGAGTTTGCAGCTCGCCTGCACATACGTTGAAGGTGTCCCATTGTTCCACAGCCCTTACAAACGTACCTTTTGAAGCGGCATGAATGGAAACGATGATCACCCCCACAGCTCCAACAAGGTGTTAATGGCCTCGCATTCATCACCCTTGATGGTGGACTCTGAGATATCTGCGGACGTGCAGCTGCAGGCATGTGGGGCCTGCCCTGTACGTTGCGATTTGAAAACAACATCACTTTGTTCACAGTACTTGTAGCAGCATTGTGTGCTGAGAGATTTGCTTAGTATTGTCACTGGTGGCAATGAACGCCCAGGCTGTTGTTATGGCCTTACTCAAGGTTGGGGTCTCTACAGTCAAAAGTTTGTGAAGTATCACTTCATGGCTAGTGCGAAGCATGAAAAAGTCTCTGAGCATGTGCTCCAAATGTCCTTCAAATTCGCAATATCCTGCAAGGCGTCTTAGTTCGGCGACATAACTCACCATGACCATGAGCTTGGTTAGGGAGGTGGGTTTTGAGGAGCGTCTTGGAGGGGGAGGGAGATGTTGAGGGGCGGAGAGGTTTGGGGAGGGAGTTCCAGGGCTTGGGGCTGACACAGCTGAGGGCACGGCCACCGATGGTTGAGCAGTTATAATGAGGGATGCTCAAGAGGCCAGAATTTGAGGAGCGCAGATATCTTGTGGGATTGTGGGTTGTGGGGCTGAAAATGATTGCAGAGATAGGGAGGGGTGAGGCCAAGGAGTAGTCCTTACTACTAGGGGGATCAAGGGGCATGGCGAGAAAGCAGGAATGGGGTACTGAAGTTGCATGTTCAGCCATGAACTCATTGAATGGCGGTGCAGGCTTGAAGGGCCGAATGGCCTACTCCTGCATCTATTTTCTATGTTTTCTATGTTTTCCTGGACTTCAGACCTTTTGTAGGTGTAGAACCGGTACCTCGCCATCAGATCGCTTTCCTTCGGGTTCAGCTGCTCCTGGACCAGTGTGCACAAATCATCGTACAATTTCTCTGTGGGTTTCGCTGGAGCAAGCAGATTTTTCATGAGGCCATACGTTGGTGCCCCGCAGACGGTGAGGAGAATCGCCCTTCGTTTGGCAGTTTCGCTTCTCCTTCCAGCTCATTGGCCACGAAGTATTGGTCGAGTCGCTCCACGAAGGTTTCCCAAGCATCTCCCTCCGAGAATTTCTCCAGGATGCCCACTGTTCTCTGCATCGTTGGGTTCATCATCTGTATCTCATCGCCAGTTGTTATGTATGAATAAAAAGTCTGACTGGATACTGTGAGCGCAAAGTAAAGTGTGACCTTAGTCTTTTATTGCAGGTCTCCAGAGTGCCTCTCCAGCCTTTGAGGCCTCCTTAAGTACCTGTGCTCCCAAGGGATTGTGGGATCCTTTGGGACTCTAGGCGATGAGTCCTCTGGTGGCTGTACAAAGTATATAAAAGTTTACATATATAACAGTTATTATGATTATTATCATTCTTTACCTAAAGACGTACATCGTGACCGCAGGCTTTGAGTGAAAAATTCCCGGTAAATGTGCAAGACCTCACATCTGCAGATAGTCACTCATGACTGTTACAAATCAAATTATATAAATACATAAGTACATGTAACTCAATGTAATACTTATTCTTGCGGATCCCACAAGGTCGTTCCATCGTTTGCGGCATTGGTTGCCCTCACGCATCTCGTTGGTCGCCGACGTGACCACCTCTGTTATCTTGGTCCATATCCTCTGGTAGGCCTTTGGGGTGGGCTTCCCACGCCCTCCCTGTGTCAAATCATCCCAACGTAACTCGACCTCCTGCAGGAGGGAGGCATTTGCCTCGTCCGAGAACCGCCTGGCTCTTTTGCGGCCCTCCAATGTGCTCCTCTCCCACCTCACTGTTCTCGCTAGCGTCAGTCTCCACAGCATGCTGTGATGCTTCCTCCTCTCCCTCCATTATAGGGCAAATTCGGTCAAATATGTGGCTGGTAACAGCTAATTTTTGTTTGCCTACTTGCTGTTAAGCTCTAAAGTCTCCCTCCTTCCTCCCAAAGCAGCCACACCACACCCAGCCACACGGTCAATCCCTTTGAGCTCCCTCTCTCACTCTGTCTCCTCTTCTGCGCATGTCATGATGACCCTTGACCTCCGGAATCGTGGGAATTGAGCGTTACCATGCCGTTGCTAAGGACGGCTACACTTTACGGTAGAAGGTCAAAAAAATTTTACGCTACCGCCCATTTGATATCGCTCGCAGTAACACCCGTTTTCAAAAATGTAAACTTAGGTGTTTTGAGAATGGGCGAGAAGCCGGCGATCTGAAAACCCTTTTTTACTGCCCACACCGGAAATAACGGCCATTTTTGGGCAATAAGCACAAAAGTGGAGGTTCTAGCTCTATGTAATTTATCCTCCTGTGAAAAATATTACAAGTCATTGAAAACACTAACGAGAATCTGGGTCAAAATCCTGGAACTCCCTCCCTAACAGCACTGTGGGAGCACCTTCACCACACGGACTGTAGCGGTTCAAGAAGGCGGCTCACCACCACCTTCTCAAGGGCAATGAGGGATGGGAAATAAATGCCGGCCTTGCCAGCGACGTCCACATCCCAGGAACTAATAAGCAAATAAATCGCGATTGAAGGAAGAGCAGCAGTGGTTCTGGGTACACAAAATTGGCCGGAGTCTTTATAAAAACATAAAAACACCATAAATCCCCATGGTGTAAATGAGACTTCAAAGACACATCAATAAGGACTGGAGGAGAACCTTCTGCTCCTCTTGTCTGAGACTCTGATAGCTCAATAAACTAACAGAGCCTGATGGAGTGGAGTCTCGGCGAGCTCACTGTCTGCATCCATTCTCAGATGGTTTGAGGCGGTATGGGTTTCCCCAGGTGGCTTTTATTAGAGCCCACGAATCCCATTGGAAACCCAAGAACATGGTTCAGGCTGCACTATCGAAACAAGCAGAATGTCCTGGAAATAATGTAATTTCAGAAAGAATTGATTTTGAAGACGCAGAAATTTCAGATTCCTAATCTGAGCGCCTTAGAAATGTCTGCCAATTATCATTATGTTCAATTTTCAGCACTTTAGTACAAAACAGAGAAGCACGTGAACACTACAGATGGTAGCGAATTATATTGATAGTGTCTGTCGACGACAGTCTGATTGGTCCCGAAGGGATTAGGAGTGCAGGCAACAGTTAATCAAGCAGCAGACTGCAGGGTTTTTCCGCCCAGAATTCAGAGATAATGACAGGGCCAAGCGAGCAACGTGAAATAGATTTCAGTGGAAGGAACAGACACAGCTGCTTGACCTACCGATAGGCCGCTTCTAGTGAGGGAAGCAATTTACCTCAATCTAATGCAGAAGAAACAACAGCTAAGTATTTCACACCTAACCATGGGGCGGATTAACCATGGGGCGGATGGGGATGCAGCCCCCGGCCCATCAAATAAATGTAGGTATAAAATATAAGGCCTCCCAAATCGGCTGAATAGAATCGACAATAACAGAGGAATAACAAGGCCGAGGAAAATAGATTCACTTGTCTATACCTATATCATCATCATCATAGGCAATCCCTCGGAATCGAGGAAACATAGAAAATAGGTGCAGGAGTAGGCCATTCGGCCGCTCGAGCCTGCACCGCCATTCAATAAGATCATGGCTGATCATTCCCTCAGTACCCCTTTCCTGCTTTCTCTCCATACCCCTTGACCCCTTAGCCGTAAGGGCCATAGCTAACTCCCTCTTGAATATATCCAATGAACTGACATCAACAACTCTCTGCGGCAGGGAATTCCACAGGGTAACAACTCTCTGAGTGAAGAAGTTTCTCCTCATCTCAGTCCTAAAGGGCCTACCCCTTATCCTAATACTGTGTCCCCTGGTTCTGGACTTCCCCAACATTGGGAACATTCTACCCGCATCTAACCTGTCCCGTCCCGTCAGAATCTTATATGTTTCTACGAGATCCCCTCTCATCCTTCTAAACTCCAATGTATAAAGGCCCAGTTGATCCAGTCTCTCCTCATATGTCAGTCCTGCCATCCCGGGAAGCAGTCTGGTGAACCTTCGATGCACTCCCTCAATAGCAAGAACGTCCTTCCTCAGATTAGTAGACCAAAACTGAACACAATATTCCAGGTGAGGCCTCACCAAGGCCCTGTACAACTGCAGTAAGACGTCCGTATAGATATTCTATAGATATGTGAAGAGAAAAAGATTAGTGAAGACAAACATAGGTCCCTTGCAGTCAGATTCAGGTGAATTTATAATGGGGAACAAAGCAATGGCAGACCAGTTGAACAAATACTTTGGTTCTGTCTTTGGAAGGAAGACACAAATAATCTTCCGGAAATACAAGGAGGCCGAGGGGCTAGTGAGAAGGAGGAACTGAAGGATATCCTTATTAGGCGGGAAATTGTGTTAGGGAAATTGATGGGATTGAAGGCCGATAAATCCCCGGGGTCTGATAGTCTGCATCCCAGAGTATTTAAGGAAGTGGCTCTTGAAATAGTGGTTGCATTGGTGATCATTTTCCAACAGTCTATCAACTCTGAATCAGTTCCTATGGACTGGAGGGTAGCTAATGTAACACCACTTTTTAAAAAGGGAGGGCGAGAGAAAGCGTGTAATTATAGACCGGTTAGCCTGACATCAGTGGTGGGGAAAATGTTGGAATCAATTATTAAGGATAAAATATCAGCGCATTTGGAAAGCAGCAACAGGATCGGTCCAAGTCGGCATGGATATATGAAGGGGAAATCATGCTTGACAAATCTTCTGGAATATTTTGAGGATGTAACTAGTAGAGTGGACAAGGGAGAACCAGTGAATGTGGTATATTTGGACTTTCAAAAAGTTTTTGACAAGGTCCCACACAAGAGATTGGTGTGCAAAATTAAAGCACATGGTATTGGGGTAATGTACTGACGTGGATAGAGAACTGGTTGGCAGACAGGAAGCAGAGAGTAGGGATAAACGGGTCCTTTTCAGAATGGCAGGCAGTGACTAGTGGGGTGCCGCAGGGCTCAGTGCTGGGACCCCAGCTCTTTACAATATACATCAATGATTTGGATGAAGGAATTGAGTGCAATATCTCCAAGTTTGCAGATGACACTAAACTGGGTGGCGGTGTGAACTGAGAGAGGGACGCTAAGAGGCTGCAGGGTGACTTAGACAGGTTAGGTGAGTGGGCAAATGCATGGCAGATGCAGCATAATGTGGGTAAATGTGAGGTTATCCACTTTGGGGGCAAAAACGCGACGACAGAATATTATCTGAATGGTGGCAGATTAGGAAAAGGGGAGGTGCAACGAGACCTGGGTGTCATGGTTCATCAGTCATTGAAAGTTGGCATACAGGTGCAGCAGGTGGTAAAGAAGGCAAATGGTACGTTGGCCTTCATAGCTAGGGGATTTGAGTATAGGAGCAGGGAGGTCTCACTGCAGTTGTACAGGGCCTTGGTGAGGCCTCACCTGGAATATTGTGTTCAATTTTGGTCTCCTAATCTGAGGAAAGACGTTCTTGCTATTGAGGGAGTGCAGCGAAGGTTCACCAGACTGATTCCCGGGATGGCCGGACTGACATATGAGGAGAGACTGGATCAACTGGGCCTTTGTCAAGCATGATTTCCCTTTCACAGATCCATGCTGACTTGGACCGATCATGTCACCTCTTTCCAAATGCGCTGCTATGATATCCTTAATAATTGATTCCATCATTTTACCCACTATTGATACCAACGGGAACAAAGAAATGGCAGACCAATTGAATAAGTACTTTGGTTCGGTATTCACCAAGGAGGACACAAATAACATTCCGGATATAAAAGGGGTCAGAGGGTCTAGTAAGAAGGAGGAACTGAGGGAAATCCTTATTAGTCGGGAAATTGTGTTGGAGAAGTTGATGGGATTGAAGGCCGATAAATCCCCAGGACCTGATGGACTGCATCCCAGAGTACTTAAGGAGGTGGCCTTGGAAATAGCGGATGCATTGACAGTCATTTTCCAACATTCCATAGACTCTGGATCAGTTCCTATGGAGTGGAGGGTAGCCAATATAACCCCACTTTTTAAAAAAAGGAGGGAGAGAGAAAGCAGGGAATTATAGACCGGTCAGCCTGACATCGGTAGTGGGTAAAATGGTGGAATCAATTAGTAAAGATGTCATAGCAGCGCATTTGGAAAGAGGTGACATGATAGGTTCAAGTCAGCATGGATTTGTGAAAGGGAAATCATGCATGACAAATCTTCTGGAATTTTTTGAGAATGTTTCCAGAAGAGTGGACAAGGGAGAACCAGTTGATGTGGTGCATTTGGACTTTAAGAAAGCTTTTGACAAGGTCCCACACAAGAGATTAATGTGCAAAGTTAAAGCACATGGGATTGGGGGTAGTATGCTGACGTTGATTGAGAACTGGTTGTCAGACAGGAAGCAAAGAGGAGTAAATAGTACTTTTCAGAATGGCAGGCAGTGACTTGTGGGGTACCGCAAGGTTCTGTGCTGGGGCCCCAACTGTTTACATTGTACATTAATGATTTAGATGAGGGGATCAAATGTAGTATCTCCAAATTTGCGGATGACACTAAGTTGGGTGGCAGTGTGAGCTGCGAGGAGGATGCTATGAGGCTGCAGAATGACTTGAATAGGTTAGGTGAGTGGGCAAATGCATGGCAGATGAAGTATAATGTGGATAAATGTGAGGTTATCCACTTTGGTGGTAAAAACAGAGAGACAGACTATTATCTGAATGGTGACTGATTAGGAAAAGGGGAGGTGCAACGAGACCTGGGTGTCATGGTATATCAGTCATTGAAAGTTGGCATGCAGGTACAGCAGGCGGTGAAGAAGGCAAATGGCATGTTGGCCTTCATAGCGAGGGGATTTGAGTACAGGGGCAGGGAGGTGTTGCTACAGTTGTACAGGGCCTTGGTGAGGCCACACCTGGAGTATTGTACACAGTTTTGGTCTCCTAATTTGAGGAAGGACATGCTTGCTATTGAGGGAGTGCAACGAAGGTTCACCAGACTGATTCCCGGGATGGTGGGACTGACATATCAAGAAAGACTAGATCTAATGGGCTTGTATTCACTGGAGTTCAGAAGAATGAGAGGGTATTTCATAGAAACTTTTAACATTCTGATGGGTTTAGACAGGTTAGATGCAGGAAGAATGTTCCCAATGTTGGGGAAGTCCAGAACCAGGGGTCACAGTCTAAGGATAAGGGGTAAGCCATTTAGAACCGAGATGAGGAGAAACTTCTTCACCCAGAGAGTGGTGAACCTGTGGAATTCTCTACCACAGAAAGTTGTTGAGGCCAATTCACTAAATATATTCAAAAAGGAGTTAGATGTAGTCCTTACTACTTGGGGGATCAAGGGGTATGACGAGAAAGCAGGAATGGGGTACTGAAGTTGCATGTTCAGCCATGAACTCATTGAATGGCGGTGCAGGCTCGAAGGGCCGAATGGCCTACTCCTGCACCTATTTTCTATGTTTCTATGTTTATACATTGGAGTTTAGAAGGATGAGAGGGGATCTCACAGAAACATACAAGATTCTGACGGGACAGGACAGCTTAGATGCGGGTAGATTGTTCCCGATGTTGCGGAAGTCCAGAACCAGGGGACGCAGTCTTAGGATAAGGGGTAGGCCCTTTAGGACTGAGATGAGGAGAAACTTCTTCACTCAGAGAGTTATTAACCTGTGGAATTCCCTGCCGCAGAGAGTTGTTGATGCCAGTTCATTGGATATATTCAAGAGGGATTTAGATATGGCCCTTATGGCTAAAGAGATCAAAGGATATGGAAAGAAAGCAGGAAAGAGGTCCTGAGGGAATGATCAGCCAATATCTTATTGAATGGTGGTGCAGGCTCGAAGGGCCAAATGGCCTACTCCTGCACCAATTTTCTATGTTTCTATCTTTCTATGTTTCTATGTTTCTCTGCTCTTATACTCAAATCCCCTAGCTATGAAGGCCAACATACCATTTGCACCTCCCCTTTTCCTAATCTGCCGCCATTCAGATAATATTCTGTCTTCGCCTTTTTGCCCCCAAAGTGGATAACCTCACATTTATCCACATTATACTGCATCTGCCATGCATTTGCCCACTCACCTAACCTGTCCAAGTCACCCTGCAGCCTGCTCGCATCCCCCTCACAGCTCACACCGCCACTCAGTTTAGTGTCATCTGCAAACTTGGAGATATTACACTCAAGTCCTTCATCCAAATCATTGATGTATATTGTAAAGAGCTGGGGTCCCAGCACTGAGCCCTGCGGCACTCCACTAGTCACTGCCTCCCATTCTGAAAAGGATCCATTTATCCCTACTCTCTGCTTCCTGTCTGCCAACCAGTTCTCTATCCACATCAGTCTATTACCCCCAATACTATGTGCTTTGATTTTGCACACCAATCTCTTGTGTGGGACCTTGTCAAAAGCCTTTTGAAAGTCCAAATATACCACATCCACTGGTTCTCCCTTGTCCACTCTACTAGTTATATCCTCAAAAAATTCCAGAAGATTTGTCAAGCATGATTTCCCTTTCATAAATCCATGCTGACTTGGTCCGATCCTGTCACTGCTTTCCAAATGCGCTGCTATTTCATCTTTAATAATTGATTCCAACATTTTCCCCACCACTGATGTCAGGCTAACCGGTCTATAATTACCCACTTTCTCTCACCCTCACTTTTTAAAAAGTGGTGTTACATTAGCTACCCTCCAGTCCATAGGAACTGATCCAGAGTCGATAGACTGTTGGAAAATGATCACCAATGCATCCACTATTTCTAATGCCATTTCCTTAAGTACTCTGGGATGCAGACTTTCAGGCCTCGGGGATTTATCAGCATTGAATCCCATCAATTTCTCTAACACAATCTCCCGCCTAATAAGGATATCCTTCAGTTCCTCCTGCTCACTAGACCCTCGTTCCCCTAGTACTTCCGGAAGGTTATTTGTGTCTTCCTTCCTGAAGACAGAACCAAAGTATTTGTTCAACTGGTCTGTCATTTCTTTGTTCTCCATTATAAATTCACCTGAATCTGACTGCAAGGGACCTATGTTTGTCTTCACTAATCTGTTTCTCTTCACATATCTATAGAAGCTTTTGCATTCAGTTTTTATGTTCCCAGCAAGCTTTTTCTCGTATTCTATTTCCCCCCTGTTAATTAAACCCTTTGTCCTCCTCTGCTGAATTCTAAATTTCTCCCAGTCCTCAGGTTTATTGCTTTTTCTGGCCAATTTATATGCCTCTTCCTTGGATTTAACACTATCCTTAATTTCCCTTGTTAGCCACGGTTGAGCCACCTTCCCTGTTTTACTTTTACTCCAGACAGGGATGTACTATTGCT
This sequence comes from Pristiophorus japonicus, assembly GCF_044704955.1. Taxonomy (NCBI): domain Eukaryota; kingdom Metazoa; phylum Chordata; class Chondrichthyes; family Pristiophoridae; genus Pristiophorus; species Pristiophorus japonicus. The sequence continues at coordinate 10,022,136 of NC_091990.1, forward strand.
GATGTTCATCCATGTGATCTTTAACTGTTTGCCATTGTCTATCCACCGTCAACCCTTTAAGTATCATTTGCCAGACTATTCTAGCCAATTCACGCCTCAAACCATCGAAGTTGCCTTTCCTTAAGTTCAGGACCCTAGTTTCTGAATTAACTGTGTCACTCTCCATCCTAATAAAGAATTCTACCATGTTATGGTCACTCTTCCCCAAGGGGCCTCACACAACAAGATTGCTAATTAGTCCTTTCTCATTACACATCACCCAGTCTAGGATGACCAGCTCCCTAGTTGGTCCCTCGACATATTGGTCTAGAAAGCCATCGCTAATACACTCCAGGAAATCCTCCTTCACCGCATTGCTACCAGTTTGGTTAGCCCAATCAATTACTGCTGTATCTTTTATTGCATGCATCCCTAATTTCTTGTTTGATGCTGTCCCCAACCTTACTGTTTGGTAGTCTGTACACAACTCCCATTAGCGTTTTATGCCCCTTGGTATTCCGTAGCTCCACCCATACTGATTCCACATCATCCAAGCTAATATCCTTTCTTACTATTGCATTAATTTCCTCTTTAACCAGCAATGCCACCCCGCCTCCTTTTCCTTTCTGTCTATCCTTCCTAAATGTTGACTACCCCTGGATGTTGAGTTCCCAGCCTTGGTCACCCTGGAGCCATGTCTCCGTGATGCCAATTACATCATACCCATTAACTGCTATCTGCGCAGTTAATTCGTCCAACTTATTCCGAATTCTCCTCGCATTGAGGCACAGAGCCTTCAGGCTTGTCTTTCTAACACACTTTGCCCCTTTAGAATTTTGCTGTAATGTGGCCCTTTTTGCTTTATGCCTTAGGTTTCTCTGCTCTCCATTTTTACTTTTCTTCTTTCTATCTTTTGCTTCTGCCCCCATTCTACTTCCCCCTGTATCCCTGCATAGGTTCCCATCCCCCTGCCATATTAGTTTAACTCCTCCCCAACAGCACTAGCAAACATTCCCCTAGGACATTGGTTCCGGTCCTGCCCAGGTGCAGACCGTCCGGTTTGTTTTGGTCCCAACTCCCTCAGAACCGGTTCCAATGTCCCAGGAATTTGAATCCCTCCCTTGTGCACCACTCCTCAAGCCACGTATTCATCTGAGCTATCCTGCGATTCCTACTCTGACTAGCACGTGGCACTGGTAGCAATCCTGAGATTACTACTTTTGAGGTCCTACTTTTTAATTTAGCTCCTAGCTCCCTAAATTCGTCTTGTAGGACCTCATCCCGTTTTTTGCCTATATCGTTGGTACCTATATGCACCACGACAACTGGCTGTTCACCCTCCCTTTTCAGAATGCCCTGCACCCACTCCGAGTCATCCTTGACCCTTGCACCACGGAGGCAACATACCATCCTGGAGTCTCGGTTGCGGCCGCAGAAACGTCTATCTATTCCCCTTACAATTGAATCCCCTATCACTATCGCTCTCCCACTCTTTTTCCTGCCCTCCTGTGCAGCAGAGCCAGCCACGGTGCCATGAACTTGGCTGCTGCTGCCCTCCCGTGATGAGTCATCTCCCTCAACAGTACCCAAAGCGGTGTATCTGTTTTGCAGGGGGATGACCGCAGGGGACCTCTGCACGACCTTCCTTGCACTGCTCTTCCTGTTGGTCATCCATTCCCTTTCTGACTATGTACACTTTACCTGCGGTATGACCAACTCACTAAACGTGCTATTCACGTCATTCTCAGCATCATGGATGCTCCAGAGTGAATCCACCCGCAGCTCGAGTGCCGCACTGCGGTCCATCAGGAGCTGCCCGCGGATACACTTCCCGCACACTTAGTCGTCAGGGACACCGGAAGCGTCCCTGACTTCCCACATAGTACAGGAGGAGCATAACATGTGTCCGAACTGTCCTGCCATGACTTAACCCTTAGATAAACTTAAATTGGCAACAACAGTGCTAAAATACTTACTGATAAAGAAAATAAAAAGAAAAACTACTTACCAATCACTTACCCCCTTGGCTGTGTCGTCACCTTTCAATTTCTTTCTACTTCTTTTTTGCCTCCCCGACTGCTGCTAATGGGCCTCTTGTAGGCCTCCCGACTCAACGCTGCTCCTCCTCCTCGATCTCCCGCTCTCCGACTGCCTTCAACTCTAAAAGTGAGTTCTCAGGTGACTGTACAGTCCAATACGGGAATTACAGTCTCTGTCACAGGTGGGACAGACAGTGGTTGAGGGAAGGGGCGGGTGGGGAGTCTGGTTTGCCGCACGCTCTTTCCGCTGCCTGCGCTTGGTTTCTGCATGCTCTCGGCGATGAGGCTCGAGGTGCTCAGCGCCCTCCCGGATGCTCTTCCTCCACTTAGGGCGGTCTTTGGCCAGGGACTCCCAGGTGTCAGTGGGGATGTTGCATTTTATCAAGGAGGCTTTAAGGGTGTCCTTGAAACGTTTCCACTGCCCACCTGGGGCTCGCTTGCCGTGTAGGAGTTCCGAGTAGAGCACTATATACAGAAGTACCTATATACACTAATGTACCGATATATCGAACAGAAAATGTACTAGTCTGTTTTATTTCACATGAGTATTGCAATGTTATCAGAACCAGAATATATACCTATTTGACACAGAATATATTTCATTGTTGAATATACCGGCCTATGTTTCCATACTCAGAATCAGAATCATACACGTCACGTAATGAACATGAACAAACATAACTATCAACCCATTGGGATCAGTTTGCCCCAGGCCCCAGGCCCTGTATCCGAGCCTGCCCCAGGCCCCAGGTCCCAGGCCCTGAATCCGAGTCTGCCCCAGGCCCCAGGCCCTGAATCCGAGCCTGCCCCAGGCCCCAGGTCCTGGGCCCTGAATCCGGCCCTGCCCCAGGCCCTAGGCCCTGAATCCAGCCCTGCACCTGAGTGTGACACAGTGATTGAAACACATGTTTTACCAATGTGAGATGGTTAATACAAGTGACATTTTATATTAAACATTTAATTCTGCATTTCTATTCCTGCACATTAAATTCCAATAATTACTGTAAGTTATAATTCCATATATATGTAATCTATATACATACAAGGTTCCATGCAAATATGGTTCCAGCACCTCCCGAACCCGCGACCTCTCCCCCTAGAAGGACAAGGGCAGCAGGCACCTGGGAACACCATCACCTCCAAGTTCCCCTCCAAGTCACCACACCATCCTGACTTGGAAATATATCGGCCGTTCCTTCATCGTCGCTGGGTCAAAATCCGGGAACTCCTTCCCTAACAGCACTGTGGGAGCACCTTCACCACACGGACTGCAGCGGTTTAAGGCGGCTCACCACCACCTTCTCAAGGGGCAATTAGGGACGGGTAATAAATGCCGGCCTTGCCAGCGACGCCCACATCCTGTGAATGTTTAAAAAAACACATGGCAGGGAGTGGATCACTGACATAATAGTTTACGGATGAGCACGGGAATGTTTCTGCTGTGAGGGATTGGTATTTAGATGTCCTGCTGTGCCTGATTGCAACAATGTTGATGTTCACTAGATCGTTGTCTGTGTCACTGTTGCGTCTTGAGTCGGCTTGTGTTTATTTTTTTTTCATTCTTCTCACCAATTTTCTCTTCCTCTTGCACTTTTCCCACACTACAGCAGCGGCTACACTCCAAAAAAGCACTTAATTGGCTGTAAATCGCTTTGAGACGTCCGGTGGTCGTGAAAGGCGCTATAGAAATGTAAGTCTTTCTTGTTTTAACGCGCCTGAAAGTATTGCTGTTCGCTCGGGCTCCGTTTCACCGGCGCTGGTCACCCTCTGGTACCTTTCCTCCGTGACCATTATTCATAAGTCAACTTAGTCGTTGAGTATTGGTGCACTATTCAACCACAGGGGGCGTCAAGTCAGATCCTGCTGTCACTCAATGCCCGCATGCGTTCCATCCTGACACTGTCAGCTGTCAGTGGACAACACCCTCGCCTCTGAGTCAGAAGGTTGTGGGTTCAAGTCCCACTCCAGACACTTGAGCACATAAATCTAGGCTGACACTCCGGCGCAGTACTGAGGGAGTGCTGCACTGTCGGAGATGCTGTCTTTCAGGAAAAGTTGTTAAGCCGAGACCCTGTCTGCCCTCGCAGGTGGACGTAAAAGATCCCATCGCTCTATTTTGAAGAAGAGCAGGGGAGTTATCCCTGGTGTCCTGGCCAATACTTATCCCTCAAACAACAGCACTAAAATAGATTATCACATTGCTGTTTGTGGGAGCTTGCTGTGCGCAAATTGGCTGCTGCGTTTCCTATATTACAACAGTGACTACACTGAAAAAAATACTTCATTGGCTGTGATGTACCGAGGATGTGAAAGGCGCTGTAGAAATGCAAGAGTTTCTTTTTTTTTCTTTTTGTTGAGGCCGGTCAGTGAATCCCTACTGTCACCTTAATTCAGATCAGCTAACTGCTAAAGCCAGAGATCAAACATGGGATCTTCTTCTGCTCTAGGACTCGGCGATTCAGTTGAGCCCACTGGAGGTGCACGTCTGTAGTGATGGAGCCTTTACACTTAGGGCTGGATTTTCGGTCTTCTGCTGCCCCTGTTTTCGCCCCGGAGGAGCGGCAATGACGGCGGTAAGCATTTCCGGGCGGGCGTCCAGCTTCCAGCGCCCCGCCGGGACTTTCAGGGCCGGTTTCGACGGGGCACATAGAAACATAGAAAATAGGTGCAGGAGCAGGCCATTCAGCCCTTCTAGCCTGCACCGCCATTCAATGAGTTCATGGCTGAACATGAAACTTCAGTACCCCCTTCCTGCTTTCTCGCCATAACCCTTGATCCCCCGAGCATTATCACCTGGGGGAGGCGAGCCGACGTGCAATGACCCTGGTTGCGACAACGGCTCGATTTTTGGCTGCCGCCCGACTCGTAGCGCTGCGTAGCGCCCCCTGGTGGGACCGCCTGTGGAAGCGGGCGGACCGAGCTGCAGCGGCCACAGTGAGGTAAGTAATGTCCACCTCAGGTAAGTGTCATTGGTTTTAATTTATTTACTGAGCGATTTATGTTGTGGCGCCGTGGGCTATGTGTTGGGAATATTTTTGGTGGGTTTTTTTTTCCAGATTTTCTTCCCCCTCAGGCCTCTCTCAGAGCGCTCCCAGGCCGGATGTTTAGCTCGGGATTTTCACTTGCTCAGCCGGTCTAGCGCCCTGAGAGAGGTGTCCAACGCCTCCCACAGCGCTCCGCCCCACACTCAGGGCCCAGCGGGCGAATTCTGCTGACTGAGGCGCAAACTGTTCCCGGGCGCAAACCTTACCGCCCCGCCGTAATTACCGCCCCGAAATGAGCAGAACCAAAAATCCAGCTCTAAACTTTTACTTGCTGGGATATTTGAATGAGATGCCTTTTCCAACACAAACTCAAAAGTTGTGTTATTGAAACCAAAATGAAAATATAGATTGACAGCTATCACAAAACGAACACTGTTATTTTTTTCCTGCCTTCGGTTTCTCCATGCACAACCGACGATTTCATGCTCAGAGATACCACTTATACTGAAATCGAAACTCTCTGATGTGACTTCCAATGCTGTATACAGAAAAATAAACCAGGCAATCAAAACATTAATTGTTGGAGAGAAGCTGCACGAGTCCCCATTTTGCCAGAGTCATTGATCTGTGGACAAAATCATTCATAGTTACACCTGCAGCTTCTGAAATAAGGCAGCAAAACTTGGGCCGAGATGTTAAACCGAGGCCCCGACTGCTCTCTCGGGTGGACGTAAAAGATCCCATGGCACTATTTCGAAGAAGAGCAGGAGAGTTATCCCCGGTGTCCTGGCCAATATTTATCCCTCAATCAACATCACGAGAAAAACAGATTATTTGGTCATTATCATATCGCTGTTTGTGGGAGCTTGCTGTGCTTAAATTGGCTGCTGCGTTTCCTACATTACAACAGTGACTACACTCCAAAAGTACTTCATTGGCTGTAAAGCACTTTGGGACATCTAGTGATTGTGAAAGGCGCTATATAAATGCAACTCTTTCTCTTATGTGGATAGGCTTACCTATTGTAGGTTGGAAAACACACTTTTAAATATATATTTTTTCTTTCTGACTGAACTGCTGATGTGTCAGATGTCTCTCACCCACCTTTTTCTATACTTATCATCATCGGCAGCATTTCGAGCCTGTGCTAATAGCTGCAGAGGTTTTTTTGCACCCCAATTTTCTGCTGTCTCCTGAAAGTGCTGACTTATGCTGGGGAACATTTCTGAAGGTGCCAGTAGCTCGCTGGTCCCTTCCCTCCACCCCCATTCCACCCCTGCCCCCCTCAATCTCAGCCGTATCAGCCGTGGCTTAGCTGGTAGCACCCTCGTCTCTGAGTCCGAAGGTTGTGGGTTCAAGTCCCACTCTGGGGACTCGAACACAAAAAATCTAGGCTGACATTCCAGTGCTGCACTGTGGGAGGTGCTGTCTTTCAGAATGAGATGTTAAATTGAGGCTCTGTCTGCTCTCTCAAGTGTGTGAAAAAGATCCCATGGCACTATTTCGAAGAAGAGCAGTGGTGTTATCCCTGAGAACATAAGAATTAGGAACAGGAGTAGGCCATCTTGCCCCTCGAGCCTGCTCCACCATTCAACAAGATCATGGCTGATCTGGCCGTGGACTCAGTTCCACTTACCCACCCGCTCCCCATAACCCTTAATTCCCTTATTGGTTAAAAATCTATCTCTGTGATACATTCAATGAGCTAGCCTCAACTGCTTCCTTGGGCAGAGAATTCCACAGATTCACAACCCTCTGGGAGGAGAAATTCCTTCTCAACTCGGTTTTAAATTGGCTCCCCCGTATTTTGAGGCTGTGCCCCCTAGTTCTAGTCTCCCCAACCAGTGGAAACAACCTCTCTGCCTCTATCTTGTCTATCCCTTTCTTTATTTTAAATGTTTTGAGAAGATCACCCCTCATCCTTCTGAACTCCAACGAGTAAAGACCCAGTCTACTCAATCTATCATCATAAGGTAACCCCCTCATCTCTGGAATCAGCCTAGTGAATCGTCTCTGTACCCCCTCCAAAGCTAGTATATCCTTCCTTAAGTAAGGTGACCAAAACTGCACGCAGTACTCCAGGTGCGGCCTCACCAATACCCTGTACAGTTGCAGCAGGACCTCCCTGCTTTTGTACTCCATCCCTCTCGCAATGAAGGCCAACATTCCATTCGCCTTCCTGATTACCTGCTGCACCTGCAAACTAACTTTTTGGGATTCATGCACAAGGACCCCCAGGTCCCTCTGCACCGCAGCATGTTGTAATTTCACCCCATTCAAATAATATTCCCTTTTACTGTTTTTTTTCCCAAGGTGGATGACCTCACATTTTCCGACATTGTATTCCATCTGCCAAACCTTAGCCCATTCGCTTAACCTATCTAAATCTCTTTGCAGCCTCTCTGTGTCCTCTACACAACCCGCTTTCCCACTAATCTTTGTGTCATCTGCAAATTTTGTTACCCTACACTCTGTCCCCTCTTCCAGGTCATCTATGTATATTGTAAACAATTGTGATCCCAGCACCGATCCCTGTGGCACACCACTAACCACCGATTTCCAACCCGAAAAGGACCCATTTATCCCGACTCTCTGCTTTCTGTTAGCCAGCCAATTCTCTATCCATGCTAATACATTTCCTCTGACTCTGCGTACCTTTATCTTCTGCAGAACCTTTTGTGTGGCACCTTATCGAATGTCTTTTGGAAATCTAAATACACCACATCCATCGGTACACCTCTATCCACCATGCTCGTTATATCCTCAAAGAATTCCAGTAAATTAGTTAAACATGATTTCCCCTTCATGAATCCATGTTGCGTCTGCTTGATTGCACTATTCCTATCTAGATGTCCCGCTATTTCTTCCTTAATGATAGCTTCAAGCATTTTCCCCACTACAGATGTTAAACTAACCGGCCTATAGTTACCTGCCTTTTGTCTGCCCCCTTTTTTAAACAGCGGCGTTACATTAGCTGCTTTCCAATCCGCTGGTACCTCCCCAGAGTCCAGAGAATTTTGGTAGATTATAATGACTGCATCTGCTATAACTTCCGCCATCTCTTTTAATACCCTGGGATGCATTTCATCAGGACCAGGGGACTTGTTTACCTTGAGTCCCATTAGCCTGTCCAGCACTACCCCCCGAGTGATAGTGATTATCTCAAGGTCCTCCCTTCCCACATTCCTGTAACCACCAATTTTTGGCATGGTTTTTGTGTCTTCCACTGTGAAGACCGAAGCAAAATAATTGTTTAAGGTCTCAGCCATTTCCACATTTCCCATTATTAAATCCCCCTTCTCAACTTCTAAGGGACCAACATTTACTTTAGTCACTCTTTTCCGTTTTATATATTGGTAAAAGCTTTTACTATCTGTTTTTATGTTTTGCGCAAGTTTACTTTCGTAATCTATCTTTCCTTTCTTTATTGTTTTCTTTGTCATTCTTTGCTGTCGTTTAAAATTTCCCCAATCTTCTAGTTTCCCACTAACCTTGGCCACCTTATACGCATTGGTTTTTAATTTGATCCTCTCCTTTATTTCCTTGGTTATCCACGGCTGGTTATCCCTTCTCTTACCGCCCTTCTTTTTCACTGGAATATATTTTTGTTCAGCACTATGAAAGAGCTCCTTAAAAGTCCTCCACTGTTCCTCAATTGTGCCACCGTTTAGTCTGTGTTTCCAGTCTCCTTTAGCCAACTCTGCCCTCATCCCACTGTAGTCCCCTTTGTTTAAGCATAGTACGCTCGTTTGAGACACTACTTCCTCATCCTCAATCTGTATTACAAATTCAACCATACTGTGATCACTCATTCCGAGAGGATCTTTTACTAGGAGATCGTTTATTATTCCTGCCTCATTACACAGGACCAGATCTAAGATAGCTTGCTCCCTTGTAGGTTCTGTAACATACTGTTCTAAGAAACAATCCCGTATGCATTCTATGAATTCCTCCTCAAGGCGATCCATGCGATTTGATTTGACCAATCGATATGTAGGTTAAAATCCCCCATGATTACTGCCGTTCCTTTTTCACATGCCTCCATTATTCCCTTGATTATTGCCCGTCCCACCGTGAAGTTATTATTTGGGGGGCCTATAAACTATGCCCACCAGTGACTTTTTCCTCTTACTATCTCTAATCTCCACCCACAATGATTCAACATTTTGTTCATTAGAGCCAATATCGTCTCTCACAACTGCCCTAATATCCTTTATTAACAGAGCTACCCCACCTCCTTTCCTTTCTTGTCTATCTTTCCGAATTGTCAGATACCGCTGTATGTTTAATTCCCAGTCTTGGCCACCCTGCAACCACATTTCTGTAATGGCCACCAAATCATACCCATTTGTAATGATTTGTGCCGTCAACTCATTTACCTTATTTTGAATGCTGCGTGCGTTTAGGTAGAGTGTTTTAATACTAGTTTTTAAACCGTAATTTTTATTTTTGACTCCTCCTGCAGCCCCTTTATATTCATACATATTGTCCCTTCCTATCACCTTGTGGTTTACATTTACCCCAGTGCTACTCTGCTCTATTGCCTCCTGCCTTTTGCATTCTTTCTTGGGGTCCTGTTCATCTGAGCTCTCACCCATTCTAACTAGCTCAGAGCCCTCTTCTGGGTTCCGAATACTCCTTGCATTGAGGCACCGAGCTTTCATGTTTGCCTTTTTATTACACTTTGCCCTTTAGAATTTTGCTGTACAGTGGCCCTTTTTGTTTTTTGCCTTGGGTTTCTCTGCCCTCCACTTTTACTCATCTCCTTTCTGTCTATTGCTTTTGTCTCCATTTTGTTTCCCTCTGTCTCCCTGCATTGGTTCCCATCCCCTTGCCATATTAGTTTAACTCCTCCCCAACAGCACTAGCAAACACTCCCCCTAGGACATTGGTTCTGGTCCTGCCCGGATGCAGACCGTCCAGTTTGTACTGGTCCCACCTCCCCCAGAACCGGTCCCAATGTCCCAGGAATTTGAATCCCTCCCTGCTGCACCACTGCTCAAGCCACGTATTCATCTGAGCTATCCTGCGATTCCTACTCTGACTAGCACGTGGCACTGGTAGCAATCCCGAGATTACTACTTTTGAGGTTCTACGTTTTAATTTAGCTCCTAGCTCCTTAAATTCATTTCGTAGGACCTCATCCCTTTTTTAACTATATCGTTAGTACCAATGTGCACCACGACAACTGGCTGTTCACCTTCCCTTTTCAGAATGTCCTGCACCCGCTCCGAGACATCCTTGACCCTTGCACCAGGGAGGCAACATACCATCCTGGAGTCTCGGTTGTGGCCGCAGAAACGCCTATCTATTCCCCTTACAATTGAATCCCCTATCACTATCGCTCTCACACTCTTTTTCCTGCTCTCCTGTGCAGCAGAGCCAGCCACGGTGCCATGAACTTGGCTGCTGCTGCCCTCCCCTGATGAGTCATCCCCTTCAACAGTACTCAAAGTGGTGTATCTGTTTTGCAGGGGGATGACCGCAGGGGACCCCTGCACTACCTTCCTTGCACTGCTCTTCGTGCTGGTCTTCCATTCCCTATCTAGCTGTGGACCCTTCACCTGCGGTAAGACCAACTCGCTACACATGCTACTCACGTTATTCTCAGCATCATGGATGCTCCAGAGTAAGTCCACCCTCAGCTCCAATTCCGCAACGCGGACCGTCAGGAGCTGCCCGCGGATACACTTTCTGCACACGTAGTCGTCAGGGACACCGGAAGTGATATCCTGGCCAATATTCATCACTAAAACAGATTATCTGGTCATTCACATTGCTGTTTGTGGGAGCTTGCTGTGCGCAAATTGACTGCCAAGGTTCCTACATTACAAAGGTGACTATGCTCCAAAACTACTTAATTGGCTGTAAAGCGCTTTGAGATGTCCGGTGGTCGTGAAAGGCGCTATATAAATGCAAGTCTTTCTTTCTTGCTAATGTCTACTGGTTATGGAGTCGAAGCTGCAGAATAATGACTTGTTTTGTAGAATAAAAATTTATTTCCTCCCATGTAATTTGTTCGTTCCTTAAGTTAACTCAACTAATTTTCTTTTCGGAATGATTTCAGCTTGATTTTGAATGATCACTTTCACGTCTTTTGCTCCCAGGTCACAGCCACGGTTAGGAACCACTTGTCAGTTGCTTCTGAGTCAGAGACTGACAAGAAGATGATTAGAAAATGGATACCATGGTTTTAAATGTTTCATGTCTGAAAATGGGCTATGGAATATGTAATTCAAAGCTGCCAGGTATGGCCACTCGCATGGAATTCTGATGTCGGCAAATCCTGGACATTTCACTGTGTCTCTCATTACAAGTGTTCCTGTATCTATGCAGTAATCTCTCCCCTGACATTAAATAACATTTGTGTATATTATAAGCAGCTACATTAAAATGTGAAATTCTTTTCACCATTTTCAATGGGGTGGGGGTGGCAGTACGGCAGCATAGTGGTTATGTTACTGGCCCAGTGATCCCAAGGGTTGGTCTGGTGATCCAGGGATGTGAGTTCCAATCCCACCACAGCAGCTGGGAAATTTGACAAACCTGGAATAAAAAACTAATGTCAGTAATGGTGACCGTGATAGTACTGGATTGTTGTAACAAACCTATGTCCTTTAGGGAAAGAAATCTTCCCTCCTTACTCAGTCTGGCCCAAATGTGACTCCAGACACACAGCACTGTGGTTGATTCTTAACTGCCCAATATGGTTCTCGAGGGCAATTAGCAATAAAGAAAAAGAAAGACTTGCATTTATATAGCGCCTTTCACGACCACCAGATGTCTCAGAGCGCTTTACAGCCAATGAAGTACTTTTGGAATGGGCAATAAATGCCGGCCCTGCTAGCGACACCCACATCCCATGAAGAAATGGGGCAGTTGCTTCTTTTGTCTGTGCGTACAGTAATGGTCCACCAGTTGCTCTGCTATTTCCCATTAATCTTCTGAAAAGTAAAGGAATGTGATGTAAATGGTCTGTCTGATGCTTAACTTGATTGTGAAAATCTGCTGTCATAGTTCGCAAGCAGGAGCAGGAACCCTGGCTGATTCTCCTTTCCTCTCTTCAGCCCAGGGTGGGGTGGGGTGGGGTGGATGGGTGGTGGTGGGGGAGGGCGGGGGGGAGTGGGGGGGGAATTGCGTCCAATTGCAGCGTTGCTCCAGCACAGATCAGCTGAGCCAAGACAGATCAAGGAGGCAGGCGTGCACACATTGGGTGAGATCTTGATCGGTCTTGGCAGTGATTCCACACGTAATCGGATAACCTGTCGACATTCATGGATCGGGACCAAGAGGTAGATACAGATCATTCAGCCCCATCTTGGCTCATTCATCCGGAATAAAACAAATGGCCATTCCCACCATCATGTCATCCAAATGGTTCTTTGATGGGCCCAAGGCTTGCGCCTCCTCTATCCCACCCGAAGACCCCTCAAAGTACTGATCACGCTCTACATGAAAAGTTCTCCCTGACATCTGTCCTACATTTTCCTTCGCCAGTTTTAATCTATGAACCTTTCTAGCGTCCTGACATACCCTGCAGTATAGTAGTGCTCCAAATTAACCTTAACTTTGCCTTGTAATACCTTGTGTAAGGCGTATGATCAATGGACTCAGCCCAGACCAGGAACAAGAATGTGTACAAAAGGTGAGAATAGATTGACGAGGATGTTGCCTGGACTGGAGAATTTTAGCGATGAGGAAAGATTGGATAGGCTAGGTTTGTTTTCTTTGGGACAGAGGAGGCTGAGGGGAGACTTAATTGAGGTGTATAAAATTATGAGGGGCCGAGGTAGAGTGGATAGGATGGACCCATTTCCCTTAGCAGTGGGGTCACTAACCAGGGGGTATAGATTTAAAGTAATTGATAGAAGGATTAGAGGGGAGTTGAGGAGAACCTTTTTCACCCAGAGGTTGATGGGGGGTCTGGAACTCACTGCTTGAAAGGGTGGTAGAGGCAGAAATCCTCATCGCATTTACAAAGTACTTGGATCTGCACTTAAAGAGCCGTAACCTACAGGGCTACGGACCTAGTGCTGGAAAGTGGGATTAAAGTGGATATCACTTTTTCGGCTGGTACAGACACGATGGGCTGAATGGCCACCTGCTGCAAATTTCTATGATTCTATGAGACCAGGAACAGGAATGTTCCCACAGGGTGAGAACAGGGTTGGACTTCTCTCTGACACTGTGCAATGAATAACCTTTCAAAGCTGTAGATTATTCTCATCCAGGTCTCCCTCCAGTTTGCTCCTAACGATCCATTGCATTTTTGTTCTTGGGTATTAATGTTAGCTTTGATTGGGTCTGTAGTCACCCAGGTTAGATTTGTCCCCATTCTTGTACATGGCTCATTTTCAGTTCGCCTCAACATTCATTTGCTCGCTTGTGGCGACTGTTAGTGTTTCACAAATTTCATCCCTAGTCTGTCTTAATCTTCTTCTAGGCAGTCCCTCGGAGTCGAGGATGACTTGCTTCCACACTAAAAGTGAGTTCTCATATGGCTGATGAGTCCTATGCGGGACCCACAGTTTCTGTCACAGGTGGGGCAGACGGTGGTTGAAGGAACGGGTGGGTGGGGTGCTTGGGTTGTGGAGCGCTCCTTCCGCTGTTTACGCTTGCTCTTGGCATAGAGCCTCGAGGTGTTCGACGCCTTCCCAGATGTTTTTCCTCCACTTTGAGCGGTCTTGGGCGAGGGATTCCCAGGTATCAGTGGGGATGTTGCACTTTTTCAAGGAGGCTTTGAGGGTGTCCTTGAAGCGTTTCCCCTGCCCACTTGGGGCTTGCTTGCCATGTCAGAGCTCCGAGTAGAGCGCTTGCTTTGGGAGTCTCATATCGTGTGGCCTGTCCATCGGAGCTGATCGAGCGTGGTCAGTGCTTCAATGCTGGGGATATTGGCCTGAGCGAGAACGCTGACGTTGGTGTGTCTATCCTGCCAATGAATTTGCAGGATCTTGCAGAGGCAGCATTGCTGGTACATCTCCAGTGCTTTGAGGTGCCTGCTGTACATAGTCCATGTCTCTGAGACATATAAGAGGGCAGGTATCACTTCTGCTCTGTAGACCATGAGCTTGGTGCAGGGTTTGAGGTCCTGGTCTTCAAACACTCTCTTCCTCAGGTGATCTAAGGCTGCGCTGGCGCACTGAAGGCAGTGTTCGACTTCGTCATCGATGTCTGCCCTTGTAGGCTCCCAAGGTATAGAAACATAGAAACATAGAAAATAGGTGCAGGAGTAGGCCATTCGGCCCTTCGTGCCTGCACCACCATTCAATGAGTTCATGGCTGAACATGCAACTTCAGTACCCCATTGCTGCTTTCTCGCCATACCCCTTGATCCCCCGAGTAGTAAGGACTACATCTAACTCCTTTTTGAATATATTTAGTGAATTGGCCTCAACAACTTTCTGTGGTAGAGAATTCCACAGGTTCACCACTCTCTGGGTGAAGAGGTTTCTCCTCATCTCGGTCCTAAATGGCTTACCCCTTATCCTTAGACTGTGACCCCTGGTTCTGGACTTCCCCAACATTGGGAACATTCTTCCTGCATCTAACCTGTCTAACCCCATCAGAATTTTAAACGTTTCTATGAGGTCCCCTCTCATTCTTCTGAACTCCAGTGAATACAAGCCCAGTTGATCCAGTCTTTCTTGATATGTCAGTCCCGCCATCCCGGGAATCAGTCTGGTGAACCTTTGCTGCACTCCCTCAATAGCAAGAATGTCCTTCCTCAAGTTAGGAGACCAAAACTGTACACAATACTCCAGGTATGGCCTCACCAAGGCCCTGTACAACTGTAGCAACACCTCCCTGCCCCTGTACTCAAATCCCCTCGCTATGAGGGCCAACATGCCATTTGCTTTCTTAACCGCCTGCTGTACCTGCATGCCAACCTTCAATGACTGATGTACCATGACACCCAGGTCTTGTTGCACCTCCCCTTTTCCTAATCGGTCACCATTCAGATAATAGTCTGTCTCTCTGTTTTTACAACCAAAGTGGATAACCTCACATTTATCCACATTATACTTCATCTGCCATGCATTTGCCCACTCACCTAACCTATCCAAGTCACTCTGCAGCCTCATAGCATCCTCCTCGCAGCTCACACTGCCACCCAACTTAGTGTCATCCGCAAATTTGGAGATACTACATTTAATCCCCTCGTCTAAATCATTAATGGTCCACGTTGTCCAAGGCCTCGTCATTGATTTTGATAATCGGAGCAATGCTGCGTGCCGTCTGCGTACAGTAATTCAATGATAGAGGATGGGACGACTTTGGATCTGGCCTGGAAGTGGCTGAGTTGAACAGTTTCCAGTTTGTTCTGTAGATTAACTCCACTCCAGCGGGGAGCTTTCTGAGGGTGTGATGGAGCATTGCAGCAAGGAAGACCGAGACGAGCGTTGGTGCGATGACACAGCCCTGCTTGACCCCGGTCCGAACGTGAATTGGGTCTGCGGCGGATCCGTTGGTCAGGATCATGGATTGCATGTTGTGAAGCAGGCGAAGGATGGTGACAAACTTTTAGGGGGCAGCCAAATTTGAAGACGACGCTTCATAATCCCTCATGGTTGACAGTGTCGAAGGCCTTTGTGAGGTCAAAGAAGGCCATGTACAGGGGTCGGTGCTGTTCCCTGCATTTCTCTTGGATTTGCCGCGCGGGCACCTTAGTGGACGGAATCCACATTGCAACTCTGGGAGGAGCTCTTCAGCCACAGGGAGAAGACGATTGAGGAGGATTCTTATGATGACTTTCCCTGTGGCAGACAGCTGTAGTTACCGCAATTGGACTTGTCATGATTACCGCGTCTCTGTAATCCCCTAGCATGCACTCCTCCTTCCAGATGAGAGAAATGAGATTGTATATTCACACCAAAAGTGCTTCTCCACCGTGTTTTAGTGCTTCGGCGGGAATTCCATCTGCTCCTGAGGCCTTGTTGTTTATCAGTTGACGGATGGCCTTTTCTACCTCGTACCAGGCTGGGGTTGTGCTGAGATGATGGCGGGTGGCATGCTGCGGGATGGAGTCGAGGACATTCACGTCAAAGACAGAGTCTTAGTTGAGGCGATCTCCGAAGTGCTCCTTCCAGCGAGCACTGACTGCCTCTCTGTCCTTGATGAACACCTCTCCGTTCTTGGCCAACAGTGGGGTAGGGCCTTGGGTGCTTGGGCCGTTGGTGGTCTTGACTGCGCTGAAGAATCCACGCATGTCGTTATCGGCTAGTCGCTGGATCTCCTGTGCTTTCTCCACCCATCATCTGTTCTTTAGGTCGCGGGTTTTTTGTTGGACCTTGGCCTTCAGACATCTATAGAGCTGCTTCCTTGCCCTCGAGTTGTGTTGCTGTTTCCAGTTCAGAATGCCTTGCGTTTGCGGCTTATTAGCTCCTGGATCTCCTGGTCGTTCTCGTTGAATAAGTCTTGGTGTTTCCTGGTCGAGTGACCGAGCGTCTCTTCACAGATGCTAATTATGGAGGTCTTGAGGGCAGACCAGGCGCTGTGGACATTCTGCATCTCTGGGTCACTGGGAGTTGTCAGGTTGACAGTGAGGCGCTGGCTGATTCGGGCTTTCTTAGCTGGGTCGTGGAGTGCTCCAACGTTGATTTTCCTGCGGCATTATTTCTGTTGCCGCTGCTGTTTTGGGGCTACCTTGATAGAGCTGACCGAGCGGATTAGGCGGTGGTCCATCCAGCAGTGGTTGCCTCCTGTCATGGCACGGGTGATGTGGAGGTCCTTGTGGTCTCTCGCTCGGTCGATGACATAGTCGAGCAGATGCCAGTGCTTGGAGCGAGGGTGCTGCCATGAAGCCTTGTACTTGTCTTTCTGATGGAACAGGGTGTTGCTTATGACAAGGCCTTGTTCTAAGCATTTCGTCAGGAGGAGGGTGCCGTTGGAGTTGGTTTTCCCGACCCTCTCTCTGATGATCACGCCTTCCCAGAGATCTGTGTCCTTTCCAACTCTGGCGTTAAATTCGCCAAGGAGGATCAGCTTGTCGCCCGTTGGGACTCGGGACAGGGATTGTTCGAGGCTGGAGTAGAATTCCTCTTTGGTCTCGTCCATAGCTTCCAGTATTGGGGCGTATGCACTGAAGCCCATAGGGCACTGGTTCCGGGCTAGGGTGAGCTGAAGGGTCATGAGGCGTTCGTTTATCCCGCAGGGGGCGTCTCTGAGATGCTCAACTCGCTCATTTTTTATGGCGAAGCCAATTCCACGAAGGCGGCAATCTTCTTCTGGTTTACTTTGCCAGAAGAACGTATAACCACCACCTTGTTCCTTGATCTGGCCTTCCCCTGCCTGCTGGGATTCGCTTAGGGCGGCGTTAGCAGTATGCCGTCCCAATCTGTCGCTGTTGGGGTTGTCCATGAGGGTCCTGACATTCCAGGTCCCGAACTTCATTTTGAAGGGTGGAAGATGCCTGTGCGTGAATTCCTTTAACGTGAGGTGGCCATTGCACACCAACCACCACATGGGCTTGAGAGAGCAAGGTCTTGGTCCAGTGACAAGGGGATCCAAGACGACTGCAGACCAGGTTCTGCTGCATGGGCCAATGCATACACACACACACATACTCCTACTGTTCTCCTTTGTCCTTCCCGCAGGGCCTCTTTCCCTGGATTTTATAGGACACAGTGGTGGTCTCATGAACTCGCTCCTGGGCCATGACCCCCGCTGCTGGTTTACATTGTGCCGTTCCTGGGCCTTGACCTCCGTTCCTCGTTGTTTCCGACCTCCGGGCCTCTCCGACCTCCGGGCCTCCTGCTGCCCTCCGACCTCTGGGCCTGGGATGCAAACCATCCATCCCCAGGGATTTGTTTGTTTTGAGCCCTACAAGCCTGCCTAGAACTTCAGGTGAAGCATGACCACGAAAGAAAGACTTGCATTTCTATAGCGCCTTTCACGACCACCAGATGTCTCAAAGCGCTTTACATCTAATAAAGTATTTTTGACGTGTAGTCACTGTTGCAACATAGGAAAAGCAGCAGCCCATGCCGGCTCTCTTCAAGAGCACTTCAGCTAGTTCCACTCCCCTCCCCTTTCCCAGTAGCCCTGCAATTTTTTTCCTTCAGGTACTTATCCAATTCCCTTTTGAAAGCCGCGATTGAATCTGCCTCCACCACTCTTTCAGGCCGTGCATTCCAGATCCTAACCACTCGTTTTTCCTCATGTCGCCTTTGGTTCTTTTGCCAATCACCTTCAATCTGTGTCCTCTGGTTCTCGACCCTTCAGCCAATAAGAACATAAGAACATGAGAATTAGGAACAGGAGTAGGCCATCTAGCCCCTCGAGCCTGCTCCGCCACTCAACAAGATCATGGCTGATCTGGCCGTGGACTCAGCTCCACTTACCCGCCCGCTCCCCATAACCCTTAATTTCCTTACTGGTTAAAAATCTATCTATCTGTGACTTGAATACATTCAATGAGCTAGCCTCAACTGCTTCCCTGGGCAGAGAATTCCACAGATTCACAATCCTCTGGGAGAAGAAATTCCTTCTCAACTCACTTTTAAATTGGATCCCCCGTATTTTGAGGCTGTGCCCCCTAGTTCTAGTCTCCCCAATCAGTGGAAACAACCTCTCTGCCTCTATCTTGTCTATCCCTTTCATTATTTTAAGTGTTTCTATAAGATCACCTCTCATCCTTCTGAACTCCAACGAGTAAAAACCCAGTCTACTCAATCTATCATCATAAGGTAACCCCCTCATCTCCGGAATCAGCCTAGTGAATCGTCTCTGAACCCCCTCCAAAGCTAGAATATCCTTCCTTAAGTAAGGTGACCAAAACTGCACGCAGTACTCCAGGTGTGGCCTCGCCAATACCCTGTATAGTTGCAGCAGGACCTCCCTGCTTTTGTACTCCATCCCTCTCGCAATGAAGGCCAACATTCCATTCGCCTTCCTGATTACCTGCTGCACCTGCAAACTAACTTTTTGGGATTCATGCACAAGGACCCCCAGGTCCTTCTGCACCGCAGCATGTTGTAATTTCTCCCCATTCAAATAATATTCACTTTTACTGTTTTTTTTTCCAAGGTGGATGACCTCAGATTTTCCGACATTGTATTCCATCTGCCAAGCCTTAGCCCATTCGCTTAACCTATCTAAATCTCTTTGCAGCCTCTCTTTGTCCTCTACACAACCCGCTTTCCCACTAATCTTTGTGTCATCTGCAAATTTTGTTACACTACACTCTGTCCCCTCTTCCAGGTCATCTATGTATATTGTAAACAGTTGTGATCCCAGCACCGATCCCTGTGGCACACCACTAACCACCGATTTCCAACCGGAAAAGGACCCATTTATCCCGACTCTCTGCTTTCTGTTAGCCAGCCAATTCTCTATCCATGCTAATACATTTCCTCTGACTCTGACTTTGTTACACTACACTCTGTCCCCTCTTCCAGGTCATCTATGTAGGCCTCTGTTTATGAAGCCTACTTTCTCAGCCTGCCCTGCCACCTTCAACAATTTCTGCACATATAACCCCAGGTCTCTCTGTTCATGCACCCCCCCTTAGGTAAGCAGATTCATAAAAGCTGAATAATGCTTTATTGCAAAGAACTTGGACTAACAATAAGAAAGTAAGAATAAATGAGAATAACTAGAATCTGATGTAGAACAAAAGTTATCGTTGTGTTAGACTGGTACACAACTGTAACATTGAACACTATGTTATCAAGTGGTGTTCTCAATTAGCAAGTGTGGTTGAGCAATTTAACAACAGTCGTCTACTGAAACCAAAAAGAGTGTAAAAAAAAGCAGTACCAGTCAATTACTGTCTGTAGCCAACCCAGCCAGCTGCAATATATTAAAGGCACAGTCTCACGCCAGTGAATAATGAGAGTTGAATAACAGTGAACCAAAACACTAGACTACCGAAACCATTTATAATATATTAGTATCATTAGTAAACGCTGAGGCCAGTCGTTGATGCACTGTCAACAACAAGGCTCACTCATTGTGACATTTGCTGCACCATTCTTCATGCACCAGTGAAAGAGCAACTTTGAAAGAGCAGAATTATTGCAGAATGTTGGTGTTACGGACAATATTACGTGGGGAAATATTTAACCTGCCATTCCTGGGAAGTGCAACATTTGGTTTGCAACCTTCGACTGTGGCGGAGGACAGATTGGACTGGAATAAGTAATAGAGACAATTAGAGGGAGCAATAAAGTGCAGACACACTGCTGCTCTGATTATTTCATCCCCTGCATTGACCGCATCGACTCGCAGGTCTGTTGACACGTAATCACTCACGGTCATTAGGACCTGTGCAATCTCGTAACATTTGCTGTGGGTTCAGTCCCACTCCAGGGACTTGAGCACAAAAAACAATCTAGGCCGACTCTCCCAGTGCAGTGCTGAGGGAGAGCCGCACTGTCAGAGGGCCAGTACTGAGGGAGTGCCGCACTGTCGGAGGGGAAGTACTGAGGGAGTGTTGCACTGTCGGAGGGGCAGTAATGAGGGAGCACCGCACTGTTGGAGGGGAAGTACTGAGGGAGTGTTGCACTGTCGGAGGGGCAATAATGAGGGAGCGCCGCACTGTCGGAGGGGCAGTACTGAGGGAGTGCCGCACTGTCGGAGGGGCAGTACTAAGGGAGCGCCGCACTGTTGGAGGGCCAGTACTGAGGGAGTGCTGCACTGTCGGAGGGCCAGTACTGAGGGAGCGCCGCACTGTCGGAGGGGCAGTACTAAGGGATGCTGCACTGTCGGAGAGGCAGTACTGAGGGAGCGCCGCACTGTCGGAGGTGTCATCTTTCAAATGAGAGGTTAAACCGAGGTCCCGTCTGCTCTTTCAAGAAATCCCATGACACTATTTCGAAGAAGAGCAGGGGAGTTATCCCTGGTGTCCTGGACAATATTCATCCCTAAATCAACATAACAAAAAAACAGATTATCTGATCATTATCATATTGCTGTTTGTGGGAGCTTGCTGTGCGCAAATTGACTGCCGCATTTCCTACCTTACAACAGTGACTACACTCCAAAAGTACTTCATTGGCTGTAAAGCGCTTTCGGACGTCCGGTGGTCATGAAAGGTGCTATATAAATCCAAGTCTTGCTTTCTTTATTTGCCTTCAAGAATCTCATTTTCAAAGCACCCGTATCAGTATAATTATTCAAGGGCCATATGAAATCAATGGAAATTAGATCAAAATCCGTGGTTATTTTGTAGCAGGATCTGCAGGGATCCTCGGTGCTGGAGAAACACATGGCGGCCAATAATGTGGGCCACAGCAGTACCGCCCTCCGCTGACCCGACCTCCTTCAATCGTGCAGGGCCAGCGCACGCCAACGTTTCTGTGGTGCTGCTGGCACCAACCACCTGATGTGCTGAGGGCACCACGGGGGTCGGGGGTGGAATGGCAGATGCCAGCAGCAATCAAAGTGCTGCTGAGATCCTTTAAAGCGCTGCCCTTTTTTTCCTTCAGCCATGGCTCAGTGGGCAGCACCCTCGCCTCTGAGCCAGAAGGTTGTGGGTTCAAGTCCCTCCAGAGACTCGACCACACAAATCTAGGCTGACACTCCCAGTGCAGTGCTGAGGGAGTGCCGCACTGTCAGAGGTGCCGTCTTTCAGGTGAGACGTTAAACCGAGGCCCTATCTGCTCTCTCAGGTGGATGTAAACATAGAAACATAGAAAATAGGTGCAGGAGTAGGCCATTCGGCCCTTCGAGCCTGCACCGCCATTCAATGAGTTCATGGCTGAACATGCAACTTCAGTACCCCATTCCTGCTTTCTCACCATACCCCTTGATCCCCCTAGTAGTAAGGACTTCATCTAACTCCTTTTTGAATATATTTAGTGAATTGGCCTCAACAACTTTCTGTGGTAGAGAATTCCACGAGTTCACCACTCTCTGGGTGAAGAGGTTTCTCCTCATCTCGGTCCTAAATGGCTTACCCCTTATCCTTAGACTGTGACCCCTGGTTCTGGACTTCCCCAACATTGGGAACGTTCTTCCTGCATCTAACCTGTCTGAACCCATCAGAATTTTAAACGTTTCTATGAGGTCCCCTCTCATTCTTCTGAACTCCAGTGAATACAAGCCCAGTTGATCCAGTCTTTATTGATAGGTCAGTCCCGTCATCCCGGGAATCAGTCTGGTGAACATTCGCTGCACTCCCTCAATAGCAAGAATGTCCTTCCTCAAGTTAGGTGACCAAAACTGTACATAATACTCCAGGTGTGGCCTCACCAAGGCCCTGTACAACTGTAGCAACACCTCCCTGCCCCTGTACTCAAATTCCCTCGCTATGAAGGCCAACATGCCATTTGCTTTCTTAACCGCCTGCTGTACCTGCATGCCAACCTTCAATGACTGATGTACCATGACACCCAGGTCTCGTTGCACCTCCCCTTTTCCTAATCTGTCACCATTCAGATAATAGTCTGTCTCTCTGTTTTTACCACCAAAGTGGATAACCTCACATTTATCCACATTATACTTCATCTGCCATGCATTTGCCCACTCACCTAACCTATCCAAGTCACTCTGCAGCCTCATAGCATCCTCCTCACAGCTCACACTGCCACCCAACTTAGTGTCATCCGCAAATTTGGAGATACTACATTTAATCCCCTCGTCTAAATCATTAATGTACAGTGTAAACAGCTGGGGCCCCAGCACAGAACCTTGCGGTACCCCACTAGTCACTGCCTGCCATTCTGAAAAGTCCACATTTACTCCTACTCTTTGCTTCCTGTCTGACAACCAGTTCTCAATCCACGTCAGCACACTACCCCCAATCCCATGTGCTTTAACTTTGCACATTAATCTCTTGTGTGGGACCTTGTCGAAAGCCTTCTGAAAGTCCAAATATACCACATCAACTAGTTCTCCCTTGTCCACTCTACTGGAAACATCCTCAAAAAATTCCAGAAGATTTGTCAAGCATGATTTCCCTTTCACAAATCCATGCTGACTTGGACCTATCATGTCACCTCTTTCCAAATGTGCTGCTATGACATCCTTAATAATTGATTCCATCATTTCACCCACTACTGAGGTCAGGCTGACCGGCCTATAATTCCCCGTTTTCTCTCTCCCTCCTTTTTTAAAAAGTGGGGTTACATTGGCTACCCTCCACTCGATAGGAACTGATCCAGAGTCAATGGAATGTTGGAAACTGACTGTCAATGCATCCGCTATTTCCAAGGCCACCTCCTTAAGTACTCTGGGATGCAGTCCATCAGGCCCTGGGGATTTATCGGCCTTCAATCCCATCAATTTCCCCAACACAATTTCCCGACTAATAAGGGTTTCCCTCAGTTCCTCCTCCTTACTAGACCCTCTGACCCCTTTTATATCCGGAAGGTTGTTTGTGTCCTCCTTAGTGAATACCGAACCAAAGTACTTGTTCAATTGGTCTGCCATTTCTTTGTTCCCCGTTATGACTTCCCCTGATTCTGACTGCAGGGGACCTACGTTTGTCCTTACTAACCTTTTTCTCTTTACATATCTATGGAAACTTTTGCAATCCGTCTTAATTTTCCCTGCAAGCTTCTTCTCGTACTCCATTTTCCCTGCCCTAATCAAACCCTTTGTCCTCCTCTGCTGAGTTCTAAATTTCTCCCAGTCCCTGGGTTCGCTGCTATTTCTGGCCAATTTGTATGCCACTTCCTTGGCTTTAATACTATCCCTGATTTCCCTTGATAGCCACGGTTGAGCCACCTTCCCTTTTTTATTTTTACGCCAGACAGGAATGTACAATTGTTGTAGTTCATCCATGCGGTCTCTAAATGTCTGCCATTGCCCATCCACAGTCAACCCCTTAAGTATCATTCGCCAATCTATCCTAGCCAATTCACGCCTCATACCTTCAAAGTTACCCTTCTTTAAGTTCTGGACCATGGTCTTTGAATTAACTGTTTCATTCTCCATCCTAATGCAGAATTCCACCATATTATGGTCACTCTTCCCCAAGGGGCCTCACACAACGAGATTGCTAATTAATCCTCTCTCATTACACAACACCCAGTCTAAGATGGCCTCTCCCCTAGTTGGTTCCTCGACATATTGGTCTAGAAAACCATCCCTTATGCACTCCAGGAAATCCTCCTCCACCGTATTGCTTCCAGTTTGGTTAGCCCAATCTATGTGCATATTAAAGTCACCCATGATAACTGCTGCACCTTTATTGCATGCAGTTATAATGCAGTTATAATAAAGTTAAAAGATCACATGGCATTATTTCGAAGAGCAGATGAGAGTTATCCCCGCTGTCCTGGACAATAATAATCCCTCAATCAACATCACTAAAAAAAAAACAGATTATCTGGTCATTATCATGTTGCTGTTTGTGGGAGCTTGCTGTGAGCAAATTGGCTGTCGCGTGTTCCACGTTACAACAGTGACCACACTTCAAAAATACTTAATTGGCTGTAAAGAGCTTTGAGACGTCCGGTGGTCGTGAAAGGCGCGATATAAATGCAAGTCTTTCTTTCTATTGGCAATAAAATAAATTCTGCAAATAGTGCACTACATGCAGTCAAGCTGATGTCATGCTAATTTGCACATTAAAAAAATATATTTTAAAAGCTGGAACCACTTTACTCCATTAGATTAATCTATTAATTTTAAAGCAAAATGCATCTTGCTTATAACCATTATCTGTTGTGTACTTCCAGCATTCGCTGTTGCTTATAAATAGACAGGAAACCACTTGATGCCTCACTTACATCATCCCTTGTGAAAAGGAAAGCAGTTTCCCATGACAATTGTTTTTGAAACAGGACTGCATGCAAGTTCTGATTCTGGCAGTGAGATTCACTGGACTCACACAGAAACAACCAATAGTCCGAGCTCATATAATTCAAACTAGTTCTTAATTCTCTCTAAGAAAACTGTGTGAATCCTCAGAGCGGACTGAGAGGTTTAAAGTGCAGGCAATCTGAACTCTTTTAGCACAGGGAATTCGTAGACCATTGCCTCGATGACAACTAACCATCAGGGCCTGGATATACTCGATGGTCGATTGCGACAGGTTCGTAGGAGTGGTAAATCCAGCTACCAACTGCTTGGTGCATCTTGCACTGCTGTCAGTGAGTGCTAAATTAAATTACCCAGCGAATCAATCACAGCTAAAACATTGCAGAATAACACTTGGAAAAAGAGACTCGGTGATGCATTGTGTTGTGTTCATACTCTGTTTGTTTGTTGCCGTACTCACACAGAACGGGCATTAGGACCCTGCGGGAGCTTTTCACCGTGGCTGTATGCATTCTGGTTCATGCCGGTTTGAGACTCCATTTTGGGTTGTATAAAAGCACAGTTAAGTTAAGTTACATTACTCCTGGCTCAGTTTGTCAGTTATTTATGTGTACACAACACATTAGGTCTTTTACTAGGAAGAAATAAAGAAAGCAAGAAAGAAAGTCTTGCATTTATATAGTGTCTTTCATGACCACTGGATGTCTCAAGGCACTTTACATCCAATGAAGTACTTTTGGAGTGTACTCACTGTTGTAATGTGGGAAACGCAGTAGCCAATTTGCACACAGCAAGCTCCCACAAACAGCAATGTGATAATGACCAGATAATCTGATTTTGTTATTGTTGTGTATCTGTAAAGCATGCATTCCCATGTTCTGCCACCAAGGGGCTCATCCTCTGAAGTCCCAAGGGATCCCAGCATCCCTTGGGAGCACTCTACATAAGCCGGCCCCTAAGCCTGTTCCTCACTCTGGAGTGTCTTATTAAAGACTGAGGTCACTGTTACTTTAACCTCCCTGTGTGCAGCCTCATCTGTGTTAGGAACACAATAACTGGCGACGAGTATACGAATCCAACGCAAAGATGCAGCAAACTCTGGGCATCCTGGAGAAGTTCTCGGAGGGTGACGACTGGGAAGCCTATGTCGAACGGCTAGACCAGTACTTTGTAGCCAACGAGCTGGACGGAGAAGGAAGCACTGCAAAAAGGAGAGCGGTCCTCCTCACGGTCTGCGGGGCACAGACCTACAGCCTCATGAAGAATCTTCTGGCTCCAGTGAAACCCACAGATAAGTAGTATGAGGAGCTGAGTACACTGGTTCTGGAGCATCTTAACCCAAGGGACAGCGGCTGATGGCGAGATATCGGTTCTACACGTGCCAGCGATCTGAAGGTCAGGAAGTGGCGAGCTATGTCGCCGAGCTAAGGCAACTTTCAGGACAATGTGAGTTTGATGGCTACCTGAAGCAAATGCTCAGAGACTTTTCTGTACTGGGCATTGGCCACGAGACCATCCTACGAAAACTTTTGACTGTAGAGACACCGACCCCCAGTAAGGCCATTGCGATAGCACAGATGTTTATGTCCACCAGTGATAACACCAAACAAATCTCTCAGCACACAAGTGCTAGCAATGTTCATAAATTAACTGGAACTGTGTTTGCGAGCAGAAATGTACAGGGCAGAACCCATGAGTCTGCAACTGCCAGCAGGCCTCAGGTGACCCAGATGACTCAGAGTCCACAACAAAGAATGAATGCAAGACAATTCACACCTTGTTGGCGTTGTGGAGGCTTCCATTCAGCCTATTCATGCTGCTTCAAAGGGTATGTTTGCAAGAGCTGTGAAACAATGGGACACCTCCAACGAGCTTGCAGATGAGCCGCAAGCTCTGCAAAACCTGCTAACCACCATGTGGCAGAGGAAGATCAGTCC
The DNA here is from genome assembly GCF_044704955.1 of Pristiophorus japonicus. NCBI lineage: Eukaryota > Metazoa > Chordata > Chondrichthyes > Pristiophoridae > Pristiophorus > Pristiophorus japonicus. Next base: position 10,048,782 of record NC_091990.1, read on the forward strand.
ATGGTGGATCAAAGCAATTTCATGTCTCAGAGAGAGGAGGCAGATGCTGAAGTACACAGGGTGCACACATTTTCGACGAAATGTCCACCTATAATGCTAAACGTAAAATTGAATGGCTTACCCGTAGCCATGCAACTGGACACTAGCGCTAGCCAATCCATCATGAGTAAAAAGATGTTTGAGAGACTGTGGTGCAACAAGGCATTCAGACCAGCCCTGAGCCCCATCCACATGAAACTGAGAACTTACACCAAAGAGTTATCACTGTCCTGGGCAGCGCCATGGTCAAGGTCACCTACGAGGGCACGGTGCACGAACTGCCACTCTGGATTGTCCCGGGTGATAGCCCCACAGTGCTTGGAAGGAGCTGGCTGGGCAAAATCCGCTGGAACTGGGATGACATCCGAGCTCTATCACATGTCGATGAGGCCTCATGTACCCAGGTTCTTAACAAACTTCCTTCCCTTTTTGAGCCAGGCATCGGAAACTTTTCCGGAGTGAGAACCCATTTACCACAAGGCACGAGCGGTACCTCACATGTTGAAGGAGAGACTGGAAATCGAGCTGGACAGGCTGCAACGCGAGGGCATCATCTCCCCAGTGGAATTCAGCGAGTAGGCCAGCCCGATTGTTCCAGTACTCAAAAGTGATGGCACGGTCAGGATTTGCGGCGATTATAAAGTAACTCTTAATCGTTTCTCGCCACAGGACCAATACCCGCTACCTAAGGCAGACGACCTATTTGTGACGCTGGCAGGAGGCTTGGCACCAAGCTCGACCTGACTTCAGCCTACATGACGCAGGAGCTGGAGGAGTCTTCGAAGGGCCTCACCTGCATCAACATGCATAAGGGACTGTTCATCTACAACGGATGCCCGTTTAGAATTCGGTCGGCTGCAGCGATCTTCCAGAGAAACATGGAAAGCCTACTCAAGTCAGTACCACACATGGTGGTCTTTCAGGACGACATATTGGTCATGGGTCGGGACACCATCGAGCACATACAAAACCTGGAGGAGGTCCTCCAGCGACTGGATCGCTTAGGGCTGCGGCTGAAGAGGTCGAAATGCATCTTCATGGCAACAGAAGTGGAGTTTTTGGGGAGAAGGATCACGGCGGACGGCATTCGGCCCACAGACACCAAGACAGAGGCTATCAGGAACGCGCCCAGGCCACAGAACGTCACGGAGCTGCGGTCGTTCCTGGGACTCCTCAACTATTTTGGTAACTTCCTACCGGGGTTAAGCATCCTGTTAGAGCCCCTACATGTGTTATTGCGCAAAGGTGAGAACTGGGTATGGGGAAAAAAAACAAGTAATTGCTTTTGAGAAAGCCAGAAACATTTTATGCTCCAACAAGCTGCTTGTATTGTATAACCCATGTAAAAGATTTGTGCTAGCATGTGACGCATCGTCGTACGGAATCGGGTGTGTATTACAACAAGCTAACGGTGCGGGGAAGTTGCAACCTGTCGCCTATGCTTCCACGAGCTTGTCTAAGGCCGAGAGGGCCTACAGCATGATTGAGAAAGAGGCATTTGCATGTGTGTTCGGGGTAAAGAAAATGCATCAGTACCTGTTTGGCCTTAAATTTGAGCTGGAAACCGAACACAAGCCCCTCACATCCCTGTTCGCTGAAAACAAGGGGATAAATACTAATGCCTCATCCCACATACAAAGGTGGGCACTCGCGTATAACTATACCATCCGCCACAGCTGTGCGGATGCTCTCAGTCGGCTACCATTGTCCACCACGGGGGTGGAAATGGCTCAGCCTGCAAACTTGTTGATGGTGGCGCAGCCCGCAGACTTGTTGATGGTCATGGAAGCGTTTGAAAATGATAAATCACTTGTCACGGCCCGCCAGATTAGGACTTGGACCAGCCAAGATCCTCTGCTGTCCCTAGTAAAAAACTGTGTACTGCATGGGAGCTGGAGCAGCAGCCCCTTTAAAACGCAAGAGCCAATCAAGCCGTTCCAGCGGCGAAAGGACGAGCTGTCCATTCAGGCAGACTGCCTGTTGTGGGGTAACCACATAGTGCTACCCAAAAAGGGCAGGGAGATGTTCATCTCGGATCTCCACAGCACACACCCGGGTATAGTAATGATGAAAGCGATAGCCAGATCCCACGTGTGGTGGCCCGGTATCGACTTTGACTTAGAGTCCTGTGTACGGCAATAGAAACATAGAAACATAGAAAATAGGTGCAGGAGTAGGCCATTCGGCCCTTCTAGCCTGCACCGCCATTCAATGAGTTCATGGCTGAACATGCAACTTCAGTACCCCATTCCTGCTTTCTCACCATACCCCTTGATTCCCCTAGTAGTAAGGACTTCATCTAACTCCTTTTTGAATATATTTAGTGAATTGGCCTCAACAACTTTCTGTGGTAGAGAATTCCACAGGTTCACCACTCTCTGGGTGAAGAAATTCCTCCTCATCTCGGTCCTAAATGGCTTCCCCCTTATCCTTAGACTGTGTCCCCTGGTTCTGGACTTCCCCAACATTGGGAACATTCTTCCTGCATCTAACCTGTCTAACCCCGTCAGAATTTTAAACGTTTCTATGAGGTCCCCTCTCATTCTTCTGAACTCCAGTGAATACAAGCCCAGTTGATCCAGTCTTTCTTGATAGGTCAGTCCCGCCATCCCGGGAATCAGTCTGGTGAACCTTCGCTGCACTCCCTCAATAGCAAGAATGTCCTTCCTCAGGTTAGGAGACCAAAACTGTACACAATACTCCAGGTGTGGCCTCACCAAGGCCCTGTACAATTGTAGCAACACCTCCCTGCCCTTGTACTCAAATCCCCTCGCTATGAAGGCCAACATGCCATTTGCTTTCTTAACCGCCTGCTGTACCTGCATGCCAACCTTCAATGACTGATGTACCATGACACCCAGGTCTCTTTGCACCTGCCCTTTTCCTAATCTGTCACCATTCAGATAATAGTCTGTCTCTCTGTTTTTACCACCAAAGTGGATAACCTCACATTTATCCACATTATACTTCATCTGCCATGCATTTGCCCACTCACCTAACCTATCCAAGTCGCTCTGCAGCCTCATAGAATCCTCCTTGCAGCTCACACTGCCACCCAACTTAGTGTCATCCGCAAATTTGGAGATACTACATTTAATCCCCTCGTCTAAATCATTAATGTACAGTGTAAACAGCTGGGGCCCCAGCACAGAACCTTGCGGTACCCCACTAGTCACTGCCTGCCATTCTGAAAAGTCCCCATTTACTCCTACTCTTTGCTTCCTGTCTGACAACCAGTTCTCAATCCATGTCAGCACACTACCCCCAATCCCATGTGCTTTAACTTTGCACATTAATCTCTTGTGTGGGACCTTGTCGAAAGCCTTCTGAAAGTCCAAATATACCACATCAACTGGTTCTCCCTTGTCCACTCTACTGGAAACATCCTCAAAAAATTCCAGAAGATTTGTCAAGCATGACTTCCCTTTCACAAATCCATGCTGACTTGGACCTATCATATTACCTCTTTCCAAATGCACTGCGATGACATCCTTAATAATTGATTCCATCATTTTACCCACTACCGATGTCAGGCTGACCGGTCTGTAATTCCCCGTTTTCTCTCTCCCTCCTTTTTTAAAAAGTGGGGTTACATTGGCTACCCTCCACTCCATAGGAACTGATCCAGAGTCAATGGAATGTTGGAAAATGACTGTCAATGCATCCACTATTTACAAGGCCACCTCCTTAAGTACTCTGGGATGCAGTCCATCAGGCCCTGGGGATTTATCGGCCTTCAATCCCATCAATTTTCCCAACACAATTTCCCGACTAATAAGGATTTCCCTCAGTTCCTCCTCCTTACTAGACTCTCCGACCTCTTTTATATCCGGAAGGTTGTTTGTGTCCTCCTCAGTGAATACCGAACCAAAGTACTTGTTCAATTGGTCCGCCATTTCTTTGTTCCCCGTTATGACTTCCCCTGATTCTGACTGCAGGGGACCTACGTTTGTCTTTACTAACCGTTTTCTCTTTACATATCCATAGAAACTTTTGCAATCTGTCTTAATGTTCCCTGCAAGCTTCTTCTCGTACTCCATTTTCCCTGCCCTAATCAAACCCTTTGTCCTCCTCTGCTGAGTTCTAAATTTCTCCCAGTCCCCGGGTTCTCTGCTATTTCTGGCCAATTTGTATGCCACTTCCTTGGCTTTAATGCTATCCCTGATTTCCCTTGATAGCCACGGTTGAGCCACCTTCCCTTTTTTATTTTTACGACAGACAGGAATGTACAATTGTTGTAGTTCATCCATGCGGTCTCTAAATGTCTGCCATTGCCCATCCACAGTCAACCCCTTCAGTATCATTCGCCAATCTATCCTAGCCAATTCACGCCTCATACCTTCAAAGTTACCCTTCTTTAAGTTCTGGACCATGGTCTCTGAATTAATTGTTTCATTCTCCATCCTAATGCAGAATTCCACCATATTATGGTCACTCTTCCCCAAGGGGCCTCGCACAACGAGATTGCTAATTAATCCTCTCTCATTACACAACACCCAGTCTAAGATGGCCTCCCCCCTAGTTGGTTCCTCGACATATTGGTCTAAAAAACCATCCCTTATGCACTCCAGGAAATCCTCCTCTACCGTATTGCTTCCAGTTTGGTTAACCCAATCTATGTGCATATTAAAGTCACCCATTATAACTGCTGCACCTTTATTGCACGCACCCCTAATTTCATGTTTGATGCCCTCCCCAACATCACTACTACTGTTTGGAGGTCTGTACACAACTCCCACTAACGTTTTTTGTCCTTTGGTATTCTGCAGCTCTACCCATATAGATTCCACATCATCCAAGCTAATGTCCTTCCGAACTATTGCCTTAATTTGCTCCTTAACCAGCAATGCTACCCCACCTCCTTTTCCTTTTATTCTATCTTTCCTGAATGTTGAATACCCCTGGATGTTGAGTTCCCACCCTGATCATCCTGGAGCCACGTCTCCGTAATCCCAATCACATCATATTTGTTAACATCTATTTGCACAGTTAATTCATCCACTTTATTGCGGATACTCCTTGCATTAAGACACAAAGCCTTCAGGCTTGTTCTTTTAACACCCTTTGTCCTTTTAGAATTTTGCTGTACAGTGGCCCTTTTTGTTCTTTGCCTTGGGTTTCTCTGCCCTCCACTTTTCCTCATCTCCTTTCTGTCTTTTGCTTTTGCCTCCTTTTTGTTTCCCTCTGTCTCCCTGCATTGGTTCCCATCCCCCTGCCATATCAGTTTAAATCCTCCCCAACAGCACTAGCAAACACTCCCCCTAGGACATTGGTTCCGGTCCTGCCCAGGTGCAGACCGTCCGGTTTGTACTGGTCCCACCTCCCCCAGAACCGGTTCCAATGCCCCAGGAATTTGAATCCCTCCCTGTTGCACCACTGCTCAAGCCACGTATTCATCTGCGCTATCCTGCGATTCCTACTCTGACTATCACGTGGCACTGGTAGCAATCCCGAGATTACTACTTTTGAGGTCCTACTTTTTAATTTAGCTCCTAGCTCCCTAAATTCGTTTTGTAGGACCTCATCCCTCTTTTTACCTATGTCGTTGGTACCAATGTGCACCACGACAACTGGCTGTTCTCCCTCCCTTTTTAGAATGTCCTGCACCCGCTCCGAGACATCCTTGACCCTTGCACCAGGGAGGCAACATACCATCCTGGAGTCTCGGTTGCGGCCGCAGAAACGCCTATCTATTCCCCTCACCATTGAATCCCCAATCACTATTGCTCTCCCACTCTTTTTCCTGCCCTCCTGTGCAGCAGAGCCAGCCACGGTGCCATGAACTTGGCTGCTGCTGCCCTCCCCTGATGAGTCATCCCCCTCAACAGTACCCAAAGCAGTGTATCTGTTTTGCAGGGGGATGACCACAGGGGACTCCTGCACTACCTTCCTTGCACTGCTCTTCCTGTTGGTCTTCCATTCCCTATCTGGCTGTGGACCCTTTCCCTGTGGTACGACCAACTCGCTACACGTGATACTCACGTCATTCTCAGCATCGTGGATGCTCCAGAGTGAATCCACCCTCAGCTCCAACTCCGCAACGCGGTCTGTCAGGAGCTGGAGGCGGATACACTTCCCGCACACGTAATCGTCAGGGACACCGGAAGTGTCCCTGAGTTCCCACATGGTACAGGAGGAGCATAACACCCGACCGAGCTCTCCTGCCATGACTTAACCCTTATATACACTTAAATTGGCAACAACAATGTTAAAAGTTACTCACTGATATAGAAGAGAAAAAAGAAAAAAGAAAAACTACTCACCAATCACCAGCCAATCACTTACCCTCTTGGCTGTGACGTCACCTTTTGATTTCTTTCTACTTCTTTTTTGCCTTCTCCCTGTAGCTGCACAAGTTACGCCTTTTATAGGCCTCACCACGCACCTCCTCGACGCTGCTCCCGACTGCCGCCGACGCTGGGCCCCGGACTCCCTGCTGTGCCTTTTATAGGCCGCTCCACGCACCTCCTCGATGCTGCTCCCGAATGCAGCATGTGTGCTCAGTTGAGCAACGCGCCCAGAGAGGCACCACTAAGTTTGTGGTCCTGGCCGTCCAGACCATGGTCGAGGATCCATGTCGACTATGCGGGCCTGTTTCTCAGTAAAATGTTCCTGGTGGTGGTGGATGCTTTTTCAAAATGGATTGAATGTGAAATAATGTCGGGAAGCACCACCACCGCCACCATTGAAAGCCTGAGGGCCATGTTTGCCACCCACGGCCTGCCTGACATACTGGTCAGTGACAACGGACCATGTTTCACCAGTGCCGAATTTAAAGAATTCATGACGCGCAATGAGATCAAACACGTCACCTCGGCCCCGTTTAAACCAGCCTCCAATGGGCAGGCAGAGCAGGCAGTACAAACCATCAAACAGAGCCTTAAACGAGTCACAGAAGGCTCACTCCAAACCCGCCTGTCCTGAGTACTGCTCAGCTACCGCACGAGACCCCACTCGCTTACAGGGGTGCCCCTGGCTGAGCTACTCATGAAAAGGACACTTAAAACCAGACTCTCGCTGGTTCACCCCAACCTGCATGATCAGGTAGAGAGCAGGCGGCAGCAACAAAATGTAAATGATGGTCGCGCCACTGTGTCACGGGAAATTGATCTGAATGACCCTGTGTATGTGCTAAACTATGGACATGGTCCCAAGTGGATCGTGGGCACGGTGATAGCTAAAGAAGGGAGTAGGGTGTTTGTAGTCAAACTAGACAATGGACAAATTTGCAGAAAGCACCTGGACCAAACGAGGCTGCGGTTCACAGACTGTCCTGAACAACCCACAGCAGACACCACCTTTTTCGAGCCCACAACACACACCCAAAGGATCAACGACACCACGCCAGACCAGGAAATCTAACGGCGATCAGCTCAGCAAGGCCAGGCTCACCTAGCAGCCCTGCAGGGCCAACAACACGCCAGCCCAGCGAGGGCACAGCCAACACACCAGAACAGACATTTGTACCGAGGCGGTCCACCAGGGAAAGAAAGGCTCCCGACCGCCTCACCTTGTAAATAGTTTTCACTTTGACTTTGCGGGGGGGAGTGATGTTGTGTATCTGTAAAACATGCACTCCCATGTTCTGCCACCAGGGGGTCTCATCCCCTGAAGTCCCAAGGGATCCCAGCATCCCTTGGGAGCACTGTATATAAGCCGGCCCCTAAGGCCTGTTCCTCACTCTGGAGTGTCTTATTAAAGACTGAGGTCACTGTTCCTTTAACCTCCCTGTGTGCAGTATCATCTGTGTTAGGAACACAATAGTTATGTTAGTTGAGGGATGAATATTGGCCAGGACACCGGGGAGAACTCCCCTGCTCTTCTTCAAAATAGTGCCATGAGATCTTTTGCATCCACCTGAGAGAGCAGATGGGGCCTCGGTTTAACGTCTCATCTGAAAGAGAGCACCTCTGACAGTGCAGCACTCCCTCAGCACTGCACTGGGAGTGTCAGCCTAGATTTATTTGTGCTCAAGTCCCTGGAGTGGGGACTTGAACCTACAACCTTCTGACGCAGAGGTGAGAGTGCTGCCCACTGAGCCACGGCTGACATGAGAAGAGGTGAAAGTTTCTCCCCTGAATTTAAGCGGTGAGGATGAATGGGCTCCTTGTGCGCTGTAAATCTCTATGAACGTATGATCCTGCTCGACAAACCTCCTCACCGCCTTTGCGGATGTTACAAATAAATATTGGAACTTCCTAGGAAATAATTGTATTATGGCCTTCCAGAAGATTCCATGTGTGAGATACCGATAAAACTAAATTCCATGGGAACCTGGGGTGAAATGGCATATGATAAATTGGATTGAAAACAGAAACGGCGAATATTGACGAGAGCTGTAGTGTCTAACTGTTCTTATTTTGCTGTCCCATCTTAGCGCAGCAAGCTGACTGTACCACCCTTCCATATTTGGTATATTTGTTCTTGAAACTGTCAAGCCTGCATTTATTGCCTATCCCTAGTTTCCCTGTTCATATGGATTGTTTGTGTAACTGAGTGGCTGCTGGGTCACTTTACAGAGCATCAAGAGAGTTAAGAACATAAGAACATAAAAATTAGGAGCAGGAGTAGGCCATACGGCCCCTCGAGTCCGCTCCGCCATTTAGTAAGATCACGGCTGATCATCGACCTCAACTCCACTTTCCCACCCGATCCCCATATCCCTCGATTCCCCCAGACTCCACAAATCTATCGATCTCAGCCTTTGAATATACTCAACGACTGAGCATCCACAGCCCTCTGGGGCAGAGAATTCCAAAGATTCACCACCCTCTGAGTGAAGAAATTCCTCCTCATCTCGGTCATAAATGGCTGGCCCCTTAAACCTGAGACTGTGACTTCCTGGTTCTTGACTCTCCAGTCCCGGGGGTGGGGGGGGGGGGGAAACAACCTCTCAGCATCTACCCTGTCAATCCCCCCTCAGAAACTTGCATGTTTCAATGTGATCACCTCTCATTCTTCTAAACTCTTATCCATGTAGGGTGGCCTAGAGTTACACGCAGGCCGGAAGAGGTAGGAATGGTAGGTCCCCTTGTGTGAAGGACATTTCGGGACCCAGTTGGGTTTTTATTGACAATTTCGCCTCAGTTTTCCAGCAGCAGCCAGATGTTGTGACAGCAGTGGCCAGGAGCACAGTTGAGGCCTTGGGCACAGGAGCCCAAGGGGAGAGTGAGTCCAGGAAAATTGAGTGCTGCTATACAATGGCAAGGCACCGAGAGAGGAAATTCAGCCCTTATAAAAGTCGACAGAGGTAATGCTGAAGCTTGATGGTGCTGTTGTGCACATTTTTGATTCCCATGTTTCAAACAGGATGTGCCTGCATTGGAGAGAAGAGTAACATGAATGATCCCGAGTATAAGATTAATTATGAGGAAAGGTTACATAAAGACTCATGAAAACTTATTCTACATTACAGTGTGATGACACTTCAAAAGTACTTAATTTCCTTCTTTCTTTCTTCCTCCTTCCCTTCTTCCCTTCCTCCCTTCCTTCCTTTCCTTCCTTCCTTCCTTTTTTCTCTCTCCCTTTTCCAGAGCTTCGCACCAGCTAGCAATCTTGAATGCCAATTTCAAATGGTCTTAATTTAATATTTGACGTCCTGTGTGCCAGAAGAGCAGGAACCGGATGCAGGTCGGGAATATTCACAGGAAGAGTTTGCCTGTTAGGGCGCTTACTTTGCCGTTGAGCCCGCCCGCCCGCAGGAAGATGCACCAGGCGGCAAAATGGATGGAGTTACAATGAGGCAGGACTTCTGTCCATCGACTGCTGCCAGCCACCCGATTACTGCCCAAAAATCCTTGCAGGAAAAATCTAGGGTATTAGCTTCCCAATTCTTACCTGTGCTAAACCCAGAAAGCACTTCTCCGCAGATAGGAAGGGAAAAAAACGAGTCAGGTGGAAGGTGAACCCAAGTCTCTCTCGCATATCTCCCACGGGCTACTCTCAGCGCAGAATTGATGAAGTCCTGAGAACAGGTCACATGCTTGCATTCTCATGGTGGATAGTGTGTGACACAGGAAGGTATCAGAGAAGGGATAGAAAGGAAAAGAAAGAACGTTGCATTTATATTATTGAAAAAAAAAGGTTGTCTGGTCATTATCACATTGCTGTGTGTGGGAGCTTGCTGTGCAAAAATTGGCTGTCGTGTTTCCTACATTACAACAGTGACTACACTTCAAAAGTACTTCATTGGCTGTAAAGAGGTTTTGGGAAGTCCGGTGGAAGGCCTCTTTACAACCAATGAAGTACTTTTGGAGTGTAGTCACTGTTGTAATGTAGGAAGCGCGGCAACCAATTTGCGCACAGCAAGCTCCCACAGACACCAATGTGATAATAACCAGATAATCTGTTTTAGTGATGTTGATTGAAGGATAAATATTGGCCAGGGCACTAGGGATAACTCCCCTGCTCTTCTTCGAAATAGTGTCATGGGATAGGGAGAAATATATAAAAAATATCATAAGGGCTGGATTTTGATTAAAAATTGCCACCACTGCTATGATTAATATAGTATTATAATATTAGGCGGTCCCTCGTATCGAGGATGACTTGCAAAAAGGGGTGAGTTCACAGGTGTTTCAATGAAGGACCAGATATTCCAGGTCCCGAACTACGTGTTGAAGGGTGGAAGATGCCTGTGCGTGGATTTTTTTAACGTGGGGTGACCGTTGCACACCAGCCACCACACGGGCTTGACAGAGCTAGGTCTTGATCCAGTGGCAAGGGTTAACCAGGACGACTGGAGACCTGCTCTGCTGCACGGACCCAGTGCACACACATATCGCAGTGTGGGCTGGGCCCGTGCTGCCCCTGGGCCCTCGCCGCTCCTGGGCCCCGAACTCTCGCCTCTCCTGGGCCCCGATCTCTCACCGCTATGGTTATTCAATTAAGATCGGCGGAAAATTAATCAAAAAACGGAAAAAATTCCGCCCGGCAGGAAAATTCAGTGTTCCACGTGGCTTCTCAACGGAAAACACAGTCCTGGTGAAATTTAGTCATATTTTAGTAACATCTAGTCCGAGGCTACGAGTTGGGCCTAGGAGGGGAGAAAACACAAAAAATATTTTTCAAAATAACAAAAAATAAAACATTCGGAAAACATTCCCAGGACCCTTTTCCACTGAATTGCTGCAAAAGAATTTAATAAAAAAACTTTCATTTCCCTTTTTTTGCGGAGTTTTGCGGAGTTTCATACCTACCGCCGATCAAAGGGTTTTTCCTGGGTGTTTTTTTTCTCCTCTACTCGGGCTCACCGCTGTGACCAAACTCGGGCGGAAGCGTTTTTTTCCAGTGTTGCACGCTGGCGGTCCGCTCCCCAGCGGTATTTCGAAACCGCCGGAGGAATACTTGGATCAAACTCGCGCCAAAAAATAGCAATACCGCCGAGAAACCGGGCAGAACAGCTGATCAAATTCCAGCCCCATGAATTGTCTGAACGTGTGATCCAACTCTTTCCCTGCCTGCAAAGAAAATAATCAAACAGGAATGCTACATTTTTGAACAATATATCAGCTCAAAAGACCCAGCATATGACCAATATCTGAAACTAGCCGAACGCTATATCGAAGATAAAGGGTAAAAGAAGCATTGAAGTAGATATCAAGGGCACTCCAAAATGTGTATCAAAAATACGTGACAACCTAAAGGAGAAAATATTGATTTATTTTGCTTTGACGCGTTATAACTCCCTCTTGCTGTTAATTCTCTATTTCTAGCAAGCCCATGGTGCCTGAATGATTAGAAAAAATCTTCAGTGTTATTAGAGAGGCACTGGCTGTCCCTTCAGGGGGTAAGTGGGAGCCAGTGCAGTGCGCAAGACCTTAAGCAAAATCAATAATGTTTTTCAAAGTTCCAAAAAGATGATCATAGATGTCATGTATCTTACATTATTATATATAACTGTATCCTAACTTGCTATACATGACTGTAATAAGATATGACCTGTAACCACCAGCATACCTTACCACCAGGGTTGCACTTGCAAGAGACAGGTATATAAGGGCAGGTCTCAGGCAAGTGCAGCATTCCAGAGCTGTGAAAAATAAAGGTGCAGGTCCAGAGTTACCTTGACTTCACTACATGCCTCGTGTGAATCTGTACTGAGGGGACAGGACTTTACAATAGATATAAATGTTGCATGAATACTGAACAACCAAAACTGCTTTCAGGTAAAGATCACAATCGCCTTTTGATCCATCACTTTCTCAGACACTTCAGACCCATCGTTTACAGGCCAGAAACATTTCACCCATTGCAAATGTAAATGCTTATTTTTGGGGATGTGGGTGTCCATTGGAATCAGATTATGGAAGGTTTGTTTGGAATATATGGCCCATGTCCCACTCCAGAGACTTGAGCACCGAAATCTAGGCTGACTCTCCAGTGCAGTGCTGAGGGAGTGCTGCACTGTCGGAGGTGCCGTCTTTCGGATGAGACATTAAACCGAAGCCCTGTCTGCCCTCTCAGGTGGATGTAAAAGATCCCATGGCGCTATTTTGAAGGAGAGCAGGGGAGTTATCCCCGGTGTGCTGGCCAATATTTATCCCTGAATCAACAACTTGAGCAATTGTTGTGTGCAAATTGGCTGCCGCAGTGATTAACTTCAAAAGGTACTTCATTGGCTGTAAAAAGCTTTGGAATGTTTCGTGGTCATGAAAGGAGCTAGATAAATGCAAGTCTTTCTTTCTTTCTATGGACATCTTACAAATTTACTGTAGGTCAAAGCTATACCAACTGAGATCACGATTTCCCTTAGAAACAAAGATTTGCCGTAGCGATATAGAACAATGCAAGATAGGTATGATGCGGGGTAGGAGTGTAGGGTTACTGCACAAGATAAAAGTTCACGGGGTTGGGGGTAATATATTAGCATGGATTGACGATTGGCTAACTAACAGAAAACAGAGAATCAGGATAAACAAGTCATTTTCCAGTTGGCAAACAGTAACTAGTGGGGTGCTGCAGGGATTGGTGCTGGGGCCTCAACTATTTACAATCTATATTAATGACTTGGATGAAGGGACCGAGTATAATGTAGCCAAGTTTGCTGATGATACAAAGATCAGTGGGAAAGCAAATTGTGAGGAGGACACATATAATCTGCAAAGGGATATAGACAGTCTAAGTGAGTGGGCAAAAATTTGGCAGATGGAGTATAATGTTGGAGGGCAAATGGAATGTTGGCCTTTATTGCAAGGGGGATAGAGTATAAAAGCAGAGAAGTCCTGCTGCAACTGTACAGGGTATTGGTGAGGCGACACCTGGAGTAATGCGTACAATTTTGGTCTCCGTATTTAAGGAAGGATATACTTGCATTGGAGGCTGTTCAGAGAAGGTTCACTAGGTTGATTCCGGAGATGAGGGGGTTGACATATGAAGATAGCTTGAGTAGGTTGGGTCTATACTCATTAGAATTCAGAAGAATGAGAGGTGATCTTATCGAAATATATAAGATAATGAGAGGGCTCGACAAGGTGGATGCAGAGAGGATATTTCCACTCATAGGGGAAACTAAAACTAGGAGGGGCTGCCCATTTAAAACTGAGATGAGGAGGAATTTCTTCTCTCAGAGGGTTGTAAATCTGTGGAAATCTCTGTTTCAGAGAGTTGTGAAGGCTGGGTCTTTGAATATATTTAAGGCGGAGATAGACAGATTTTTTTAGCGATAAGGGAATAAAGGGTTATGGGGAGCGGGCAGGGAAGTGGAGCTGAGTCCATGATCAGATCAGCCATGATCTTATTAAATGGCGGAGCAGGCTCGAGGGGCCAAATGGCTGACTCCTGCTCCTATTTCTTATGTTCTTGTGTTCTTGTCTATCTGGAAGTCACAATATGGAAATGTGCTAGGGTTTCAAGAGGTAATAGGGAAGCTGGAGACAGGTTGTCTCACCTGATTATAAATCACACCAGTGCAAATCTACACTGCGCTATAAATTACTCTCTCAGATTCAAAGACTGCAAAATCCTTTGAGACCATCAGAAGCATTTTAACAACATAAGTGATGAACCAGAGCCGCTTTATCTTTCACTTTGCTAACAAATTTCCCGTGACATTGTCGACAGTGAGTTAAAGTTCCTGAAAAAAGTTGTTGGAGGCTTTTCAAATGCAGCACGTGAAATTCTATAGGTGCACTTGGCTGGAGGCGCTACCCAGCTCGCGCGACATCATGTGGGAGTTAGCGGAGGCGCTACCACAGTAGCGACACGCCCTACCTGTGGCGCCCCAATCACGCCGCGCGCCAAACCCTTTCCACCCGCGGCGGACATCTGCGAACAGTGTCAGTGTCGGCCTCACAGGTCACGAACCGGGCCGACATCTGCTCGCGGGGCGGAGGTTAAAGGGGAGGTGGGGCGCCGCCATTTTGCCTGTTTGGCCGACTCACCGGGTCACATAAGAATATAAGAACTAGGAACAGGAGTAGGCCATACGCCCCCTCGAGCCTGCTCCGCCATTCAATAAGATCATGGCTGGTCCCGCGGAGGCCGTCAGAGGCCCGGCACAGTGTGCAGTGGCCCTCCCCTTTAGCCGAAGGTCGCGAAAGGCACTATATAAATGCCTGTTTAAAAAAGGGGGCAGGCAAAAGGCCGGTTAGTTTAACATCTGTAGTGGGGAAAATGCTTGAAACTATCATTAATAGCGGGACATCTGGATAGGAATAGTGCAATCAAGCAGACGCAACATGGATTCATGAAGGGGAAATCATGTTTAACTAACTTACTGGAATTCTTTGAGGATATAACGAGCATGGTGGATAGAGGTGTACCGATGGATGTGTTGTATTTAGATTTCCAAAAGGCATTCGATAAGGTGCCACACAAAAGGTTACTACAGAAGATAAAGGTACGCGGAGTCAGAGGAAATGTATTAGCATGGATCGAGAATTGGCTGGCTAACAGAAAGCAGAGAGTCGGGATAAATGGGTCCTTTTCCGGTTGGAAATCAGTGGTTAGTGGTGTGCCACAGGGATCAGTGCTGGGACCACAACTGTTTACAATATACATAGATGACCTGGAAGAGGGGACAGAGTGTAGTGCAACAAAATTTGCAGATGACACTAAGATTAGTGGGAAAGCGGGTTGTGTAGAGGACTCAGAGAGACTGCAAGGAGATTTGGATAGGTTAAGCGAATGGGCTAAGGTTTAGCAGATGGAATACAATGTCGGAAAGTGTGAGGTCATCCACCTTGGGAAAAAAAAACAGTAAAAGGGAATATTATTTGAATGGGGAGAAATTACAACATGCTGTGGTGCAGAGGGACCTGGGGATCCTTGTGCATGAAACTCTTTTCCCAAAAGGTTAGTTTGCAGGTGCAGCAGGTAATCAGGAAGGCAAATGGAATATTGGCCTTCATTGCGAAAGGGATGGAGTACAAAAGCAGGGAGGTGTTGCTGCAACTGTATAGGATATTGGTAAGGCTGCACCTGGAGTACTGCGTGCAGTTTTGGTCACCTTACTTAAGAAAGGATATACTGGCTTTGGAAGGGGTACAGAGACGATTCACTAGGCTGATTCCAGAAATGAGGGGGTTACCTTATGATGATAGATTGAGTAGACTGGGTCTTTACTCATTGGAGTTCAGAAGGATAAGGGGTGATCTTATAGAAACATTTAAAATAATGAAAGGGATAGACAAGATAGAGGTAGAGAGGTTGTTTCCACTGGTCGGGGAGACTAGAACTAGGGGGCACAGCCTCAAAATATGGAGGAGCCAATTTAAAACCGAGTTGAGAAGAAATTTCTTCTCCCAGAGGGTTGTGAATCTGTGGAATTCTCTGCCCAAGGAAGCAGTTGAGGCTAGCTCATTGAATGTTTTCAAGTCAAAGATAGATAGATTTTTAACCAATAAGGGAATTAAGGGTTACGGGGCGAGGGCGGGTAAGTGGAGTTGAGTCCACGACCAGATCAGCCATGATCTTATTGAATGGCGGAGCAGGCTCGAGGGGCTAGATGGCCTACTCCTGTTCCTAATTCTTATGTTCTTATGTTCTGATCTTACTCTCTGCCTTTTCGTTGGGCTGGGTAATGACGGTGAAACTGTCAGCGTTCGCCATCATTACCCGTCTGAAACTGTCTGCAACTTCAGCATTTGGTGCATGCGCAGCCTCATGGGAAATCCCGACGTTACGGACTGTGATTCGATGCTCCGACACGGGCTGTGCCAGAACCGGCAATCAGTGTAATCTGTGAAACTGATGACAACTTGGGCTTTTCCACAGTAATATCGTTGTTAAACACCCCATTAAATGTTCAGTTTTGTTGGAATGGGTGTAACTGGAGTTTGGACAACATATTGACTGCTAAACAAACGTTAGGGCCCTGAAAAACTCATTTTTATATTTACGGAGTGTCAAATTATATAAAAATTACAATGAAAAAAAAAACTCCTGGCTTGCTGTCTGTGAGAATTCTACGATGTGATTGGCTGCTGAGACAGCCGGTTGATGCCACAGCAACTCCTGCTGAGAATCCCCGTTAAACAGTGCGCCAATGCACTACATGTCGAGAAAGGCAAACTTCTCGCCACAGAGATCGCGCGGAGCAGCGGGGTCAGCAGCGAGCGCCTTTGCTTCACTGCTGACCGCAAATTCATCATCATCATCATCATCATAGGCAGTCCCTCGGAATCGAGGAAGACTTGCCTCCACTCTAAAAGTGAGTGCTCAGGTGACTGTTCAGTCCAATACAGGAATTACAGTCTCTGTCACAGGTGGGACAGACAGTGGTTGGAGGAAAGGGTGGGTGGGGAATCTAGTTTGCCGCACGCTCCTTCCGCTGCCTGCGCTTGCTTTCTGCATGCTCTCGGCGACAAGACTCGAGGTGCTCAGCGCCCTCCCGGATGCTCTTCCTCCACTTAGAGCGGTCTTTGGCCAGGGCCTCTCAGGTGTCGGTGGGGAATGTTGCATTTTATCAGGGAGGCTTTGAGAGTGTCCTTGAAACGTTTCCTCTGCCCACCTGGGGCTCGCTTGCCATGTAGGAGTTCCGAGTAGAGCACTTGCTTTGGGAGTCTCGTGTTGGGGCATGCGAACAATGTGGCCCGCCCAGCAGAGCTGGTCGAGTGTGGTCAGTGCTTCGATGCTGGGGATGTTGGCCTGATCGAGAACACTGACATTGGTGCCTCTGTCCTCCCAGGGGATTTGCAGGATCTTGCGGAGACATCGTTGGTGGTATTTCACCAGCGATTTGAGGTGTCTACTGTATATGGTCCATGTCTCTGAGCCATACAGGCCATAAAAATTACGGGCCAGATAGCTGATGTTTTTAATTTTTGGTACTGTGGTGCCTGCAGTTGCACATACGGGCCACTGGGTGGCTATGCAGCAATGTGTTTAGTAAAACCTTTTGTCTGATTTAGTAGTGGGGGGTGAAAGAGTAAGTGGGTTGGCATGGAGAAGTGGCATCAGCCGTTAGCTCCTGCCACTCATTTGCTGCTATCTACAGCAAACGGCTAAAATACACGCACGCTCAGGTCTAGCTGGGTGGATCCAGGTTAGAGCAAGTGATTTGACATTGTCATGGCATCTTGCAACAAATCCCATGAATTTCTAATCTGTACCTTATAGAATCATAGAATGGTTACAGCACAGAAGGAGGCCATTCGGCCCATCTAGCCCCCAATGGCTCTCTGCAAGAGCACTTCAGCTAGTCCCACTCCTCCGCCCTTTCCCCATAACTCTGCAAATTTATTTCCTTCGGGTACTTATCCAACTCCCTTTTGAAAGTCACGATTGAGTCTGCCTCCATCACCCTCTCAGACCGTGCATTCCAGATCTTAAACACTCGCTGCATAAAAAAGTTTTTCCTCATGTCGCCTTTGGATTTTCTGCCAATCGCCTTAAATCTGTGTCCTCTGGTTCGCGACCCTTCCGCCAAAGGGAACAGTTTCTCTCTGTCTACTCTGTCTAGACCCCTTTGAACACCTCTATCAAATCTCCTTTCAATCTTCTCTGCTCTAAGGAGAACAGCCCCCAGCTTCTCCATGTGGTAATGTATGCACCCGTGAGGATGCTCACAGGTTTGTGGAGCTGTTGACCAGGGTGTCCCTGGAGATGGAGCACGCGGTGTCCACCGGTACGCTCGCAGTCGTCAGCGAGAGGTGGGCGCCGGAGGGACTGGAGTGCATCATCAGCCCCAGGAACAGAATTTTAATTTGATTTAAGTTTCCGTAAAACTTTATTTGGAAATTTGTGCGTTCTCGAGCCCTTGCCAATAGGGGGCGTTTGATTTAATGTTCTGCTATAAAATAGCTGTTGAGTTGGGAGTGGCTTAGCCAGTCACGTGATGTTCACAAGACTCAATAAAACCCCAGCCAGTTGGGTTCGGGGGATCCACGATGAGACAGGTAGTCGTGAGCCTGGTGGATGAACTGGTAATGTATAGTGTGATTGTTAAACCTTTTGCTAATAAACCAACTAGTTCTTAATAGCAATGTGTTGCTATGAATTCTTAAGCAAAGAACCTACGAAGAAAATACATAGCACACGTAACTGAAGTCCCTCATCCCTGGAACCATTCTTGTAAATCTTTTCATAGAGCAATTTCTTGTCCAAGCACTACAATTTTGAAGGCTGTGAATATGTGAATGGACTTGAGCGATAACAACTCACATTCCCTGGTCCTCGTTAGCTTATGAATTGCAGCCAGCGAGATCCAAGGTAAGCGGCTGGAGTTTATTCCTTCCAGATTTAATGATCAGTTTTTGCTGTATTTTAATTCTAAAATAACCTATATCTTGCATAACAGACTTCATGATGATATAAACTACAGTTAAAATTATTTAAATTATGCCTAAAAGAGTGTAATTACGATGTTTAACAGTAATTATAGACATTCATTTTTTATAACAGGGAGAAGCAGTAGATTGGACAACTAACTTCACTTCATGAAGTGCATTTTCCCTGTCTGCGGTTTTTGGGTGGCCAACCAGCTGCCTGATGGTGTCAACGGGAGGCCCCATCTACCTCGAGGATCGGGCCTTTTTTTCTATTCTTTCCTGGGATGTGGGTGTCGCTGGCAGGCCGGCATTTATTGCCCGTCCCTAATTGCCCTTGAGAAGGTGGTGGTGAGCCGCCTAATTAACGTAGTACCGGCAGAAACTTAAATGCCGTCTTTCGGATGAGACGTTAAACCGAGGCCCCATCTGCTCTCTCAGGTGGACGTAAAAGATCCCGTGGCACTATTTTGTGGAAGAGCACGGGGAGTTATCCCCGGTATCCTGGGGCCAATATTTATCCCTCAATCAACATAACAAAAACAGATTATCTGGTCATTATCATATTGCTGTCTGTGGGAGCTTGCTGGTGCGCAAATTGGCTGCCGCGTTTCCTACATTACAACAGTGACTACACTCCGAAAGTACTTCATTGGCTATAAAACAATGTGAGATGTCCGATGGTCATGAAAGGCGCTATATAAATGCAAGCCTTTCTTGATTTCTTTCTTGGAGCAGCCACATAAATACTGTGGCAACAAGAGCAGGTCAGAGGCTGGGTATTCTGCAGCAAGTGTCTCACCTTCTGACTCCCCAAAGCCTTTTGCACCATCTTCAAGGCACAAGTCAGGAGTGTGATGGAATACTCTCCACTTGCCTGGATGAGTGCAGCTCCAACAACACTCAAGAAGCTCGACACCATCCAGGACAAAGCAGCCACTTGATCGTCACCCCATCCACCACCTTCAACACTCACTCCCTCCACCACCGGCGCACCGTGGCTGCAGTGTGTACCATCTACAAGATGCACTGCAGCAACTCGCCAAGGCTTCTTCGGCAGCACCTCCCAAACCCGCGACCTCTACCACCTAGAAGGACAAGGGCAGCAGGCACATGGGAACACCATCACCTCCACGTTCCCCTCCCAGTCACACACCGTCCCGACTTGGAAATATATCGCCGTTCCTTCATCGTCGCTGGGTCACAATCCTGGAACTCCCTCCCTAACAGCACTGTGGGAGCACCTTCACCACGCGGACTGCAGCGGTTCAAGAAGGCGGCTCACTGCCACCTTCTCAAGGGGCAATTAGGGATGGGCAGTAAATGCTGGGCCTTGCCAGCGATGCCCACATCCTGTGAATGAATAAAGAAAAGTACCGCAGGCGGAAAACGAGCGCCCCGCTGGCTCCAGGTTGCCGCACGATCGGGCGGCCCATTACCCCCTGGACCCCTCTCCAGCTGGATTGCCTGGGTGGGGTAACAGCATACGCTCCCCGCAGTTGAATCCTAAAATGGCGTGCGGGGTCCCGTGCACTTTGTTGGCCCCCCGATTGTCAGGTTATAAGTACTCACTGTGTGATTCGTTTCAGTCAAACCCACCTTTTCCAGGACGCAACTGCCCTGTTTCCGCTGAGGGGCTGGCTTGAAAATCTCCCTTCACAAGGCCCCATTCACTAATACAAAAGCCGTGACCCCCCTCCCGCCTTCTTTTTTTTTCTCTTTCCCAGGGCAGCTGGTGATAATTCCACCATTCACTCCCCATCTAGACTCATCTTTTGTTTCCTAACTTGTGCCATTACCATCTCATTTTTGCCCATCATCCCTTTTGTCTCTCAAATCTCTCCTGCCCCCCCCACCCTATCACAGACTTTTCCTTTTGTTCTTTTCTCCCCTCCCCCTTTCCCTGCCCCCTGCACTTCCTTAAGAATCTCTGACATCTCTAACTTTTTTCAGTTCTGACCAAGGGTCACAGATCCGAAAGGTTAACTCTGTTTCTCTCTCCACAGATGCTGCCTGACCAGCTGAGATTTCCAGCATTTTTTGTTTTTATTCCAGTCACTAAAGTTGCTTCAAAACTCTTTTAAGTAAACACCAGAGTACATGGACTGGCTGATTTCCTTGTGGAAAAAGTTAAGAGATGTCACAGGTTCTTAAGGAAGTGCAGGGCCAGGGAAAGTGGGAGGGGAGGAAAGAACAAAGGGGAAGGTCTGTGATAGGGCGGAAGGCAGGAGAGATTTAATTACAAAGACATTTTATTTGACTTTTTGTGATAGGACTAATTCAGTTTATAATTAGCTTTTCCCTTCTGTATTTTTCTCTTTGTATTCCCATATTGTTTTTCAGCTCCCAAACCCTCTTGCTTAGTTTCTAGGCAGGCTATCATTTAGTTTCCTATCTTATATTTAATTTTCAGAGAGGTAGGAAGCAAGGAAGAAAGACTTGCATTTATATAGCACCTTCAATAACCACCAAAGTGCTTTACAGCCAATGAAATACTTTTGGAGTGTAGTCACTCTTGTAAGGTGGGAAATGCAGCAGCCAATTTGCGCACAGCAAGCTCCCACAAATAGATTCATTATCATAGGCAGTCCCTCGGAATCGAGGAAGACTTGCTTCCACTCTAAAAATGAGTCCTTAGGCGGCTGAACAGTCCAATAAGAGAACCGCAGTCCCTGTCACAGGTGGGACAGACAGTTGTTGAGGGAAAGGGAGGGTGGGACAGGTTTGCCGCACGCTCTTTCCGCTGTCTGCGCTTGATTTCTGCATGCTCTCGGCGATAAGACTCGAGGTGCTCAGCGCCCTCCCGGATGCACTTCCTCCACTTAGGGCGGTCTTTGGCCAGGGACTCCCAGGTGTTGGTGGGGATGTTGCACTTTATCAGGGAGGCTTTGAGGGTGTCCCTGTAACGTTTCCTCTGCTCACCTTTGGCTCGTTTGCCGTGAAGGAGTTCCGAGTAGAGCGCTTGCTTTGGGAGTCTCGGGTCTGGCATGCGGACTATGTGGCCCGCCCAGCGGAGCTGATCGAGTGTGGTCAGTGCTTCAATGTAGGCCTGGTCGAGGACACTAACATTGGTGCGTCTGTCCTCCAAGGGGATTTGCCACAAATAGCAACGTGATAATGACCAGATAATCTGTTTTAGTGATGTTGATTGAGGGATAAATATTGACCCAGGACACCGGGGTATAGTGCCATGGGATCTTTTACATCCACCTGAGGGAGCAGACAGGGCCTCGCCTTTACGTCTCATCTGAAAGACGACACCTCCTACAGATACTTTTATGAATCTATATTTTATCTGCAATCTCTTTTTATATTCCCATTGAGATTTGTTGTAGTTGTATTTATATCTATAGGAACATAAGAAATAGAAGCAGGAGTAGGACATTCAGCCCTTCCAGCCTCCTCTGTCATTCAATAAGATCATGGAAGATCTTCGACCTCAACTCCACTTTCCTGCACTATCCCCCGAGTCCCTTAATATCCATAAATCTATTGATCTCTGTCTTGAATATACTCAAAAGACTGAGCATCCAACGACTTCTGGGAGAGACAATTCCAAAGGTTTACCACCCTCTGAGTGAAGAGGTTTCTCCTCATCTCAGTCCTAAATGGCCAACCCCTTATCCTATGAGACCTGGTTCTAGACTCTCCAGCCAGGGGGAAACATTCTTTCAGCATCTACCCTATCAAGCCCCGTAAGAATTTTGTTTACCGGTGGGAAGCTTTACCAGCTGAGTCATAAAGAATGTCTTTTTATTTTGTCTGTAATTAGCTTCCAGACAATGTCAAAACAGTCATTGTTGTTCTAACCAGGTGCCTTTGTTCTGAATAGAGGTTGTGGGTTCAAGTCCCACTCCAGAGACTTGAGCACAATAATCTAAGCTGACGCTCCCAGTGCAGTGCTGAGGGAGTGCTGCACTGTCGGAGGTGCCGTCTCTTGGATGAAACGTTAAACCGAGGCCCCGTCTGCTCTCTCACGTGGTCGTAAAAGATCCCAGGGCACTATTTTGAAGAAGAGCAAGGGAGTTATCCCCTGTGTCCTAGCCAATATTTATTCCTCAATCAACATAACAAAGACGGATTATCTGGTCATTATTACATTGCTGTTTGTGGGAGCTTGCTGTGCGCAAATTGGCTGCCGCGTTTCCCACATTACAACAGTGACTACACTTCGTAAAGTACTTCATTGGCTGTACAGCGCTTTGGGACATCTGGTGGTCGTGAAAGGTGCTATATAGATGCAAATCTTTCTTTCTGAGCTTTAACAATGAACAATAATTTGCTACAAATATAGGCTTTTTAAAAAACGAGTTTAGTCCCTCCCCATCCCCCAAAGTAGATGATTGTGCACAGGCCTGACACTTAAATGTCTTTGAAACATGATCGGTGGTGTCAGACAAGGCTGGAGGCTACTAACCTTGTAAGCTATCCCTCACAATAAGCTGCATTTCTCTGTCTCAAAGCTGTCCAATCTATCCCCCGAAGGTTTAGCAGGCTTACTTAAACCTGTTCCAATGTCCTGCTACAGCTTGTCGTTTTTAAAGAGCTTTGTATTTTTTTTCTTTCTTTCCCCCTAGATCTGATCCTCCAACAAATTGGACCAGAAGATCCGTGGCTCCATCCGCTGCCTCTTGCTGGGGAGATTATGGTGCTGTCGTTTATTCGTACAAAACGAGAGAGGCAATTAGTTCCAGCATGGCCTCTTGCCATTAAAGTTCCAATATCCAGTTTCCACAACCAACACAGTCTGCTTTCCGATACCGTCACAAACAAATCCCGACAACATCCTCTTTCATACTTCAGCCTCGCCCCACAATTCATTTACTAATATACCCCATTTCACATATTTTGCACTGTACTGTGTATAACATTGGCGGCTCAGACATCAGGACACATTTGTAAAAGAAACACAAATTCTACAGCATAGGGCTGTTGAAAATACCAAGTATCATTCTTGCAAGAACAAACCACCATCCAGATCTACTGGAAGCTGTTTCGCCTCATGGTTATTAAAATTAAAGTTGAATTTTAATAATTGTATCCATCAAATTTACAGCAGCTGTTCTAAGCCGTATGGAGTCAGTATTCGCCATGGTTACAGCTAGTCACCCACCTCACTTACTATCAAAGAATACAGCTGTTTTCCAGATATTAAATATAATAATCACAGTCGGGTTTGTGACGTGCATTCTGAACAATTAGCCGAAGGTCACTTGTCAGCCACGATGATGTCTGAACACGCTAGGGCCTGACTGTTTGCTTCATTATCCACATTCTTACCTGAAACAGCTGTTTATTTTTGATGAGGGCAAAAGGATCACCAATATTCTTAGCCGACCTAACCATTCTAGCACTTCTGAGACACCCCACGTCAATTTATGGATTTTTGGGTGAATCATTATATCAGGTATCGCCCTTTTAGCCAACCACACGTCAGAGAGGAAATGACATGGAGCGACCTCAGCAAGGACTTTTTTTTTCCTTCTGTTGAACTGAAATGAAGACTCCTCTCGAAGCAAAATCCTCACTCACAATGGTTTCTCAGCATTTTATTTGAAGTTGACCATTCACTGGGACTATCCACTGAGCGTATGGATTCTATTACGGCAAAAGCACTTGACCCAATGAAGAGACTAATTGTGCTCTGTAATGCATGCACCTGTGAGGATGCTCACTAGTGTGGCCGAGCAGTCTAAGGCGCTGGATCGAGGATCGAGGCTCCAGTCTTGTTTGGAGACGTGGCCCACTGCTGCCAGAATTTGTGGCGTGTAATATTTGTGTCCCTTCACCACGAGTATGAAGCAGTGCGTGACTGCTGCCCTATGACGTGATTATCTTGCACGCGGTGTCCACCGGTACGCTCGCTGCCTTCTGCTGCAGCCGGAGGGACTGGAGTGCATCATCACCCCCAGCAACCAAATTTTAATTGTCTAAAGTTTAAGTTGTCGGTTTTAGTGATCTCCCCCCCTTTTAGCCAGGGGGCACTTGTATAATTTGTGTTTTAGTGCCCTCAAAAAAAATACAAAACAAAACAAAAGGGGGGCACTTGAAAAGTTTTTGGAGTGTGCCCCCTCCCCTTTAATCAGGGGGCACGTGATTATTTGTTTTCTACAAAAAATAGTTGTAGAGGCCATTGCACATAAACCAATGAGCGTTACAGAGTAGAGTTTGCTTGATGGCTCCTGCACAAGGATGGCACGCAAGTGCGTTACACGTTTCTGGCCTTCCGTGAGAGGTGGGCACCGGAGGGACTGGAGTGCATCATCACCTTCGGCAACCAAATTTTAATTTGATCCATTTAATGTTAAAAGTTTAATTTGTTGGTTTTAATGCCCCTTTAATAAGGGGACACTAGATTATTGTTTCAACTAAAATAGTTGTAAAGCTGTTGAGTTGCGAGTGGCTTAACCAGTCACGTGATGTTCATGCAGAAAACAAGTGCAGGCAGCAGAAGGAGCGGGCGGCAAACCAGGCACCCCATCCACCCTTTCTTTCAACCAGTGTCTGTCCCACCTGTGACAGAGACTGTAATTCCCATATTGGACAACTCACTGGTGGTGCAGGCTCGAAGGACCGAATGGCCGACTCCTGCACCTATTTTCTATGTTTCTATGCTTCTAGAGTGGAAGCAAGTCTTCCTCGATTTCAAGGGACTGCCTATGATGATGATGATGATGTTCACAAGACTCAATAAAACCCCAGCCAGTTGGGTTTGGGGGATCCACGATGAGGCAGGTGGTTGTCAGCCTGGTGAATGAACTGGTAATGCGTAGTGTGATTGTTAAAACTTTGCTAATAAACTAACTTGTTCTTAATAGCAATGTGTTGCTATGAATTCTTAAGCAAAGAACCCATGAAGCAAATACATTACATGTACAACGTTTTGTAAAACAGCGCGTTAAATTATTTTGGCAAGTTCAGCTCTCCTGGTGACTCTTTCGTGAAATGCACCTCCAGCATTTAATGTAGCCATCTGGACCCACATGGTTCTAGGTTTGGCCCCTTGGCCTGTGCTGCGATCATTGATCTCAGTTGAGGAGGACGGTATAGATGGTCACTTGGTCTCAATGCTTTCTGGACCAGTGGGGTGAAGGTGGGAGGGGGAAGTGGATGTTGGGTGAGAACAGGTTGGGACATCGGGTATGGTGTATACCATGATAAACTAGCCTGCTGACACTCACCATCAAGGCTCATGGATGAAGAATGGTACCGAGTGATCATTGGCACTTGTTGGAGCATACTCCAGCACTATCAGAGAGAAAACAGGGAGAGAATTGGGGGAAAATGGAAAAATCAATGTTCTTGTAGCTGCCTCAATTGCATTCCGATGGCCCTGGGGCCAATTCTTGGCTTGTGCTGAGTTACCAGCTCCCACAGTGTTAGCTGTGGCTCTGTGGGGAGCACTCTCTCATCTCCGAGTCAGCAGGTTGTGGGTTCAAGTCCCGCTCCAGGTACTAGGAGCACAAAAAGCAGGCTGACACTGAGGGAGTGCACCACTGAAAGAGGTGCCGTCTTTTAGATGAGATGTTAAACTGAGGACGTGAAAGATCCCACGGCACTATTTTGAGGAAGAGCAGGGGAGTTCTCCCCGGTGTCCTGACCAATATTTATCCCTCAATCAACATAACAAAAACAGATTATCTGGCCATTATTACATTGCTGTTTGTGGGAGCTTGCTGTGCGCAATTGGCTGTCGGGTTTCCCGCATTACAACAGTGACTACACTTCAAAATGAACTTCATTGGCTGTAAAGCACATATGGATGTCCACAGAAACAGGCCATTGGGCCCAACCAGTCCATGCCGGCGTTTATGCTCCACTCGAGCCTCCTCCCGTCTTTCCTCATCTAAATCTATCAGCATAACCCTATGTTCCCCCCTCTCTCCCATATGCTTGTCTAGCCTCCCCTTAATTATATCTATACGATTATCTTCAACCACTCCCTGTGGCAGCAAGTTCCACATTCTCACCACTCTCTGGATAAAGAAGTTTCTTCTGAATTCCCTATTGCATTTCTTGGTGACTATTTTATATTGATGGCCTCTAGTTCTGCTCTTCCCCACAAGTGGAAACATTCTCTGTGTCTACTTTATCAAAACCCCTTTATAAGTTTAAAGACCTCTATTCGATCACCCCTCAGCCTGTTTATCCTTTCCCGATCAGTATAACCTCGCATAACGGGAGACATGAACGCAGAATGTGTTCCAGGCTCCAAGCTGAGCAAAATAAAGAGGCCGTTGATATCGAGGAAACTTTCGGCTTAAAATTGCTTCAGACTTTTTGATGGATGAGATAAAAAAAGTCATTTTAGGATCGGGAATGTTGCAAGCATTTTGCTGAGTAGAACAAAAAAAAGGATATACATGTAGTGTGTCTTTCATTGCAAGTGAGGTTATTACAATCCTGATGTTGAATAAGATGTAGAGGAATGCAAAATGTGCAAGAACTGCAAATACACTGAGGCCTTTGTTAAGGAAGACAAAGTTGGATTTACATCGAGTTGGAGGTTGGAGTGTTTATTGAAGGGAGCATGTATGGCACTGTATGGAACTTCGAGGCTGGTTAATTATGACAAATGGGAGCTAGAGGTTAGATCAGTCATGTCTGCAAAGCTGAAAATATGTTCATGTATATTTATAGAATTTATTTGTAAAGCTGCAGTAGATGAAAAGTCGTGTTCTCACAGTGTAATGTGTGCACCGGTGAGGATGCTCACAGGTTTGTAGAGCTGTTGAGTTGGGAGTGGCTTAGCCAGTCACGTGATGTTCACAAGACTCAATAAAACCCCAGCCAGTTGGGTTCGGGGGATCCACGTTGAGGCAGGTGGTTGCGAGCCTGTTGGATGAACCGGTCATGTGTAGTGTGATTTTTAAACCTTTTGCTAATAAACCAACTAGTTCTTATTAGCGATGTGTTGCTATGAATTCTTAAGCAAAGAGCCCATGAAGCAAATACATTACACCCGGCAAAAGCAATAGCTGAGTTTGATCAATGATGCACCCATGCACATTCCAACTCGTAGCCATGTAAGCTGCTCCTGTGCAAACTGAATTGCAGCTGATAGTTTCTGATCAGACATGTTGCTCTTGAAGCGCCCACACTTGCTTTTGATTCAAAGCAATGGCTCAGATGACTTTCAGATGGAATCGATTTGCCAGCTGGCTGAATGCAAGCAAAGGATGAATTTAACATGAAGTGCGAATATTGCTTTACTGAAGCGTCTTGCTTTCAGTTCTCATATATATCACTGGGAGCAAACCCATTTTGTTTCGATCACTCAGTCCATTCTTTCCCAGGTTAAGCCGGGTCCAACAATGACAGACAGATACAGCGAAGAAACGTTTCTCGGCCATATCTTCCTCAATTAAAAAAATAAAGTGGCTAAATCATATTCTGTTTCTGAGCCTACAATAAAATTTTTATACATTCAAATGAGTTCGGCATTTCTTGAATTGATCAGAAAAGCCGGAAAAACATTAAAAAAAACATTTTTTTATTGCTTCAGGCCAACATTGTAATGACATATCAGTCATCCAAAAACGGAAACAATTGCTATTCATTTGTACTTAATGAGTCCACCCCTGAGCTGTTAAATGGATGAGAGATTTTAAACACAGGAATGTAACCGACAGTAAGAAGAAAGGCAAAGTAATTCGTAGATGTTAAATGAATCAAATAGATGAACTGATTGAAATATCCGTTACCTAAACTCATCTAGAGTTTTATAGATGTTTGTCCCTATTGGAAATCAAACCGGATCATAATTTTTATATACTCGTGTTTTACAAATATATAAAAATCTTAATGAGATTTATAATGAGGCTTTTTGGATAAGGAATTATAGTGAAGTTCTTTTAATCTAATCTCTAATAAAACTACTGTTCTCTTTTTCAAGTTTTACAGGGCAATATTATGTTTCATCATTAGTGCTCAGTAAAATATAACGCACATGTCGACTGTTTCCATATGTGCTGAACAAGTGATGCTGACTCCTAGAACTCAAAAGTCAGAAAGAATGGTTCCAACTTTTACATGAATATTACCTTGCCTGGATGAGTGCAGCTCCAACAACACTCAAGAAGCTCGACACCATCCAGGACAAAGCAGCCCGCTTGATCGGCACCCCATCCACCACCTTAAACATTCACTCCCTCCACCACCGGTGCCCCCTGGCTGCAGTGTGGACCATCTACAAGATGCACTGCAGCAACTCGCCAAGGCTTCTACGGCAGCACCTCCCAAACTCGTGACCTCTACCCCCTAGAAGGACAAAGGCAGCAGGCGCATGGGAACACCACCACCTCCAAGTTCCCCACCAAGTCGCACACCATCCTGACATGGAAATATATCGGCCATTCCTTCATCGTCGCTGGGTCAGAATCCTGGAACTCCCTCCCTAACAGCACTGTGGGAGCACCTTCACCACACGGACTGCAGCGGTTCAAGAAGGCGGCTCACCACCACCTTCTCAAGGGGCAATTAGGGATGGGCAATAAATGCCGGCCTTGCCAGCGACGCCCACATCCCATGAACGAATTATAAAAATAAATTAATCTCTGGAAAGGAACACAAAAGTTTGTATGGATTCAACAATTCGGCAAGAGCGATGCACTAGCGAACAATTTGACTTCACACCACAGTCTGAAAAAAGGAGGCTTGAAAACTGCTGTATGCTGATGAAAATGGCAGCAAGACATCTTATCTTAAATTAAATTGTACCGGAAGTTTATTAAATGGTTTCGCTTATGCTAAGCATCTGCTACCACTTTAGCTTATTAACTGTGTGGGTTTTAAGATGTGTGGAGAGACCACAGCCTGGAAGATACTGTTGGCAATATTAGTGCCCAAATCTTCAACGCGTTTATCCAACATTTCTCAGCCTGCTATTTTAATGCAGTGTTACGGGAATCTGGAAAGTGGTATTTGGGAGACAGAAACTGAAAATGGAAGAGAGTCACAGAACCTATAATCAAAATTACATTTTTAATAAAGCGAGTATGTGGTGAGTGTAGTGTATTTGCTTCATGGGTTAGTTGCTTAATAATTCATGGCTAGACATTTGCTGTAAAAAACTAGCTCGTTTATTAGCAAAGGTTTAACAACGAAACTGAATCTTACTAGTTCATCCAGCAGGCTCACAACAGCCCACCTCATCGTGGAGAACCGGAATTCAACTGACTGGGGTTTTATTGAGTCTTGTGAACGTCACGTGACTGGCTAAGCCAGGCACAGTGCAACAGCTCTACAAGGTTATGAGCATACTCACAGGTGCGCACATTACAGTAGGTATCCATTTATGAATATAATCATTTTGTGCTCCCCCTGATGCTCTTGTGGATAAAGACACATCAGCTTCAATATTGAGCCATTTGGGTCAGAAAGTCCTTGGGCTCAATTCTTGCTCTGCAAGGTGTGGACTGATCTTAGCCAGCGGTGGTCATTGTGATACCTGTACTACAATTGGAGTGCTGGACTAGGCAGGAGAAAACTCAGCTAGATTCCTGCTCCTGATTGCCGTCTGGTGTTTCTGGAAAATGCACGATTGTGGGCAGCAGGTTTGTACAGCTGTTGAGTTGGGAGTGGCTTAGCCATTCACGTGACTCAATAAAACCCCAGCCAGTTGGGTTCGGGGATCCACGATGAGGCAGGTGGTTGTGAGCCTGGAGGATGAACCGGTAATGTGTAGTGTGATTGTTAAACCTTTTGTTTATAAACCAACTAGTTCTCAATAGCAATTGCAATGTGTTGTCATGAATTCTTAAGCAAAGAACCCATGAAGCAAATACATTACAATCCCGATGAAAGGACACTTGGCTGAGGTACTGAAGGTGTGCCAGTGCCCATGGAACTGTACCCCAGCCTTTGGGAGAGAAACGGAGGACATTTGGGAGAGAAACGGAGGACATTTTACGAATAATTAATTTGGGTACAATCAGAATTTTCATATCTCCGACTTGCGTACAAACATCGTGTTTTGCATTAAGAGCAATGCAAAACAACGACTTGCGCTGAATATTAAAACATTTCACGACGCTTCAGAGAGAGCATAGGAAAAACATAGATGCTGAGCCAAAGAAGGAGATATTGGGAGGAGTTGCCCAAAGTTTGGTCGAAGAGGTGGGCTTTAGGAAGGTCTTAGAGAAGCAGAGGGAAGTGGAGAGGTTTAAGGAATTCCAGAGTATGGGGCTAAAGTGGCGAGAGACACGGTCACCAACGGTGGGTGAAGGGGGGATCCAGAGGCCCAGGGAATTCGGTGCAGGGCGCTGGGTGGGGTGGGGTTGTAGTGCTGGAGGAGTTTACAGAGATAGGGAGAGGTGATGTCCCTCAGAATACATGAAAGAACATGCAACTGTACTATGCATAAATCTAAGTTGCATACATGTAAGCTTCACTGAATTATATGAAACACTAGGGGCTGGATTTTTTTGTGCTTTGCGCTCGGGGTTTTGCCCCCGAGTGGTGTGAAAGGCGGCGGTGAGGTCTCCAGCGTCCGGTCGCGATCCTCCGATTGGGTTTTGTGGCAGCACCGCCGGGGAGGGCCGCACCGGGAGTACAACGCCTCTGGTGGCGACACTGGCAGGAGTTTTGTTTCGAATCCAATCCGCACGCCTGGAATCGTGCCTTGCAATGACTGCCGGGGAAACCAGAGCGGTCCAGCCGTGCCGGCGGTGATGAGGACGGTAAAGTGCTGTAACGGCAAGTGCGAGTGTTGGTTCTTTTCATTTTTTCGCGATTTGTGTTGTGGTGGCGCGGGCAATGTTTTGGGAATGTTTTTGTGGCTATTTTAGGTCCCTCCCACTCCAGGCCAAGGCAGGAGAAAAATCTGATCGATTCCTGCTCCTGATTGCCCTCTGGTGATTCTGGAAAATGCACGATTGTGGGTGTTGGGGTTGAGGACAGCCGCAGGCTCAGCTGCCTTGCCCTCCACAGTTGTACAAATGCTGTCACGTACTGGAATGAAACCATTAATGTATGCACGGCCCAGCACTTTAGTTCGTGAGTTGCCCATCCTTGCGTCACGAGAGGTGTACAACGCCTCCCTTCGCGCTGCACCCCATGACGCAGGGCCCAGATGCCAAAACTTACACACTAAACCTCAAACTATTCCCGGCCGGAAAACTTTCCCGCCCCACCTCCGCTTTCGCCCCGTAAACAGAAAAGCCTAAAATCCAGCCCCAGTTACCGAGGAGACACAGAACGCTCCAGTCTTTACCGCAGGGGGAAGAATTTCCGTGGGGTTCTCCTGATCCTACAAACTGCTGCCAGAATAATGCCTCCGTCAAGCTTCAGCTGATAGCAGCTGAGGATGCCTTTAACTATCGCTCCAAATGACCACCTCCTGACTCGTATCGCCCATAGTTGTTGGATGGCACCAGGAACGTGAGCCACGGGCAGATGAAAAGGTTGTTGTAGTCTAAACTTGACCCCCTATTTGCATTTATGCACGAGTCCGGTTTCAGACGAGAGCTCTGGTGCAGGTCTGCCTGAAAATCAGAAGGGACGTCATTACAGTGGCGGGGCAGGGTGACTAACCGCTGCCTGATTTTGGTCCCACTGCTGGCCCAATTTTGAGTGCAAACAGGGCAGTAACGAGAAGAAAATAGCTCCCAGGTTGTCTTCCTCTCAAATAATCACTTCTCCACTGTGAGACGCGCACAGTTCAATCAGCTAACAGTGCACAAAAACAACAACTTGTACAGCGCCTTTAACATAATCAAATGTCCCGAGGCACTTCACAGGAGTATTATGAGATTAAAAATTTGACACCGAGCCGCATAAGGAGAAATTAGGGCAGATGCCCAAAAGCTTGCTCAAAGAGGTAGGATTTAAGGAGCGTCTTGAAGGAGGAAAGTGAGCTAGAGAGGCGGAGAGGTTTAGGCAGGGAGTTCCAGAGCTTGGGGCCCAGGCAACAGAAGGCACGGCCACCGATGGTGGAGCGATTATAATCAGGGATGCTCAAGAGGGCAAAATTAGAGGAGCGCAGACATCTCGGGGGGTTGTGGGGCTGGAGGAGGTTTCAGAGATAGGGAGGGGCGAGGGCCATGGAGAG
The DNA here is from genome assembly GCF_044704955.1 of Pristiophorus japonicus. Taxonomy (NCBI): domain Eukaryota; kingdom Metazoa; phylum Chordata; class Chondrichthyes; family Pristiophoridae; genus Pristiophorus; species Pristiophorus japonicus. The sequence goes on from NC_091990.1 coordinate 10,081,578, forward strand.
ATATGAAAATAAGGACGAGAATTTTGAAATCGAGGCGTTGCTTAGCCGGAAGCCAATGTAGGTCAGTGAGCACAGGGTTGATGGGTGAGCGGGACTTGGTGCGAGTTGGGACACGGGCCAAGTTTTGGATCACCTCTAGTTTACGTAGGGTAGAATGTGGGAGGCCAGCCAGGAATGTGTTGGAATAGTCCAGACGAGAGATAACAAAGGCATGGATGAGGGCTTCAGCAGCAGATGAGCTGAGGCAAGGGCGGAGACGGGCGTTGTCACGGAGGTGGGAATAGGCGGTCTTAGAAAGAAAGGACATTATAACAGAGGTGACCCACACAACATCAGATGTGCTGCATGATCAAAAGCGCTGCTTATTGAACACGTAAAGGGTGCAATTTATTATGCAATATCTCAAAAGAATCATTCAGCCTGACCTGTTTTTGGTGCAGTCATACAGACATCTCAAGTACAGAAACATTGATTGATTCCCCTCCCCCCAAGATGACATCATGGTTCCAGCAGCATGCTACTGAAGCAGGCATCAACCATTGAGTGTAAATCACAGAGTGCGGCAGAGACACAGGAACACACACAACTGGCAGTGTAGCTTTATTTCCCATATATTTAGAGAGATTGTACATGAAATATCTGATTCAATCATGCCGAGATTCCTCTCAGGTGAGATTAAGAGATAAATTACAGTCCTCAAACGCAATATTTTTCTTGCTAGTGCTTTGACTCTGTCCTTCAGGCACATTTATATTGCACCAATGCTCCTGGGTTCCTAAAGCACGGATATCGTGCTGGAGGTCTGTGCAAGCCAAATTCTAAATTGCTAGACCTCGCTAAAACAACAACACCAATAATGTGTATTTATATAGCACCTTTAATGTAGTGAAACGTCCCTAGGCGCTTCACAGGAGTGTTATGCGGTAAGAATTTGACGCCGAGCCGCATAAGGAGAAATTAGCGTCGGTGACCAAAAGCTTGGTCAAAGAGGGAGGTTTTAAGGAGCGTCTTGAAGGAGGAAAGTGAGGTAGTGAGGCGGAGAGGTTTAGGCAGGGAGTTCCAGAGCTTGGGGCCCAGGCAACAGAAGGCACGGCCACCGATGGTGGAGCGATTATAATCAGGGATGCTCAGGATTGGGGATCCTGACAGCACGAGTGGAGTATTGCGCAATATAAAAAAGTGTCTTTATTTTTGTTTTTAGTGGCTTCTTTTGCAACAACAGCAAGTTTGATATCGTCGGTGAAAAAGGCGCAAGTACTGGCCTTCATAAATAGAGGCAGAGCGTACAAAAGAAAGGAAGTTATGATGAACCTCTATAAAACACTGGTTCGGTTCCAACTGGAGTATTGTGTCCAATTCTCTGCACCACACTTTAGGAAGGATGTGAAGGCCTTAGAGAGGGGGCAGAAAAGATTTACAAGAATGATTCCAGGGATGAGGGACTTCATTTATGTGGATAGACTGGAGAAGCTGGGGTTGTTCTCCTTGGAACAGCGAAGGTTGAGATGAGATTTGTTAGAGATGTTCAAAATCATGAGGCTTCTGGACAGAGTAGAGAAAGGGAAACTGTTCCCATTGGGGGAAGGATCGAGAACCAGAGGACACAGATTTAAGGTGGTTGGCAAAAGAACCAAAGGCGACATGAGGAAAAGCTTTGTTACGCAGCGAGTGGTTAGGATCTGGAATTCACTGCCTGAGAGGGCAGTGGCGGGTCACTTGTGGCTTTCAAAAGGGAGTTGGATAAGTACCTGAAGGAAAAGATTTGCAGGGCTACGGGGAAAGGGCGGGGGAGTGGGGCTAGCTGAGGTGTTCTTGCAGAGAGCCGGCACGGGCTCGATGGGCCGAATGGCCTCCTTCCGTGCTGTAACCATTCTATGGTTCTATACATCGTTGGTCACTGAACCATAAAGACTTGGGAGGTCACTGTTCCGATTTCGGTCTGTGAGGAGTTAGCTAGATCTCAGCAGGGCATGGAGCTTTAATTGGCCTTGCGAACACTGAAATTCAGATGAGACGTTAAACCAAGGCTCCTTTTGTTCTCTCGGGTGGGCGTAAAAGATCCCATGACACTATTTTGAAGAAGAGCAGGGGAGTTATGCCAAGTGTCCTGGCCAATATTTATCTCTCAATTGACATAACAAAAAAACAGATTATCTGCTGCGTTTCCCACATTACAACAGTGACTGCACTTCAAAAGGTACTTCATTGGCTGTAAAAGTGCTTTGGGATGTCCAGTGGTCGTGAAAGGCGCTATATAAATACAAGTCTTTCTTTTCTTTCTTTCTGGACTCGGGAGAGGAAAAGGCGGCCAGGGCTCCCAGTCCCTAGTGTTGAATCCAATGATCCCTGCTTGCAGGTGTACAGTCCACACTATCTGGGTGACTTGGCTGAGGTGCTGATGCCCCAGATCTAGAACTAGGAGGCAAAGTTTCAGAATAAGGGGTCGGCCATTTAAAACGGAGATGAGGAGGAATTTCTTCTCTCAAAGGGTCGTGAATCTTTGGAATTCCCTGCCCCAGAGAGCTGTGGAGGCTGGGTCATTGAATATATTCAAGATGGAGATAGACAGATTTTTGAACGATAAGGGAGTCAAGGGTTATGGGGAGCGGGCGGGGAAGTGGAGCTGAGGCCAAGATCAGATCAGCCATGATCTTATTGAATGGCGGAGCAGGCTCGAGGGGCCAATGGCTGACTCCTGCTCCTATTATGTTCTTATACCCCTCTGAACAGCACCATAGCATGAATCAGTGCAGGGGTTTGGGTGGAACTTGGAATAAATAACACAAACAAGCTGTGTGACAGTAGTTTTAACAGTAGTTTTATATTACTCCAAAAATATTAGCAATATCCACGTGTTGCAAAGATCGCACAGAAGGAAGCATTTCTGGTTACCCCGAGACAAATAATTGGCCTGGATAAACAAGGTCACAGATAAGTGAAAGTCAAAAATCAAAGCTTTTCATTGAGCAACAGACTACACTGCAGTTTGGATTACCATGAGTCAGAGAACTGGAAATGTATTGTATCTTATTTCACAGATATCGCTGTCACTCGTATTAAACAGAAATATATTAATATATTAATGATACAGAACCTATTTCCTTAAAATTTACACAGACCTCTAGTTATAGGATTCTTCCCATCCATAAATTCATCTCATTTATGGATCGTAACAATTCTGTTGCCTACAGCCCCACTAATAAAAAATAGAGTATGACTAGGTTAACTCCTTTCATTTCAATCCCACAACTGTGTTAATAAAGTATATTATCTTTTCTTTCTGTCATTGATTGCTGTCTACATTTATTGATAACTTGTGGCAGCAGATTTTTGCCACAACGTATGTAAAAGAGCGGCATTGAGCCTGCAACATCATTACTTTTGTGTAAAAAGACTTGCATTTATATAGCGCCTTTCACGACCATCGGACATCTCAGAGCGCTTTACAGCCAATGAAGTACTTTTGGAGTGTAGTCACTGTTGTAATGTGGGAAATGCGGCAGCCAATTTGCGCACAGCAAGCTCCCACAAACAGCAATGTGATAATGACCAGATAATCTGTTTTTTTGTTATGTTGATTGAGGGATAAATATTGGCCAGGACACCGGGGATAACTCCCCTGCTCTTCTTCAAAACTGTGCCGTGGGATCTTTTACGTCCACCTGAGAGAGCAGACCTTGGTTTAACACACCTCCGACAGTGCAGCACTCCCTCAGCACTGCACTGGTGTGTCAGCCTCGATTTATGTGCTCACGTCACTGGAGTGGAACTTGAGCCCACAACCTTCTGACTCAGAGGCGAGTGTGCTGCCCACTGAGCCACAGTTGACGCTGTGTAAAAGAGCGGTTTGCATGCATTTCCCCATTCACCTTTCTAAAACTTGCTCCCATACGATAGTCATCTGCTGGAAAGAGGTTACATATGGCAGAAATAAAATGGTTGCATAAATGAAGAGATGTGAAATTTGAACTCGAGTTCTGCTGATTCAGTGGATTTGTGCCGGGATTGTGATGGGGGTTGCAATTGAACTTAGAACTCCCAATCATGAGCCTGACCTGGAAATTTCACCCATATGGATAAAGACCAAACCTACATTGATATAGCACCATTCACAATCTCGAGATGTCCCAAAATGCTTCACAGCCAGTGAAATACTCTGATGTGCAGTCACTGTTCTAATTTAGTAGAATGAAGCAGCCAAATTGTGCCCAGCAAGCTGCCACAAACAGCAATGAGATAACGACCAGATATCTAGCCTTTGTTATCTTTAGACTTGACTACTCCAATGCATGCCTGGCTGGCCTTCCATATTCCACACTACATAAACTTGAGGTCATCCAAAACTTGGTAGCCCGTGTCCTCACTCGCACCAAGTCCTGCTCACCCATCACCCCTGTGCTTGCTGAATTGCCTACTCCTGCACCTATTTTCTATGTTTCTATGTTTCTATGACCTACATTGGGTCCCAGTTAAGGAATGCCTCAATTTCAAAATTCTCATCCTTGTTTACAATGCCCTCCATGGCAATGCTCCTCCCTATCTCTGTAATCGCCTTCAGTCTCACAACTCCCCCCCCCCCCCCCCGAGATGTCTGCGCTCCTCAAATTCTGCCCTCTTGAACATCCCTGATTATAATCGCTCAACCATCGGTGGCCGTGCCTTCAGCTGCCTGGGCCCCAAGCTCTGGAACTCCCTCCCTCAACCTCTCTGCCTCTCTTTCCTCCTTTAAGACGCTCCTTAAAACCTACCTCTTTGACCAAGAGCTAAACTTTTCAGCGGGTTCTCTGCGATTTTCTCGGCGGTACAGCTCTTTTTCCGCCTGGTGGAAGTTTCCCCATTATTTTTTTAGTGGTATCGCCCAAATCTGAAAACGCCCGCCGGGACCAAACCACCGACGTGCACCGCCGAGAAAATCGCAAGGGCGTAAGTTTGTCCTCAACGGAAGCCCGTCCAGATCGCCGAGGGAACCGCCCTGTGAAAGCTGCTTAAACAGGACGGTAAGTGAGTACTCTGCAAAGAAAGGCAAGTTAAAGGTTCTTTATATAATTTTTTTAATTTTAAAATGGTGATTAGGTTTAAAAGTGTCTTGGAAATGCTTTGTACGTTTTTATTTTTAGTGAACATTTTTTTTAAAGTTTCCCCCCTCCCTAGGCCCAACCGCAGCCTTGGATTACATTTTTTTTTAAACGCCCGTTTTACTTAGTTTCCCCTTAACTGCCGAGAATAATGGTGCAAGACACATTTTCTTGCCGGGCGATTCGTTTTAATTAGTTTTAACAAAACCAGTCCCACCCTCCCTTTCCCTCAACGACTATCTGTCCCACCTGTGACAGAGTCTGTGGTTCCCGTATTGGACTGTTCAGCCACCAAAGAACTCATTTCAGGAGTGGAAGCAAGTCTTCCTCAATTCCGAGGGACTGCCTATGATGCTGATGATTCATCACCCTATCAGGCAGTGCATTCCAAATCCTAATCACGCGCTGCGTAAAAACGTTTTTCCTCCTGTCGCCTCGGGTTCCTTTGCTGATCACTGCGGTGTGGTGAGAGGAGGGTTGCACTTGGCAAGGAAGCCCCCAAAATCAAATAATCTGCAAACATTTATTGCCAAGGTTTACACGTGAAGGTTGGCCAATTAGGTGAGGGACGAGAGGGATCCTAACACCTCAGGGCGAGCCGCTGCTTTCAGAATAGAATGGAAAGAAAATATACGGACGATTTAAATAACAAAAAGAGCTTTACAATGCTTTGCAGACCAACTGGCAGGAAGCCTCTCATAAACAAAGTGCCCTGAAGAATTAGTTAATCGTTTTGAATTGAAGACACACATGATTTTACATAAGAACATAAGAATTAGGAGCAGGAGTAGGCCATTCAAGCCTGCTCCACCATTCAATAGGATCATGGCTGATCTTCGACCTCAACTCCACTTTCTTGCCCGATCTCCATATCCCTTGGTTCCCCTAAGCTCCAAAAATCTATCGATCTCAGCCTTGATTATACTCAATGGTTCAACATCCACAGCCCTTTGGGGTAGAGAATTCTTACATGTTTCAATGAGATCACCTCACATTCTTCTAAACCTTCTAAAAGTAGAAAGGGCCTATTTCCCTTAGCAGAGGGGTCAACAACTAGGGGGCATAAATCTAAAGTAATTGGTAGAAGGTTTAGAGGGGATTTGAGGGGACATTTCTTCACGCAGAGTGTTTTGGGGTTCTGGAACTCACTGCCTGAAAGGGTGGTAGAGGCAGAAACCCTCACCACATTTAAAAAGTACTTGGATGTGCACCTGAAGTGCCGTAACCTACAGGGCTACGGACCAAGAGCTGGAAAGTGGGATTAGACTGGTTAAGCCTCTTGTTGGTCGGCATGGACACCATGGGCCAAAATGGCCTTCTCCCGTGCTGTAAACTTCTATGATTCTATGAAACTTCAGAGAGTATCGGCCCAATCTACTCAATCCCTCATAGGACAACCCTCTCATCTCAGGGATCAATCTTATTCTTATATTCTTACGTCAGTGTGTTTATGAGATGCCGCAGGTAAACTGCCTGTAATTGCCCTGTTCAATTAACATGTTTGTGAAGTCTGTAGCCTGAAAAAGCCAACAAAATAATCTTTTTATTAAAAAGAATTCCAGGCACCAGATCAATATGAAAGGACATGGTAAATTGGATAGAACTCTTGACCCAACTTGACATCATAGCCTCCCTGCTCAAGTGCAATAGGGTCCAGAGAGTAACTCCAATTTATAAAAAAGAACTTAACATTCTGGTTAATAAAAATATCATTACAAATGTGGTGCCTACAGCAAGCATAAACTACAATTGTCTTCAGATTCCCAGTCTGCCCTATTGGAGTGGGATTTCATATTTTTTTCCCAAATAAGGAAAATTTTGAAATAGAGGAAAACATGCCTTAGCTTAATAAGGGATTCCTTACATTGATTCCTGCTGTAGGCAATTCATGAAATGGCAGCTCAGAACAGACATGTGTTCCTATGGGCATTGTTTGAATGATTCATTTTGTTTAAAATGTTCAGTTCCAATTTGATCGGTTTTGAACAAAGGAGTGAACTAGTGCATTGGACTAGACGACACTGAGTGTGGACTCAATGTTCTCAAAGTCCACAACCCACAGCTATCTGACACATGCCCTGCTCCTAACAGCAGCTTGGCAGAGGAAATCCCACATGTTTCTTCAAACATAGAAATATTTTGAAAGGATGGGGTGGGGTAGATTGAAAGAAAAGAAAGACTTGCATTTATATAGCACCTGTCACATCCATCGGACGTCCCAAAGTGCTTTGTGCCAGTGAAGTACTTTTGGAGAGTAGTCACTGTTGCAATGTGGGAAACGTGGTAGCCAATTTGCGCACAGCAAGCTCCCACAAACAGCAATGTGATAATGACCAGATAATCTATGTTTTTAGTGATGTTGATTGAGGAATAAATATTGCCAGGACACTGATCAACCTGAAACATTAACTCTGTTTATCTCTCAACAGATGCTGCCTGACCTGCTGAGTATTTCCAGCATTTTCTATTTTTATTTCAGATTTCCAGCATCCGCAGTATTTGCTTTTGTACTGGGGACAACTTCCATGCTCTTCTTTGAAAATAGTGCCGTGGGATCTTTTACATCCACCTGAGAGAGCAGACAGGGCCAAAAGAAAGAACCTCTGACAGTGCAGCACTCCCTCAGTTCTACACTCAAGTGGCATTTGAACCCACAACCTTTGGATTCTGAGGCAAGTGTGCTACCCACTGAGCCACTGGCTAACACTTGATAGAAGTTCCCAGTAGTTGAGGGGTCTGGAACGAGGGTCCATGGATAAAAGATTAAATATTTGAGATTTAGAACAGAGAGCAGGAGAAACTTCTTCACACAGAGAGTTGTGAGGCTGTGGAATTTATTTCCAGGGATAGTGCTTGAGACAGAAACTCTGTCAACATTCAAATTAGATTGGGTGAAGGTAAAAGTGTTGAAGAGATACGGGAACAGGGTGGGTAAATGTGATTACGAGTACTTGCTCATGTGGTCAGTAAACATTGACAGAATATACTTGGGTCATAAGGCCTGTTTCTGTGTTGTAACCTCGATGTGAGGTAAGAGTGCTTAAATTGATCACAGTTCTGTTGGGCTGGGAAGGGGGGAAATCAGCAAAAGTACTTGCTCTTGATTAGTATCAAGCATTCCCTGTTGCAAAGTATATGAGCATGGATGTAATTGAAGACAAGATAGGACACGGAAGAGCTGCCCTAACCCCCCCCCCCCATAATCAAGTAGCTTCCTAATATTTATTGTCTAGGCTCAAATGCAAATTCTTCTGGGATACAGGGATCAGGTGGAAAAGTGGAATTAAGGTCAAAGGTCAGACATGATCTCTTTGAATGGCGGAGCAGGCTCGAGGAGCTGAATGGCCTACTCCTGCTCCTATTTTTTATGTCCTCATGTGAAGAATACTCACCTGACCTAGATACTAGTGGGTGGTACTAGTCCCAGCACAAGCCAGTTCCTGCAGGAAAGCAAGGAAGGAAATTGGAAGGGGGTATAAAAACAATGAAATTAAAAGAAACACGTACCAACAACTGCAATTTATTGCTTCTACCGACATCAATTTGGAACAGAGGAGGCGGAGGGGAGAACTTATTGAGGTGTATAAAATTATGAGGGGCCTGGGTAGAGTGGGTAGGAAGGACCTGTTTCCTTTAGCAGGGGTCAAAAAGGAGTTAGATGAAGTCCTTACTACTAGGGGGATCAAGGGGTATGGCGAGAAAGCAGGAATGGGGTACTGAAGTTGCATGATCAGCCATGAACTCATTGAAGGGCGGTGCAGGCTAGAAGGGCCGAATGGCCTACTCCTGCACCTATTTTCTATGTTTCGATGTTTCTATGTTTCAATAACCAGGGGGCATAGATTTAAAGTAATTGGTAGGAGGTTGAGAGGGGGTTTGAGGGGAATTCTTTTCACCCAGAGGGTGGTGGGGTCTGGAACTCACTGCCTGAAAGGATGGTAGAGGCAGAAACCCTCACCACATTTAAAAAGGATATGCGCTTGAAGTGCCGTAACCTACTGAGTTACGGACCAAGAGTTCGAAAGTGGGATTAGGCTGAATAGCTCTTTGTCGGCCAGCATGGACACGATGGGCTGAATGGCCTCCTTCCGTGCTGTAAATTTCTATGATTCTATGATTCTATAAATTCGACAACAGTAGTGCTTTATATAAAGCAGAAATATGATTGAAATGGAGGACACCAGAGAGTTCGAATTCTCTCCTCCTAGCAACAAATTAAGGTCAACTTTGGAGATAATTTACAGTTTCAGTTTTAGAAAGGAGGAAAGAGTGATACTCAAAGGAAAAGATCATTTACATGAAAAAGCTTTGTAGCACACTGTAATTACAATGGTAACAAGTTTACATCCAACCATTTCAGATGATTCAATAGACAGTAAACCACAAGATGTTGTCTCTTTCATGTATGCTCAATCTCAGGTCGATGACCCTCTTCAGAAGTAATTAAAGAAACGATGGCAACTGTGTGATTCCACATGAAAAAACTTTTAGTTAAATCTTGAATGAGCTTGTAAAATCTTAATCACTCTAAGTGTTAAATTCATTTCATGTTATTAAACCAGCCAGCAGTGGAGTTCAGGGGCCAGTAATTGTCTAAAACGATATGTTTTTACATTGCAGCATTGTCAGGGCAACTGGGCTATACAGGGTGGTTCATTGGGAAAGCGGCCCTTAGCAAAACATTCCGAGATGTGCAATAGACTGAGGGATTTATCTACTAAAATGGCAGCTGTGGCTCACTCACCTCCAAGTCAGAAGGTTGTGGGTTCAAGTTCCACTCCAGGGACTTGAGCACAAAATCTAGGCTGACACTCCAGTGCAGTGCCAAGGGAGTGTTGCACTGTTGGAGGTGCCATCTTTCGGATGAGACGAAAAACTGAGGCCCTGTCTGCTCTCTCAGGTGAACGTGAAAGATCCCATGACATTATTTTGAAGAAGAGCAGGGGAGTTCTCCCCGGTGTCCTGGCCAATATTTATCCCTCAACCAATATCACTAAAACAGATTATCTGGTCATTATCACAACGTGGGAGCTTGCTGTGCGCAAATTGGTTGCCACGTTTCCCACATTACAACAGTGAGTACACTCAAAAAGTACTTCATTGGCTGTAAAGCGCTTTGAGACGTCCGGTGGTCGTGAAAGGTATTATATAAATGCAAGTCTTTCTTTCTTTTTAAATAAAAATATTGGCTTCTCACTGGCTATGGATATGTCCTGGTATTATTTTGTTAGGTGAGAAAGTATAACGGGATTGTATAAAAATACGATCTACAATTAACTATTAAAAGCAAGTACAATCTAGCTCTTGACATTACACCTTCTTTACAAGGTCCGAACATTTATCTCATTTGTCCGAAACTCCTCTCATCACTATTTTAGTGTTGGTCACGCATTTTCTTTTAAACGAGTTGATGTCTCTGTTAAAATTGCAGAGGAATTTTAGACAAAAAAGTGTTAAATGTTCATACCAGTTATCCCACAGTGTAACTTGAGGGGTGATAGAATATTGTAGCTGTACTTGGCAGGCTACAGTAAAGAAATCTGTTGCTTGCAGCAAAGTCACACAGGGATGGGTTGAGGATGGTAAGTCCATGACTAAGTCTATTCATCACTTAATCAAAGCTGTACCGTAAAGACCAGCTAGTGCTTAAGCCAAACTTCCAAGAATGCTAGCAACACTGCGCTTCTGTATTTTGCATCGATCTACAAAGTTTGCATGGAATGCCAACAGCAAAGCTTCACACTTTTCCTGCTTCTGGAACTCTCTCCTCAACACGGTCACTGCCTAGAACTGACCTCTAGACTTAACTCAAAGCTTCCTTGATGAAGTGCAACATCCCCACTGGCACCTGGGAATCCCTTGCCCAAGACCTCTCAAAGTGGGGGAAGACCATCCGGGAGGGCGTTGAGCACCTCGAGTCTCGTCGCCGTGAGCATGCAGAAAACATGCACAGGAAGCGGAAGGAGCGTGCGGCAAACCAGACTCCCCACCCACCCTTTCCTTCAACCACTGTCGGTCCCACCTGTGACAGAGACGGTAATTCCCGTATTGGACTGTACTGTCACCTGGGAACTCACTTCTAGAGTGGAAGCAAGTCTTCCTCGATTTCGGGGGACTGCCTATGATGATGATGACTCTGGACTTGACTATTCCAACGCACTCCTGGCTGGCCTCCCACATTCTACCCTACGCAAACTAGAGGTGATCCAAAACTCGGCTGCCCATGTCCTAACTCGCACCAAGTCCCGCTCACCCATCACCCCCTGTGCTCGCTGACCTACATTGGCTCCCGGTTAAGCAACGCCTCAATTTCAAAATTCTCATGCTTATTTTCAAATCCTTCATAGCCTTGCCCCTCCCTATCTCTGTAATCTCCTCAACCCCACAACCCCAAGATATCTGTGTTCCTCTAATTCTGCCCTCTTGAGCATCCCTGATTATAATCGCTCAACCATCGGTGGCCGTGCCTTCAGCTGCCTGGTCCCCAAGCTCTGGAACTCCCTGTCTAAAGCTCGCCGCCTCTCTAACTCTCTTTCTTCCTTCAAGACGCTCCTTAAAACCGATCTCTTTGACCAAGCTTTTGGTCACCTGCACTAATTTCTACTTCTGCGGCTCAGTGTCAAATTGTTTGATCTCATAATACTCCTGTGAAGCGCCTTGGGATGTTTCACTACGTTAAAGGTGCTATATAAATACAAGTTGTTGTTGTTGTAGAACTCAATCTGTTTCATGCAGACCTAACCATCACTTGGTAATTAGGGTTGCTGGAGCATGCAGTAGACGATGTAAATCTGGTATTCCCCACCGTTACCTCCAGCACAGTTTCTTCGTGTCTTTCTGTGCTTCTGAGAGCCAGTAGGATCAGATCAACAAGGTTTTTGGGCCAGTTGCCCCAGCTATGATGTGTTCTGATGTCATCTAATATGAACACAAATATGGGCAAAATGTGCAACCTGGACAAAACAGTATCTACACTATAACTAACAATCTTCATTCAATAAGAATTAATGCAAGTGTGGTAGAACAATGCATTAGACCTCCAAGTTGCTGCAATATGACATATCCACCTAACACAGTTCCTGATCTCAGCCATTTGAGAGCTTCTCTAGATGAAAAGTAGTCACCCAGGTCACTCATGGGGGCATCTTAAGAACATAAGAAATAGGAGCAGGAGTTGGCCATACAGTCTCTCAAGCCTGCTCTGCTATTCAATGACATCATGGCTGATCTTCCACCTCAACTCCACTTTCCTGCACTGTCCCCATATCCCCTCATTCCCTTAATATCCCAAAATTTAACGATCTCTGTCTTGAATATACTCAAAGAATGAGTCTCCACAACCCTCTGGGGTAGAGAATTCCAAAAATTCACCACCCTCTGAGTGAAGAAATTTCTCCTCATCTCAGTCCTAACCCCTTATTCTGAGACTGTGACCCTTGGTTCTAGACTCCTCAGCCAGAGGAAACATCCTCCCTGCATCTACCCTGTCAAGCCCTTGTAAGAATTTTGAATGTTTCAATGAGATCACCTCTCATTCTTCTAAACTCCAGAGAGTATAGGCCCAGTTTACTCAAACTCACATCACAGGACAATCCCCACATCCCAGGAATCAGACTGGTGAACCTTCGCTGCACTCCCTCCAGCCAAGTATATGTCAGTCTTGGTGACTGACTACGACTAAAATGCAGGTAATCAGTTCACTCTGTGTATGGTTTGTGGCCCAGTAAAATGGGGAGAATACAGATAATAAGAACATAAGAAATAGGAGTAGGCCAAATGACCCCTCGAGCCTGCTCCACCAATTAATACGATCATGGCTGATCCGATCATAGACTCGGGTCCACTTCCCTGCCTGCTTCCCATAACCCATAAGATGGATCCAATTCTTACAACAACAAAAAATGGTTTCAGATATTCAATTTCTATTTACATACTAAAAATATTGGGGTAATTTTCATCTTGGCGGCCTGGACATAACCTGGTGGAACAGATAGCCCACTCTTTGCAGATCTCGCCCCGTTTTCATTGATTTCAATAGGATGAACATTGAGCGGATTCTATTATGGGAGGGAGATCTGTTCTTTTGTTTTTATTCATTCACATCCTGTCGCTGGCAAGGCCAGCATTTTGTTGCCCAACCCTGAGAAGGTGGTGGTGAGCCACCATTTCAGTGGGCAGTTAAGGGTCTACCACATTGCTGTGGGCCTGGAGTCACATATAGGCCAGATCGGGTAAGGGCAGCACATTTCCTTCCCTAAAGGGCATTAATGAACCAGATGGGTTTTTATGACAATCCAGTGACATTACTGACACTAGCTTTTTATTCCAGATTTATTTAATTAACAAAATTTAAATTCCCCAGCTGCCATGGTGGGATTTGAACTCATGTCTCATGGATCATTAGTCCAGGCCTCTGGATTACTGGCCCAGTAACATAACCGCTATGCTACTGCATGCTAGATTAAGTCCAGGTGTGAAGGTGAAAACCAGCCCAATTTAGTTCTCTGAACTCCCCAGTGACTTAGTGAGCAATTGCACTTTGTGGTAGGGGTATTGGCGTGGCCCAATGCATTGCCCCATCACACTCACATGGTGCAGAAATCTCCCAGCCTAGTTTATAGCAAGTTAGATAATCTCAGTTGGGCAAGCAATAGCAACCGGTTGTATTTGGGCAAGCAAAAGCCCGATCAGGGTTCTTACGTTTGGTTGCTATCCAGTGACCTCCTACTAGAAAGTGCAAGTGTAGATATTGGTGTGAGGACAGTGTGTGGGGCTTGCCATCAGGATAAGGTACAAGGGGCTGCTGCTGCCACTGGAATTGCGGTACAGCATGTCCCTGTCTTGAGAAGATGGAGGAAATTAGAAATGGGAAAATAAATATTGGCTTCTCGTTTTTGTCACTAACCAACAATAGATGTGTTTTTGATCGATAAGGGAGTAAAGGGTTATGGGGAGCAGGTAGGGAAGTGGAACTGAATCCATGATCAGATCAGTCATGATCTTATTGAATGGCGGAGCAGGCTTGATGGGCTAAATGACCTATTCCTGCTCCTGTTTCTTATGTTCTTATGTTTGTCGGACCAGAATTGAGACAATCACTAATATTTCTGAGTTTATGATGTACAATTCCCCTGTTAATGATGATAAAAAATTATAATTAAGTATTTTCTTCATTCCCTAGCTCATGATAACAATGAACACGAGGACTGGTTAATATCTTTGCTCTATGAAGTGTTACATCACTTAAATTTAGCTCCAATCTCACTCATGATCAAATCCCACGAGAGCTAACCATGTTAGGCCAAGGCACAAGGAATGTAATGTGGAGTTGTACAGGCTGGGCCAGATCGCAGAAGACAAGGGCCCCTAATGTCTTTGGGGTCCTGCCAGATTGTCAATGGAGTTATGGCGGGAATTTGGTGGAACCCCAGCGGGGATAAACACAGAAAGTTCGGGAACACTCGGCAGGTCAGGCAACATCTGTGGAGAGAGAGAGAGAGAGAGAGAATTTTAGGTCAGTGACCTTTTGTCAGAACTGAAAAACATTAGCGATGTCACAGGTTTTAAGCAAGTGCAGGAGCAGAGAAAGGGGGAGGGAAGAACAAAAGGGAAGGTCCGTGATAGGGTGGAAGGCAGGAGATATTAAATGACGAATAGGATGATGGTGCGAGACACAAGGAGATGGTAATGGGACAAGGTTAACCTCTGCCCCCATTTTTTCGATGGCAGCTGTTAATGATTCTGCTATTTCCATTTGCTCAGGGGCAGCATGGGCCCAGCCCACACTGCGATATGTGTGCGCACTAGGCCCATACAGCAGAGCAGGTCTCCAGTCGACTTGGTTAACCCTTGCCACTGGACCAAGACCTAGCTCTGTCAAGCCCGTGTGGTGGCTGGTGTGCAAGGGCCACCACATGTTAAAAAAATCCACGCACAGGCATCTTCCACCCTTCAGGATGTAGTTCAAGACCTGGAATATTAGGTCCTTCATTGAAACACCTGTGAACTCATCCTTTTTTGGCGTGGAAGCAAGTCATCCTCATTTCGAGGGACTGCCTATGATGATGGTAGTCCCATTTACACCTCCTCTAGACCCATGTGGTGGATGCAGACTCACTGAATTCCTTCAAGTGAAAGCTAGACACAAGGTCAGAACTGCAGGGAATTTAACGGCCAGAGTGATCTTCTGGACTAGTTTCGATTGCCTAGATGGGTCAGAGAGAAATTTCCCATATTTTTCCCCCAAATTGGCCTGGGTTTTTAAAATCTGTTTTTTGTTTTCTTTTCCCAGGAGATCACGTGGTTTGGGGTGGGGTGGGGAGTATACATTGTGATACACAATGTATCGCAATTGTGTGGGACAGGCTCAATGGACCAGATGGACTTTACCTGTCCGTCATTATCCGTATGTTCCATATCTTTTGTTCCTTTATTTGCCTCATTACCATCTGTTTTTATTTCAGATTTCCAGCATCCGCAGTATTTAGATTTTTTTTTTATATAAACAGAGAAAGTAGGGATCTGCTTGCATTGGGTTGCCGCCATTTCTGGGATTTTCTGCTCAGCCTTGTAAGGGGCAGAACCTCCGCCGATCCCCCTGTCATGGCCAATGATGTCAGACGGACGGCCCCAGGGATGAGGCTGGGGACAGAGGCTCCGTGGGCTTGGAGTTCCTGTCTCACCAGCACAGTTGGGACATGGCGTAGGACTGATGGTTGGTGCTGAAGCGAGAAAGACAAGTTCATGTCCTGCAAAAGCATGTAATGCATGGACCTGTGAGGATGCTCACAGGTTCGTAGAGTTGTTGCCTCCTCGTAGGACTGCTCCTGGGCCTGGCCAAGATGGCCATTAACCGGTCCAGGCAGCGGGCAGTCGAGGGAGTCGTTCAGCTCGACTGCCTGCCTCTCTTCCGCGGATACTGGAGATGGAGCTGAAGTTGAACTCTTTGTACACCAGGTCTGATCGACCTTTGACCGGCCGGCTTGTGGAGAGTTGGACGTTGATGGGTCTGGTTAACAGAATGGAATTCCTGTTCATAGTGCCGACCTGTGCCAGCAATCGCGAGCGGTCGAGGGAGTCGTTCCGCTCGACTGCCTGCCTCTCTTCCGCGGATATTGGAGATGGAACACACAGCGTCCGCCGGTACGCTCGCGGCCTTCCACGAGAAGTGGGCACCGGAGGAACTGGAGTGCATCATCACCCCCGGCAACCAAATTTTAATTTGACTGTTTAAAGTTTACAAAGTTTGATTTGTTAATTTGTCGGTTCTAGAGCCCCTTTAATAAGCTAGGCACTCCGTTTTATAGTTTAATTAAAATAGTTGTAGAGCTGTTGCATTGTGAGTGGCATAGCCAGTCACATGATGTGCACAAGACTCAATAAAATCCCAGCCAGTTGGGTTCAGGGGATCCACAATGAGGCAGGTGGTTGTGAGCCTGGTGGATGAACTGGTAATGTGTAGTGTGATTGTTAAACCTGTGTTAATAAGCCAACTAGCTCTTAATAGAAATGTGTTGCTATGGATTCTTAAGCAAAGAACCCATGAAGCAAATATGACACTGCGGATGCTGGAATATGAAACAAAAACAGAAAATGCTGGAGGTACTCAGCAGGTCAGACATCATCTGTGGAGAGAGAGAGACCAAGTTAACATTTCAGGTCAATGACCCTTTGTCAGAAGTTTATATTCTGGGTATATTCCTTCATCAAAGTCTGGCGAGAGGTTCAATCAGTAATGCGAACCTTTCTTACTCTTTCAGAGGCTGGGATGTCTACTGTGAAATGCATCATTTTTAAAAACAAATAATCTCTATACTTTCTAATGGTCTTTTACCGCTCCTGAGCAAATCATACATGTTCAATTTTGACTTTGTTTACTTTTGTACAATATTAAAAGATGATTACTCCAATAGTTCTGCTTGTTCTCTTTTGCTGCACGCGTTGGCTGCACATGTTAGCCCAGGTCCAGTATGGACTCAGTACGTTAGTAGTATATTAATGCGTCGTTGTACTGTTTTCCAAAGCCATTACTGTGTGGAGCCACACACTTGCACAGCTCAAGTACCCTGAAGCTAGAATGTCAGCATTTTGTCCTCTGGAGATTTCACTCCAGTGAACGATTGTGTAATTGGTAAAAACAGGGCCACTGACAACATTCCACCACCGACAACAGCAAACTTGTGGCATTTCTACCATTCAATTACTAATGAAACACATTGCATATTTAGATTTATGCGCAGTAATTACGTTATTACGTGCAGTAAACATTGTTGTATTAGGTAGGCTACTTCAATCCACTGCAAACAGTAAATAAGGGTTAGCACAGCGTTTGATGAATGCCTTTGAATCTGGCTCATTGCAGCCTAACATTGTATAGTTCAGTACTAACTAACCATGGTTAAACCCTTCATTTAAAACCCAGCTTGTTCTTTACATTTGAAATGGGGATGGCGTATAAAAGTAGAAAGTCCTACTACAACTGTATAGGGCGTTGGTGAGGCCACACCTGGAGTACTGCGTACAGTTTTGATCTCCGTATTTAAGGAAGGATATACTTGCATTGGAGGCAGTTCAGAGAAGGTTCACCAGGTTGATTCCCAAGATGAAGGGGTTGTCTTATGAAGAAAGGTTGGGCCTATACTCATTGTTTAGAAGAAGAATGAGAGGTGATCTTATTGAAACATAAGATTCTGAGGAGGCTTGACAGGGTAGATGCTGAGAGGTTGTTTCCCTTCACAGGAGAATCCAGAACGAGGGGAATAGTCTCAGAATAAGGGGCCGCCCATTTAAAACGGAGATGGAGGAATTTCTTCTCTCAGAGGGTCGTGAATCTTTGGAATTCTCTACCCAGAGAGCTGTGAAGGCTGGGTCAGTGAATATATTTAAGGTGGAGTTAGACAGATTTTTGAATGATAAGGGAGTCAAGGGTTATGGGGAGCGGGCGGGGAAGTGGAGTTGAGGTCAAGATCAGATCAGTCATGGTCTTATTGAATGGCGGAGCAGGCTTGAGAAGCCGAATCATAGAATCATAGAAATTTACAGCACGGAAGGAGGCCATTTCAGCCCATCGTGTCCGTGCTGGCCGGCCAAGAGCTACCCAGCCTAATCCCACCTTCCAGCACTAGGTCCGTAGCTCTGTCGGTTACAGCACTTTAAGTGCCCATCCAAGCATCTTTTGAATGTGGTGAGGGTTTCTGCCTCTACCATCCTTTCAGGCCGTGAGTTCCAGACCCCCACCACCCTCTGGATGATGAAATGTCCCCTCATTTCTAAACCTGTCCCCAATTACTTTAACTCTATGCCTTCTGCTATTTCTTATGTTCTTAATTTTAATACATAAGACTGGAGGACGTAAACTGGTGATTTGCCTGGAGGTCAGTAACATTTCTCATACATACATACATATACATATATAAATATATACATATACATATAAATAAATGAACTGCATTTTCACACAATATCAACATTTGCAGATGATAGAAAAATAAGAAGCATAATTCATCGTGAAGTGGATTTTAAGCGGCTTCAGGACGACAGAGACAAGTTAGTAGTTTGGACAGATAGTTGACAAATGACATTTTATGTGGCGAAACATGAGATGATACAATTTTGTGTAAAACAGGGGCGAAAAGGGTCAATATCGAGCCCAAGGTTGGGTGCTCAATCAGCACCTGTGTTCCGTGCGCTGCCATATTGGTGTAGGCAATTTGCAAACCATGGTTGAGATTGAGCGGAGCAGACGCTGGGCTTGCCCCACACGGAGTTCTTCATCGGCCCCTATAGCCACCAACAAATGGAATTAAAAATGTTCTTCTAACGCAGAGCCAGGAGGAGCAGGAGTGCGACCCCGACTCCACGGTCAGTGCGATCGGCCCCCTTGTTGCTGCCCCAATGCCCCCCTCTTGGGGTTTACCTTCTGGGCCGCTGCCACTAAGGCAACTGGCCCGCCATTCACCAAATACAATGCGCCAGCTGCCCGTGGAGGCGCCGCAACTCACATGTAAAGTGTTATTGAGGCCCTGGCCCAATTTTGGGTCGGATTTAGGCCTTCCTGTGGGGGCCTGTGCCCGAAAACCAACCCAAATGAATTACTGCCCCGCTACCTTCCTAAAACTGCATCAAATCCAGAATCATCAAATAGATTCAAGAAATCTAACAAGTAAGCAAGCAGGAATTAAAGAATTTTCATTTGTATTGCACCTTTCACATCCTCAGGACATCCCAAAGCAACTCACAGCCAATGAATATCTTTTGAAGTGCAGTCACTGTTGTTATGTAGGCAAATGTGGCCACCAATTTGCACAGCAAGGTTTCAAACAACATCATCATCATAGGCAGTCCCTCGAAATCGAGGAAGACTTGCTTCCACTCTAAAAGTGAGTTCTCAGGTGACTGAACAGTCCAATACGGAAATTACAGTCTCTGTCACAGGTGGGACACACAGTGGTTGAAGGAAAGGGAGGGTGGGACTGGTTTGCCGCACGCTCCTTCCGCTGCCTGCGCTTGCTTTCTGCATGCTCTCGGCGACGAGACTCGAGGAGCTCAGTGCCCTCCCGGATACTCTTTATCCACTTAGGGCGGTCTTTGACCAGGGATTCCCAGGTGACGGTGGGGATGTTGCACTTTATCAAGGAGGCTTTGAGGGTGCCCTTGAAATGTTTCCTCTGCCCACCTGGGGCTCGCTTGCCATGTAGAAGTTCCGAGTAGAGCGCTTGCTTTGGGAGTCTTGTGTCAGGCATGCGGACAATGTGGCCCACCCAACGGAGCTGGTCGAGTGTGATCAGTGCTTCGATGCTGGGGATGTTGGCCTGATCGAGAACACTGACGGTGGTGCATCTGTCCTCCCAGGGGATTTGCAAGATCTTGCGGAGACATCATTGGTGGTATTTCTCCAGTGATTTGAGATGTTTACTGTATATGGTTCACGTCTCTGAGCCAGACAGGAGGGCAGGTATCACTACAGCCCTGTAGACCATAAGCTTGATGCCAGATTTGAGGGCCTGATCCTCGAACACTCTTCCTCAGGCGGCCGAAGGCTGCGCGGGCACACTGGAGGTGGTGTTGAACCTCGTCATCGATGTCTGCCCTTGCTGATAATAGGCTCCCGAGGTATGGAAAGTGGTCTACGTTGTCCAGGGCTGCATCGTGGATCTTGACTCAACAAGCTCCCCGCTGGAGTGGAACTAAACTATAGAACCCGTGGAAATCTGTTCAACCTTCAACGTCTCGAGGCCAGATCCAAGACTGTCCCATCCTCTGTCGTTGAGCTATAGTATGCAGACGACCCTTGCGTCTGCACACATTCAGAGGCTGAACTCCAAGTCACCGTCGACATCTTCACCGAGGCATACGAAAGCATGGTCCTTACGCTAAACATCCATCAGATAAAGGTCCTCCACCAACCTGACCCCACCACACAGCACTGCCCCCCCCAGTCTCAAACAACAATGAGGTAAATGTCCCCTTAACTGGTTTTGGTTGTTGAGGGATAAATGCTGCCCAAGACACTGCGAGAACTTCCATGCTCTTCAAATACTGCCATGGAATCTTTTGCATCCACCTGAATAGCTGCAAGGGTCCTCAGTTTACTGTCTCACCCGACAGAGAGCACCTCTGATAATGCCGTACTCCCTCAGTACGGCATTAAGTATCAATGTTTCTTGGGTTCTCAAATCCTGGAGTGGACTTTGACTCATGACCTTCTGACTCGGGCGAGCGTGGTGACTTTGAACTTTCAGCACACAGGACTTTTTATTTGGCTTACAATTATTTAACCCACTACTCTGGGATCACCCCGGAGAGCAAAGAGAATCTCGGTTTCTTTTCTTCCATTACCAACGCGTTCCTTAAACCTCTTTCCCGACCTCTTCCAGCCTCACCTCTAATAACAAGCGCAAAGAGCTCATGAACATCTTTTGTCATTAGGATTGAGATCATCCATTGAGCTACTTCTGTTACTTCCTTCTCTTCTCCTTGTCCATCAGGCTCCCCCATGACCAGCCTCGAACCTACATCTCCCTCTGGTTTATCTCCCAGCTTCCCACATGCCCTCTTGAAGTTTATCTCCCCCATGAAATCCACCTCCTGCTCCCCTGGCCAACGAATTGCTGACTATCTAACTTCCCTTTCTGGCCCCCATCCTATCCGACATCGCAAATGGTTCCCTCACTCTCCTCAGGTACTGTCCTCCCCTTCCTTTCAAAACTATTGTCAGCCACTCTTCGAAAACCCACCATTGATGCCCTGGTACTTGCAAACTGCCGCCTATCTCCAACCTCTGTTTTCTCTCCAATGTCCTTGAAGATGTTATCACCTCCCAAATCGCTCGCCACCTTTCCCGCAACTCCATTTTTGAATATCTCAAATTTGGTTTATGTCCCTTCCACAGCACATAAGAACATAAGACATAGGAGCAGGAGTAGGCCATCTGGCCCCTCGAGCCTGCTCCGCCATTCATTAAGATCATGGTTGATTTGATCATGGCCTCAGCTCCCCATAACCCTTGACTCCCTTATCCTTCAAAAATCTGTCTATCTCCATCTTAAATATATTCAATGACCCAGCCTCCACAGCTCTCTGGGGTAGAGAATGCCAAAGATTCACGACCCTCTGTGGGAAGAAATTCTTCCTCATTTCCGTTTTAAATGGGCGACCCCTTATTCTGAAACTATGCCCCTAGTTCTAGATCCCCCCACAAGGGGAGACATCCTCTGCTTCTACCCTCTCAAGCCCCCTCAAAATTTTAGACCTCTCAATAAGATCACCTCTCATTCTTCTAAACTCCAATGAGTATAGGCTCAACCTTTCTTCATATGACAACCCCTTCATCTCAGGAATCAACCGAGTGAACCTTCTCTGAGCTGCCTCCAATGCAATTCTATCCCTCCTTAAGTACAGAGACCAAAACTGTACGCAGTACTCCAGGTGTGGTCTCACCAATACCCTGTACAGTTGCAGCAGGACTTCTCTGCTTTTATACTCCATCCCCCTTGCAATAAAGGCCAACATTCCATTTGCCTCCCGATTACTTGCTGTACCTGCATGGTAACTTTGAGCATTTCTTTTTGAGCACTAAAACAGTTCTAACCAAACTCTTCACAGCTTTCAGTTAACACCAACCTCCTGTGACCCTGTTCCTCTGATTTCCAGGTCACCACGATTGCCCTTGCTTGGTTCCACTCCTACGTATCCAAATGCAACCACAGCATCTCCAGGAATGGCTTTTCATCCCGTCCCAAGCAGTTACCTCCAGATTCCCCCATTGACCCATCCTAGGCTCCCTTTTCTTGGATAATATCACCAAGGGGCAGCATGGGGTCAACTTCCACATGTCTGTTGATGACACTCCAGTCAACCTCTCTCGACCCCACTACTGCCTCTGTGTTTATCCGACATCCAATCTTGGATGAGCCTCAACTTCCTCCCCTTAAACACTGGGAAGACCAAAGCCATCCTCTTCGACCCCTGCTACAAACTCCGTATAGTCTGCACCGATTCCATCCTCCTCGGCACACTCAGAGGATGAACCAGACGGTTTACAATCTCAAAGGTCTAATAGGACCTTCAACCCCATATCCCCTCCATCACAAAGACTGCCTAATTGCACCTCTGTGCCAGGTGTCACGCAGTGAGCAGCATTCTCACTTCAGAGTCAGAAGGTTGTGGGTTCAAGTCCCACTCCAGGGATTTGAGCACATAAATCCAGGCTGAGACTCCAGTGCAGTGCTGAGGGAGCGTTGCACTGTCGGAGGTGCCGTCTTTCAGATGAAACGTTAAACCGAGGCCCTGTCAAGTGGATGTAAAAAATTCCATGGCCACTATTTTGAAGAAGAGTAGGGGAGTTATCCCCGGTGTCCTGGGGCCAATACTTAACCCTCAATCAACATCACTAAAAACAGATTATCTGGTCATGATCACATTGCTGTTTGTGGGAGCTTGCTGTGTGCAAATTGGCTGCCGCATTTCCCGCATTACAGCAGTGACTTCACTCCAAAAGTATTTCATTGGCTGTAAAGCGCTTTGTGATGTCCGATGGTCGTGAAAGGCGCTATATAAATCCAAGTCTTTCTTTCTTTCTCGGCAGTATCACCTGCTTTCTGCACCAATTTCTCAACCCATCTGCTGCTGAAACTCTCATCCATTCCTCCAGATTGTCCTGGCCAGCCTCCCATCCACCATCTCCCGAAACCTCAGCTCTTAGGAAACTCTTCTGACCATATCGTATCCCACACCAAGTGCCGTTCACCCATCACCAGTTGTTGTTGTTGACTGAGGTTGGCACCTGATCCACCCCCCCAAAATTTAAAACTCTCATCTTCATACCTGTTTAAATCTCTTCATGGCCTCGATACTTACGTCTGTAACCTGCAACCCCGCCCTCCGAACGCTCCCTTGATCCAACATCCCATTGGCGGCCTTCAGCCACGATGCCCCGCCCTGGAATCACCTGACTAAACCCTTGCTCCCCTTCCCTATCCCTCTCCTTCTTCAAGATCCACCTCTTTGTCCAAGTTTTTCGCTCACCGCTCCTTCTTTGGTTCGGCGTTCATGTGTTTCTGATCATGCCCGAGGCGCCTTGGGACGGTTTCCAACATTGGAGGCTGCGGTTGTTACAAGCACACACTGCGAAAGAGGCTTTGCAACTCTTCTTTGTTTCTTTTAAATGGACCTTGTGAACTCGATCTTAACTACCAGCAAGAAACTGAAACGCGATGTTAAATACATCCTTCTTGGTTTTGGTATAGTTAATGCCAGTGATTTAGGCCACAGGTCAAACTCCCAGTCTCTGCTGTGCTGCCAAAGCTTTGCGCTGAATGGAAGAAAAATGAGTGCACAGTACAAGGGAAAACCTAAAACGGAAGGGTACAATTTAAGTTTAGTGATCTACAATAAAATCAATATTACAATTCATAAGAACATATGAGGAGCAGAAGTCGACCATTTGGCCCCTCGAGCCTGCTCCGCCATTCTATAAGATCATGGCTGATCTGATCCTGGCCTCAGCTCCACTTCCCTGCCTGTTCCCCATAACCCTCGACTCCCTTATCATTCAAAAATCTGTATCTCCACCTTAATTATATTCAATGACCCCAATTCCAAAGATTCATGACCCTCAGAGAAGAAATTCCTCATTTCCATTTAAATGGGCAACCCCTTAATCTGAAACTATACCCCCTTGTTCTAGATTCCCCCACGAGGGGAAGCATCCTCTCTGCATCCACCTTGACGAGTCCCCTCAGAATCTTATACTTTTCAATAAGATCACCTCTTATTCTCCTAAACTCCAATGAGTACAGGCCCAACCTTTCTCCATAAGACAACCCCTTCATCTCAGGAATCAACCTCGTGAACCTTCTCTGAACTGCTATTCTATCAAAAGCTCTGAACGTTTAATATCTATCTACGTGGATATAAGTACACATTGTATATTATATTCAGATTTTAAACATTACATTCAAGTGGAGTAGCAGTCCCGATAACTTGCCTGGGCCAGCAGTTTGATGGCTTGTCAAGCTAGTTACGTTACTACCTATCTGGCAATGATTAGCGATAGATATGACAGACTGCATTTGTCACCATAGCAGATTTGGATGGAGGTATGACTCAGTGTGTCAGATAAACTATCAGCAACAAATATGGTAAATAAAGAATATTCTGCAAAGGATAATGGCACGTTCTGCTCACGGTTAGAACATGGAATACAAAGTACCTACTATTCCTTTGAAAATGGGTGTCAAAAGGCCCTCCTGTGAAAAATAACATCAAGATAAACCACTGTCTGGCTCAACATTAGCCATTGTCTGTACAATCTACACCTGATAATCCAAAGTTGTTCTTGTGCTAAAACAAAATGGATTATCCACTTACACAAATAAAAAGCGGCTTATTTAGCTCAATTGTCAGATAATCTGAATGAAGCAACTTTGAATTGAGAAAAGTAGACAGTGTTAGATTCCATGCTCAACTTCCCCTACTGATTCTACAACAGTGCAGGAGGTAGCAACACTAAACTGGGCCATTTATTTTCTCCATCAACATGTTCTGGTGCGGCGTGCAACACTTTAGATGCCGCCACTTTTATTCTTTTTAAATGTATTAATAAAAAGACTGCTAACCCAAACATTCTAGCAATGTTCTACGATGTATTATGACAACAACAACAACTTGCATTTATATAGCGCATTTAATGTAGTGAAACGTCCCAACGAGTTTTACAGGAGTATTAGGAGATCAAATATTTGACACCGAGCCGCACAAGTAGAAATTAGCGCAGGTGACGGGTCAAAGAGGGAGGTTTTAAGGAGCGTCTTGAAGGAGGAGAGAGAGGTAGAGAAGAGGAGAGGTTTAGGCAGGAGGTTCCAGAGCTTGGGGCCCAGGCAACAGAAGGCACGGCCACCATTGGTTGAGCGATTATAATCAGGGATGCTGAAGAGGGCAGAATTAGAGGAGCACAGTCATCTCGGGGCGGGCGGAGGAGGTTGTGGGTCTGGAGGAGATTAGAGAGATAGGGAGGGGCGAGGCTATGGAGGGATTTGAAAACAAGGATGAGAATTTTGAAATCGATGTGTTGCTTAACCACGTGTTAGGAAGGTTACCAAGTATGCATCTTTCAGCTTCCTCCTAGTGATCTGAATTGCGTGGTATTGGCCGTTTGGAACTTGGAACAATTCTCAATCACACCCAAAAAAACGTCTATCTTCTTTCTGGGAATTATCTCTAGCATATATTTTTTATATATAATATATACACACATACATACACAAGTGCAGCTCATTTACTTTCCAAAGCACTCCCCAATTTTTTTTAGTATTTTATTAAAGATATTCAAAGTCAAACAAAAGGCTTAAAATTCAATAACAGTTCAATTGTATATCTGCTACAAATATTTTTTAAAAATCTATTATGGCACAAAATAAATTATGAACACATCAATATAACTCAGTACACCAACACTTCTCCTCAAAACATACATTGACGTCTACACTGTACACATAAAAAATCTTTTATACAAACATTTCAATGTCAGGCAGATCCATCTGTGTCGTTTTGAAGTAATAATGTCTAGCTTCCCTAAATTCAAAACTATAGCAGAAAGGATCTTAAAAATGTAACTAGAAGTTGAGGATGATGTACCATTGCAGAACACTATTCCAGTCCGTTTTCATTGATGTATTGGGATGTAACCATTATTAATTCAAAGATAAAACATGGCTTACATCATCTTGCCAATAAGTGCCTTTACACGCCGTACTTACGGAACATTTGTGGATAGCGTTTTATTGATAGAAAAACAAAGAATTTATTGTTACAAAGTAAACTTTCGTGTGTTTTCAAATAGTTTGTAGAGCGGGTTGTCAATACAAACAGCTGCCATGTGTTCTATTACACAATATACAAGTACCTGAATATCCTGCCCACTCCCCACTCTCCATCATGAGTGATGTTATCACTCTCAATGGGTATGGACTAACAGCGTGGAATAGGGAAGTATTTGATGACATGACAATTTATGGACTTGTGTACTATGGAGCAATCTATTAAGAGTGCTAGAACTATGTTCATTTGTGGCTTAGATCCTTAAGTCGTAAACATGACTGTTGTAATATTAGCAGATGGACACTTACATGTGTATGTATCACATTCATTTGTCCACTATTCTAATGGAGGTAATAACTCATTTATTTTAAATAGCTAATGATGTTTTAAAAAATAGCGAAAGAATTTCAACTGTTAAGCATTCACCTGCTAATATCACACTCATTGATAGGCTCGTACCTTTTATTTTCTGACTTTCCTAACCAATAAATGACTTTGCAGTTCTGACTTTCTTTGTAATTTGGCAAAAATTGTTTCCGCAGTTTAGTTTTAGCCTTTCTGCTCAATGCCTTCTTTGCCTTCCCCCTGAACAGTTGTTGGTGAGGCTGTGATGTTTGAAGATTGACCCGAATTAAGAGGATAAGAGGGATGGCGGAGCTAAATGATATAGAGCAACAAAAGTTGTGTGTTTTTGTTTTTAAAGATTCCATTAAATAGGCTACTTCTCTTCCAGATCATTTGTAAAATTGATACTCTGCAAAAATGATAAAGATGACTACTGGAAAATAAAATGTCAAGAGGGCAGGATAAAAAAAATCTTAACTCAAGTGTTCTTAGAATACATTTTTTTTTAAATGATCCCTGATGACTCAAGTTTATCCATTGATCAAGTTACCTGATCTCAGGCCTGGGGCTCCAGGAGGTGGTACCCCCTTCCCAGTTAGGTAAAGAGTGGGGTGGAGGACAGGAACCAGGCTTCCTAATCTGGATTGCCAGCTACTGGCCAAAGGTGGTTATATGGTGATATGGAGTTAGGATGCAGATCAGCCATGAACTCATTGAATGGTGGAACAGGCTCGAAGGGCTGAATGGCCTCCTCCTGTACCCATGACTCCTGCCAGAAGCTCACGTGTGTGGACTTCAAAATGAGGACAGGATTGGGCTTGGCTCAAGCAGTTAAGTGAACATTCACCGTCAAGGCTCAGCCAAGAATGGCGACCATTTCCAGTCATTGTAGGTGACGTACCAAGGGCGTTGGTGCAGGTGGAGTTGTACCTCCGCAAGGAATCCATGCCCTCAGGAGAGGAGGCGATAAAATTGACACGGCAGAATTTTTAAAAAAACTACAGCAGATAAAGAGTTGAGACTTTCAACTCCAGTCTCAACTCCTTCCGAGGGTTTTTTAAAAAACTTGCTTCTCAAGAGTTCGAAGGGAAATGTTGCATAAAGACTGCATTTGCATTGCTCAGAAATTTTATTGTGGGTTGTCATTAAAAGTCTCAATCACTTGCCTCAGTTAGATGAGTTTATTCAGTTCTCAGGCAGGTCATAAGGTTGGGCTCCACATGAAGCAGGACACTGTGTATCCAGTGGGGAAAAAAGCCATACAGTTGTCTCACTCCACGTGAATTACACCTTCTGCCCACTAGCTACTAAGCGGCATCGACTATATAAATGGGGATGTCTAGAGTTTAATCCATCACCATCTCCTGTCTGGAGGAGAATGTATAATGGTGAGCTGCCCAACAGGGGCAGAAATGAGGAGGAAGAATGCTCTAAACATGCCACCGTTGCAATGGAGATCTTTTTTTTTGTGACAAAATGCTAGAAAATATCATTTGATTTGTACGCTCACAATCAGTTGTGAAAGATTTAGCCAAGCTGAATGCCACATCTTTCACCTACAGTTCACTGAGCATCTGAAAATGGGATTTCAACAGAATATGTCAGAATGGCTGGGGCGCTGGTCACATCGAATATCTGTGCTGCATGTCAAAAAAAACCTGGCAGAATACAATATTGACTCGGCATACCTTACTGCAAAACACACTTGTGTTCAGAGTCTAACAACTTTGGAGGTCAAATGTAGTGAGTAGTTTTGATGGTACGCAAAGTGGCACAGACACTTTATACTGTATTGTGGAACAGATTACCATTTATTCTGTATTTAGCCTCTCCTATTTTAAGGGTTTCTTTCAGACCCATGTGCCAATCTCTCACAGTTTGTAACTATCATAATAAAGACAAACTATAGGTGTTTTCAATGTTTGCATGGGTTTACACATCCCAATATATCATGAGACCATGACATCCAAAATATTGACATCATCGCAACATTAACAATTGTGACAAATCAGTGCAGCAAAAACAAGGAAAGCCCTCTTAATATCTCAAGTGCCCAGTTAGCTACAAATACCTAGTAGCCAATTACATCACCATGGTAGCCACCACATCCAGCAATCATATTGTACAATTTGGAGATGCGAATTATCCTGGACTACCTTTGATGGCTTACAGGGTGGTTTCCCCTTAAGAAGGTGCCATCCATTACTTGGGCAATGAACTCTTTCCTTTTGCCTAAAATTCCCTGAACAAGAAAAGTACAAGGAATTGAAAATTTAGTCGTTAGTTCAAAAATGACTATAATAACCGGTTACATACCACAATGTATTAAATACAGATTTTCTTTTATAACGATTGCATCCTTATTTTGACAAGTAGATCAGGAATGTTACATTCTCGGTATAAGACAGAGGAACGGAGCAAAACTCCAATAGTTTTTTTTATCATGTACTGCTACACATTACTGTAGAAAATTACTAATGAAAATAGAAAGTGTCTAGAAAACAGTCTGAGGTCTGCTGTGTTTAAATTCTGAGCTGAGAAGAGGTTTACTGCGTAACAGTCTATTGCAGGGTTTGAATTTAACAGTAAGCAACCCATAAATGCGCGCGAATAAAGCTTATTGACAAAACTAGGAGGCTACAGTCTTCAAGGGTTAACTATCTATAATGAGGCAATCGATGACAACAGACAACTACTGAAAAATATTTTGTACGTCTTATTGCCATGTTGGAATGTGGTTTTGGTTTCATATCGTAAAAATGCATGATTTATTCAAGGATTATCGTGGGTCCTGTAAACATATATAAATCTTGTCATCAGCAATGCGTGATAATGAAAGCCAAGAATTGGCAGCCTCCTCCTTTTGCCAGTAAGGCACATTAATTACAAGTGCCAGCCACGAAAAGGCTGGGTGTTTTCTTTTTTAAACTGGTTGAACTTTATGGGATTGGTGCTGCTCCATGAGACAAAAGAAGCAGCTGAATTAACCTATCTCTTCAGGTCACCTTGCTCAAGTCACTACCTGTCCTATGCAGCCTCATGTCAAAATTGCCCTTCAGTTGGATTAGGCACCCCAGTACAAAGATGGCCAAAGCCACTAGATCAAGCATTATGCTAAGTAACATTGGGAAAAACAACTTCAACCTTCCAATCTTGCCATAATGAGCAAAATGCAGTGGCCTTGATACCAGGGAGCAAAACAGTGCTGTTGGTAAAAGTGGAGCTGTTTGTAGAAGCTACACTGTTACCGAGCCATTATCTGCAAATCCAATCCAAAACCCATTGAAAATCCTGCTATCAAGATTCCAACGGGTAAAATGGTTAAGGTAACTCGCTCAGGCCTTCCCACCATGACATCTGCAGCTAGATTTTCCACTCATTTACTGCAAATGGGTGTAAGATCTATGCCATAAACCATTCATTAATGCCCCTGGGTCACCTACTGCATGCCTGCAGGAAGAGGCATTGTGTAAAAGGTTCCTGCTGCTGAATACAACATGTCTAGGTGATAATTGAAATGCTGATTAACAGATAGAATCTCTTAGGATGCTTTTTTAAAAAAATTGGGCTTAGCATAGAAATCTTCATATTATTGTTAAAATATCACCACAATGTTTGTTTACCGTAACCATTAATACAGTGAACTCCAGATTAATACACAGCTGATCTACACAGCTGGTCTAATGCTGCAACCATTTTATATTAACTCCCATTCCACAGAATTTCTGATTCGAGGTAGCACTTTAAAAGGAGCATCGCTGCTTGAAGCAGCGTCTGTCGAAACACTTTGCCAGAATTGAAAGGAAACCGATAATAGAGGAGCTTTAAAACTGGCTATTCCTGGTCATTGCAGCAATTTATTCTGCTCAGCAAATGGCTCAAATAATAAAGGAGGTCCTGTAAGAGACATTACTTAATTATCTCTTTGTAATGTTGAGTCCATTATATAAAGTCAATCAATTGACAAACTTCACTCAGTGATAGTCACAAATTTTAGAACTGTTCACACTTCTGAGTAAAATAAACGATTGAAAAATTATTTTTGCTTTACAGATTGACTTACAAAATGAGTTATTGGGTAGGATGTGACACAAGTCCACTAATTAGCTGTGTTTATGATAATCCTTATCCAATCACATCATTTTATACATTTATCAGGATTAATTCGCGTAAAGAAATAAATACAACCTATCTATACTATGACCCAACTCAATGCCGTATCAGCAGCAATAACCTTTGACACACCGGTATTTGTCAATAGGAAGATCAGACCCGATGACAGATATTTGAAATGCTATTGTTGGAAATGCACCTGGATTCAAAGCCCTTGCCTTCAGCAATCTATTTGTTCCAGTCTCTACAGTGACTGATTGACACAGGTTTCACTGAATTTAGTTCGCACTTGCTCACAGAATAAAATTTGGCATAAATTCGCGCCAGTCAAAACAGGCAGCTAAATTTGAACCCTGTGTTGGCAGACAGAAAAAAAGGCATTGTACCGGCACTCTGGATTTTATACGTATACAGAACAGTAAAGTATTGTGGTGAAAAACCCACTGAAGCACATGTATATTCCGTATAATTTTAGGCGTATGGGGTGATGTAGGCTTTCTTACCACCAAAAAATGGCCAGTGGTGAGAGTACCAGCACTGCAGCATTAAAACATCCTTCTGTCACTAAATGTATTATAAGTACGAGGTTTTTTAATTAGTGGGAAGTGCCTACATATGTAAAGAATCATTTTGTTCTAAGTACCTCTTATGGGCAAGAACATCTTGTCAAAAACATATCCTTCACAGTTTTGGCTAATTGTCTCTAGTACAGGAAGAGCTTGCAATAGAATACTCCTGTCTACAATTACATCACTGAGCCGGAAAAAGCCCAACAAAGCTGTACCATCGCCTTCAAAAGTCCATGGGGATTGTGGGCAATGTTTGCCATCACGTAGTGTCACTTAGGGCTATATTTCTCTTTGAAAGTTTCTAAGTGTAACAAACGGAAATATTTTTGCGATACAACCCACACGGAGCAGTCATACTAAAGAATAAGCCACGACTGAAACCTGAACAACTGTTACTTTCCAAAGATATATGGTAATCATGACAGTATTTCTAATCAAATATTTTTGGTGGCATTTTACTTATATTTTGCCACGTTTTTGTACAGTTCATTTGTTCGTTCAATAGCATCTATTTCAACTGGTCTACACATGAGCTTTGTACAATGGGATGCAATATTCCCAGTTATTAAGCTATGGGACTGTTCGGGAATCTACCTTCTGGTCAGAGATAATACGAGGACAAATCTGGATCAAGTCTGCCGCTTAGAAACTTTTTCAGCACAGAAGGCGGCTGTTTGGCCCATCCTGCATCTTTGAAGGAGCTATGGGGGTAATTTTGATAATAGTGTAAGCAAGGTGATATCAAATCTGCCGCCTGTTACACACCTCTCCCGATTTTAGTTTCAGCAGGAATCGGGAAAGGTGTATAATGGGTGGCCGGTCCAATATCTCCCAGTTTAAAGTTAAAATTAGCGCCTATGTTTCAAAGTGAAAATATTAGAATTCATCATGGACTCCAAATCGTTTTCCATATATGAAACAAGATTCTGCAACTGTCAAATTTAAAGCCTTTTGGGGATCTATTTTTAACCACATTCCTTTTTGTATTTGTTTTTCTTATAGATATGATCTGGTAGTTATTACATAATCTTTCAAAAATATAAGTATTGTGATGCTGAATTAATTTTGTACATCAAAATGCAAACAAAAAAGATTTGATCATGGGCAAGTTCATTATTTTTATACACATCATAAAAGAAAGAAAAAGATATTAGAGGACCAAGGTTTGCAGTATCCAGATATATTACATGGATAATATTTTTATATTTCCCAACAGGACTTACAACCAACTGAAAGCTGGTGTAAGTGACGTTCATGCAAACTGACATATTGCAGAAATGGTATATTTTGAAAACTGTCTGGAGTGCAGAATCTGAACAGAAATACCTCTGAACTCACAATCACAACAAACAAAATCACTGTGGCAGACTCCCGCTGCATTCACAGTGTATTTGTGTTACTCAAGAGGTTTAGATACTAGAAATAAATTTCACAACTGTGTGGAAGGGAGGGGGTGGGGAAAAAGAGAGAGTGGAGAGGGATAGAGAGAGTGGAGAGGGATAGAGAGAGTGGAGAGGGATAGAGAGAGTGGAGAGGGATAGAGAGAGTGGAGAGGGATAGAGAGAGTGGAGAGGGATAGAGAGAGTGGAGAGGGATAGAGAGAGTGGAGAGGGATAGAGAGAGTGGAGAGGGATAGAGAGAGTGGAGAGGGATAGAGAGAGTGGAGAGGGATAGAGAGAGTGGAGAGGGATAGAGAGAGTGGAGAGGGATAGAGAGAGTGGAGAGGGATAGAGAGAGTGGAGAGGGATAGAGAGAGTGGAGAGGGATAGAGAGAAAGGAGAGGGAAGAGAGAAAGGAGAGGGAAAGAAGAGGGGGGAGGAGAAGAGGGGGGAGTAAAGAACTTTCCAAATAACGCTATGTGTTGCAAAAGTCTAACATCAAGCTCTATGTTACACAGAGGTTTTCTCCAAATCTAGCACATCTCAATTTAGCCATCTATTTTATCAGCACTGAGAGGCGACCTTTATTATTTCTCTTACTTGGAATAGTAGCCTAATTCTTCTGTGGTAGCAGGCACCGAGACTGACCTCTTAATCCTCCAGGCTATCTAATTCCCCAGAACATTTGAATAATTTTGGCCATGGAGCACACATGTAGGCTAGTTAAAAAAGGTACTAGTTTTAATCTACCACAATTTCCTTTTTAAAATAAGTCTAAACAATCAAGCTATAATGTATAAATATACCTACATACACTGGTACACATATGCATGTGACCATATTTCTATACATACTTATACACACGCATGCAGTTAAAACAAGCATACCCTGCAAAAATAAATTAAAATCCACACAGAACCAACCAGTTGACTAGAAAATGCTGGTATCGGAAATTTTTGGATTTAAAAAAAAATCACATCAGAAAATTCACAATATCAAGGCTTTGTTCCTGAAATCAATGAGCATCGTCCCATTTTAGGCCAGTTGTTTCTGAGGAATGATGTGCTGGTCTTTGGATAGAGTTCTAAACCATTAACACAAAATGCAGTTCTACGGGACCTTTTGACTGCCACAAGCTGGTACAATGTGACACTGTTACCCATGGAGACGACTGAATGAATGACCATTTCACCACACTGCAGTGGATGCAGGCAATTCTATTTTTTTGCCATGAGAAAAGAACTTAATTTCACGTGAGCAAAATGCAGGAATTATTGCAACATCTCAATAATTAAATATTGATATTGCTCCCTGTAGGATAAATCATTTCTTTGCCATATTGCCTTGCAATTGTCTGCGGACAGTAATCTTTGCAATACAATGCAGTTGAGTAATTGAAGTTAAAAAAAACTGCATTATCATCTTGCAAACCAAGGACAATGTTTTTTTTACGAGATTGATATATTCATATCTTGCATTGCAGATTCTCGAGAATGGAAAAATGATCTTCCATTTGTAAATTCACCTCCAGTTTAGGGACGGCTGCAATTTTATTTTAAGGTTTAAGCGGATGCTGACATTGTACCAGACTATGACAAAAGGTCCAATTTACAGTATCATGGCACTCAGCTTCCCACTACCATTCATTTATTCCTACGGAGGAAGCCCCATGTCACAACGCCTACTGAGCATGCTCTACAGCTGAATGAAATGGTACCAATGATAAAATACGAACAGATCAATGTTGCAGCGGTGCCAGACTGGCATACAGCAGAAACAAGATTCCCTTTTTTGTTTTGTTCCTGTTATGGGCTAAGCTTTGAAAACAATTCAAAGCTCTGAAATATCCTTTCAATATTTAATCTGTCACAACAAATTTTTTAAAAACCTACAATTATTTGAAGAGAAGAAACGTCTGCTAGTTTAAAAAATAAATTCCAAATGTATGTACAATACCTTGACTCTGATGGCAAGGATAGCATAAAAAAAAAAAATCAATAAATGTGTATATTTTTCAGTTTGGAAAATATTAAAATCCAGGCCACTGAAAAGGAAGGTTGTTCTGTTGCTGTTCTCATCGATCAATTGTGCTATAACGATTACATATGAAACAAAAATTGCCCCTCCCTTTCTGATTGATGATGATGATGAAGATCTACATACACATCCTCCAACAAAAAAAAAAACCACGTACTTCAGCACAATGTTCTCTACTAAATGCTTTAACGAGTGGATAGTGGATTAATGCTGGGCGATGAGCATTTTCAGTACCACAAAACTGTACTGGATTGATTTTGCACTGTGCATAATACAGGAAATTACACTTCCTTTTGTAAGACCTCCCTGTAAACCTTTAACTTAGAATCCAAGACGAATGCTTGACGACCAACCATAGAGTCAGACACGACAAGAACCTGAAGGAATGCTATTGCGATCGGCAGCATTGCCTCAACAGCAAGCTTAACCATAAAAGCTCAGAGAAACCCTGAGGGTAGCATACCTATTCTCTGAATTCTATAGTCCTGAGCGGTAAGAAGCGGAGACTAATCATTAGGGTTTCAAATTCACAGTAGTTTTGTACAATGATCTAAAGCCCATTGAGACGAACTGCCAGACCACAGTACATATGATCCTTAAATGTTCGTCTTTACGCAAATGCAGAAACCTAAGTTGTGTGCCATTCAGCTCCCAGCAATCACTTAACTTTTCTGCTAGCTAAGAATGCTGTGATGATTTATTGAGGTACTGATACACCACAACATTTTAATTTAAATTCTCCAGAATCATCCCTGTCATAATAGATATACTGTAATAAATTGGCACAATAAAACTCTATTTCTTCCTCAACATCATCTACGTTTTCACTAAAAGTTCCACATTAACTGTATCCATATTGTAATATCCTTATTACCAACCAGCCTCATTCTTGTAAATCCACAAACCCTTTAGAGATGTTTGAAACAAGTCTTTCGTGCTTATAGTTACTCAGTCCTCCTGCACATTTTCATATAGTAACCAGCTTGTCTCAAAGACATATATATATATATATATATATATATATAATATTAAAGAAAAATCAGTTTATAATCAATACCTTATTAGTTCCTTCCTAAAACAGGCTAATGGCAAGGCCAATACTATAATAACCACTCCAACTCCCACTGTAAATTCACTTCTGATCTGGGTAGAGAGCAATGCACTCCACCATGAATCCACATGTGTAGTGTGAGCGGGCAGAAATCACCAACATGACACCAACTCGTTAAACTAGAACCACAATGAGTAATTATCGCTCTTTTTTTTCCATAATCACTGCACACACCACATGATACTACAGTTGTAACCTTGTTACCCTAGACTTATGTTTCCCCCCCCCGTCCCCCGCGCCAGCAAGAACATATCTGGGACCATCTTTTTATCACTCACGATTCAACCATTTTTTTTTTTAAACATAATTTCTTTCTTGACCCACCCACCCACCCCCTGAAGAATCCGGATTGAGATATTGTTCTGTCTCCCCCCACCCCCTCCCCACAGTCATGAATAGCATCCTGCCCCCCACCCCCCGTTTGTAATCACTCACTAAAATGAGCAACTTCTCTAGTTCCATGTCTAATTGTGCTCGTTACAGTTTGCAACCACCGCTTCTCTGAAAGAACCCTGATAAGATCATCTCCACTTGCCAGAGGACAGGTTGATTATTTTAAAAAAAGGGGGAGGGAGGGTGGAGGTGAGATTCCTCCCCAAGAGAGAGAACATTTTGCATCCAATATAATATATATTCGGCTGGTCCTTTTTTTAGTTGTTTTAAAATTTAAAATATCCCAGCGTTCGAGAGGTCGCATCTCCACCCTCCCCCCCCCCACCCCCCCCCCCCCCTCCCACTGGATTTTTCTTTTCCCCCCCCTCTCTGCAAATCTAATAGGAAATGTTGGATTCGATTTCCAGCCAGTCTCCAGAGATCATTTTCCGCACTTCTGGGGTCCCGTAATCGGGAAATTCAAAGTGAGAGACGGGGCTGCTGCCTCCGGCCAGCGAGTCGGTGTCCTTGTCCAACGAGAGCTGGGCGGCGCCGCCCCCCAGGTCGAGCAGCTCGGCGGCCGCCGCCACGTTCAGGCTCAGGTCGAAGAGCAGCAGCTGGTGGTCAGAGGGCGACGGCTCGTCCTCGGGGGGCCGGCCGGGCACCGAGCGGCTGTGCATGCAGCCGGCGGCCGTCAGCTGGGCGCTGCGCTTGGGATCGGGCGAGGGCATCTTCTGGCTCTTGGGGCAAGAGCCCAGCATCTCGGTGCAGGAGCCGTCGCTGTCGTTGGAGGTGGAGGTGGAGGGACTGCCGGGCTCCCAGTCCAGGTCCACCTTGCTGGCCAGCTTGGCCCGCTTGCCCTTGCACCGCTCCAGGTGCATCTTCGCCTTCTGGCCCCGGCTGTGCTTCTTGAAGGGCTTCGGCTCCTTCTTGGAGCTGCGCTCCTCTTGCGCGGCGGCGGAATCCGAGCGCACCTTCTTCCTGGGCCGGTACTTGTAGTCGGGGTAGTCCGCCATATGCTTGAGCCTCAGCCTCTCCGCCTCCCGGATGAACGGGGTCTTCTCGCCCTCCCGCAGCATCTTCCACTTTTTGCCCAGGCGCTTAGAGATCTCGGCGTTGTGCATGTCGGGCGCCTGCTCCATGATCTTCTTCCTCTCGATCTGCGACCACACCATGAAGGCGTTCATCGGCCTCTTGATGTGTCCGGTGGGGGTCCGGCACCAGTCCGGGTCGCGGCTACAGCCGCCTCCCGCCGCCGCCGGCGCTACTACCGCCGCCGCCGCCTCCTCCTCGCTTTTGACGCTCCAGGCGGCCGCCGCCTCCCCGGGGCCGGGGCTGGGGCTGCCGCCCGAGAAGCCGGGGTTGGGGCTGGAGGCAGCGCTCATGTCACTGATCCCGCTGTCTGCCGCCTCCCTCCTGCTCTCCGAGCTCTTTGTGTGTTGCACCATTTTTTTCGCGCAACCAAAATAACAAAAGAAAAACAGACGGGGGGCCGGGGGGAACAGCGAGAGAGAGAGGGGACAGAATAAATCATGCAACTTTCCGAACGAAATAATTGGGGGTGCAAAGGATCGCAGCGAGCCCCGCGTCCGCTGCAGCCGCCCCGCAGCTCATCGCCTTATCAATTCCTGCGGCAATTTCTCTCTCCCACACTCCGGCCGGCGATACAGTGGCCCCTTTGTGATGGGCGTCGCTGCCAGCCAATCGGCACGCTGCCTCGGCCGTCTGATCCGCGCCAATCACCGAGCAGCAGAGGCGTGGCCCCTGCTTCCCCCCCTCCCCTTGGTCAATTACATCACTCTCAGACCCCGCCCCACCTCCCCAACCCAGCCCAATCACCGGGCTGCAGCTCAACACTTCACATTGGCAGGGGAGTTGGGGAGGGCGAGTAGAAATCGATGGATCAGTTATCACGGCCAAGAACAAACACAGCACTAGGGGCTGGGCCAATTGGAAAAGAGCCAAGGGAGATGGCACTGGGTACCATCATCACACCACCCCCCCCCCCCGCCCCCCCATCTAACCCCACCAAGTGTCACCAGGACAGAAATCAGCAACACTCAAATCTGGGAAGTGCAACCATCAAATCAAAATGTTACACATGATCCAAAGAAAGACAGACTTGCTTTTATATCATCATCATAGGCAGTCCCTTGGAATCGAGGAAGACTTGCTTCCACTCTTAGAATGAGTCCTTAGGTGGCTGAATAGTCCAATATGAGAGCCACAGTCCCTGTCACAGGTGGGACAGATAGTCGTTGAGGGTAAGGGAGGGTGGGACTGGTTTGCCGCACGCTCTTTCCGCTGCCTGCGCTTGATTTCTGCATGCTCTCAGCGATGAGACTCGAGGTGCTCAGCGCCCTCCCGGATGCACTTCCTCCACTTAGGGAGACCTTTGGGCCAGGGATTCCCAGGTGTCGGTGGGGATGTTGCACTTTATCAGGGAGGCTTTGAGGGTGTCCCTGTAACGTTTGCTCTGCCCACCTTTGGCTCGTTTGCCGTGAAGGAGTTCCGAGTAGAGGGCTTGCTTTGGGAGTCTCATGTCTGCAATGCGAACGATGTGGCCTGCAAAGACAAACTTGTATTTATATAGCACCTTTCACAACCTCAGGATGCCCAAAGTGCTTTCGAGCCAATGAAGTACTGTTTTGAAGTGTCTTCTTTTTAGGCAGTCCCCCGTATCGAGGATGACTTGCTTCCACGCCAAAAAGGGATGAGTTCACAGGTGTTCAATGAAGGACCTAATATTCCAGGTCCCGAACTACATGTTGGAGGGTGGAAGCTGCCTGTGCGTGGATTTTTTTAACATGTGGTGGCCGTTGCACATCAGCAGAAGTGTAGTCACTCAGTGGGTAGCACTCTTGCCTCTGAGTCAGAAGGTTGTGGGTTCAAGTCCCACTCCAGACACTTGAGCACAAAAATCTAAACTGACACTCCAGCTGCACTGTCGGAGGTGCCGTCCTTCGGCTGAGACGTTAAATCGAGGTCCCGTCTGCCCTCTCAGGTGGATGTAAAAGATCCCATGGCACTATTTTGAAGAAGAGCAGGGGAGTTATCCCCGGTGTCCTGGACAATATTTATCCCTCAATCAACATAATAAAAAACAGATTATCTGGTCATTATCACATTGCTGTGTGTGGGAGCTTGCTGTGCACAGGTTGGCTGCCGCACTTCCTACATTACAACAGTGACTACACTCCAAATGTACTTCATTGGCTGTAAAGCGCTTTGAGACATCCGGTGGTTGAGAAAGGCGCTATATAAAAGCAAGTTTTTCTGTTGCAATGTGGGAAACGCGGCAGCCAATTTGCGCACAGCAAGGTCCCACAATCAGCAATGTGATAATGACCCAGATAATCTGTTTTTTGTTATGTTGATTGAGGGATAAATATTGGTCAGGACACCGGGGAGAACTCCCCTGCTCTTAGAACATAAGAACCTACTTCTTTGAAATAGTGCCATGGGATCTTTTACATACACCTGAGAGAGCAGACGGGGTCTCGGTTTAATGTCTCACTGTGGAGGTTCAGATTCAGGCAGACGGTTGAGATAGAGCCACAGCACTTTCTTGTGTTTTTAGCTCATACATGGAGGTCTGGCTGACGCTGAAATGAGTCAAATCCTTGCAATTTATGGCAGATCCTCCTTTTTTTTCCTTTGACCTTGGTTATGTCACCTGGAAATAATAGAGGATATACAAGCGTTTGTGACAAAGACCTTCAGCAGTATTGTATCATACGTC
Organism: Pristiophorus japonicus; assembly: GCF_044704955.1. Classification (NCBI taxonomy): domain Eukaryota; kingdom Metazoa; phylum Chordata; class Chondrichthyes; family Pristiophoridae; genus Pristiophorus; species Pristiophorus japonicus. The sequence continues at coordinate 10,121,639 of NC_091990.1, forward strand.
AAGCAGAGTCATCCTGGCTGGCCTCCCACGTTCTACCCTCCACGAACTTGAGGTCACCCAAAACTCTGCTGCCCGTGTCCTAACTCGCACCAAGTCCCGTTCACCCATTATCCCCCCCTGTGCTCGCTGACCTACATTGGCTCCCGGTTAAGGAACGCCTCGATTTTAAAATTCTCATCCTTGTTTTCAAATCCCTCCATGGCCTTGCCCCTCCCTTTGGGCTCAATTTTGCCCAAAGCCATTTTTTGGTGCATTGCCAGAGTTACGCCCGTTTTTCTAGGCGACAGCTACTCCAAAAAATAATTGTGCTAAGTTTCCACACTGTATTTTTCAAAATTGGAGCCGGACAGCCTGCCCAGTAGCCTCTGGGGGGGTGGAGCCTACTATCGGCACCGAATAAACAATACCGTCTCTTCTGCGCATGCGCGGGGAAAAAAGGACGTTTTTGACGCGATTCCGATGGGCGCACATGCCCAGTACAGCTCCCGGTCTGCAATCGGCCCTTTTTAAAGAGCCATTTGTGTGCGTGAGAACATTGAATGTTGTGTGAGAACTGTAATTATCATTGGAAAAATCGAAGCTGCAATATAAAATGCAACGCGGCACCAGGACCAAGAATTTCTCACAGGATGAAGTGGAGGCACTAGTTACTATGATTGAGGGCAGATGACAGGAGTTGGACACCAGCAGAGGTCATATAAAAGTTCCACCCAAAGAAATGAAGAAACGCTGGAACCAACTTGCAGAAGATTACTGTGCAAGGGTGACCACCCCGAGGTCTGGAGGCCAGTGAGAAAAGAAGTGGCAGGACCCTTGGTTAAGTTTCATTTTTCAATGGAATTGCAATTGCAAATACGACTATTTGTATATGTCTCACCCAGCAGAAAGATACCCTCTCTAAAAAGTTATATTTTCATCTTTGTAGAGGGAAGTGGCACACAACAAACGAGAAAGAACTCGAACAGGAGGAGGCCCGGCAAATCTACAGCCACTGACACACATGGAAGAGAGGGTCACTGCTTTGATGGGTCCTGCCTGGAGAAAAGCAACCACCACTACACAAGCTGGGCCCACACTCGAAAGAGAGGGTAACTCCTGCTAATTCCACAGTTTGGCTTTGCTGAATGTTAAGTACTGCGGGCTAGCCATGCTTCAGTTCATGGGGATATCTCCGTCAGCTACGCTTTGGTTGATGCAATGTGCTATCATTCATCGAGGTCCTTCAAATCAGCCTGCTGCCTGTGCTGTGCATGCCTACTTAGGCCACCCTGTCCCCTCTTCTGCTGCTCACCATTTGTCTGTTCTGTTATATTTTGCAAAACTTGAGGCCAACCCTGCCAATGCAGAAGAAGATTCAGACAAGGAAGAGTCTGAAGAGGAGACCATCTTCCAACCCCACCTTCCAGACCAAGAGCATGGGGGTGAGGGTGAGTGGGAGGGGATAGATAATGCCCCCACTGTTTTACTGACTTTGGAGGAGGTGCAGGTGCCACCCATTGAGGTGCCAGCCCCTTCCCTGAGTGGTTTGAGTGTTGGTGGACATTCCATGGTTTCCTACTGTCCGAGGCTGGGGATTCCAGTGGTGTGCAGCGAGCCATACCCAGGGCCCCATCGTCTCAGGCTGCGGGTCCCAGTGGGATGCAGCGAGGCACACCCAGGGTAAGGAGGGGAAGGAGAGCTCCCCTGAGGTGCAGGATCAAACAGATGTGGCTCACATGATGGCAATGAGTGTGGAGATCATTGACCTTACCCGATCACTCCTGGACACCATCAATGGGGTGGGTGATGGGGTATCAGGACTGTCAGGAGAAGTAACAATATTCTCACGAGAAATGGGAACACTGTCCGGGAACATGAGGGAGGGAATGTCTCAGGCAGCGAATACAATGTCGGTGCACATGAGGGAGGGAATGTCACAGGTAGTTGATATACTTTTCCTCAACATGAGGGAGGGCATGTCACAGGTAAGAAATAGGAGTAGGAGTAGGCTACTTGGCCCCTCAAGCCTCCTCCGCCATTCAATAAGATCATGGCTGATCAAAGCAAGGTTCCACGGAGATTTGAACTCAGATTGCTGGATTCAGAGTCCAGAGTGCTAACCATTACACCATGGAGCCATAGGTGAGATACTGTCAGTGAACATGAAGGGAGGAATGTTGGAGTTAGCTGCTGCAATACGGGAACACGCCCAGAACCCGCGCCCATTGACAGAATCAACTGCCACTCCCACTCCAATCCCCAGACCAGCCTCTGAAGAGCCCCAGGCCGGGCCCACCACATTACCACCTGCCCCCCCCCCCTCCCATCAACAGGTGCGCATTACCCGAGATGTTAGAAAGACTAAGCTTGGTACCAACCCGAGAAACACAGCGCCACCGCCTGCAGGCAGGGGTGGAGTCAACAAGACCAAGCGCAGCGGATGGTCTTAGAATAAGGTGGCGGAGAGATGGGTGCAGCCTTTCTTTGCTGATATTATTATTATTGTTGTTACTGTTGTACCTGTTCTTCTCAAATTAAAAGTTTTTTGTAAGTTATGTAAATTTACAAGTTTAAAAGTTAATAAGTGATCTTAAAGTTTTTAAGTGATCTTAAGTAAAAACTTTAATGTTTGATCCAAGAATATGTTTATTAAAGTTAAGTTCAGTACAAACAAATATTTGTTACTTTTGAATAAAATATATTTTAAATTATAACTGAATCTTTTACATATTAACACAACTTTTGGAACTCAAGAAGAATTATTTCCATTATTTGTTCGATTATTAACACAACTTTTTGAAGTAAAGAAGAATCATTTCCATTATTTGTTTCAGCACAACACAACACAACATTACAGAACAGGTCCAAACAGTAAACATTTGGAATAGTTGCCGCTGAGCCTTCAGGCAGCAAAGCGTTCATGGATGAGCTGCTGGCGCAAGGCTCGAGCAAAGGGACACGAGGGCCCGCCCTCCTCCGCCGTCGTGCTCCGGGTTCAGGTAGTTGCATGGCTTCCTCGTCCTCATCCTCCTCCTCCTCCTCCTCGTCATCTGCATGTTCCTCATCATTATCATCAGCTAATCTCACCTCAGGTGGGTCTTCTACTACCATCTGCTGCTGCCTCATGATGGCTGAGTTATGCAGCATGCAGCATACAACAGTGAACTGACCGACAGTCTCAGGGGAGTACAGCAAGTAACCACCGGAATGGTCCAGGCATCGGAAACGCTGTTTCAAGATGCCAATGGTCCTCTCTATTATGCTGCGCCTCGTAATGTGTGACATGTTGTATTGATGGTCAGCTTCCATCCGGGTTACGTGTAGAGGCGTCATGAGCCAGGTGACGAGGCCATACCCTTTGTCTCCCAGTAGCCAACTCTGCCCTTCTGGCTGCTGCTGAAACATGGCAGATATAGTGCTCTCACATAGGATGAATGCATCATGGGTGCTCCCAGGGTACCTTGCATCAACTGGCATGTCGTCACACATGAGCTGCACATTAACTCCTGCACCTATTTTCTATCTTTCTATTAACAGAGTCGAAGTCTTTTCTGTTCCTGTACATCTCGGAATCCTCCAAAGGTGCTTGCAAGGCGATGTGGGTACAATCAATGCAGCCCTGTACCCTTGGGAAGCCAGCACTCCTGGAGAAACCCACAGCCCTGTCACGCATTGCCTGGGCAGCCATGGGGAACTTTATGTTGTCATTCCTCTGGGCATATAGTGCAGCAGTCACCTGCCGAATGCAGACATGTGTTGCATGTTGAGAAATGATGCACACATCCCCAGTTGTAGCTTGAAACGATCCGGAGCAATAGAATGAAAGTGCAGCTGTTACCTTCACTTTAACTGACAAAGCAGTCCTCCTGACACTTCTAGGTTGCAGGTCTGCTTTCACCAACTCACAGATCTCAGTTACACCTTCTTTGAGGAAACGTAACCTTCTGACACAGTCTGCATCACTCAGGTGCAGGTACGAACGCCTGTCTCGATATATCAGACATGGGTAAGGCCTCCTGCCCATCACCGTACAGACTCTGAGGTTCCTCATGCGATGACATCGAATCAATTGTTTCCTCTGCAGTACCATCATGCAAAAGGCTTGCACAAAGTATGGCATTGTCAGTATTGCCCTCATGCTTAAATTTTACCTTAGCAAGAAGCTCAAAACGGCAGGCAGGCAGGACAAGGTTCTTTGTTCTCTCTCCCCACAGGTCTGTATGGACCACACCCAGGTCTGAGCCGGCGCAGTGATCGGGAACCTCCCTCCCCACAACCCCACTGGTTACATTTGAGGCATAGTGCAGTCTTGCGATGCCTTCCGATCGCCTTCCACAGCCCCCTCCCCCTTCCCCCCCGGGCTTCTTTTGCAGCCGAGCCCCAAGCCTGTGTCCGGGCGAGGGTCCGATTCTGCCGGCCGACACTCCGACCCTCGAGCCCTGTTTGCAGATGTTCGGTGGTGGCGTGTCAGTTGAAAGAATATGAAAAGTTACAGAATTCCATCAAACTTCCAATACAAGGTTATAAGGTTAAAAAAAAAAATCTTTATTATGTATATTTAACCCTTCTTGACTCCCTCCAAAACTTCGCTGAAAAACAATGGCGTCTTTCTGCGCCGACTTTTCAATGTGTGCTGGTTTTACTTAACTCACCAGAAGGTTTTTCGGAAGTGGTCACGTACTCTGACCTAGGAGAATTGTTTTTTTGGCAAACTTCCATAATTGACAAAATCTGGCGCAGACATCGGGTTACGCCCCATATGATGCAAAAAAAAAAACGAACCTAAAAAAATCATAACTAACTCAGTTACGCTGGCGCAGATTCCTGGGGGAAACTTTAATTTTTTAACTTACAAAAAAAGCATCGCGCGCCAAAAACCGATGCAAATCACTAAGGAAAATTGAGCCCTATCTCTGTAATCTCCTCCAGCTCCACAACTCCCTGAGATATCTGCGCTCCTCTAATTCTGGCCTCTTGAGCATCCCTGATTATAATCGCTCCACCATTGGCGGCCCTGCCTTCAGCTGTCGAGGCCTTAAGCTCGGGAATTCCCTTCATTAACCTCTCTGCCTCTCTACCTCTCTATCCTCCTTTAAGAAGTTGACCAAGTCATTGACCAAGCTTTTGGTCATCTGTCCTAATATCTCCTTGTGCGGCTCGGTGTCAAAGTTTGCTATATAAAGCTCCTGTGAAGTGCCTTGGGACATTTTACTACGCTAAAGGCGCTATATAAATACAAATTGTTGTCGCCTGTGATGCATGAGCATTTTCTGCAGTGTGGTATTGAATGATGATATATTCTGTACATGTGGAATAATATATAGGTGGGAAGCAACTGGGCCTGGTTCAAATCTAACACTGTAAACCTCAAGCAGGGAATGACCAACTCCGCACCTGAGGCCATCCTTTCAAACATTGGAGAATTGTGGTTTTGGATTTCAGTCCTCCATGAGATTGTGAACAGAACTGCAAGAGTTGCTAAGACTTCAGCCTGACCTCCCAGTTTTGGTGGCTGGTGTGCAACGGCCACCCCACCTTAAAAGAATCCCCGCACAGGCATCTTCCACCCTTCAACACGTAGTTCGGGACCTGGAATGTCAGGTCCCTCATTGAAACACATGTGAATTCATCCCTTTTTGGTGTGGAAGTGGCTCATCCTCGATACGAGGGACTGCCTAATACGACAGACCTCCAGGTATGCACTAGGAACACAAGCAGTGCTGCATCTGCGTCTCAACAGCAGACACAGAATATGAGCGGGCATACTTCGGACACACTCCAACTTGTGCCTGCGGATCACCTGAAAATCTGTCCCAAGTAAGCAGAGTTACAGTTGTAGAATTAACCATCACTTGTTAAACTAGAATAGGCTATGTATTACGCTTTAAGAAATCTCTGACATGCCCATTTTCACTCCGTTATAATCCTTCGAAGCCTTTTTGTGCTTCCATCAAGCACAAAGGTCAAATTAGTGAGTCATCTGTCCTTCTGTTCATCCCCATCGACACCTGGGAGTCCCTGGCCCAAGACTGCCCTAAGTGGAGGAAGTGCATCCGGGAGGGCGCTGAGCACCTCGAGTCTCATCGGCGAGAGCGTGCAGAAAGCAAGCGCAGGCAGCGGAAGGAGCGTGCGGCAAACCAGTCCCACCCTCCCTTTCCCTCAACCACTGTCTGTCCCACCTGTGATAGGGACTGTAATTCCCATATTGGACTGTCCAGTCACCTGAGAACTTATTTTAAGAGTGGAAGCAAGTCTTCCTCGATTTCGAGGGACTGCCTATGATGATGACACAGTGTCTGCTGACTCTCTGACTGTTCTTATGGCACTGAATAGAGAAAAATAAATTTAAAATAAGCAAGCGATATATTTTATTCATTTAAGGAACAAAAGCATGCTACAGATAGACTAGACAAGTTGGGGTTGTTCTCCTTGGAGCAGAAAAGACTTCTTCTTTTGTAGCAAAGCACATCAAACGTCAATATCCAAGTTGGATATCCAGGCCAAAGCTTCCGGTGTAACAGCGTGGATATCTTGTAGGCTGCCTGCGAATTCCCTCTGAGGGCAGTGCCCGATGATGTGCTCCAGGGACTGATTAGGAGCTCCACAGTCACATGATGGGGATGCTTTAATCTCCCACTTATGGAGCAGGTGGCAGCATCGACAGTGACCGGTTCTGAGGCGGTTGATGGTTGTCCACTGTTTGCGAGGAAGGTTTGATCTTTCAGGTTGTACTGTGGGGTCCTCTGTAAGGAATCCATTCCGTATGTCGCAGAGAAGACTAATAGGAGAATTGATCGAGGTGTTTAAAATCATGAAGGGTTTAGATAGAGTAAGTAAAGAGAAACTGTTTCCAGTGGTTGAAGGGTCGATAACCAGAGGGCACAGATTTAAAGGAACCAGAGGTGACTCGAGGGCAAAGCTTTTTACTCAACGGTCTGGAATGCGCTGCCTGATAGGGTGGTGGATACAGATTCAATAGCCGTCTTCAAAAAGGAATTGGATAAATACTTGAAAAGTAATAAATTGCCAGGATATGGGGAAAGAGCGGGGGAGTGGGACTAACTGGATTGTTGTTTGAAAGAAACGGCGCAGACGCGATGGGCCGAATAGCCTCCTTCTGTGCTGTACTGTTCTATGATTCTCTCATACATGAATTTTTGTGGAAGGAACTACTTTGTTATTAAACTTCCTGCTGTGTTCAACAGGGAGGGATTACTATGGTTCATTCATGAATGGATTTGCTTGCAGCTCAATTCCAACAATAGTGGGACCTTGGGCCACTCAGCCCTCCTGAGACTCGGAGGCCGCTCAGCCCAGCCCCCATTGCCGTCCCACTCAGCTCACTCCAGCCTTTGCACAATTCAGACTCACACAAGTCACGGGCCCCACTCAGCCCCTGATTGCATCATCATAGGCAGTCCCTCGAAATCGAGGAAGACTTGCTTCCACTCTAAAAGTGAGTTCTCAGGTGACTGAGCAGTCCAATACGGGAATTACAGTCTCTGTCACAGGTGGGACAGACAGTGGTTGGAGGAACGGGTGGGTGGGGGGTCTGGTTTGCCGCACGCTCCTTCCGCTGCCTGCGCTTGTTTTCTGCACGCTCTCGGCGACGAGACTCGAGGTGCTCAGCGCCCTCCCGGATGCACTTCCTTCACTTAGGGCGGTCTTTGGCCAGGGACTCCCAGGTGTCGGTGGGGATGTTACACTATATCAAGGGGGCTTTGAGGGTGTTCTTGAAACATTTCCTCTGCCCACCTGGGGCTCGCTTGCCGTGTAGGAGTTCCGAGTAGAGTGCTTGCTTTGGGAGTCTTGTGTCGGGCATGCGAACAATGTGGCCCGCTCAACAGAGCTGGCCGAGTGTGGTCAGTGCTTCGATGCTGGGGATGTTGACCTGGTCGAGGACGCTAACGGTGCATCTGTCCTCCCAGGGGATTTGCAGGATCTTGCGGAGACATCATTGGTGGTATTTCTCTAGTGATTTGAGACTTGGGATCGCTCAGCCTTTCCTCTGCTATCCTAGGCCCCACAGCCTTCAGAGGACAGGGGTCCGACTGGATAGAGGGGAGAGTCATAGTTCTGAAAAGTGATTGGTGAAATCTGATGTGAACACAACAAACTCGCAGATAGTATGTACCGTCCCACAGATAGAAGATTTTAATAATGCTAGCTGACTTTCCATGGCATTGCTCTTGGGTAGTCTGACGCCAGAACAATTTATATAGCGTCTTTAACATAGTAAAACGTCTCAAGGCGCTTCACAGGAGCGTTATCAAACAACATGTGAAACTCAGTACGCAAGCAAAATACTGTGAATGCTGGAAATCTGAAATAAAAACAGAAAATGCTGGAAATACTCAGCGGGTCAGGCAGCATCTGTGGAGAGAGAAACAGAGTTAACGTTTTGTCAGAACTGGAAAAAGTTAGAGATGTAACAGATTTTAAGCAAGTACAGGAGCGGGGAAAAGGGGAGAAAGGGAGGAAGGAACAAAAGGGAAGGTCAGTGATAGGGTGGAAAGCAGGAGAGATTAAATAACAAAAGATAGACTTGTACAAAGCAAATGGAAATGGCAACGGGACAAGTAAAGAAGCAAAAGATGGGTCTGGAGGAGGTGTAAATGGGAACAGCAGAATAGAAACATAGAAACAAAGAAAATAGGTGCAGGAGTAGGCCATTCGGCCCTTCTAGCCTGCACCGCCATTCAATGAGTTCATGGCTGAACATGCAACTTCAGTACCCCATTCCTGCTTTCTCACCATACCCCTTGATTCCCCTAGTAGTAAGGACTTCATCTAACTCCATTTTGAATAAATTTAGTGAATTGGCCTCAACAACTTTCTGTGGTAGAGAATTCCACAGGTTCACCACTCTCTGAGAAATTCCTCCTCATCTCGGTCCTAAATGGCTTCCCCCTTATCCTTCGACTGTGTCCCCTGGTTCTGGACTTCCCCAACATTGGGAACATTCTTCCTGCATCTAACCTGTCTAACCCCGTCAGAATTTTAAACGTTTCTATGAGGTCCCCTCTCATTCTTCTGAACTCCAGTGAATACAAGCCCAGTTGATCCAATCTTTCTTGATAGGTCAGTCCCGCCATCCCGGGAATCAGTCTGGTGAACCTTCGCTGCACTCCCTCAATAGCAAGAATGTCCTTCCTCAGGTTAGGAGACCAAAACTGTACACAATACTCCAGGTGTGGCCTCACCAAGGCCCTGTACAATTGTAGCAACACCTCCCTGCCCCTGTACTCAAATCCCCTCGCTATGAAGGCCAACATGCCATTTGCTTTCTTAACCGCCTGCTGTACCTGCATGCCAACCTTCAATGACTGATGCACCATGACACCCAGGTCTCTTTGCACCTTCCCTTTTCCTAATCTGTCACCATTCAGATAATAGTCTGTCTCTCTGTTTTTACCACCAAAGTGGATAACCTCACATTTATCCACATTATACTTCATCTGCCATGCATTTGCCCACTCACCTAACCTATCCAAGTCGCTCTGCAGCCTCATAGCATCCTCCTCGCAGCTCACACTGCCACCCAACTTAGTGTCATCCGCAAATTTGGAGATACTACATTTAATCCCCTCGTCTAAATCATTAATGTACAGTGTAAACAGCTGGGGCCCCAGCACAGAACCTTGCGGTACCCCACTAGTCACTGCCTGCCATTCTGAAAAGTCCCCATTTACTCCTACTCTTTGCTTCCTGTCTGACAACCAGTTCTCAATCCATGTCAGCACACTACCCTCAATCCCATGTGCTTTAACTTTGCACATTAATCTCTTGTGTGGGACCTTGTCGAAAGCCTTCTGAAAGTCCAAATATACCACATCAACTGGTTCTCCCTTGTCCACTCTACTGGAAACATCCTCAAAAAATTCCAGAAGATTTGTCAAGCATGATTTCCCTTTCACAAATCCATGCTGACTTGGACCTATCATATTACCTCTTTCCAAATGCACTGCTATGACATCCTTAATAATTGATTCCATCATTTTACCCACTACCGATGTCAGGCTGACCGGTCTATAATTCCCTGTTTTCTCTCTCCCTCCTTTTTTAAAATTAGTGATGATGCTTAGCTGGTAACGACCTTTAACCTGGCCTGCCCTGTGAAGCTATTTGTTTAGCTGTGGCTCAGTGGGTCTTGTCTCTGAGTCAAAAGGTTGTGAGTTCTAAATCCCAGTCCAAGAACTTGAGCACATAAGTCTAGGCTGACACCCCAGTGCAGTGTTGAGGGAGTGCTGCACTGTCGGAGGTGCCGACTTATGGATGAGATGGTAAACCTAGTCTGCTCTCTCAGGTGGCCATGTTTCTAATTCTATGATTAAAAGGTTGCATGGCACTATTTCAAAGGGGAGTTATCCCTGGTGTCCTGGCCAATATTTATCCCTCAATCAACATAACAAAATAGAATATCAGGTCATTATCACATTGCTGTTTGTTGGAGCTTGCTGTGCACAAATTGTCTGCCACGTTTCCCACATTACAACAATGACTACACTTCAAAAGTACTTCATTGGCTGTAAAGTGCTTTGAGACGTCCGGTGGTCGTGAAAGGCGCCATAGAAATGCAAGTCTTTCTTTCTTTCTATTCGCACGGGGGATGAATGGTACATAGGGGCACGTCCGAAGTTCATTTAGAGGTTAATCTCTAAAGTTGGGCTTGAATTTCCCTAAAGACCGCCCGCGCCCAATTGCCGCCCAAAAAACCACTGAGGATGGGAAGATTATCGCCGGTGAAAACTTCCCCCCCAAAAAATTCGCCCAACGAGAAATATAGGCCTTGCACCCCCAATCTGGGCGGGAAAGTGCGATTTCAGCTAGATTGGGCGGTGCCTAAAGAAAATGGGCGATAAATAAAAAAATCTATAAAAATTTACCCCGAGGCTACGAGTTGGGCCTAACACCAAAAAAAGAATTAAAATAATTTTTCAGAAAAACCGAACTAAAAAAATCCAAAGAACATTCCCAAGACACTTTTAAATTAAATCACCCCAACAGATTTTGAAAATAAATGGTAAAAAAAACAATCACTGACCTTTATCTTGTCGACCGACTGCCCAGCTCCGCTGATCCTTGTGGGCAGTATAAAATGTTTTTATACTTACCTATGGGTCCCCGCTCAGCCAAAGATGGCACCGGGGCGATCTGCAGATATTGCACGCTGGCGGTCCGCTCCCCAGTGGGACTTTGAAACCGCCGGCGTGCCTCAGCTGGGGAATTTTTCGCTGACCCAGTTCTCGCCCAAAACGCCCAACACCGCCGAGAAACCGGGCGGTGAAACGGTGCAAATTCTAGCTCTTATGTGTTGGTAATTTAGCAACTTCTTGTCGAGCTGCAGCTTTTGTCACTGCACAAGACATCAGAGGATGCTCTCACCAGCGAGACTCCAGACCAGGAATTAAGCCCACGTCTTCACGAGAGGAGCAACAGAGAGGAGAAAATTGGCAGAGAGAACAAAAAAAGTAAATGCTATTTCTTTTTAAAAGAAACAGGATGTGACACTTATTTGCCAGGGGTCTGAGAATTGCGTGTGGATTTGTGCTGGAGCAGGGGCCAATTCTTCTGAGGGGTTGCGCCTAATGGAAAAATAACAGAATGAAATAGTCTCCACCTTCACAGAATCAGGAAAGTTTGCCAATCCATCCAAAGTTATTTTCCAGTTTCCTACTGATGTGGTGCTTCTCCATTCAATTATCTTTTTATTGTATTTTGTTTAATTACAGATTGCCCCAGAGGGAAGAAGAAACATCATTTCAGTTGTACACATAAACCACATAATCATACTGTTCTTTTGGATGTATGCCACAGTTTAATGTCTTCATAACCATTCCATTATACTCGTGGCAATCACTGCTTACAGTATAATAAAGATTAAAATTAAATTACAATTATTTCAGTAAGTGTGTCACATGTGTTACAATTTGTCTTTCGTATTTCAAATAGCCACGATATTTGTTCTTGCATCCCTCCCAGTTTGTTTTATTGTTATCACCCCTTCTTTGTCCTCTGTCCCGGTCATTGTCATCAATCCCATCTCCAGCTAAGAGGAAATTCACTTGTCTTAAGGTGATGATGAGATTTTTCTCATCAAATCAATGTGGAGCAGTCTGTGGATGTCAAATGTATTGGATTGGGGGAATGGGTTTTTAAAACAGCCTAATTTCTCAGCTGCTTATGACTTGTGTCAGCCATGACTCAGTGGGCAGCACCCTTGCCTCTGAGTCAGAAGGTTGTGGGTTCAAGCCCCACTCCACAGACTTCAGCACAAAAATCTAGGCTGATGTTCCAGTGCAGTGTTGATGGAGTGCTGCACTGTCAGAGGTGCCGTCTTTCGGATTTAGATGTTAAACCGAGGGCCCTGTCTGCACCCTCAGGTGGATGTAAAAGATCCCATGTCACTATTTCAAAGAAGAGCAGGGGGGGGGTTATCCCTGGTGTCTTGGCCAATATTTATCCCTCAATCAACATAACAAAAACAGATTATCTGGTCATTGTCACACTTTTCGTTTCGTGGGAGCTTGCTGTGTGCAAGTTGGCTGCTGCGTTTCCTACATTACAACAGTGACTACACTCCAAAAGTACTTCATTGGCTGTAAAGCGTCTGGTGGTTGAGAAGCTATATAAATACTTTTTGCAATTTCTGGGCCTGTACAGCACTCATGGTCAGCAGCGGTTAGTCTCTAATGGCAATTCCAGCACCGCCTTGTAATGTGCATGACACTGAATAATCGATAGTGAAAATTCAGGACATTTTGGAATGTTAAAATCCACAATGCAGTAACAAAGCAAATGTTTATCTTTTCTTGCCAGTGTAGAGCAATGGCATGTTTCTCGGGATTTTGGAGGTTGAAATTCGAGACGACTCCCTGAAAATATAAACCTTTGGGTAACAGAACAAGACCCTACGCAACAACTGCAATGGAATTCATTTAATGCATTCACCATAAAGGCACAGATGACTGGACATTACCGAATCACGCACAAATATGTACCCACCTCAACCTGATAACTTCAGTTGGTATACAGGGATTTCATCTGGGACAAAGCAGCCGGCTTGATCGGCACCCCTTCCACACCTTAAAGATTCCCTCCCTCCACCACCGGCGCACCGTGGCTGCAGTGTGTACCATCTACAAGATGCACTGCAGGAACTCGCCAAGGCTTCTTCGACAGCACCTCCCAAACCCACGACCTCTACCACCTGGAAGGACAAGGGCAGCAGGTGCATGGGAACACCACCACCTCCAAGTTCTCCTGCAAGTCACACACCATCCCGACTTGGAAATACATTGGCTGTTCCTTCATCGTCGCTGGGTCAAAATCCTGGAACTCCCTCCCTAACAGCACTGTGGGAGCACCTTCACCACACAGACTGCAGCGGTTCAAGAAGGCGGCTCACCGCCACCTTCTCAAGGGACAATTAGGGATGGGTAATAAATACTTTTTTGTGGCGCCCACATACAGAGAATGAACTTAAAAAAATATTTATGTGGAGAGGACATCAGGGAGTGAGGCAAAGTCTTTGTAGAGTCTTTGGTCAGTTGAGCCTTGAGCTGTTGCTGGGTGAAATCATATACATTTCCATAGCAGAGATTTAATTACAACCATAAACCATTTTCTGAGACTGACTTGAGTACTATCAACCAGTGAATTATGGACAGATTAAAAGGCACAGGACCCTGAATACCAAATAGGGAGTTTGCTTGCTTTTTGAATTTCTCAGTTATATCTATCAACATTGTTCTCATCAAACCCTCCCTCAGCCACAACACACAATATCTAATCTACAGGTATGAAGAAAATGGACTTTGTGTACTGTATTCCAAATCTCATCTGGCGATTAGAAAATGATGTTCTGATTCCATCTGCATAAACATCTCCAATGTCCCTTCCAGTCTCTAAAAAATGTCTCCTTACCCACAATCTTTATGTCTGGGCTAAACTACAAATGAGTTCTGTCTGTCCTGTGTAATTGCTCCCTCATTATTCAAGAAGCCTGCTCTAGGCTAGAGGAGATGCTTTGATGACTGGATTTTTAATATCAAGGGCACGGTACCTCACATAAAACAACCTATTAAGTGAGATCCCGATGGGGACTCTCCTCCTCCTCCTCCTCCTTCAACCCTCAACCACATCTGCCATATCTCCATTCGATGAATCCATTGTGCTGTATAGTATGTAAATCATGTAGCCATGAATCACGGAGGCCCAAGACCCCCTTTTTCCTTTTGAGAATGCAGCTAGGCTCTCCTAATACAGCCATTCTGACAATTCAATAACATTATGAAGACAGGCTTTTCAACTTCTATACAAAAAAAAACGGATGTGGGACTGATAGGCAGCACTGATGATAGATAATTAGCCCACATGCTTTAATTGCATATACTAATACAATGGTTCTTTCATGAGTGCGTTATGGGAGCTTTTCATGTGAGTAAAATAATTCCACATTCAGCGATCTCAGTTCTGTTTATTCAACATAATTTTCTGAGTGAGGAATCAGCGTCAAGAAAAAATGCGAAGTAACTTCAGAGACAGTGAAGGATAAATTCAAGAAATTCAGCACTGGCAAGTGGGCTTGAAAATGGAAATGAAGAGCAGGCTGTGCGGGTGAGCGACCTGTGGTATACATTTACATGTCGAGGAAAGGAAACTAAAACAGGATGTAGAAAGAGACTGATCCTTGAATACAATCGCACGATCTTCGGGAGGGGAAGGTATACGTTTCAGCCTGGAAAATGGGCTGAAAAATAAAATACAGATTGCAAGGTCAAGCAACGATAGAAACAGAAAAATTATAAACACGTTTGACAACCAAAAGGGGAAACGTGCAGAAAAATAGCAGAGGGAGGAAAGAAAACAGGAGAAGGCACATTAATTAAAGCTTTGCTCTGTGGGCAGCCTAATCTGGCATTGGACCTCCCATTTATACACACACGAGAGAAATAATAAACACCAAACAAAGAACAACAGAAACAAAATAGAAAATATCACCTGAAAAAAGAAACAAATTAAAGAATTCAAAAAAAAGGATAAAAAAGATTTTGATTTCTATAGCGCCTTTCACGACCACCGGACGTCTCAAAGCACTTTACAGCCAATTAAGTATTTTTGAAGTGTAGTCACTGTTGTAATACGGGAAATGCGGCAGCCAATTTGCGCACAGCAAACTCCCCCAAACAGCAATGTGATAATGACCAAATAATCTGTTTTAGTGATGTTGATTGGGGGATAAATATCGGCCGAGGACACTGGGGATAACTCCTCTGCTCTTCTTCAAAATAGTGCCATAGGATCTTTTACACCCACCTGAGAGAGCAGACAGGGCCTCAGTTTCATGCCTCATCTGAAAGACAGCATCTCCAACAGTGCAGCACTCCCTCGGAGCATCAGCCTAGATTTACCTGTTCAAGTCCCTGGAGTGGGACTTGAACCCTTAACCTTCCAACTTAGAGACAAGTATGCTACTCACTGAGCCATGGCTAACACTGAGGTTTGATGGATTTAGAAAAGTGAAAGCAGGAATCAGATAATCAAGGAGAATAAGACATGAAAATAAAAGCAATGTGAGAGATTAAAGGGACAATAAAATAAATCATAGAATCATAGAAAGATTATGACACAGCAGGAGGCCATTCGGCTCATCGTGTCCATTCCGGCCGACAAAGAGCTATCCAGCTTAATCCCACTTTCTAGCTCCTGGTCCGTAGCCCTGTAGGTTACAGCACTTCAAGTGCATATCCAAGTACTTTTTAAATGTGGTGAGGGTTTCTGCCTCTACCACCCTTTCAGGCAGTGAGTTCCAGACCCCACCACCCTCTGTGAAGAAATGTCTCCTCATCTCCCCTCTAGAAACATAGAAACATAGAAAATAGGTGCAGGAGTAGGCCATTCGGCCCTTTGAGCCTGCACTATCATTCAATAAGATCATGGCTGATCATTCACCTCAGTATCCCTTCCCTGCTTTCTCTCCATACCCCTGGATCCTTTTAGCTGTAAGGGCCATATCTAAGACTCTCTTGAATATATCCAATGAACTGGCATCAACAATTCTCTGCTGTAGGGAATTCCACAGGGTAACAACTCTCTGAGTGAAGAACTTTCCCCTCATCTCAGTCCTAAATGGCTTACCCCTTATCCTTAGACTATGTGCCCTGGTTCTGGACTTCCCCAACATCGGGAATATTCTTCCTGCATCTAACCTGTCCAGTCCCGTCAGAATTTTATATATTTCTATGAGATCCCCTCTCATCCTTCTAAACTCCAGTGAATACAGGCCCAGTCGATCCAGTCTCTCCTTATATGTCAGTCCTGCCATCCCGGGAATCAGCCTGATGAACCTTCTCTGCACTCCCTCAATAGTAAGAATGTCCTTCCTCAGATTAGGAGACCAAAATTGATCACAATATTCCAGGTGAGGCCTCACTAAGGCCCTGTACAACTGCATTAAGATCTCCCTGCTCCTATACTCAAATCCCCTAGCTATGAAGGCCAACATACCATTTGCCTTCTTCACCGCCTGCTGTACCTGAATGCCAACTTTCAATGACTGATATACCATGACACCCAGGTCTCGTTGCATCTCCCCTTTTCCTAATCTGCCACCATTCAGATAATATCTAATCCTTCCATCAATTACTTTAAATCTATGCCCCCTGGGTATTGACCCCTCTGCAATGGGGAATAGGTCCTTCTTATCCACCCTATTCAGGCCCCTCATAATTGTATACACCTCAATTAAAATCTCCTCTCAGCCTTTCTCTGTTCCAAAGAAAACAACCCGAGAAATGGAAGCTGGACAACGCTGTTACAGTATATCAGCCATGTGCTGCCTTATTTAACATTGCAGTTATTTTGAAAACGACGCCCCATTTGAGTGAAGATAACTCCTGGTTCTTCGAACACTCTGTGTGAATTGTCCTCCCCGGCACCAGCTCGGCAACGATTTGGGCCTGAGTTTGCGGTGGGAGGCATTCCGCGGGGAATTGCCTCCGGTCCGCGAATAAAATCCGCGACTATCTCCTGTCTCTGGATCCATGGAGACTCGTGCTCCTGGGCCTCTCCGGGGGTACCCGCGGGTAAAGGCTCACGTATCCCGGGGCGCACGCGGTTCGCAAGAGCCCACTGGGATCACGTGGGCCGGCCTGACCAGTGACAGAAGAGGATCCCCATTCATGCTTAGGGGAATTTCATTTTCGTACGGCATGAATGGGGATCACATAAAAAATACATTTAACATAACAAATAAAAAAAAATATTTCAAATGAATTAAAATACAATTTAGTAAAAAGATTTAAAACAAAAATGTGATCTTTTGAAAAATAAATGTTAATATTTTAAAGGGCCTAAAAATAACCTGAATTTATTTTACAGGTTTTTTAATGTTTAAATAATTAGTTTTAACGTATTTTTATGTTCATTTAAACTCTTACGCTGGTAAAAGCAGGCCTTACGCCGGCTTTTATCAAGCGTAAGCGTTTCACAGGCATTTTCTGGACAGTAGCGGGGCAAACAGCCTTATTCGCCACCCTTGAATGTTCATTTCCCCGGGGGTGTGGAGGGACTGAGCGTAAGTTCCGAGTTTTTGCGCATGTGTTTTGCATGGGAAACACGGAACTTGCGGTGCCCTTACCGGCGAGTATCCCGTGTACGCATTCATAGGCCCCGGAAAATACGGGCCAATATATGTGCGATCGTTCAGGTGGTATAAGGACGTTGCCTTTAATCAGACTTTACATTAAAAAAGCTGGTTACATATTGCTAAAATAGTTGGATTTCAGGGAAAATGTTTATATTTTACATCAGAGATTTGCCTAAATCAGAGTTGCCCGCAAGTGAGGTTTACGGTTCAAATATTGTAACATTTGTCCTCTAAACGGGGACCACATCTGAGCACTTTGCTAATACATTCTCTGTAACTTAAATAAATGTACGTCCTGCTCGATTATATTATGGACAACGTGCAGCTGAATATTGAAAAAGTGTAACCCATCCACTTTCTTGATTGAAAGATATACAAGTTAGGATCTTTCTACATGTAGGTTTGGTTCCAGGGGTTTAGAATATCTGAGTGGGATCTGGTGAATTAGTTGATCAAACAATGTTTTATAGGCCCAGCGGGGTAAATTATTTACAACAACGATTCTGTCAAAGTCCCAACTTATATGCACTGTTATGTGTAGCCTTTTGTGTTGTGTTAACCAAATTAAAATCTTATATAATAAAGCCATTGTTTCAACATATTGCACAGAAATGGATTTATAGTAAATAAAATAACTTACCCAGGATCAACAAACTTAGTATTCATTTTTCGGATGAGAAGTTAAACCGAGGCCCTGTCTGCTCTCTCAGGTGGACGTAAAAAATCCCACGACACTATTTTCAAGAAGAGCAGGGGAGTTATCCCCGGTGTCCTGGGGCCAATATTTATCCCTCAATCAACATAACTAAAACAGATTATCTGGTCATTAGCACATTGTGGGAGCTTGCTATGCGCAAATTGGCTGCAGCAATTTCTGCATTACAACAGTGACTATACTCCAAAAAAAGTACTTCATTGGCTGTAAAGAGATTTAGGACATCCTTAGGTTGTTAAAGGCACAATATAAATGCAAGTTTTTTTTTTATTCCCGTATACAACTAAATATTTGCGACACTTGCTTTGAAATGCTACCTTCCTACAAGTGTCCTCTTGAATAATTGTTAAATAACATTATTAAAAAAAGAGACTTGTAGAGTAATCCCTAACTTGGGTGTTCCTTCCCTTCCCCCCCTCCAAATATTTGTAATAGCTTTGATATTTATTTTCATCGATCCATATTTGTAATACTTGTCTCTTTCAAACTC
The DNA here is from genome assembly GCF_044704955.1 of Pristiophorus japonicus. NCBI lineage: Eukaryota > Metazoa > Chordata > Chondrichthyes > Pristiophoridae > Pristiophorus > Pristiophorus japonicus. The sequence goes on from NC_091990.1 coordinate 10,140,473, forward strand.
ATGATGGAACTGCTGAAACCCATCAGCCCCACTGAAATGGGCTTTGCTGTCGATGCTAGTACCTGTAGGGCAAATAAAGAATAATTGACAATAAACAGCGTGTTACCATGATTAACGTTACTTTGTGACTGTATTACTGTGTGAGGAGGCTGAAGCCTCCAGCTTGCCTGATGTGTCTAGTGCCCCAAAACACTACTAACCTGTAAATAGCATGCTGGAAGCTTTAAGTTTCAAAAGGGAATTGGATATATACTCAAAAAAGAAAAAAAATGCTGGGCTATGGAGCAAAGTTCCCTCTAACTTACGGTCTAAGAGCGTGGTCCCTTTAAATTTGCTGCGGGATATCTTCCAGTGGCAGCAGTTGGTGAGCAGCCTGCGTGGGCCTCCTGATTGGCTGCGTATCTTAGGGGGCACATTGCTGTCGGGTAAGAGCGGGGGGAGCAGGAACTAACTGGATAGTTCTTTCAAAGATGGGCTGAATGGCCTCCTTCTGTGCTGTGTATTCCCATGAATCTATGATTCTAAATCTGTTCAGCAACTATGGGCAAGGCTCATTAATGCCCTCCCAGCGAATATTTAAATTGGAGACTGCCCTCACAAGGCAAATGGGGCACTTGAGCAGCAGTCCAGTTACTGAGCGTCCGTCTGGATCAAGCCCTTAAGGGGAGGCTGCTGGGACAGAAGAGTTTATAAGAACAGAAGGATTAGGAGCTGGAGTAGGCCATTCGGCCCCTCGAGCCTGCTCCGCCATTCAATGAGATCATGGCTGACCTCAGCTCCACTTTCCTGCACTATCCCCATATCCCTTGATTCCCTTAATATCCAAAAATCTGTCAATACCTGTTTTGAATATGCTCAAAGACTGAGCCTCCACAGCCCTCTGGGCTAGAGAATTCCAAAGATTTACCACCCTCTGAGTGAAGATTCCCACATTACAGCAGTGACTACACTCCAAAAGTACTTAATTAGCCTTAAAGCACTTTGAGATGGCCGACGGTCGTGAAAGGCGCTACATAAATGCAAGTCTGTCTTTCTTTTTACAAGGATGCGCCCTCTTAAGCTTTCTCCTGAGCTGCCTCTAGACAGTCACCTTGAGTGCGCCCAGGCTAACATTCCCAGCAATGAAGCACTGACCATACTTGATCAGCTTCGCTGGGCAGGCCACATAGTTCGCATGCCAGATACGAGACTCCCAAAGCAAACGCTTTATGCGGAGCTTCTTCAGGGTAAACGAGCCAAAAGGTGGACAGCGGAAACGTTACAAGGACACCCTCAAAGCCCCCCTGGTAAAGTGCGACATCACCACTGACACCTGGGAGACCCTGGCCAAAGACCGCCCGAGGTGGAGAAAGTGCATCCGGGCGGACGTTGAGTTTTTCGAGTCTCAACGCAAAGAGCGTGGAGAGGTCAAGCGCAGACAGCGGAAGGAGCATGTGGCAAACCAGTCCCACCCACCCCTTCCCTCGACGAATGTCTGTCCCACCTGTGACAGGGTCGGTGGCTCTCCTATTGGACTGTTCAGCCACCAGAGAACTCACTTTGGGATTGAATGCAAGGCTTCCTCGATTCCGAGGGACTGCCTATGATGATGATGATGAATGTTGAGATGGGGGTATTCTTTCTTCAATCTAACATGCAGTAATGATGTGGTAATATTCATTAACAGGCCTGCCACACTCTCTCCCACACTTCAAGCCTTTAGCAAGCTTTGGTCACCTCTCCTAACTCGCAGGCCGTAGGAAACTGGACAACGTGCAGTTAAAATCAGCCGGGAGACTTCTCTACCAATGTCTCGCTCCATTCCCCATAGTGAAGAAGACTTCATAATCAATAGTAATAGGATATTAATGTCTCTCACAATCCACTGTTTCCAATTGATTCCCTCGATTTGAAGCACAGAGTCAGCCAAAACATGTAATTAAGTTGCATGCAACATTGTGGCATAATATGGACGATGATTTAGGATAGATGAGGCTTATCACCATTAAGTCAGGACCCGCTAACGAGGCCCTGTTCCTACCTGCAAAAGCAAAATACTGCAGATGCTGCAATCTGAAATAAAAACAGAAAATGCTGGAAATACTCAGCAGGTCAGGCAGCATCTGTTGAGAGAGAAACAGAGTTAACGTTTCGGGTCGATGACCCTTCGTCAGAACTGGCAAAAGTTTGAGATGTAACAGATTCTTTAGGAAATGCAGGGGGCAAGGAAAGGGGGGAGGGGAGGAAAGAACAACAGAGAAGGTCTGCGATATGGTGGAAGACAGGAGAGATTTGAGAGACAAAAGGGATGATGGGAGAAATTGAGATGGTGATGGCAGAAGTCAGGAAACAAAAGATGAGTCTAGATAGGGAGTGAATGGCGAAATAATCACCAGCTGCCCTGGGAAAGAGAGAAAAAAAATAAAATAAAAAGGAGGGGATGGGGGAGGGGGTGCAGTTTGTAAAAACAAATGGGAGGAAAGGGAACAAAATATGGGCAGAGGTTATGGTCTGAAATTGTTGAACTCGATGTTAAGTCCGGAAGGCTGTAAAGTGCCTAAACGAAAGATGGGGTGCTGTTCCTCGAGCTTGCTTTGAGCTTCATTGGAATAGTGTAGGAGGCCGAGGATGGAGAGGTCGGCATGGGAGCGGAGCGGGGAATTAAAGTGACAGGCGACCGGAAGCTCGGGGTCACACTTGCAGACTGCCTGATCCGCTGAGATTTCCAGCATTTTCTGTTTTTATTCCCGTTGCAATCTGTGATGTCTGAGCACAGATGTCACACAGACAACGGGGGCCGAATTTGCTCAAGGCCCCCGCCCGCCCAAAGTGCCGCCCAAAGTGCCGCCCAAAGTGCCGCCGATGGCCGTCGAGGTACCGGACGGTACTTTGGGCGGGGGTTTTCATCGCCGAGATCCCTCGAAGGTCGGCGGGTGGCAAGCCAACGACGTACATCACCAATCTGGGCGGCAGCGGGCGGGAGCGCCCATTCTCGGCGGCAAAGGCGCTTGCCGCCCAAGTGCCACCGAGGACGGAGTCAGGACCATGGAGGGTCGAAAATAAAAATCATCACCGACAAAAATAAAATAACTCAGGACCTTGAGGGGACCCCCATCCTGTAAAGAAATAATTCTAAAACATCCACTGACCTTTTTTCCACGATCTTCACACTTACCGTTGAGGACAGAGCAGCCTGCATGCAACAGTCCACCGATGATTCCCACCGACTCCCGCCCGTACCAATCCGGCATCTCGGCGGGCTGGAGTCTACTTACACGCTGACGATGGCGGGCGCTTCCCGGCGGCTCTCCCCTCCCGCCCGCTCCAGGCCATGACGAAAATGGCACTGGGCGGTTCGAGCAGAGGGATGTCGGTGGCAGTGGGCGGTAAGTTCATCAAAATCGGTCCCAATGGAACTGCCCAAATTGCTGAACTGCCCACACCTGGATCCTTCAAGTTAAAAGGGACCGTGACCTCCTAGTACATGGAAGCCAATCTGTGGCCATGTGTTGGAGATTCTGGAGGTGACGACTGTCACAATGTTAATAAAGTGTTAATAAAGGCGCTTCACAACAGTGTTACAAGACAAGAAACATTGTGGGTCGCCCCGACCTGTGTGAGAACACCATCGCAGGTCGGGGCTATAAATAGAGCTGGAGCGCCGGACCCTGGATCATCGTGGGCGGAGGTGCGGTGAATGAGGGTACGGGGCCCAGAACAGCTGAGGGCCCAGGGGCAGCTCGGGCCCAGCCCACACTGCGATATGTGTGCGCACTAGGTCCGTGCAGCAGAGCCGGTCTCCAGTTGTCCTGATTAACCCTTGCCACTGGATAAAGGCCTAGCTCTGTCAAGCCCGTGTGGTGGTTAATGTACAACGGTCACCAGACGTTAAAAAAATTCATGCACAGGTATCTTCCACCCCCTCAACTGGAGTTCAGGACTGGAACATCGGGTCCTTCATTGAAATATCTGTGAACTCTCATGGAAGCAAGTCATCCTCGTTCGAGGGACTGCCTATAATGAAAGTGTTACTTCTCATTAGTCTTTATTGTGCATAGAACCAACAACAACAACAACAACCATATTTATATAGTACCTTTAATGTAGTGAAAGTCCCAAGGCACTTTACAGGAGCATTATGAGATAAAACAATTGGCGCTGAGCCGCATAAGTAGAAATTAGCGCAGGTGACCTAAAGTTTGGTCAAAGAGGTAGGTTTTAAGGAGCGTCTTGAAGGAGGAAAGAGAGGTAGAGAGGCGGAGAGGTTTAGGGAGAGAGTTCCAGAGCTTGGGGCCTCGGCAACAGAAGTCACGGCCACCAATGATTGAGCGATTATAATCAGGGATGCTCGAGTGGGCAGAATTAAGGAGCGCAGACATCTTGGTGAGTTGTAGAGCTGGAGGAGATTACAGAGGTAGGGATTATGAGAATGATACAGCACATAAGCACATAAAGAGGCCATTCAGCCCATAATGCCTGTGTCGGCTCTTTGAAAGAGCTATCCAATTAATCTCACTCCCCCACTCTTGCCCCGTAGCCTTGCAATTCTTTTCCCTTTAAGTATATATCCAATTCTCTTTTGAAAGTTACTATTGAATCTGCTTCCACCGCCCGTTCAGGCAGCCCAAAATGGCCTCCTTATGTGCTTATGTGCTGTATCATTCTCTGTAATCCCTATCTCTGTAATCTCCTCCAGCCCCATAGCCCACCGAGATGTCTGCGCTCCTCTAATTCTGCCCACTTGAGCATCCCTGATTATAATCACTCCACCATTGGTGGCTGTGCCTTCTGTTGCCTAGGCACCAAGCTCTGGAACTCCCTACATAAACCTCTTTGCCTCTCTATCTCTCTTTCCTCCTTCAAGACGCTCCTTAAAACCTACCTCTTTGGCCAAACTTTCAGATCACAACAACTCGCTGTGTAGAAAAAATGTTTCCTCATGTTGTCTCTGGTTCTTTTGCCAATCACCTTAAATCTGTGTCCTCTGGTTAATGACCCCTCCGCCAATGGGAACAGTTTCTCCTTATTTACTCTATCAAAGCTGTTCATGATTTTGAACATCTCTATCAAATATCTTCCTAATCTTCTCTGCTCAACGGAGAAAAAACTCAGCCTATCCAGTCCCTCAACATAACTAAAGTCCCTCGTCCCTGGAACCACTCTAGTCAATCTCTTCTATGTGTTCCCTAAGGTCTAAAGTGCAGTGCCCAAGGTTGAACACAATGCCCCAGCTGTGGCTTAACTAGTGTCTCATAAAGCTTTCCAGGCTTTTGTACTCTAAGCCTTTATTAATAAAGCCAAGCTTTTTTTTCACAGTCTTCTCAACTTCTCCTGCCATCTTCAAAGATCTGTTTGTGCACACCCTCGGGTCTCTCTGCTCCTGCACCCCCTACTTATCTCTATTTATGTTTGATTTGCAATTTTCCAATCTGGCTTGAGTAGCCCAACAAAAGGGTTATTACCTTATTAAACATACTTCTGCTTCTGAATACATTGTCCAGGATTAATTGCAGATGGTTGGTCCGATAACGCAAAGGACATTTTTTTACCCGATACCATTAAATCTTTCACTATTATTTCAGAGTATAATGCCTGGGAGTGCCCTTGTTAATCCATGCAGAATTAATCCCAGCATTAGTGACTGGGATATAATTTCAAAATTGGTCCTCCACGCTTCAAATCATTGAGTCGCAATTTCAAAAACGATGCTTTTGATAATTAGACCTATTTAATCTTCAGGCAAATTCAGTTCTAATTTGTACAGAAACCTTAGTTAACTATCAGTGCCACATTACTGTAAAGGAATCTGAAAATTAGCATGACTTAAAAACAGATAAAAGTTCAACCTGTTCTCCAAGCTAACACTAGGGCTGGATTTATGTTCTGATGCCGCCTCTGGTTACGCCCCGGAGGGGTGGTAATGGCTGTGGTAATGCCCATCCCTAATTGCCCTTGAGTAGCTGGTGGTGAGCTGCCTTCTTGAACCGCTGCAGTCCGTGTGGTGAAGGTACCCCCACAGTGCTGTTCGGGAGGGAGTTCCAGGATTTTGACCCAGCAACGATGAAGGAACAGCCGATATAGTTCCAAGTCAGGATGGTGTGTGACTTGGAGGAGAACTTGGAGGCGATGGTGTTCCCATGCGCCTGCTGCCCTGTCCTTCTAGGTGGTAGATTATCCAAATAGTGGATAACCAAGGGGTTATAGGGAGGGAGGTACTTAATACAATCACTATCACTAATGAAGTGGTAATTGGTAAAATAATGGGACTAAAGGCGGACAAGTCCCCTGGACCGTGATGGTTTACATCCTAGGGTCTTAACAGAAGTGGCTGCAGAGATAGTGGATGCATTGGTTGTAATGGAATTATCTTCCCCAAAGAGCTGTGGAGGCTGGGTCATTGAGTATATTTAAGGCGGGGATAGACACATTTTTGAGCGATAAGTGAGTAAAGAGTTATGGGGAGCGAGCAGGGACATGGAGCTGAGTCCATGGTCAGGTCAGCTATGATCTTATTGAATGGCGGAGCAGGCTCGAGGGGCCAAATGGCCTACTCCTGCTCCTATTTCTTATGTTCTTATGTAGGTCGTGGGTTTGGGAGGTGCTGCTGAAGAATGATATATTCCTAATGTAGGAACTTCTGTCCAAGAAGCATGTACCATTGGCTCAGAATAGCCTTCGCTGGAGGGATCTCAGACATTGAAGCAATCAACTGAGAGACAGAAAGTCATGACCAGGGTAATTGTGGATAGAGTCCCTTTATTCATTACGCTGCCTTGTGTCGCATAGTAGAAGTTCATAGCTGGATTTAGGTGCTTCATCGTTTTTTATTAGAATCCGTGAAAAGGATATTAATTTTCAGGAACTTTCAGATAGGACAGTAGGAGGATAAGATTTTATTTTCATTCTTGCCCATGGTTTCTCTGCTACACCTTGCTTTGCTGAGGTATGGTTCCCCAGGCACTCTCCGGTACTCGGCCCGAACCTAGCAAGTGAGCATCTATAGGCTATTCAACCAGATGAGGCATCACAGTAACATTCTGCCTGTCCTCAACCAGTTTCTACATATGCACACTTCCATCAAGGGTTATTGGATAAGAAGCCAGAGTGGAAACTCTGGCATGATGCCGATTATTGCACCCTTATGCCACTCCACCCTTAGATCAGCTAACACCAGCTCAGGATGGGGATCAAATCTAGGCCCATTCTGGTTTGCATGCTGATAGCTACTTACTGTGGCTCAGTGGGTAGCACCCTCACCTCTGAGTATGAGAAGGTTGTGGGTTCAAGTCTCACTCCAGAGACTTAAGTGCAAAAAATCTAAAATGACACTGCAATACTGAGGGTAGTGCTGCACTGTCGGAGGTGCTGTCTTTCAGATGAAACATTAAACTGAGGCCCTGTCTGCTCTCTTAGGTGGATGTAAAAGATCCTATGGCAATATTTCGCAGAGGAGAAGGGAAGTTATCTGCAGTGTCCTGGCCAATATTTATCCCTTAATCAACATCACAAAAAACAGATTATCTGGTCATTATCACATTGCTGTATGTGGGAGCTTGCTATGTTCAAATTAGCTGCTTTGTTTCCGACCTTACAACAGCGACTACACTTCAAAGTACTTCAATGGCTGTAAAGTGCTTTTGGGACATCCGGTGAATGTGAAAGAAAAAAGAAAGACTTGCATTTATATAGCGCCTTTCATGACACCTTATGTCCCAAGCACTTTACAGCCAATGAAGTAATTTTTTGAAGTGCAGTCACTGTTGTAATATAGCAAACGGAGCTATATAAATGCAAGTCTTTCTTTTTTGGATAAAGAGAAAGAAATTTTAAAAAGTCAAGTTCTGGAATTGGGTTTAATAAGATTGGATTCTTTTTTTAAAAATAAAGCTGAACAAAGCTCCCAAGAGTCATCTGATTCCTCATCTTCATTCTTATCTATTTGTTTTCCGTTTTGTTTCAAGGACAGAAAGGCAGTCTACTCCTAAATGATTCTGACCAGATCCCTTCCCGTCCGGCATTGGAGAAACTGTCTTGGTATTAATTCACATGCCTTAGGCTGATAAATAAGCAGTTTGGGTGCAGTCTTCAGAATTAAAATTAAAACATCTGAGATTAAAGAAACATTAAGACAGATTTTTTTTTAGAAAGTTGAACATAAGTTACAATCGTAAATATTGTTACAAATGTGGAAGAATCCTAAAGTTAAAAATATACGTTGCCACAAAGCACTCAGTGATGGCGATGTGATGATGCAAGATAGATACATGAGCTGTGCGTACTTATGTCTGTGGCAAGCTCCATTAGAGTGCGAAGGTCATGGTAACCTTCAGCTTAATTGTTCACTGAGAGGTCTTAAGTTGCTAAGAAAATAACCAATATTATATAAATTTCATACAGTGAAGAGCACTTTTAGTATTCAAATGCTGTAAAATCTTCATTATCAGTACTTTATGATGAATGCCTTATTAGAAATAGTTGAGTGTACAGTTAAATTGTAACGCACGATCGTTTTGCCTTTAAAGTGGAATCTATTATGATCCATTGCGTAAAGGAATAGTCGATAGCTAATCCTGTTAAACTAAATGGGTTAAAAAGTAGTGGGAAAGCAGACAGCAATAAAAAGGTTGATTTGAGCTACTAGCTTCTACATTTATGGCTTGGAAATCCAGTGTGTTGAGAGGACTATCAAAAAGATTACTTGACATTCACGGCAATATCATTCTGTTGGAGTTGTGTGGAGAGTGTGTTGTGTTACAAATAAAGACACACATTACTGACAGTGAAGCGAAATCTGTCAGTACCTTATACCGGAAAGGAAAATACTTTCATGGCCTCTTATCTTGTGATGCTTTATATATAATATAAAAATTGTATACGTTCTTAAATGTATCGTTTATATATTATGTAGTGTTAACAAAACTCGTTTGTGAAAGTGTAGCATGGGTAAACCAGATTTAAGGTGATTGACAAAAGATCCAAAGGCGACATGAGGACATTTTTTTCCCGAGTGTTTCGGATCTGGAATTCACTGCCTGATGTGTGGTGGAGGCAGACTCAATCGTGGCTTCCAAAAGGGAATTGGATAAGTACCTGAAGGAAGAAAAATTGCAGGGCTATGGGGAACGGGCGGGGGAGTGGGACTAGCTAAGATGCTCCTGCAGAGAGCCAGCACGATTTCGACGGGCTGAATGGCCTCCTGAGGGGCAGCAGAGAAAGGAACTAACATCCCCTTTTGTGGTACCGGTGTGAGTTTTGCAGCTTTCCACCTAAATGTTGCTGTTCTTACCTAACTGTTCCAAGTAACAAATCTTGCTCAGTAACCATCTGATTTGTTTGAGTAAATCAGCACAGCTACCGAATAAAGGGGCCACACATGTAAATTGCTGACCATTGGAGTGGGTTACAAAGAGGCCTGACAGTTCTTCCTGCAATCTAGGGGCCGTCCATAAAGTATGTACAGCCAATAGTGGGTTTGGGGTACGAGGATGAATAGTGAAGCTACCTCATTGGCGAGTGGGATAGAGGGTGGGAGGGAAGTTACCAAATCATACAGACAGTATTTACCAATCTTTAAAAAAAAATATTATCTGATCACAGCATGTGTTTCAAATACATCAGCACGTTTTGGTTCTAAATAGAACATTTGTCACCTTTGCAAAAGACACAGAGAATGCTGGAGACAGACAGCAGGTCAATCCGCAAGTGTCGGGAGGAAGGGAAGGTTAATGATTTCCCCTCCTTCAGAAGTAAAAGTGGAAATGTAAACAAGGATATTGGTATAATCAGAAAAACATAGAGGGGGGGGGGGAGAAGAAACAAAGACTCTATATTCAAATCACTGAAGGAATTGTTCAAAATGTTTGACCAATGAACATTTTCACAACCCCAAGCCCACTTTGGGGAGTACATGCTTTATGGACGGCCCCTAGACAGCGGGCTGATATGGCTTCCCTCTTTGTAACCCGGCACTGTCGCCCTCCTGGCCAGCCATTTACATGCAGATAAAGGAGCAGCATTCCTGCTATAATGGCTTGAGGTCCTAGTGCAGCCTAAACGTGTGGTTTGAATAAGGAACCTTCCACCCTCCCCCCCCTCCCCCACTCCCCCTGCACCATTCTCTCTGGGATGGGTGGTTGTCTGGGGAGGATAGGTCGCGGATTGCTGCTCCTTCAATAGCCAAGTTGGAGCTTGACGATTCAAAGTTCCACAAAATGATATGGAGATTTTTTTTTGTGTTTTGTGTGTGTGTGTGGCGTAACCTTCTCTGTTTGTGTGTTCTTATTTACCTAGTATCTATTTTGGATATATGCAAGCATTACTGAATTTTGGTGAGTCTGATTAGTTTTTGGGTCTATTCTTGAAAATGTCCAACATCTTAGAGTTTTTTGGTAATTTATAATAAGAAAAGTTGGCGTCCTATTTTCCCCACGGATGAGTAGTTTTGTGTTACAGGTTTACATCTAGACAGGGATTCTGTATAAAGGGTAGGAAATTCAGAAATATCACTTTGAAAACAAGCAAAGGGCCATTGTCGGATCGAATGTCTGAAACAAGATATTTGCTGAAGTGATTTGCTTCAACTTGTCCAATGAACGCATTGAAATTGGGTGCAAGCGCATTGTGCGGTGTTCAGGTAGAAAGGGGAAAGGCACGCGGGAACCTGCGGATATATTTCCCTCTGGTTGGAAAATAACGAGAGAAAAGCCCAATTTTTATTCTGTTTATTTTGACTTATGAACAAAATTGTAGGAAATGTGCCCTTCCTGAAATGTCCTCAGCAGGAGCGAGAAAATTATATTTTGAGACTGCTACATGGCAGAACTTTGCTGCTATAAATAGCTGAAACCCAGCCGTGCAAAGTGCAATATTGGTGCTAACGCAGGTTAAAAAAAAAGGTTGAGTTTCGATGCGAGTGAATGTTCCCAGCAACCTTGTGTTGAAAAATGCAACTCTCTTGCTAATCCTCAAATAACTTATTTGATTTCCTTGCCTTTATTAAACCCTATAGCGTAGGAGTTACTGCTGGAGATGTTATCACACGAACACTTTTAGTTTGAAAAGTGACTTTGCACAAATTGTGGAGGATGAAGCCTTCTCTTTATAGGAAAACTATATTTGGCATTCAATGAAAGTTTTACAAGTATTGTTGATATTTTTTTGACACTGCATTATTGGAGACTGTGGGCTAGGCTTTGTGAAATCCGCCTGTCCAGTGAGGTCACACACATAGCAGGCGAGGATTGCTAAATCGCAGGTCGACTGACTGCGAATGGGTAGAATATCGTGGACAGCGTGCCTGTGATTTCTGCATGTCCTGCCGGCTCCGAGTGCGGCCCTCCACTTGTGCAGGATCTCACAGAATTACTCTCATGTGCCCCCAGCTCCATTCTAATCCTTTCAAACAAAACCTCGCTAAATGCATTTACCAATCTATTTTGTACATACATGTTTCATCTTGATTTCCTTGCGTTGATATAAATTATTAAACCCTATAGCGTAGCAGTTACTGCTGGTGATGTTATATGGACACTAAATGCACTTGTACCAAATTCCTCTTTCTGCTATTTCAACAGAGGCGTGAACCCGTTTACTTTAAGTATATTCTTTTGCAAAAAAAATGACATCCAATAATTATACTCTATTGTGAAACGTTTGATTATTGAATGTTAAGAAATCTTATATTAGAATATGTTGGTGTGGTTGGATGTACAAGAAGCACAGCATTCTTTACCAATGCCAGTCTTATAAAGTTTACACTTGTTACTATTAGCAATGCTTATTCAGTAAGGACCATCTGAATTATTGCAGTTGGAAGATGAAAAGAATATTGAGATGTGTTTCCATTATTATCTCTGGAAGTACGTGAATCTCTCTTTTACCTGTTATGTATTTTTAAAATCTTTAATCTAGGTTTGCTTTATGTTTTTGGCTTCCATTTTTAATTTTTGTTTCCTGTCTCTTTGTAACTCTTTAATTTTCATTGGCTTCAAATAATAAGCACAACCTGAATATCACTGCAGTAAACATCACGGTGGGGCAAGGTTTGCTCAGTACATTGTTCCTGTAGTTTGTTATCCTGTCAAACCCGAGGATCTGTGAATACCTAAAATGACGACAAACTGTTTTTGAAACCCAAGCTTCGTGCCCCCTAAACACTATCATGATAAATACATACTCCCTTCTCTTGTCCTGTGCTAAAGGATACTATGCACGGGCTTCTCACTACCCTTCTTTAATCGAATTCTCCGTCAATCTTCCATCTGCACAAGACACAGGCGAGCAACATTGGGCAAATTCTAAGCGTAATTTTTTTTTGTCTCGTGGCCTTGTGCCAAAATGTGATCTGCCCTTTGCTCAGCTGAACTGGTGGAATGGTGGGGATGGCTTGGAAATGAAAACTGGTTGGGGGTCATTTTATAGCACATTTGGAATCGCAGGAGAAAGCCTTCAAACAAAGACAGCAGTGTGAAAACATGTGGAAAGCATCAATAAAAGAGCCAAAGATACCAATAAACATGGCATTATGTGGTTGCACCTAAAACTATTAAAAATAACATCTTTGCTCGAATTATCTCCAGTCTCTCAGTTAGGCCTTTGTTAAGCCAGCATTAATTTGCATTTCTTTGTCTTGTCTTTTGTCCTTTGAATGTTCCCTTCACCTTGTTGTTTTTCCTTCCTGACCAAACAACAGCTACACTAAATACGCACTCACCCGCCCTAAGCATCCTAGTGCTGCCTTGCAGATTACTTGCACATGTATGTTCTCTGTTAGCAAGTCACAAAGCTAACAGTGTATGCTTTGGAGTTTCTCTGCACTATGTTAGCAATTTCTCCCAATGCACTCTCTCTGTTTACTCACATTTGCTTTTTTGCTAAAATCAAATGAACGAAAGAAAATATGGCTCCTGATTATAAAAATTTTGTAGCAAAAATAAAATGCAAGACAACGATTACAGGATGTTCAGTGTTACTGTACAGACAAGAAAATATGTTTTTAAATTATTGCGTATCAAATTTTTTGCAAACATTGAATAAAATAAAGCTGTTTAATTTTTTCCAGTGATCTTTCTATTTTAACTAGTTCATTTAATTTTACGCATTTGTAAATATTCAATATAATGCTACACGGTATTCTGATAGCGTTCCGATATAAATTACGTAGTGTCTGTTCTGATGCAACTATGCATATCTTCCAAAAACAAATCTATCGAAATTACAGTCCTCTGTTTTTCCATAGAAACTTATGCAGCTTTATTGCAAATCACAGATTGATGGGGAAATGCAAACTTGTAAAAGCAAAGCAAGTTGTCTCTAACACTCATTTAAAAAAAATTAAACTTGAGAATACAGTCCCTCAGTTTTTCTCCCCTGTTGCTAAGCGCCAACTGAGGCCTATAGACGGTGGACAAGCAACCGGTTTCCAGGCATTTAACAATGGCGTTATCTCCTAGACCTCACCCTCTGCTTCTATTATAGAATGGTTACAGCTCAGAGGAAGCCATTTGGCCCGTCGAGCCCGTGCTGGCTCTCTGCAAGAGCACTTCAGCTAGTCCCACTCCCTCACTCTTTCCCCGCAGCCCTGCAATTTTTGTTTCCTTCAGGTACTTATCCAATTCCCTTTTGAAAGCCATGATTGAGTCTGCCTCCACCACCCTCTCAGGCCGTGCATTCCAGATCCTAACCACTCACTGAGTAAAAACGTTTTCCCTCATGTCGCCATTGGTTCTTCTGCCAATCACTTTAAATCTGTGCCCTCCGACTCTGGATTATAGAAACATAGAAAATAGGTGCAGGAGTAGGCCATTCGGCCCTTCGAGCCTGCAGCGCCATTCAATAAGATCATGGCTGATTATTTCCTCAGTACCCCTTTCCTGCTTTCCATATCCCTTGATCCCCTTAGCAGTAAGGGCCATATCTAACTCTCTCTTGAATATATCCCCAATATAGAAACATAGAAAATAGGTGCATAGAATATTGCATATCCCCAAATGCCTCCACTCCATCTCTGGAAACTGATCCTTCAATACCATGCCTTGCCATTTGCCCCTCTCTCCCGGAAACAATCTGCTTTACTGCCTCTCTCCCTTCCTCTAAAATCCTCGCAAAAGCTACGTCTTTAAGTGTCTCCCTTAATCTTTCCTGCCTGTTGCTCAACATTCTGCTCTCTGCCGTGCAAAGTGCTTGGAGGGATTCTTCTGTATAAGAAGCACTATAAATGGAAGTGGTTGTTATTGAACCACTGACTTGAAGGTGTGCGAGTGCAGTCCGGGAATGACTCACTGTATGATTTTTACTTCCCCTGCAAGAATTCCCTCGCCCTGGCTTATTGGCTCTCCACAACAGTCAGGGCAAGATCAAAGACTCAATGATGTTCAGATGTCACCATTTGAGCTTCCTCCCAAGTCTTTGAACTTGTGTTCACAGGAAAAGGCAGTTTCCAGAAGCAGACTGACTATCTTACGATTCAAAAGCTGTGTCCTTGTTCATGTAATGGGAGCAGGACAGTGGGCCATGAAGTGGATGCATGATCTAATTCAATTGTGGAACAGGTTTGAGGGAATGAATGGCCTCCTTCTGTTCCTGTGTTCCACTTACCTCTGGTGTGTTGCATTGGCGATCATGTGGGATGCAAACTGTGTTCTCCTTTCTACTCTGAAAAGCAGTGAACACTACACTGTAAAATTGTTGCTTTCAGGCAAAACTAATAGTCAGATTTATTTACAACAATATAATTATATAGAATCAGAAATACATAGTAAGGTATTGATAGTAGAAAACAATGCAAATAGATTTGGTTCACAAAAGTATTTTCTTCAGTAAGGAAAAAAGTTTTCCCTCATGTCATCTCTTTTTTTGCCAATCACCTTAAATCTGTGCCCTCTGATTATCGACCCTTCAGCCATTGGAAACAGTTTCTCTTTATTTACTATATCTAAATCTTTCATGATTTTAAACACCTCTATTAAGTATATCTCTTAGCCTTCTCTGCTCTCAGAAGAACAAGCCCAGTTTCTCTCGTCGATCATGTAACTGTATTCCCTCATCCCTGAGCCATTTTAGTACATCTCTTCTGTACCCGCTCTAAAACCTTCACATCCTTCCTAAAGTGTGGTGCCCAGAATTTTACATAATACTCCATCGAGGTCCGAACTAGTGTTTTCTATTGGTTTAGCATAACTTTCTGGATTTTGTACTCTATGCCTCTATTTATAAAGCTCACGATCCCATATGCTATATTAACTGCTTTGTTTACCTGTCCTACCACCTTCAAAGATTTGTGCACAAGCACCCCCAGGTCTCTCTCTTCTTGCACCCCCTTTAAAAATGTACCATTTAGTGTGTATTCTCTCCCCTCATTCTACGTACCAAAATGTATCACCTCACACTTTTCTACTTTAAATTTCATCAGCTATCTGTGCGTCCGTTCCACCAATCTGCCTATGTCCTCTTGAAGTCCATTACTATCTTCCTCACTGGTTAACTACACTTCCAAGTTTCGTATTAAAAACTTAATACAGAAATGTTCCGAACTTTAGACGGGACAAAAAAATTATGTTTCTTGGCACAGAGAGAATCACTCTTGAATCCTCTACTGCTGCAGCGTCCTGTGTTGATGTGCCAAGATATTCACTCAAAAAATCTTCAGGAGGGATTTTAAATTCCTGGCCGTCTGATTCTCACCTGAAGAGTGCGCAGCAAGCAGGAGGAGGCACCTTGGCCACTCCATTGATGCCCAAGTCCTGCCTGATGCAATTTTCAGGTTGGCCTATAAATGTTTTTTTAAATTATTTGTTCACAGGATGTGGGCGCCAATCCCAGCATTTATTGCCCAAATTGCCCTTGACTGGCTCACCTGCCCATTTCAGAGGGCTGTCGATCACATTGCTGTGGGTCTGGAGTCACATATAGGCCAGACAGAGTAAGGGCAGCAGATTTCCTTCCCTCAAGGACATTAGAAACATAGAAACATAGAAAATAGGTGCAGGAGTAGGCCATTCAGCCCTTCGAGCCTGCACCGCCATTCAATATGATCATGGCTGATCATGCAACTTTAGTACGCCACTCCTGCTTTCTCTCCATACCCCTTGATCCCTTTAGCTGTAAGGGCCACATCTAACACCCTTTTGAATATATCTAACGAACTGGCCTCAACAACTTTCTGTGGTAGGGAATTCCACAGGTTCACCACTCTCTGAGTGAAGAAGTTTCTCCTCATCTCGGTCCTAAATGGCTTACCCCTTATCCTTAGACTGTGACCCCTGGTTCTGGACTTCCCCAACATCAGGAACATTCTTCCTGCATCTAACATGTCCAAGCCCATCAGATTTTTATATGTTTCTATGAAATCCCCTCTCATTCTTCTAAATTCCAGTGAATATAAACCGAGTTGATCCAGTCTTTCTTCATATGTCAGTCCTGCCATCCCAGGAATCAGTCTGGTGAACCTTCGCTGCACTCCCTCAATAGCAAGAATGTCCTTCCTCAGATTAGGAATATTCAAAGTGTGGCCTCACCAAGGCCCTGTACAACTGCGGTAAGACCTCCCTGCTCCTATACTCAAATCCTCTCGTTATGAAGGCCAACATGCCCTTTGCCTTCTTCACCGCCTGCGGTACCTGCATGCCAACTTTCAATGACTGATATACCATGACACCCAGGTCTCGTTGCACCTCCCCTTTTCCCAATCTGTCACCATTCAGATAATATTCTGCCTTCCTGTTTTTGCCACCAAAGTGGATAACCTCACATTTATCTACATAGAAACATAGAAACATAGAAAATAGGTGCAGGAGTAGGCCATTCAGCCCTTCTAGCCTGCACCGCCATTCAATGAATTCATGGCTGAACATGCAACTTCAGTACCCCATTCCTGCTTTCTCACCATACCCCTTGATCCTCCTAGTAGTAAGGACTTCATCTAACTCCTTTTTGAATATATTTAGTGAATTGGCCTCAACAACTTTCTGTGGTAGAGAATTCCACAGGTTTACCACTCTCTGGGTGAAGAAGTTCCTCCTCATCTCGGTCCTAAATGGCTTACCCCTTATCCTTAGACTGTGTCCCCTGGTTCTGGACTTCCCCAACATTGGGAACATTCTTCCTGCATCTAACCTGTCTAACCCCGTCAGAATTTTAAACGTTTCTATGAGGTCCCCTCTCATTCTTCTGAACTCCAGTGAATACAAGCCCAGTTGATCCAGTCTTTCTTGATAGGTCAGTCCCGCCATCCCGGGAATCAGTCTGGTGAACCTTTGCTGCACTCCCTCAATAGCAAGAATGTCCTTCCTCAAGTTAGGAGACCAAAACTGTACACAATACTCCAGGTGTGGCCTCACCAAGGCCCTGTACAACTGTAGCAACACCTCCCTGCCCCTGTACTCAAATCCTCTCGCTATGAAGGCCAACATGCCATTTGCTTTCTTAACCGCCTGCTGTACCTGCATGCCAACCTTCAATGAGTGATGTACCATGACACCCAGGTCTCTTTGCACCTCCCCTTTTCCTATTCTGTCACCATTCAGATAATAGTCTGTCTCTCTGTTTTTACCACCAAAGTGGATAACCTCACATTTATCCACATTATACTTCATCTGCCATGCATTTGCCCACTCACCTAACCTATCCAAGTCACTCTGCAGCCTCATAGCATCCTCCTCGCAGCTCACACTGCCACCCAACTTAGTGCCATCCGCAAATTTGGAGATACTACATTTAATCCCCTCGTCTAAATCATTAATGTACAGTGTAAACAGCTGGGGCCCCAGCACAGAACCTTGCGGTACCCCACTAGTCACTGCCTGCCATTCTGAAAAGTACCCATTTACTCCTACTCTTTGCTTCCTGTCTGACAACCAGTTCTCAATCCACGTCAGCACACTACCCCCAGTCCCATGTGCTTTAACTTTGCACATTAATCTCTTGTGTGGGACCTTGTCGAACGCCTTCTGAAATTCCAAATATACCACATCAACTGGTTCTCCCTTGTCCACTTTACTGGAAACATCCTCAAAAAATTCCAGAAGATTTGTCAAGCATGATTTCCCTTTCACAAATCCATGCTGACTTGGACCTATCATGTCATCTCTTTCCAAATGCGCTGCTGTGACATCCTTAATAATTGATTCCATCATTTTACCCACTACTGAGGTCAGGCTGACCGGTCTATAATTCCCTGTTTTCTCTCTCCCTCCTTTTTTAAAAAGTGGGGTTACATTGGCTACCCTCCACTCCATAGGAACTGATCCAGAGCCAATGGAATGTTGGAAAATGACTGTCAATGCATCCACTATTTCCAAGGCCACCTCCTTAAGTACTCTGGGATGCAGTCCATCAGGCCCTGGGGATTTATCGGCCTTCAATCCCATCAATTTCCCCAACACAATTTTCCGACTAATAAGGATTTCCCTCAGTTCCTCCTCCTTACTGGACCCTCCGACCCCTTTTATATCCAGAAGGTTGTTTGTGTCCTCCTTAGTGAATGCTGAACCAAAGTGCTTGTTCAATTGGTCCGCCATTTCTTTGTTCCCTGTTATGACTTCCCCTGATTCTGACTGCAGGGGACCTACGTTTGTATTTACTAACCTTTTTCTCTTTACATATCTATAGAAACTTTTGCAATCCGTCTTAATGTTCCCTGCCACTAACGTTATGCTGCATCTGCCATGCATTACGGAACCAGGTGGGCTTTTAAGACAATCCAAGTAATTTCATGGTCATTATCACTATCATTATCAGATTTATTTAATTCTGCCGTGGTGGGATTTGAACTCACATCTCTGGATCATTAGTCCGTGCCTCTGGATTACTGGTCCAGTAATATAACCACGATGCTACCGCTCAGGTGAGCACTGCTCGCCTGACTCAGCTGGGAGGCTGCTTAAATATGCAAATCAGGGTCCTGCACTGGTTGTCGGGGCCTCATTGGCATTTTCAGGTACAAGTGGGTGGAGTGTGTGCTATGTACGAGATGGCCTAACCTGGGGTCCTTAAAGGAACTGCTCAAAAGGTAATCACTCCAAAAATGGCCCAGGAAGCTTTCAATTTTTGTTTGTGTGGGTAGGAGAGGAGCAGGAGTTGTCCTTCTGCACCTGCCAAAAGATTCTGTCATGCTGTCGCCCCGTTCAATGTCCCCCCACCAACCCCTACCAACCTGCCACAGGATCACCTCCCCCGACCTACCATCCAGCACAGCTTGGGAGCCGGACGGTTCCTTCCCTTCCAGAGCTGTAGCGGATGGCCGCAGCTTGACGTGTTTCAGCCATGGCTCAGTGGGTAACACTTTCGCCTCTGAGTCAAAAGGTTATGGGTCCAAGTCCCACTCCACTTTGAGCACAATATCCAGTCTAATAATCCAGTGTAGTGCTGAAGGAGCGCTGCACTGTCGGAGGTGCCATCTTTCAAATGAGACGTTAAACCGAGGCCCCGTCTGCTCACTCAAGTGGATGTAAATGATCCCACGCATTATTTCGAAGAAGAGCAGGGGAGTTATCCTGGCAAATAGTTATCCCTCAATCAACATAACAAAAAAACAGATTATCTGGTCATTATCATATCGCTGTTTGTGGGAGCTTGCTGTGTGCAAATTGGCTGCCGCATTTCCCACATTACAACAGTGACTGTACTTCATTGGCTGTAGAGCGCTTTGAGGCGTCCGGTAGTCGTGAAAGGCGCTATATAAATCCAAGTCTTTCTTTTAATGAGGCTTGTGCTTCAAAATGGCTCAAGTCTCATACCGGCACGAACAGGCAGGGTGTCCACTCCACCAACTTTGCGCCTGTTTTAGGTGCTACTTAAACAAAACCACCCCTACGTTTGCAGGCCAAAATCCTGGAGCTGCCCCCCTAACAGCATTGTGGGAATGCCTTTACCACAGGGATTTAACGGATCCAGAAGCAAGCCTTCCACCACCTTCTCAAGGACAACTAATGATGGGCACTAAATGCCGGCCTTGCCAGCAACGCCCACGTCCCAAAGAATGATTCAAAACATTGCTATTTGGTGCTGCATCAGAGTGAAATGTGGAGCTGTAAATGATCCAGTCTTCACAAAACAGAAATAAAAAACTATTATTGAGATGTCAATTAGGCTAAAATTATGATTTTCCTACATAAAGAAATCCGGTATCGCCCGGTTTGAGGTGGTGACACCGCCTGGTCGCTAACTTTAGCGCTGGGCAAGGTTTACCGCCTCCAACCGGGATATTTGTTTTTAGCGCCCCCAAGAGGGGAGTGGAGTGCTAACTGAAGCATTCCACATTCCTCTTAGGGCGTTAACGGGGCGGGAGCGCGACTGAAGTTGAGGCGCTGGGATACAGGCATCACAGTGTCTCAAGAGGAGGTGAAGGGGCCTAGGCAAAACTGCAAGGAAATGAAAGAAATGTTAGTGACAGTCTTCTAGAGGTCAGAAAGGTCAGTAACGGTAAATAAAGTGCAATCTGGACATTTACCGGGTCAACCCTTCAGATATCGCCCCAGGATCCTCCTCGCAGTGCCTGCTCTCCGTGTCGGGAGTAGCGGCCGGCGCTACGGCAGGCGATAGCAGTCACGTTAGTGTACACACCGCGAAGAGGGCGTTGCACGTGCGTGACGTCACCAAATGGGCGGTGCTAGATTGCACAGCGCTAAATGACAGCCCCGCTGCTAAACTGGCAATGAAGTTCGCGGCAGGCTGTCGTAGCACTGCGGACACGTTAAGGCCCTATATAAACGCAAGCTCTTTAGGAATCCTATCAAATACTGAATTGAAACTACCAGAGCCAAACAGACCTATACTCTGCACAAGTGATGCTGACCTTGCTTTGAAGTCAAAACGTATCTATACAGCCAAACAATTCACACAAAACAGCTTGTGGAAAGACACCTTCCAAATGTGTAAAGGCACTAAGATGGGTTATTTAATATTTTAAGTCTGGTAGAATATTGGACTATTCGTATGCACAAGATATACATATCGCTGCAGCTATCTTTCTGCCACATTGACTAGATTGCAGAGAAAACATTGCCAGGAAAGTCAGTGTGTGATGTTCACAGTAAAGAGAATGGTAGTGTGTGAGACATATCAATATCTCCTGTGCATGTGCGCACACTAATTATTCGCATGCACAGGTTATATCGATATCATTCACAGTCATGGATTTACCGTTTGTTTTTTCTGATCATATATGACTTCTTAACAAAGATCTTCGGGAATCAAACACCAGGATTCCACAGCATTTTCTTTTTTTGAATTGCACAGTGTACAGGATTTTTGTTGAGGGTAGAATGAGAGGATTTCCTGCTAGGGGGAGGGGTCTTTTTCTCTTGTTTGAGGCAGTCTTTCCTTCATTATAGTTTAATTAAAATACATATAATTATCTGCTCTGGAAATTAGTGTCTCCTTGATTCCCATGAGTGGTCACATTTCTGTTTAACTAGTTACTGGGCAGGTATAATCAGCCAAGAAAGAATACTAACTCCAGCTTTACTAACTTTCATAGCACCTTTCAATTATACACAAGATAGAACAAAATTGCATGTTCAGTTAGGCACCCTTAATATATAACAGTTCCTGAAAATAAAATGAGAAAAATCTTGTTAGATTAAAAAACACACGATATAAATGAAATGTCATGAAACAACTCAGTGCTGTAGTACAGCGATACATTAGTCTCTTGATCCTGAAAACTGCTGTTTGTTTGGTATCTTAGAATTCCACTGTTGGGGAAGTGAAAAAGGGGGAAAATATCCTGCAGAATCTCCAGTAAATTAAGAATATCCAGCAATTTCACAAGGGATAAGCTCTAGTGGAAATGTATCTTGGCTTTCCTGAATACTCATTGCCAATTCATTGCCAAGTTCCCCTCCCCCAACCTTCCTCCATATCTTCCATCCCCCATCACCCCCCCCCCCCCCTGACTCTGGGGATTTCAAAGGGCTAGTGCATAATAGCTTTGTATTCAACAGAACACAGCAAAGGAGCCAACTGATCCATGATTTGGGGGGGGGGGGGGTCACTAGAACCAAATCTAGGGAGAGTAGGGCTGCACAGAATGACTGAATTCATCTTACGTCAGAATCGACTGAAAAAATAAGGAATTTAAAAAGCTCAAGGTCTGATATACAGCATTTAAAATCGTGCCCATTAAGCATGTGCAAACATTCCATGGCTATTTGCATTAGCCCGCTGTTCTCGCATGTTAATTTGCACGATTGCGAAAGGCTTGCTTTTCACCTCTGGGAGGTGGGTTAGAATCTAGTCTAAACATGTGGGGTGAAAATACCCTCCCAATTCAGCTTCAGAAGAGTCTGCAGCGGAATCATTTATCATCGGCCCTCCGCAAAGAGGCCGCAAAGAACAGAGAGTGGTGAATGGAAACACCACAGATATGGAGTGAAGTAGGTCATGGGAGGTCGGCGGCTGAGGTGCATTAAGGCAACAGTAAAGGCAAGGTCTTAGCAGTGCTATTTAAATCCTGTGGTCCGGGAACCTGAGATGGGCTTAATTTTATGAGGAGGTAGATAGCCGGGAGGGGGGCGGGGGGGGGGGGAGAGTGTGGGGGAGGGAGAAGGAGGGGGGATGGGAGGGAGTGGTGGCAGGAGTATTAGATCCCTAACACTGACAAAACAAATGTTAAGTGTTTCTTGAGATGGGATTTCTTTTTGCTCCAGAAGCCTTTCCTTTTTCTTCCTGTCAAATATTTATCACATTTTCGTGCAGATTTTACATTTTGCATAAATAATTTATTAACTCTTCGAGTACTGGATTTCCTTTGCAGCTTTGAAAGCTTCTCTTTCTTAGGCCGTCCCTCAGAGTCGAGGATGACTTGCTTCCACACTAGAATGAGTTCTCAGGTGACTGATGAGTCCGATGTGGGACCGACAGTCTCTGTCACAGGTGGGGCAGACGGTGGTTGGAGGGACGGGTGGGTGGGGGGCTTGGGTTGTCGTGCACTCCTTCCGCTGTTTGCGCTTGGCTTCCGTGGGCTCCCGGCGACGAGACTCGAGGTGTTCGATGCCTTCCCGGATGCTTCTCCTCCACTTTGAGCAGTCTTGGGCCAGGGATTCCCAGGTGCCGGTGGGGATGTTGCACTTGAGGAGCAGCGAGGTCAGGACCCAGGAGCTTTGAAAGCACACCACCAACAATACCACTAAAAATCAGAACTCGTCTTCTGTCAACGTTGAGGATTATTAACAGGAATTAGAGAAATGTATCGACCCACAACGCTTTATGTTATATTTTAAAGTACTAAAAAAACTTAGGGTTTTATTTATCTCTTGCTATGAGACCACAGACAAGTCTAATTCTAGTTATAGAGTCATAGAAATTTATAGCACAGAGGGAGGCCATTCGGCCCATCGTGTCTGTGTCGGCTGAAAAAGAGCTATCCAGCCTAATCCCATTTCCCTGAAGGTTACGGCACTTCAACTGCATAAACAAGTAATTTTTAAATGCGTGAGGGTTTCCGCCTCTACCACACTTTCAGGCAGTGAGTTCCAGACCCCCACCACCCTCTGGGTGAAAAAGGATCTCCTCAACTCCTCTCTAATCCTTTCACCAATTACTTTAAATCTATGCCCCCTGGTTATTGACCCCTCTACTAAGGGAAATAGGTCCTTCCTATCCACTCTATCTAGGCCCCTCATAATTTTATACACCTCAATTAAATCTCCCCTCTGTTCGAAGGAAAACAACCCCAGCCTATCCAATCTTTCCTCATAGTTAATATTTTCCAGTTCTGGCAACTTGTTCGTAAATCTCTTCTGCACCCTTTCTGGTGCAATCACATCCTTCCTGTAATGTGTGACCAGAACTGCATGCAGTACTCAAGCTGTGGCCTAACTAGTGTTAGAACATAAGAACATAAGAACATAAAAAATAGGAGCAGGAGTAAGCCATAAGGCCCCTCGAGCCTGCTCCGCCATTCAATAAGATCATGGCTGATCTGCTCATGGACTCAGCTCCACTTCCCTGCCCGCTCCCCAAAACCCCTTATCCCCTTATCGTTTAAGAAACTGTCTATTTCTGTCTTAAATTTATTTAATGTCGCAGCTTCCACAGCTCTCTGAGGCAGCGAATTCCACAGATTCATAACCTTCTGAGAGAAGAAATTTCTCCTCATCTTAGTTCTAAATGGGCAGCCCTTTATTCTAAGATCATGCCCTCTGGTTCTAGTCTCCCCCACCAGTGGAAACATCCTCTCTGCATCCACGCTGTCAAGCCCCCTCATAATCTTTTACGTTTCTATAAGAGCACTGTTGTGTATGGAGAAATAGTCAGACTGAACACTATGAGCTCAAAGTAAAGTGTGACCTTAGTCTTTTATTGCAGGTCTCCAGAGTGCCTCTCCAACCTGTGAAGCCTCCTTAAATACCTTCTTAAATAAGCCCTCTGGTGGCAGTACAGAGTAAATACAAGTCCACATATAAAACAACACTCCCCTCCCCAAAGTCAATAGTGTAACTATTTACAATGTGAGTCGATCTGGGGCCCTTCTTGCCCTGGTTGATCGTCTCGGTGTGAAAGCTGGTGTTGTTGAATCATTTGTTGGGCCCTCGCTGGGCTGCTGTGCAGCTGGACTTGCTGGGCTGCCTGATGTGTTGGGCCCTGCAGGGCTGCTGTGAATGATGGATTCTGCATCGTGCTCAACCATAGTGCCGGTTGCCACTGGTGTGTATGTTGGGGGATCAAAAAAGGTAGGGTCCAAGGTGGGTTGTTCAGGGTAGTCCGTGAATCTGAGTTTGATTTGGTACAAGTGTTTCCGGTGAATGAGTCCATTTGAAAGTTTGACCCGAAACACCCTGCTCCCCTCTTTGGCCGCGACAGTGCCAGGAAGCCACTTGGGACCTTGTCCATAATTTAATACAAATATAGGATCATTGATTTCAATCTCGCATGACACATTTGCGCTATCATGGTATGCACTTTGCTGAATCCGCCAGCTCTCTACCTGTTCATGTAGATCAGGGTGAACTAACGAGAGCCTTGTCTTAAGTATTCTTTTCATGAGCAGTTCAGCAGGTGGGATCCCAGTGAGTGAGTGGGGTCTCATGCGGTAGCTAAGCAGGACTCAGGATAGGCGAGTCTGCAGTGAGCCTTCGATTACCCTCTTCAAGCCTTGCTTGATGGTTTACACTGCTCTCTCTGCCTAACCATTGGACGCTGATTTAAACGGGGCAGATGTGACATGTTTGATCCCGTTATGGGTCATGAATTCTTTAAACTCAGCACTGGTAAAACATGGCCCGTTGTCGCTTACCAGGACATTGGGTAAGCCGTGAGTGGCAAACATGGCCCGCAGGCTTTCAGTAGTGGCAGTTGACATGCTAGCCAACATTATCTCACATTCAATCCACTTGGAGTATGCAGCTACAACCACAAGGAACATTTTACCCAAGAATGGGCCTGCATAGTCGACGTGTACCCTAGACCATGGTTTGGAGGGCCAAGACCATAAACTTAGCAGCGCCTCCCTGGGTACATTGCTAACTGCGAGCATGTATTACATCTGTGAACGCAGGACTCTTAAGTCCGCATCGATAGTGGGCCACCACACGTGGGATCTAGCTATCGCATTCATCATTACGATGCCTGGGTGGGTACTGTGGAGGTCATTGATGAAGGTGTCTTTGCCCTTCTTGAGGCCCACAGCTCGATTGCCCCACAGAATGCAGTCTGCCTGTATAGACATTTCATCTTTGCGCCGCTGGAACGGCTTTATCTCTTCCTGCATTTCCACTGGAACACTGGACCAGCTCCCGTGAAGTACACAACTTTTGACTAGAGATCGTAAGGGGTCCTGGGTTGTCCAGGTTTTGATCTGCCGGGCAGTGACGGGTGATTGCTCACTCTCAAATGCTTCCATAACCATGGCTAGATCTGCGGGCTATGCCATTTCCACCCCCATGCTGGGCAATGGCAGCCTACTGAGAGCATCGGCGCAATTTTCTGTACCTGGCCTGTGGCAGATGGCGTAGTTATATGCGGGCAATGTGAGCGCCCATCTCTGGATGCGAGCCTATGCGTTTGTATTTATCCCTTTACTCTCGGAAAACAGGGATATAAGTGGCTTATGGTCAGTTTCCAATTCGAATTTTAGTCCAAACAGGTAAAGATGCATTTTACAGACTCCTAGATGCATAAGCAACCGGTTGCAGTTTCCCGAAATCATTAGCTTGTTGCAATACACACCCGACGCCATAAGGAGAGGCATCACATGCTAGAACCAAACGTTTACATGGATCATACAACACAAGCAATTTGTTTGAGCATAACAATTTTCTCGCTTTTACAAAGGCATTTTCTTGGCTTTTGCCCAAAACCCATTTGCCCCCTTTTTGTAGTAAGTCATGTAGTGGTTCTAGCAGGGTGCTGAGCCCAGTAAGAAGTTACCAAAGTAGTTCAGGAGTCCCAGAAATGAACACAGCTCCATCACGTTCTGTGGCCTCGGTGCGTTTTCGATTACCTCCGTCTTCGCGTTGGTGGGCCTGATGCCGTCTGCCACAATCCTCTATCCCAAGAACTCCACTTCAGGTGCCAGGAAAACATGCTTCGAGCATTTTAACCTGAGCCCCACGTGGTTGAGTCGACCACGAACCTCCTTCAGGTTCTGCAGGTGCTCGACTGTGTTCTGGCCTGTGACCAAGATGTCGTCTTGGAAGACCACGGTGTGCGGGACCGACTTCAGTAAACTTTCCATGTTTCTCTGGAATATCGCCGCCACTGATCGGATTCGAAACGGGCATCTGTTATAAACAAAAAGACCTTTGTGCGTGTTGATGCAGGTGATGGCCTTCGATGATTCCTCCAGTTCCTGCGCATGTAGGCTGAAGGTAGTTCCAGCTTCGTGAACGTCTTTCCCCCCGCCAGCATTGCAAAGAAGTCGTCGGCCTTTGGTAGTGGGTATTAGTTACTTTGTAATCGACATAGATTCTGACGGTGCCGTCTCCCTTGAGGACTGGGACAATAGGACTGGCCCACTCGCTGAACTCAATTGGTGAAATGATGCCCTCTCTTTGCAGCCGGTCTAATTCAATCTCTACCCTTTCTCTCATCATGTACGATACTGCTCTCACCTTGTGATGGATGGGTCATGCCCCCGGAATTAGGTGGATCTGCACTTTTTCTCCTTGGAATTTCCCGATGTCTGGTTCAAACAGAGAAGGAAATTTGTTTAAGATCTGGGCACACGAAGTGTCGTCAGCGGGCGATAGCGCTCGGACGTTGTCCCAGTTCCATCGTATCTTTCCCAGCCAGCTCCTGCTGAGCAGTGCGGGATCATCGCCCGGCTCAGAGTGTTAACTTGTGTACCGCTCCATCATAGGAGACCTTTACAGTAGCACTGCCGATTACAGGAATCAGTTCTTAGTTTTGTGCGAACTGGAGTTAAGACTGGCCTTGAGGCCTTGTTGCACCACAACCTTTTGAAAGTCTTTTTGCACATGATGGACTGGCTTGCGCCCGTGTCCAGCTCCATTGACACCGGGAGTCTCTTTAGTTCAATATTCAGCATTATCAGGGGACAATTCGTGGTGAATGTGTGCACCCCATGTACCTCTGCCTCCTCTATCTGAGGCTCTGGTTCGTCGTGATCCTCCGTAGATCTGTCCTCCTCTGCAACATGGTGGTTTGCAGGTTTAACAGGCTTTGCAACTCGCCTGCACACTTGTTGGAGGTGTCCAATTGTTCCACAGCCCTTGCAAACGTACTCTTTGAATCGGCATGAATAGAAACGATGATCACCCCCGCAGCGCCAACAAGGTGTTAATGGCCTTGCATTCATCACCCTTGATGGTGGACTCTGAGTCATCTTCGAACGTGCAGCTGCAGGTATGTGTGACCTGCCCCGTACGTTACGATTCGAAAACAACATCACTTTGTTCCCAGTACTTGTAGCAGCACTTGTGTGCTGAAAGATTTGCTTAGTATTGTCACTGGTGGCAATGAACGCCTGGGCTACCGCTATGGCCTTACTAAAGGTTGAGGTCTCTACAATCAAAAGTTTGCGAAGCATGGTTTCGTGGTCAATGCCAAGTACGAAGAAGTCTCTGAGCATGTGCTCCAAATGTCCTTCAAATTCGCAATGTCCTGCAAGACGTCTTAGCTCGGCGACATAACTCGTCACTTCCTGGCCTTCAGATCTTTTGTAGGTGTAGAACCGATACCTCGCCATCAGAACGCTTTCCTTCGGATTCAAATGCTCTCGGACCAGTGTGCACAAATCATCGTACAATTTCTCCGTGGGTTTCGCTGGAGTGAGCAGATTCTTCATGAGGCCATACGTTGGTGCCCCACAGACGGTGAGGAGGATAGCCCTTCGTTTGGCAGCACTCTCTCCCCCATCTAGCTCATTGGCCAGGAAGTATTGGTCGGGTTGCTCCACAAAAGTTTCCCAATCATCTCCGTCTGAAAATTTCTCCAGCATGCCCACTGTTCTCTGCGTCTTTGGGTTCGCTCTCTGTATCTTGTCACCAGTTGTATTGTATGGAGAAAGAGTCAGACTGAGCACTGTGAGCTCAAAGTAAAGTGTAATAGTCTTTTATTGCAGGTCTCCAGAGTGCCTCTCCAATCAGTGAAGCCTCCTTAAATACCTGTGCTCCCAAGGGATTATGGGATCCCTTGGGACCCCAAGGGATGAGCCCTCTGGTGGCTGTACAGAGTAAATACAAGTCCACATATATAACAATCACCTCTCATTCTTCTGAATTCCAATGAGTAGAATCATAGAATCATAGAAAGTTACAGCACGGAAGGAGGCCATTTCCGCCCATCATATCCGTGCTGGTCGACAAAGAGCTACCCATCCTAATCCTACTTTCCAGCTCTTGGTCCGTAGCCCTGTAGGTTATGGCACTTCAAGTGCACATCCAAATACTTTTTAAATGTGGTGAGGGTTTCTGCCTCTACCACCCTTTCAGGCAGTGAGTTCCAGAACCCCACCACCCTCTGGGTGAAGAAATTTCCCCTCATATCGCCTCTAAATCTCCTACCAATTACTTTAAGTATATGCCCACTGGTTGTTGACCCCTCTGCTCAAGGAAATAGGTCCTTCCTATCCACTCTATCCAGGCCCCTCAATGTTATACACCTCAATAAGGTCTCCCCTCAGCCTCCTCTGTTCCAAAGACTGTTGAGTGAAGACAGAATCTGGCTTGGCTTTGATGCTTCCCGGAGGTCCACTGTGCATTCTCACTCTAGATAAGGGGTCGGTCATTTAGGTCAGAGATGAGGAGACATTTCTTCACTCAGAGGCTTGTGAGTCTTTGGAATTCTGTACTCCAGAGGGCTGTGGATGTCCAGTCGTTGAGTATAATCAAGGCTGAGATCGATAGATTTTTGGACTCTGAGGGAACCAAGGAATATGGAGATTGGGCGGGAAAGTGGAGTTGAGGTCGAAGGTCAGCCATGATCTTATTGACTGGTGGAGCATGCTCAAGGGGCCACATGGCTCACTCCTGCTCCTAATTCCCATATTCCTATGAATCAAACAGTCCAGTTTTGTAAAAATCCATTCTTGGATCCCTGTATTTAAAAATTCTGCCCAGATTCACGAGTATGTTTGCCCAAGATGACATTCCCTCGGTGCTGTTGTGATGTTGCACCTAATCAAACAACCTACTGATGCTCTCTGTCTGGGCTCATGCATAAAAGACAGACTTACATTTATATAGTGCCTTTCACAACCTCAGGACATCCCAAAGCGCTTTACAGCCAATTAAGTACTTTTGAAGTGTAGTCGCTGTTGCAATGTAGGAAACAGGGCAGCAAATTTGCACACAGCAAGCTCCCACAAACAGTCATGTGAGAATGACCCAGATAATCTGTTTTTGTTATGTTGGTTGAGGGATAAATATTGTCCAGGACACCGGATACAACTCCCTTGCTCTTCTTCAAAATAGTGCCACGGGATCTTTTACATCCAATTGACAGAGAAGACGGGGCCTCGGTTTAACGTCTCATCCGAAAGACGGCACCTCCGACAGTGCAGCGCTGCGAGAGTCAGCTTAAATTTTTGTGCTCAAGTCCCTGGGGTGGGACTTGAACCCACAACCTTCTGACTCAGAGGCGAAAGTGCTAGCCACTGAGCCATAGCTGACGCTGTATCCTGTTATTGAGCTATTTATGGAACTCCAAGAATTGCCTCTTCCTCAAAGATATACCTATATGTCTTTGCACTCCCTGTGCTTCCTGTGTGTGTGCAGAGCTGTTATTTCCTCTGTCATTTAGGAATTCTCGTAGCTGTGCGAACATTAATCTGAATGAGATTCTTTTCCATGAGGAACCATACCCTGCCCATTCCTTCTTAGAGCGCAGACAGCTATCCGCCATCAACTAAATGCACTGGCCTGTTGCTAAGCAACCTGTGTCAGCCCTGTGCGTGCTGCATACGTTACCCACTGCAGAGGCCCAACCTGCTCAACCTTTCCTCATAAATCAACCCCCTCATCCCCGGGATCAACCTATTGAACCTTCTCCGAACTGTCTCAACAGCAAATATATCCTTTCGTAAATATGGAAACCAAAACTGCACCCAGTATTCCAGGTGTGGCCTCACCAATACCCTGTACAGCTGTAACAAGACTTCCCTGTTTTTATATTCCATCCCCTTTGCAATCAAGGTCAAGATACCATTGGCCTTCCTGATCAATTGCTGTACCTACATACTATCCTTTTGTGTTTCATGCACATGTACCCCCAGGTCCCGCTGTACTGCAGCACTTTGCAATCTTTCTCCATGTAAATAATAACTTGCTCTTTGATTTTTTTCTGCCAAAGTGCATGACCTCACACTTTCCAACATTATACTCCATCTGCCAAATTCTTGCCCGTTCACTTAGCCTGTCTATGTCCTCCTGCAGCCTATTTATGTCCTCCTCACACATTGCCCTTCCTCCCATCTTTGTATCATCAGCAAACTTGGCTACGTTACACTCAGTCCCCTCTTCCAAGTCGTTAATATAGATTGTAAATAGTTGGGGTCCCAACACTGATCCCTGCGGCACCCCACTCGTTACTGATTGCCAACCAGAGAATGAACCATTTATCCCGACTCTCTGTTTTCTGTTTGTCAGCCAATCTTCTATCCATGCTACTAATATATTACCTCCAACCCTGTGAACTTTTATCTTGTGCAGTAACCTTTTGTGTGGCACCTTGTCAAATGCCTTCTGGAAGTCGAAATACACCACATCCACTGATTCTCCTTTATCCACCCTGTTCGTTCCAACAAATTTGTCAAACAGGACTTCCGCTTCATAAATCCATACTTACTTTGCCTGAGCAAATTTTGCTTTTCCAAATGTCCTGTTGTTGCTTCTTTAATAATGGACTCCAACATTTTCCCAACCATAGATGTTAGACTAACTGGTCTATAGTTTCCTGCTTTTTGTTTGCCTCCTTTTTTGAATAGGGGCGTTACATTTGCAGTTTTCCAATCTGCTGGGACTTCCCCAGAATCCAGGGAATTTTGGTAAATTACAACCAATGCATCCACAATCCCTGCTGCTACTTCTCTTCAGACCCTAGGATGCAAGCCATCAGGTCCAGGGGATTTATCTGCCTTTAGTCCCATAATCTTACTGAATACCACCTCCTTAGTGATTGTGATTGTGTTAAATTCCTCCCCCTCTATAGCCCCTTGACTATCCACTGTTAAAATATTGTTAGTAAAAACTGATACAAAATACTTGTTTAGAGTTTCTGCCATCTCCATATTCCCCATTACTAATTCCCTGGTCTCGTCCTCTAAGGAACCAACATTTACTTTAGCCATTCTTTTTCTTTTTATATACCTATAGAAACTCTTACTATCTGTTTTTATATTTTGTGCTAGTTTACTTTCATAGTCTATCTATGTTGTATATAGTTCTAGCATAACTTCCCTGCTCTTGTATTCTATGCCTCGGCTAATAAAGGAAAGCATTCCATATGCCTTTTTAACTATCTTATTGACCTGTCCTGCTAGTTTTAAGGAGCTGTGGACATACACTCCAAGGTCCCTCTGTTCCTCCACATCTCTCAGTATCCTCCCATTTATTGTGTATTCCCTTGCCTTGTTGCCCCTCCCCAAATGCATTACTTCACACTTTTCCGATGGAATTCCATTTGCCACTTTTCCGCCCAACTGACCAGCCCATCGATATCTTCCTGCAATCTGGAGCTTTCCTTCTCACTATCAACCACACGGCCAATTTTTGTATCATCTTCAAATTTCTTTATCATGCTCCCTGCATTTAAGTCTAAATCATTAATATGACCAGAACTGCATGCAGTACTCTAGCTGTGGCCTAACTAGTGTTTTATACAGTTCAAGCATAACCTCCCTGCCTCGGCTAATAAAGGCAAGTATCCTGTATGCCTCATGAACCACCTTATCTACCTGGCTTGCTACCTTCAGGGATCTGTGGACCTGCACTCCAAGGTCCCTCTGTGACTGACCACACCATACTTAATCTGGGAGTGTGTGATTCTAAATATCATCACTGGAATACCTGGTGATAGGATTATCACTGAGGAGAAGTGTCAAGGGAATGGAAGGGCCTTCGATTTGGGTCGATTGTTGGCTGTGTTGGGAACGAGTGTTTCTGATCCTATTAGTTATTCTGGATTTAATGCTTTTTGCCCTCAGCAAATGATGTGTTAAAAAACACATCGAATATATTGGGAAATATACACTTAAATAAATGATGTACAACTAATCTTGGTCTCATTTCCTGAACTTTTCCGACTCTTGTGCCCCTGGGCCGAACATGGATGGACTTTCTGATGCGTTCCTGTCGTAACTTAGGCTGCAACTTAGGCCAGGAACAGGCAGAGAACCATCCTTGCACGGGAATTCCCTTAAGCCTTGAACTGGGTGGAACCTTGGGGTGAAACCTTCACTACCTTTTTAAGTGTAGTCACTGTTGTAATGTGGGAAACGCAACAGCCAATTTGTATACAGCAAGCCCCCACAAACAATGTGATAATGACCAGATAATCTGTTTTTGTTATGTTGATTGAGGGATAAATATTGGCCACTGGGGATAACTCCCCTGTTTTTCTTCAATATAGTGCCGTGGGATCTTTTAGGTCCCCCTAAGAAAGCCTCATCCAAAAGGACATCACGTCTGACAGTGCAGTATTCCCTCAGCACTGCATTGGAATGTCAGTCAAGATTTTTGCTCTCAAATCCTTGGAGTGGTATTGAACCCACAACCTTCTGACTCAGAAGTGAGGGTGGTGCCAATTGAACCACAACTGACAATTGGGAGAGTGTATGGTTGCTCTGGGTGGGTGAATCAAGTTGGGATAAATGGCCTCTCATCTGTAAGTGTCTTGTGAAACAGCTCAAGTCTTTACAACCTATGGATGAGCACCAACAACATGTTCAGTTTGGGCAGAATATGGTGCTGACAGATAAAGTGCAGCAAGTCATTGCTGAAACCCATCTCAAATCTAGAAGGCCATTTTGGGCCGTCGCCAAAGCCGTTCAACGATCTCCCCTCAGCCTCAATGACCGATGGTGGAATGCTTGGAAGAACTGCAAATTACGGAATGGATTCCTTACAGAGGACCCCACAGTACAACCTGAAGGATCAAACCTTCCTCGTAAACAGTGGGCAACCATCGACCGCCTCAGAACCGGTCACGGTCGATGCTGCCACCTTCTCCCTAGGTGGAAGATTGAAGCCCCCCCATCATGTGACTGTGGAGCTCCTAATCAGTCCCTGGAGCACATCATCGAGCACTGCCCTCAGAGGGAATTCACAGGCAGCCTACAAGATGCCAGTTGATGTGGTATATTTGGACTTTCAGAAGGCTTTCGACAAGGTCCCACACAAGAGATTAATGTGCAAAGTTAAAGCACATGGGATTGGGGGTAGTGTGCTGACATGGATTGAGAACTGGTTGTCAGACAGGAAGCAAAGAGTAGGAGTAAATGGGGACTTTTCAGAATGGCAGGCAGCGACTCGTGGGGTACCGCAAGGTTCTGTGCTGGGGCCCCAGCTGTTTACACTGTACATTAATGATTTAGACGAGGGGATTAAATGTAGTATCTCCAAATTTGCGGATGACACTAAGTTGGGTGGCAGTGTGAGCTGTGAGGAGGATGCTATGAGGCTGCAGAGCGACTTGGATAGGTTAGATGAGTGGCAAATGCATGGCAGATGAAGTATAATGTGGATAAATGTGAGGTTATCCACTTTGGTGGTAAAAACAGAGAGACAGACTATTATCTGAATGGTGACAGATTAGGAAAAGGGGAGGTGCAAAGAAACCTGGGTGTCATGGTACATCACTCATTGAAGGTTGGCATGCAGGTACAGCAGGCGGTTAAGAAAGCAAATGGCATGTTGGCCTTCATAGCGAGGGGATTTGAGTACAGGGGCAGGGAGGTGTTGCTACAGTTGTACAGGGCCTTGGTGAGGCCACACCTGGAGTATTGTGTACAGTTTTGGTCTCCTAACCTGAGGAAGGACATTCTTGCTATTGAGGGAGTGCAGCGACGGTTCACCAGACTGATTCCCGGGCTGGTGGGACTGACCTATCAAGAAAGACTGGATCAATTGGGCTTGTACTCACTGGAGTTCAGAAGAATGAGAGGGGACCTCATAGAAACGTTTAAAATTCTGACGGGTTTAGACAGGTTAGATGCAGGAAGAATGTTCCCAATGTTGAGGGTCCAGAACCAGGGGTCACAGTCTAAGGATAAGGGGTAAGCCATTTAGGACTGAGATGAGGAGAAACTTCTTCACCCAGAGAGTGGTGAACCTGTGGAATTCTCTACCACAGAAAGTTGTTGAGGCCAATTCACTAAATATATTCAAAAGGGAGTTAGATGAAGTCCTTACTACTAGGGGGATCAAGGGGTATGGCGAGAAAGCAGGAATGGGGTACTGAAGTTGAATGTTCAGCCATGAACTCATTGAATGGCGGTGCAGGCTAGAAGGGCCGAATGGCCTACTCCTGCACCTATTTTCTATGTTTCTCTGTTTCTAAGATATCCACGCTGTTACACCGGAAGCTTTGGCCTGGATATCCAACTTGGATATTGATGTTTGATTTGCTTTGCTGCTACCGTATGGAAGAAGAAGAAGCTGAAGTTATTGTGGTGTGGGCGTGGAGAGACAGAAGCTGTTTCAGGAATAATACCCACTTGAAGGGAGGAAGAACGGTGGGGAGGGGAGAGAGAGGGAGGAAGAGGGGGAGGGAGAGATATCGAACTGAGCTGGGGAAAGGGAAGCGAGAGAGGGAGAGACCATTGTGCTGAGTGGTGGAAGGGGTCATCGAATCATAGAATCATAGAAATTTACAGCACCGAAGGAGGCCATTTCGGCCCATCGTGTCCGTGTCGGCCGGCCAAGAGCTATCCAGCCTAATCCCACTTTCCAGCTCTTGGTCCGTAGCCCTGTACGTTACAGCACTTCAAGTGCATATCCAAGTACTTTTTAAATGTGGTGAGGGTTTCTGCCTCTACCACCCTTTCAGGCAGTGAGTTCCAGACCCCACCACCCTCCGGGTGAAGAAATTTCCTCTCAAATCCCCTCTAAACCTACCAATTACTTTAAATCTATGCCCCTTGGTTGTTGACCCTCTCTGCTAAGGGAAATAGGTCCTTCCTATCCACTCAATCTCGGCCCCTCATAAATTTATACACCTCAATAAGGTCTCCTCTCAGCCTCCTCTGTTCCAAAGGAAGCAAACCCAGCCTATCCAATCTTTCCTCATAGCTAATGTTCTTCTGTTCCAGCAACATCCTCGTAAAACTCCTCCGCACCCTCTCTAGGGTCATCTTTGGTTCTGCGGAGAATGGGAGGGATAATTGCTACGGACTTATTCTGGGCATGTTTTAAAATAGCGTATCCTCTGACTCACAGTGTTCAATGCAATTTTAAAGGATTAGTGTCGCCTCTAAACATCGAGTGCAGGGAACCACCCAGGTTAAATCTTTACTGTTGCAAACACAAGACATTTGCAAGGAAAATAAATAGGTACATATTTATGTAACTTGTCATTTAAATTAAGTGTAGGCTTATCTATAAAAAAAAAACAGGCAGCTCCTCCGTTAGTTCGGTTCGTCAAGCCAGTCGGAGTTTCCCACATTTAATTTCTAGTACGTGCTAAGCTTGTCGACCTCAGCCCGCGTGCTAATAGGACACTGATTGAATTCAATCTCCTAGTTCGTATCCAGTGGTCCTTTCTGGAGAGTGCATGTGTACAGGCATCGGGAGGACAGGATTGAGCTTGGCTGTCAACACCCTCATGTTTTTTATTCATTCAAGGAGAATTGGGTGTTGCCGCCCATCCCTAATTGCCCTCGAGAAGGAGGTGGCGAGTTGCCATTTCGGAGGGCAGTTAAGAGTCAACCACATTGCTGTGGGTCTGGAGTCATATTAGGCCAGACCGGGTAAGGGCGGCAGATTTCCTTCCCTAAAGGACATTAGTGAACCAGATGAGTTTTTTTTACACCAATCCAGTTGTTGCATGGTCACCATTACTGATACTAGCTTTATTCCAGATTTATTTAATTAACTGAATTTAAATTCCCCAGCTGCTATGGTGGGATTTGAACTCATGTCTCCAAATCATTAGTCCAGGACTGCTGGATTACTAGCCCAGTAACATAACCACTCTGCTAACGTACCTCAAATGGTTTAGCAAAACCCATTGGCTCACACTTGAATAATGGCCATTAGGGCAAGGCAGTGTGGTCAGTGTCACTGGGCTAGGGAAAAGGATCAGCCGGGGTTCCTGTGCCTGATTAGTATGCAGTGACCTTTGATGGAAAATGCATGTGTGGTCGTCAGATTAGGAAGGATGAGGCTCAACTCTCTAGGGCTGCATGGTTGGTGGCAATCATTGAACTGCGCATGACTTCGTGAGATGGGGAGAGAAAAAACAATTAATGAACAGCTCCCTCGACCCTACTCCCACCAAACTGCTGACCACCCAACATCTCTTCCTGGCTTCCTGGCTCCCATGTTAGCTCATATAGTTAATGGTTCCCTTTCCTCGGGTACTGTCCCCCCTCCCCTTCAAATCTGCCGTCAGCACCCCGCCCCCCCCTCCTCAAAAAACTCACCCCTGACCCTTCTGTCCTTTCCGATCTCCAACCTTCCTTTCCTCTCCAAAGTCCTTGAACTTCCCAAATCCATGCCTATCTTTTCCGCAACTCCATGTTTGAACCCCTCCAATCAGGTTTCCAACCCTGCCACAGCACTGAAACGGCCCTTATCAAAGTCACAAATGACATCCTGTGTGACTGTGACTGTGGTAAACTATCTCTCCTCCTCCTTCTCGTCCTGTCTGCTGCCTTTGACACGGTTGACCACTCCATCCTCCTCCAACGCCTCTCCTCATTCGTCCAGCTGGGTGGGACTGACATCACCTGCTTCCATTCTTTTCTATTTAATCGTAACCAGAGAATCGCCTGCAAAGGCTTCTCTTCCTGCTTTCACACTGTTACCTCTGGCCTCCCCCATAGATCTATCCATGGCCCCGCCCTACTATGTCCCATCTACATGCTGTCCCTCGGCAACATCATCCAAAAACACAGGGTCCACATGCACACTGACCACACCCAGCTCTACCTCACCACCACATCTCTTGCACCCTCCACTGTCTCTAAGTTGTCACATTGCTTGTCAGACATTCAGTCCTGGATGAGCAGAAATGTCCTCCAACTAAAGATTGGGAAGACAGAAGCCATTGTCTTAGGGCCCTGCCACAAGCTCCATTCCCTTAACCACCGACTCCATCCCTCTCCCTGTCTATTGTCTGAGGCAGAACCAGGCCGTTCAAACCGTGGTGTCCCATTTGACCTGAGATGAGCTTCCGACCCCATATCACTGACCCTCACCAAGATCACCTACTTCCACCATCGCCCATCTCTGCCCCTGCCTTAGCTCATCTGTTGCTGAAACCCTCATCAAGGCCTTTGTTACCTCTACACTTGACTATTCCAAAGCTCTGCTGGCTGGCCTCCTATCTTCCACCCTCCATAAACTTGAACTCATCCATAACTCTGCTAACCTTGTCCTAACTCGCACCAAGTCCTGTTCACCAATCATCATCATCATCATAGACTGTCCCTCGAAATCGAGGAAGACTTGCTTCCACTCTAAAAGTGAGTTCTCAGGTGACTGTACAGTCCAATATGGGAATTACAGTCTCTGTCACAGGTGTGACAGATAGTCGTTGAGGGAAAGGGTGGGTGGGACTGGTTTGCCGCACGCTCCTTCCGCTGCCTGCGCTTGTTTTCTGCATGCTCTCGGCGACGAGCCTCGAGGTGCTCAGCGCCCTCCTGGGTGCTCTTCCTCCACTTAGGGCGGTCTTTGGCCAGGAACTCCCAGGTGTCGATGGAGATGTTGCACTTTATCAAGGAGGCTTTGAGGGTGTCCTTGTAACGTTTCCTCTGCCCACCTGGGGCTCACTTGACGTGTAGGAGTTCCGAGTAGAGCGCTTGCTTTGGGAGCCTTGTGTCGGGCATGTTCACCCATCGCCCCTGTGCTCGCTGACCTACATTTGCTCTCCGTCTGCCAATGCCTCGATTTAAAAATTCTCATCCTTGTTTTCAAATCCCTCCATGGCCTCACCCCTTCCTATCTCTGTAACCTCCTCAAGCCCTACAACCTTCCGAGATCTCTGCGCTCCTCCAATTCTGGCCTCTTGAACATCCCCGATTTTAATCGCTGCACCATTGGTGGCCGAGCCTTCTGTTGCCTCGGCCCCAAGCTCTGAAACTCCCTCCCTAAACCACTCCACCTCTCTCTCCTCCTTTAAGATGCTTCTTAAAACCTGCCTCTTTGATCAAACCTTTTGCCATCTGCCCTAATTGCTCTTTATATGGCTCGGTGTCAAATTTTGTTTGATAGCGCTCCTCTGAAGCGCCTTGGGATGTTTTTCTATATTAAAGGCGCTGTATAAATGCAAGTGGTTGTTGTTGTTGGAAGTAGATAAATATTTGAAAAAGAAAAATTTAAGACAGTATGGGGGAAAATACAAGAAAATGAGACTAGGTGGACAGTTCTTCCAGAAAGCTGACACTGATGTGAAGGGCCGAATGGTCTTCCATGCTGAAAAATTCTATGATTCTTCATTGCAAACCCTGGGCAAGCTGGTTCACTCTGTTGGCCACAAACAGGAACTGAAACGGTTGTGTAATTTCTCACCTTACCCATTTCCGTCCGTTGCCGCCTCTGTTTCCGCCCCGGAGGAGTGGTAATGGCGGCGGGAAGCATTTCCAGGCGGGCGGCCAGCTACCTGCGCCTGCCGGGACTTTCGGTGCCGGGTTTGCGGGGGGCACCGGAGCAGTACTGCCCGGGAGAGGCGAGCCGGCGTGCAACGCCCCCTGGTCGCGACACCGGCTCGAATTTTGAAACGGGCCCGATCCCTAGCGCTCCGTAGCGCCCCCCACCCCCCTGGTGGGACCACCTGGGAAAGCGGGCAGTCCGAACTGGAGCGGCTGCAGTGAGGGAAGGAGTGTAAGTGTGATTGTTTTTTATTTTTTCATTTTTGTGTTTAATGTGGATGTGGCATCAATCAGGTATTGGGAATGTTTTTGTTGGGTTTTTTCCAGATTTTTTTCATCAGCGAAGCCTCTCTCAGGGCGCTCCAAGGCCGGCTGTTTAGCTCGGAATTTTCAGTCGCTAAGCCGGCCTAGCGCCCTGAGAGAGGCGTGGGACGCCTCCCTTCGCGCTCCGACCCACACTCAGGGCCCAGCTGGTGAATTTTGCGGCTGGAGACGCAAACCATTTCCCGGGCGCAAAGTTTACCGCCCCGGCTGGGTTAACAGAGGCCCGACCGAATTTCCGCCCCTATATCTTCAGCCAGCAGCAAACAGCTTGGAAAAGGACGTGCTTTAAATAGAGCAAACTGTATTTAATTTCCTTTCACTGTACAATCCAGCTTTTATTCTCAAAGCTTTGTTTCGTGGAATGCAATTTTGTGGGATTCGCGATGCACATGGAATATAACGAATAAAACATGAGTCCGCAGCAGAAATTGTTCTAAATATCACGTTGCACTTTCATTCTGCAAGGCATCAATCTAAAGTGCATTGATGGAAATTTCATCTACTTTAGTAACAAACACTCTCTGAGATTAAAGTGTAGGTCAAACTGAAAGCACACCTTCCCTTTGTAACAAGATGGCAAGCATTCCTCAGCTCTGTCAACCATAAATAAATAAATAGCAACACATTTTTTAAAAATCCTGGAGGCTGATTGACATTTGCCTTCTGTATAGGAGACAGCGAGCGTATCTGGCCACAAACCAGCAGGATGTAGGCCCGTGCAGCTATACTGACACGCTCACTCTATCAGCACTCAGACGCTGACAGCTGGGGACAAGGGTGTGCCAGATTTGAAACATTTACATTTTGGTTGAGAAGTCTTACCAAGGAGATGTCTGTGGTTTGGCTACCAGGGCATACCGCACTCGTGTTACAAGAAAAATGATTGGGGTAGATTTTATCTTTCTGGGAGAGGGTTGATCCAAAACTTAGCCGTCTGTGTCCTAACTCGCACCAAGTCCTGCTCACCCATCGCCCCCTGTGCCCGCTGACCTACATTGGCTTCCAGTCCCCCCCCACCACCCAGCCCCCGGCGATATATGCGATCCTCTAATTCTGCCCTTCTGAGCATCCCTGATTATAGTCGCTCAACCATCGGTGGCCGAGCCTTCTGTTGTCAAGACCCCAAGCTCTGACACTCCCTGCCTCAACCTCTCCGCCTCTCTACCTCTCTTTCTTCCTTCAAGATGCTCCTTAAAACCTACCTCTTTGACCAACCTGCGCTAATTTCTAATTATGCGGCTCGGTGTCAAAATGTTATCTCATAATACTCCTGTGAAGCACCTTGGGACGTGTCACTGCGTTAAAGGCGCTATATAGATACAAGTTGTTGTTGTTAAGCAACGCCGCGATTTCAAAATTCTCATCCTTATTTTCAAATCCCTCCATGGCCTCGCCCCTCCCTATCTCTGTAATCTCCTCCAGCCCCACAAACCTCCGAGACGTCTGCGCTCCTCTAATTCTGCCCTCTTGAGCATCCCTGATTATAATCGCCCCACCATTGGTGGCCATGCCTTCTGTTGTCAAGGCCCCTTCCAGACGCTCCTTAAAACATACTTACTTGACCACATCATCATAGGCCGTCCTTCGGAATCGAGGAAGATTTGCTTCCACTCTAAAAGTGAGCTCTCAGGTGACTGAACAGTCCAATATGAGAATTACAGTCTCTGTCACAAGTGGGACAGACAGTGGTTGAGGGAAAGGGGTGGGTGGGGAATCTGGTTTGCCGCACACTCCTTCCACAGCTGCGCTTGATTTCTGCATGCTCACGACGATGAGACTCGAGGTGCTCAGCGCCCTCCCGGATGCACTTCCTCCACTTAGGGCGGTCTTGAGCCAAGGACTCCCAGGTGTCGGTGGGGATGTTGCACTTTATCAGGGAGGCTTTGAGGGTGTCCTTGTAACGTTTCCTCTGCCCACCTCGGGCTCGCTTGATGGGTAGGAGTTCCGAGTAGAGCGCTTGCTTTGGGAGTCTCGTGTCGGGGCATGCGAACAATGTGGCCCGCCCAGCGAAGCTGGTCGAGTGTGGTCAGTGCTTCGATGCTGGGGCGTCTTGGCCTGATTGAGGACACTGATGTTGGTGTGTCTGTCCTCCCAGGGATAGCGCCTGTGAAGCGCCTTGGATGTTTCACTACATTAAAGGTGCTATATAAATGCAAGTTGTTGTTGTTAAATGGGTGATAGTGAGTTGGCAACCGGTTTTACATCTCTTCCGATTGAAGTCAATGATAATAAAAATCTACCCCATTGTGTTTGTGTGTATTGGTCACCTCTGCAATTTTGCCCCAGTATTGACTTGAAATGGAAATATATTTGCTAAACTTATTACAGTCGCCCAATCTTTCTACAAATTGCACTTCATTAGTAATATGGCTCTTCGACCATGACAAAAAAAAATCAGTTGATCCTTAAAACATTTGAGTAATTTTGAGTAATTGTGATCCAGGGAGGGGCTCATTGTATCGGAAAGAAATCCTAGTGGACTCATTTAAACAGGTATCCAATTCATCTTATAGGAGGAAAGAGAGGTAGAGAGGCAGAGAGGTTGAGGCAGGGAGTTCCAGAGCTTGGGGCCCAGGCAACAGAAGGCACGGCCACCGATGGTTGAGCGATTATAATCAGGGATGCTCAAGAGGGCAGAATTAGACAATTAGAGGAGAGCAGACATCTTGGGAGGGTTGTGGGGCTGGAGGAGATTACAGAGATAGGGAGGGGCGAAGTGATGGAAGGATTTGAAAACAAGGATGAGAATTTTAAAATCGAGGTGTTGCTTAACCGGGAGCCAGTGTAGGTCAGCGAGCACAGCGGGTGATGGGTGAGCGGGACTTGGTGCGAGTTAGGACACGGGCTGCCGAGTTTTGGATCACCTCAAGTTTACGATGCTGGATAATACTTCCACCACTATTTCTGTAGGATATTCCACATTCCAATAAACCTTGGAGTAAAAAAAATCTCCGAATCTCTTTTGGTGATGGTTTTTTGGTTACCAATTCAGTGACCAGTAGAAATAATTTTGACCTATTTACCTTATTAAAACCCTTGATGACATTGAACATCTCCATCAGATTTCTCCTACTCCACATTGTCGTTCCTCCTAAAATTATGTCAAGGAGTTTTTTCATGTCGTCACTTGTTAGCTGGAGATTTTGACAAAAATTGTTGCTTCGCTCTGGAGGGCCCACAAATAAAACAAGGATTCCTATGTCCACAGTAAAACCCCAATTAAAATATACTGTGTGTGTGGGAAAACGCCACACCCTACCAACCTACGTCTTTCCTCCCTCAATAGAGGGAAGCATTCCAAATGGCAATCTCAGCATTTGAATGGGTTACAATGGGAATGCTTCTTCAGTACATGCTAACTAGTTATTTCCTGTCCATTATCTTTCCTCACCTCCTCATTTGAATACGTCGAAGTGTGATTTTCCAGGCATTAGTCATCCCTTGCTATGTGATTCCAGGTAGCCATTATTCATGTGTCTACTGTCTACAGTATACAGATCATATACAGTAGGCACCTCAAATCGCTGGAGAAATACCACCAACGATGTCTCCGCAAGATCCTGCAAATCCCCTGGGAGGACAGATGCACTGACATCAGTGTTCTCGATCAGGCCAACCAACATCCCCAGCATTCAAGCACTGACCACACTCGAGCAGCTCCGTTGGGCGGGCCACATTCTCCGCGTGCCCGACATGAGACTCCCAAAGCAAGCGCTCTACTCGGAACTCCTATACGGCAAGCGAGCCCCAGGTGGGCAGAGGAAACGTTTCAAGGACAGCCTCAAAGCCTCCTTGATAAAGTGTAACATCCCCACCGACACCTGGGAGACCCTGGCCAAAGACCGCCCTAAGTGGAGGAAGAGCATCCGGGAGGGCGCTGAGCACCTCGAGTCTCGTCGCCGAGAGCATGCAGAAACCAAACGGAAGGAGCGTGCGGCAAATCAGGCTCCCCACCCACCCTTTCCTTCAACCACTGTCTGTCCCACCTGTGACAGAGACTGTAATTCCCGTATTGGACTGTTCAGTCACCTGAGAGCTCACTTTTAGAGTGGAGGCAAGTCTTCCTCGATTCCGAGGGACTGCCTATGATGAGATTCATGTCTGATCTTTGACAGTGAATCTATTTCACGGTGAGTCTCACAGCTGAGCCTGATCCTAGTTCTTACCCGATATCAGCATTTTTTTTCATATTCGTTCCTGGGATGTGGGCATCGCTGGCAAGGCCAACATTTATTGCCCATCCCTAATTGCCCCTTGAGATGGTGGTAGTGAGCCTCCTTCTTGAACCGCTGCAGTCCGTGTGGTGAAGGTGCTCCCAAAGCGCTATTAGG
Source organism: Pristiophorus japonicus (assembly GCF_044704955.1). Lineage (NCBI taxonomy): Eukaryota > Metazoa > Chordata > Chondrichthyes > Pristiophoridae > Pristiophorus > Pristiophorus japonicus. The sequence goes on from NC_091990.1 coordinate 10,184,315, forward strand.
GAGCGAGTTCCAGGTTTTGGCCCAGCGACGATGAAGGAACGGCCGATATATTTCCAAGGCAGGATGGTGTGTGTCTTGGAGGGGAACTTGGAGGTGGTGGTTTGGGAGGAGGTAGAGGTCGTGTGTTTGGGAGGTGCTGTCGAAGAAGCCTTGGCACGCCTCGAGGACAGGCCTGCACCCAGTGACTGGGAGTGGGAGCAGTGGGTGATTTCCCCCTATAACCCAAAGGATTCTCCTTCACAGCATCACTTGAGCTGAGAGTAGCTAATCCAGCATAGATTGGGGATCCTGGTCTGTATAGTTCAACTCCTTGTCAGATAAACGACTGAGCAAGCAGGGGAATGGGGTTCTGGATTTGCTGAGTAGACATACGTGAAAGAAAGAAAGATTTGTATTTATATAGCACCTTTCATGACCACCGGACGTCTCAAAGTGCTTTACACCAATGAAGTACTTTTGGAGTGTAGTCACTGTTGTAATGTGGGAAATGCGGCAGGCAATTTGCACACAGCTCCCAAAAACAGCAATGTGATAATGACCAGATAATCTGTTTTTGTTATGTTGATTGAGGGATCAATATTGACCCCAGGACACTGGGGATAACTGCCCTGCTCTTCTTCGGAATAGTGCCATGGGATCTTTTGAATGCACATGCTCGGTTTAACGTCTCACCCAAAAGCCGGCATCTACGGACAGTGCAGCTTTCTCTCAGCACTGCACTGGAGTGTCAGCCTAGATTTATGTGCTCAAAACCGTGGAGTGAGAATTGAACTCAGGGGTGAGTGTGCTAGCCACTGAGCTACAACTGATACTAGAGTGAGTTTAAACGATTTCAGGCACAGCCAGTACAGTGTCTGTTATTCATTGTTTTGTGTGTGTGTTTTTCTTCTAACTTGTTTAAAATTCCGTGAAATTCTTCTGCTGTACTTGGCTGGAGTCATATTCTGCTGAGAACAACACATTACGCTGTGATCATGTTTGCACATGTTCTCGGAACAGCGACTGGGGATTAGACCGATATCCCACTGGTCTTACCTGCTGCACTACCACAGTAAGGTGAAAATTGGGTAATGGGTTGGTCACACTATAAATTCCGCGTCCCTCCCCCTCCCGCTTAACCACCCCTCCCCCGACCGCTCCTCCCTCCCCCTCACCCCCCTGCCCCCCACTGCTCCTCCCTCCCCCTCACCCTCCTGCTCCCCCCCACCACTCCTCCCCCCTGTTCCCTCCCCACCGCTCCTCTCTCCCCCTCACTCCCCCTGCTCCCCACCCCAGGGATAACTCCCCTGCTCTTCTTGGAAGTAGAGCCATGGCATCTTTTACATCCATCTGAGAGAGCAAACGGGACCTCAGTTTAACGCCATTTTGGAAAACAGGAAGGATTGATGGTCCAATTGACCTGAAAGACAGCATCTACCAACAGTGCAGCATTCCCTCAGCACTGCACTGGGAGTGTCAGTCTAGATTTTTGTACTCAAGTCCCTGGTTGAACCCACAACCTTCTAACCTCAGAGGCAAGGGTGCTAATCACTGAGCCACAGAGGTTTACAATGCAAAAGGAACCATTTGACCCATCTTTGCTCGAACAATCTAAATCTAATTGGACTGCCCTATCATCTCCACACAGCTGTATATATTCCTCTGCTTCAAATATTTATTCACTTTTTCCTTAAAAGGTGAATTGCTGTCTACCTCAGCCAGTCCCTCCAGCAAAGCAACAGCCCTCTGAGTAAAGGATATTTTTTTAATCTCTCTCCTCACTTTCTTAGTGATAACTTTCAATGAATGACCCTTTGTCACTGACTCAGAGGAAGTACCTTTTCCCTATTCAGCCTATTTTATCATTTTAAAAACTGACATTGGCCTTCTCTTCTCCAGTGGAAATAGTCTTAAGCCAAGAAATTCGGGTCCTTTGCGCCTCCTGTTAATGCCCCCAAAGGGCGCTAACAGGGCGCAAACGACTTGTCGCCTGGGTGCAGGCACCTAACCTGTAGCGCCCCGCTCCACTGCGCCGGCGAGGACGACATCACCACCAGGGGCAGCGCCCAGTTATCGACCTGGAACAAAAATCGGGGAGCGCCCCCTGAAGGTGGACCGGGCAATGCCAACGGCAGCTTCAGGGGACGTGAGCCGGGCTGCTGGCCCCTCGAGGGGCACTGCTTTTAATGAGGAGGTGGCAGCCATTTGAAAACAAATTCTGTCGGTTTATTTGAGCTTTCAAAGTGGGGTCTGTGCCGCGATCGGTCAGCCCGGCATTCTGAGTGTCGGGCTGTTGGCACGGCATCCCCGCACTCTGGTGGTCCAGGGAGGAAAATGTTTCCATTGCAGAGTTTGCAGCTTGGGCCCTTCCCTTTAATGAAGCGTACGAGCCCCTCCCACGCAAACAGTGCTACACGGCCCAGTGTGTAGACCTGCGCCCCGCTCCCCACTCGTCCGCCCCGCTCCCCACTCGTCCGCCCCACTCCCCGCTCATCCGCCCCGCTCCCCGCTCGTCCGCCCCACTCCCCGCTCATCCGCCCCACTCCCCGCTCGTCCGCCCCACTCCCCACTCGTCCGCCCCACTCCCCACTCGTCCGCCCCACTCCCCGCTCGTCCGCCCCACTCCACGTCCATCCGCCCCGCTCTCCGCTCGTCCGCCCCACTCCCCGCTCGTCCTCCCCACTCATCCGCCCCTCTCCCCACTCGTCCGCCCCACTCCACGTCCATCCGCCCCGCTCTCCGCTCGTCCGCCCCACTCCCCGCTCGTCCTCCCCACTCATCCGCCCCTCTCCCTGCTCGTCCGCCCCGCTCCCCACTCGTCCTCCCCTCTCCCCGCTCGTCCGCCCCACTCCCCGCTCGTCCGCCCCACTCCCCGCTCGTCCGCCCCTCTCCCCGCTCGTCCGCCCCGCTCCCCACTCGTCCGCCCCACTCCCCGCTCGTCCGCCCCACTCCACGTCCATCCGCCCCACTCCCCGCTCGTCCTCCCCACTCATCCGCCCCGCTCCCCACTCATCCGCCCCGCTCCCCACTCGTCCGCCCCACTCTCCACTCATCCGCCCCGCTCCCCACTCGTCCGCCCCACTCCCCACTCGTCCGCCCCACTCCCCACTCGTCCGCCCCGCTCCCCACTCGTCCGCCCCACTCCCCACTCGTCTGCCCCACTCCCCACTCCGCCCCGCTCCCCACTCGTCCGCCCCACTCCCCACTCGTCCTCCCCACTCCCCACTCCGCCCCGCTCCCCACTCCGCCCCTCTCCCCACTCGTCCGCCCCGCTCCCCACTCGTCCGCCCCGCTCCCCACTCGTCCGCCCCGCTCCCCACTCGTCCGCCCCACTCCCCACTCCGCCCCGCTCCCCACTCCGCCCCTCTCCCCACTCGTCCGCCCCACTCCCCACTCGTCCGCCCCACTCCCCACTCCGCCCCGCTCCCCACTCCGCCCCTCTCCCCACTCGTCCGCCCCACTCCCCACTCCGCCCCTCTCCCCACTCGTCCGCCCCACTCCCCACTCCGCCCCTCTCCCCACTCCGCCCCACTCCCCACTCGTCCGCCCCACTCCCCACTCGTCCGCCCCACTCCCCACTCGTCCGCCCCGCTCCCCACTCGTCCGCCCCACTCCCCACTCCGCCCCGCTCCCCACTCCGCCCCACTCCCCACTCCGCCCCTCTCCCCACTCGTCCGCCCCACTCCCCACTCGTCCGTCCCACTCCCCGCACGTCCTTCCGCCCCGCTCTCCGCTCATCCGCCCCGCTCTCCGCTCATCCGCCCCGCTCTCCGCTCATCCGCCCCGCTCCCCACTCGTCCGCCCCGCTCTCCGCTCGTCCGCCCCTCTCCCCACTCGTCCGCCCCACTCCACGTCCATCCGCCCCGCTCTCCGCTCGTCCGCCCCACTCCCCACTCGTCCGCCCCACTCCACGTCCATCCGCCCCGCTCTCCGCTCATCCGCCCCTCTCCCCACTCGTCCGCCCCTCTCCACGTCCATCCGCCCCGCTCTCCGCTCATCTGCCCCTCTCCCCACTCGTCCGCCCCACTCCACGTCCATCCGCCCCGCTCTCCGCTCGTCCGCCCCGCTCTCCGCTCATCCGCCCCTCTCCCCACTCGTCCGCCCCACTCCACGTCCATCCGCCCCGCTCTCCGCTCATCCGCCCCTCTCCCCACTCGTCCGCCCCACTCCACGTCCATCCGCCCCGCTCTCCGCTCATCCGCCCCGCTCCCCGCTCATCCGCCCCGCTCCCCGCTCATCCGCCCCTCTCCCCACTCGTCCGCCCCACTCCACGTCCATCCGCCCCGCTCTCCGCTCATCCGCCCCGCTCCCCGCTCATCCGCCCCGCTCCCCGCTCATCCGCCCCTCTCCCCACTCGTCCGCCCCACTCCACGTCCATCCGCCCCGCTCTCCGCTCATCCGCCCCGCTCCCCGCTCATCCGCCCCGCTCCCCGCTCGTCCGCCCCACTCCCCACTCGTCCGCCCCACTCCCCACTCGTCCGCCCCGCTCTCCGCTCGTCCGCCCCGCTCCCCGCTCGTCCGCCCCTCTCCCCGCTCGTCCGCCCCGCTCCCCGCTCATCCGCCCCGCTCTCCGCTCATCCGCCCCACTCCCTATGCGTCCGCCCCGCTCCCCGCTCATCCGCACCGCTCATCCGCCCCGCTCCCTGCCCGTCCGCCCCACTCCACGTCCATCCGCCCCGCTCTCCGCTCATCCGCCCCGCTCTCCGCTCATCCGCCCCGCTCTCCGCTCATCCGCCCCGCTCCCCGCTCGTCCGCCCCGCTCTCCGCTCATCCGCCCCGCTCTCCGCTCATCCGCTCTGCTCTCCGCTCATCCGCCCCACTCCCTGTCCCTCCGCCCCGCTCCCTGCCCATCCGCCCCACTCCACGTCCATCCGCCCCGCTCTCCGCTCATCCGCCCCACTCCCTGTCCCTCCGCCCCGCTCCCTGCCCGTCCGCCCCACTCCCTGCCCGTCCGCCCCGCTTGCGTCCCAGAAAGGAAATGGGGTGAGTTATTTTGCACTCCACTTCCTTTCGGGGGCGGTAACCCGAAGTTCGCGAGCGGGGCGGGACCTCCGCGCTGGCGCAAAATGTCCCGTCTCCCAGATGTTACCGCCCTCCAAATGGGACGCAATGGAATTTCACCTCCTTAGTATCTACTAGGTACTGTACTTATTTTGGGGGAATTTTCGTTCTTTCTCTCTTGAAAGCAGTGCCTCCTTGATAAGGCACGGTTCTACAGTGATTTGAAACAGTTGCTCCCTATTTACCAGCCAAATGGCCATTGTTAGAATGACAGAATCTTACAGCACAGAAGGAGGCCATTCAGACAGACGTGCCTGTGCCTCTTTGAAAGAGCTGTCCCATTTAGTCCCACGCTTTTTCCCCATAACCCGGCAAATTAGTTCTCTACAGGTGCAATTGCCTTTTGAAAGTTCCTGTGGAACTTTCGCACCCTTTCAGGTCGTGTGTTCCAGACCTTAATAACCTCTGTGTGAAATAAAATTCTCCTTATTTCCCCCTCTAGTTCTATTGCCAATTATTTGAAATCTATGATCTCTGGTTACCGACACACTTGCCAGAGGGAACAGTTTCTCCCTATTTATTCCATGAAAACCTCTCGTTATTTTGAACACCTCTATTGGGTCTCCCCTTAACCTTCTCTGCTCCAAGAAGAATAATTCCCAGCTTCTCCAGTCTCTCCACATAACTGAAGTCCCTCATCCCTGGTGTCATCCTGGTAAACCTCCTCTGTGCCCTCTCCAAGGCCTTGACAGCCTTCCTAAAATGCGATGCCCAGAATTGGACACAATACTCCAGCTGAGGCTGGAGCGGAGATTTGTAAAGCTTTAGCATGACTGCCTTGCTTTTGCATTTAATGCCCCTACTGACAAGTATCCCACTATCGTTTCTTAACCACCTTATCAACTTGCCCTGCCAACTTCAAGCATTTATGAGAATGCACCCCCAGGTCCTCCTGTTCTTGCATCCCCTAAAAATAGAACCATTAAGATTATACCGCTTCTCCATGTTGTTCGTGCCAAGGTGTACCACTTCACACTTACCTGCATCAAACTGCATCTGCCATGTGCCTGCCCATTTCACCAGTCTAGCTATGTCGTCCTGATGTCTGTGACTGTCCTGCTCACTAGTTGCCAAGTCTTCACGAAGGAAGACACAAATAGCCTTCCGGAAATACTAGGGGACCGAGGGTCTAGCGAGAAGGAGGAACTGAAGGAAATCCTTATTAGTCAGGAAATTGTGTTAGGGAAATTGATGCGATTGAAGGCTGATAAATCTTCAGGGCCTGATCATCTGCATCCCAGAGTACTTAAGGAGGTGACCTTAGAAATGGTGGATGCATTGGTGGTCATTTTCCAACATTCTATAGACTCTGGATCAGTTCCTATGGATTGGAGGGTAGCTAATGTAACCCCATTTTTTAAAAAGGAGGAAGAGTGAAAATAGGGAATTATAGACCGGTCAGCCTGACATCGGTGGTGGGGAAAATGTTGGAATCAATTATTAAAGATGTAATAGCAGCGCATTTGGAAAGCAGTGACAGGATCAGTACAAGTCAGCATGGATTTATGAAAGGGAAATCATGCTTGACAAATCTTCTAGAATTTTTTGAGGATGTAACTAGTAGAGTGGACAAGGGAGAACCAGTGGATGTGGTGTATTTGGACTTTCAAAAGGCTATAGACAAGGTCTCACTCAAGAGATTAGTGTGCAAAATTAAAACACATGGTATTGGGGGTAATGTATTGACGTGGATAGAGAACTGGTTGGCAGACAGGAAGCAAAGAGTAGGAATAAATTGGTCCTTTTCAGAATGGCAGGCAGTGACTGGTGGGGTACTGGGACTAGTGGGGTTCAGTGCTGGGACCCCAGCTATTTACAATATACATTAATGATTTAGACAAAGGAATTGAATGTAATATCTCCAAGTTTGCAGATGACACTAAGCTGAGTGGCAGTGTGAGCTGTGAGGAGGATGCTAAGAGGCTGCAGGGTGACTTGGACAGATTAGGCAAGTGGGTAAAAGCATGGCAGATGCAGTATAATGTGGATAAATGTGAGGTTATCTACTTTGGTGGCAAAACAGGAAGGCAGAATATTATCTGAATGGTGACAGATTAGGAAAAGGGGAGGTGCAATGAGACCTGGGTGTCATGGTACATCAGTCATTGAAAGTTGGCATGCAGGTACAGCAGGAGTGAAGAAGGCAAATGGCATGTTTGCCTTCATAGTGAGAGGATTTGAGTATAGGAGCAGGGAGGTCTTACTGCAGTTTTACAGGGCCTTGGTGAGGCCACACCTTGAATATTGTGTACAGCCTTGGTCTCCTAATCTGAGGAAGGACATTCCTGCTATTGAGGGAATGCAGCAAAGATTCACCAGACTGATTCCCGGGATGGCAGGACTGACATATGAAGAAAGACTAGATCGACTAGGCTTATATTCACTGGAATTTAGAAGAATAAGAGGGATCTCATAGAAACATATAAAATTCTGATGGGATTGGACAGGTTAGATGCAGGAAGAATATTCCCGATGTTGAGGAAGCCCAGAACTAGGGGTCACAGTCTAAGGGTAAGGGGTAAGCCATTTAGGACCGAGATGAGGAGAAACTTCTTCACTCAGAGAATTGTGAACCTGTGGAATTCTCTACCACAGAAAGTTGTTGAGGCCAGTTCATTAGATATATTCAAAAGGGAGTTAGATGTGGCCCTTACGACTAAAGGGATCAAGGAGTATGGAGAGAAAGCAGGAATGGGGTACTGAAGTTGCATGATCAGCCATGATCTTATTGAATGGTGGTGCAGGCTTGAAGGGCCGAATGGCCTCCTCCTGCACCTATTTTCTATGTTTCTATGTTTCTATGTATTATCCACAAATTTTGAATTTGTACTCCCAATACCCAAGTCCAGGTCATTTGTATACAAGAAGAAAAGCAATGATCCTAATACTGACCCCTGGGGGACACCATTCCATACTTCTCTCCAGTCAGAAAAACATCCACTTGCCACAACTCTGCCTCCTATCCCGTAGCCAATGATGCACTCCAGTGCAGTGTTGATGGAGTGCTGCGCTGTCGGAGGTGCCCTCTGTCGGAGGAGACGTTAAACCAAGGCCCCATCTGCCTTCTCAGGTGGACATAAAAGATCCCATGGCATTATTTCAAAGAAGAACAGGGGAGTTATCCCCGGTGTCCTGGGGCCAATATTTAGCCTTCAAACAACATTACTAAAACAGATTATCGGGTCATTATTACATTGCTGTTTGTGGAAGCTTTTTGAGCGCAATTTGGCTGCCGCGTTTCCTACATTACAACAGTGACTGCACTTCAAAAAGTAATTCATTGGCTGTAAAGCGCTTTGGGATGTCCGGTGGTCATGAAAGGTGCTGTATAAATGCAAGACTTTCTTTTTGTTAAGTTATCACCGTCGGTTTAAACCCATGTGCATCTATTTTCAGAATTAGTCTATTATATGGTACTTTATTAAACATCTTTCGAAAGTCCATATATACAACATCAACTGCACTCCCCTCATCAACCATCTCTGGTGCTTCATCAAAGGACTCAATCAGGTTAGTTAGTCAAGGTTTGCTGTTACCAAATCTGTGCTGGCTTTCCCTGATTAACCAAATGCGAATGAATTTTGTCCTTTACAATGGTCTGTTTCGGTGTAAATGAAGTCAGCGCATTGCAAGTGGGCTATTAGACTGTGGAAGACATCACAACTGACCCTGATGCTGATCCTGTCCTCATGCAAACATCCACACACACACGGATTCTGGCAGAACTTCCTGGAGTGCGGTCAGGAGCAGGATCCCGGATGCAGAATTGTAGAACCACTGCCTGACATATGGATGCACAGTAAAACTGAAAAAAAGAATCACGGTTACAAAGTAGAATATATGACCAACGTTCTCCATAAGCCGCGTGGCCTTGCAACGCTCTGCAGCTCCCGCGAGGCTGGCTCGCCGATGTTAAATCGGCAAAACCATGTATGCACTGTATTTTGAGTGGGCCACGCACCCCCTTCCAAAAAAATTAAAGGTAGCATTGAATAAAACTTGTCAATTTTGACCTATGGAAGCCCAGACTTGACTACTCCAACGCACACCTGGCTGGCCTCCCACACTTTACCTTGAGGTAAACTTGAGGTCATCCAAAACTCGGCAGCCCGTGTCCTAACTCGCACCAAGTCCCGCTCACCCATCATCCCCTGTGCTCGCTGGCCTACATTGACTCCTGGTTAAGCAACACCTCGATTTCAAAACTCTCATCCTTGGCTCCATGGCCTCGCCCCTCCCTATCTCTGTAATCTCCTCCAGCCCCACAAGCCCCCGAAATGTCTGCGCTCCTCTAATTCTGCCCTCCTGAGCATCCCTGATTATAATCGCTCAACCATCGGTGGCCGTGCCTTCAGCTGCCTGGGCCCCAAGCTCTGGAACTCCCTCCCTAAACCTCTCCAGCTCTCTACCTCTCTCTCCTCCTTTAAGATGCTTCTTAAAACCGACTTCTTTGGCCAAGCTTTTGGTCACCTGCCCTAATTTCTCCTTATGCGGCTCAATGTCACATTTTTATTTTGTCTTATAACACTCCTGTGAAGTATCTTGGGACGTTTTACTACATTAAAGGTGCTATATAAATACAAGTTGTTGCTGTTAAAACAAAGCAGGTTTTAATCTCTTTATTTTAAATGGGTAACTGGTTCTTCTAAAGTATGAGATGAAGGAATGTCATACAAATGCATAAAGCATTCACTTGGTAATATGAACATCTGTAATATCAATATCTAGATTTTATTGTTGGTGATAAAGTCATCTTGCAGTTAAAATACATTTGAAACACCAAACAGGACTATTTAAGAAGGCATCAGGATAATGCATTTGAGTTTAACTTCACTATGCAATGAATCGCCAGGTAATGTTCAAGACTCCCGTGATGGTTAGCAATTGAGCAGCAGAGCTACACAGCGTGGAAAGGTCTCCTGTTCATTCCTGATTGGTGCTGAAATGGCGGATCACGCCTGGCGCACTGGTGGCGGTGCTAAAACTGGCCTATGTTCCTCTGGGCTGGGAAGGCGAAAAGATTGAACTGATTGCCATAGCAACCCTGACTACAAGTAGGATGAAGACGGCACTGGGTTTGTTTGCGATCTTGCCCGAGATTAAATAGCTGCTTGACACTCACTGTTAAAGCCTCGGATATCCGGACAAGGGAGTGGACAGGCCCCAATGCGTGTGTTCCCCCCAAGAAGGAGTCAAGGCCCTCAGCGGAGACAAAGGGAGACAATTGATGAGAAAGCATGATATTCTGCACTGGGGTGAAGCTGCAAGAGGTGAATCAGGCAGCAAATAGTGTTGTGCACGATGCCTTGATAAACAAGGATTTCATTTAGGTGGACTGCCAAAAAATGACACAGGAAGTGTCACAGACGTCCATAAAACGACAACTTTCATATCATTTCTCGGGGCTGGCTTTGCAATCCAAGAGCTTTTCTCTTTTCAGCATCAAGCTGACTTCTGCTGTCATGTCACATTCAATTCTAACGGGCTACTCCAATTTAATCAGTGGCACGCTGAACTGAATCAAGCTCTTCAGTCTTGGGCAGCAACTGAGGCTAAAGTGACACGAGACTCCCAAAGCAAGCGCTCTACTCGGAACTCCTTCACGGCAAACAAGCCAAAGGTGGGCAGAGGAAACATTTCAAGGACACCCTCAAAGCCTCCCTGATAAAATGCAACATCCCCACTGACACCTGGGAGTCCCTGGCCAAAGACCGCCCTAAGTGGAGGAAGTGCATCCGGGAGGGCACTGAGCACCTCGAGTCTCATCGCCGAGAGCATGCAGAAATCAAACGCAGGCAGCGGAAGGAGTGTGTGGAAAACCAGACGCCCCACCCACCCTTTCCTCCAACCACTCTCTGTCCCACCTCTGACAGAGACTGTGGTTCTTGTATTGGACTGTTCAGCCACTTAAGGATTCATTTTTAAAGTGGAAGCAAGTCTTCCTCGATTCCAAGGGACTGCCTATGATGATGATGATGATGTTAAACAACTTCATGTTTCAGCTCTCAGTACTGACTAACTAATAAATAAACCACTGCAATAAATTAACTCAGCTCATCTGCTGCTGAAACCCTTATCCCTGCTTTTGTTATAAGAATGATAGACTTACATTTCTATAGCACCTTTCACGACCACCAGACGTCTCAAAGCGCTTTACAGCCAATGAAATAGTTTGGAGTGTAGTCACTGTTGTAATGTGGGAAATGCGGCAGCCAACTTGCGCACAGCAAGCTCCCACAAACAGCAATATAATGACCAGATCATCTGTTTTTGTTATCTCAATTGAAGGATAAACATTGGTCAGACCACTGGAGAGAACTCCCCAGCTCTTGCTTCAAAATTTGTGCCACGGGATCTTTTACATCCACCCGATAGCACAGTCGAGGTCTCGGTTTAACATCTCATCCAAAAGACAGCACCCTCTCAGCTCAGTCAGCCTAGATTTTTTTTTATAAATGTGCTCAAGTCCCTGGAGTGGAACTTGAACCCACAACTTTCTGATGTAGAGGCAAGTGTGCTACCCACTGAGCCACTGCACCACTAGACTTGACATTTCCAATGCATTCTATCCTGCGTAAACTTGGGGTCATCCAAAACTCAGCTGCCCATGTCCGAACTCACTGCAAGTCCCGCTCACACATCACCCCTGTGCTCGCTGACCTATACTGCCTCCCATTTAAGTGATTCTCATCCCTGTTTTCAAATCCCTCCATGGCCCTCGCCCCTCCCTATCTCTGTAATCTCCTCCAGCCCCACAACCCCCCGAGATATCTGCGCTCCTCTAATTCTGCCTTCCTGAGCATCCCTGATTATAATCGCTCCACCATTGGTGGCCGTGCCTTCTGTTGCCTGGGCCCCAAGCTCTGGAACTCCATGCCTAAACCTCTTTGCCTCTCTACCTCTCTTTCCTCATTCAAGATGCTCCTTAAAACCAACCTCTTTGACCAAGCTTTTGATCACCTGCCTAATTTCTCCTTATATGTGTCCTTGGTGTCAAATTTTTGATCTCATAATACTCCTGTGAAGCGCCTTGGGATGTTTCACTACGTTAAAGGCGCTATATAAATGCAAGTTGTTGTTGTTGAATAGCACAGTTCATGCCAGTACTGTAGGTGATGGCTGCATGCCATCATGTTGTGATGAGGACATATTGGCAACATGTTTTCTCCAGGTATGACAGAAGAGTCTGAGGTAGGTACCAGTCACCGTGAGCAACATTACATTTTATAGCACATTGAGCATGAATGACTGTTGGAGTCATTGGGAACTGTGCTTACCAGCCATATGGTGACTAGTGTGGAGTGACTACCTGCATGTGTGGTGTACTGATACATTGCAGTCCATCTTGTGTGGCATCTCAACAGTCCTGTATAATTCATCATCATCGTCATAGGCAGTCCCTCGGAGTCGAGGAAGACTTGCTTCCACTCTAAAAGTGAGTTCTCAGGTGGCTGTACAGTCCAATACGGGAATTACAGTCTCTGTCACAGGTGGGACAGACAGGGGTTGAAGGAAAGGGTGGGCGGGGAGTCTGGTTTGCCGCACGCTGCCTGTGCTTGGTTTCTGCATGCTCTCGGCGATGAGACTCGAGGTGCTCAGCGCCCTCCCGGATGCTCTTCCTCCAACTATGGGTGATCTTTGGCCAGAGACTCCCAGGTGTTGGTGGGGATGTTGCATTTTATCAAGGAGGCTTTGAGGGTGTCCTTGAAACATTTCCTTTGCCCACCTTTGGCTTGCTTGCCGTGTAGGAGTTCCGAGTAGAGCGCTTGCTTTGTGAGTCGCGTGTCAGGCATGTGAACGATGTGACCCGCCCAGCGGAGCTGGTTGAGTGTGATCAGTGCTTCAATGGGGATGTTGGCCTGATCGAGAACACTGACGTTGGTTGCGTCTGTCCTCCCAGGGGATTTGCAGGATCTTGCGGAGACATCGTTGGTGGTATTTCTCCAGCGATTTGAGGTGTCTACTGTATATGGTCCACGTCTCTGAGCCATACAGGAGGGCGGGTATCACTACAGCCCTGTATAACTGAGCCCCCCACAGCAAGGATCCAAATACAGGTTGAACTTCCCTTATCCAGAACTCCCTTATCCGGAACCACCCCTCGTCCAGAACCATTCCCAGCCACCGGGTGGTGCATGCACAGAACTGCGACACGAACAAATTGAAGTCCTTCCTCGCTGCCGATTCCTGCAATCGCTGGCCTGACCCCGCAATCCACCGCCTCCCCCCATGATCTCTCTGCTGCACTCCCAGCCCCAAGCCAGCCAGCCCCGATATCCCCTTGCTCAGTACCTGTACCATCCAATTTAACGTGACCATCCCTCATCCGGCAAAATCCCTTATCCAGAACGGGCCAGGTACCGAGGGTCCCGGATAAGGGAAGTTCAACCTGTGCCAATCTTTGCATCTCTCATGAATGTTCAGACTGCTGCCCCGAACATCTCTGTCGGCTCCTTCTTGGAATATTTTGCTGATCAGATGGAGAGGACTATTGACAGGGGATTCACTAATGTCATTGGCGCCATGGGGGCATGCTTCCCTGCAGATCATGAGTGCAGAGGCACAGAGGCAGGAGCAGAGGAAAGCATGAAATGGCACTGCATGACGTTGCTGCTTCTCCCAGTGACAACACGGCAGCATCATTACACCAGCCGCCCTTCGATCATGTCATATATGCCTGATAATAGACAACACGTTGGAAGTGCTGCAATCTGCAAGTGGATTGCCACAAGAGGTTAAATGCCACATCAATCCCATTCACAGACATCCTGTTGCCAGTCACCTCACTGGCTCCAGCCTTAGTGGGTAGCACCAACAAGAAGCACAAGATTAGGTAGTACCTGTACAGCAAGTTTAACATATGTAATTCTGACTGGCACCCTCACCTCTGAGCCACAAGGTTGTGGGTTCAAATCCCACCTCAGCACATAAATCTAGGCTGACACTCCAGTGCAGTGTTGGGGGAGTGCTGCACTGTCGGAGGTGCCATCTTTTGGATGAGACATTAAACCGAGGCCCTGTCTGCTCTCTCAGGTGAAGGTGAAAGATCCCATGGCACTATATTGAAGAAAAGCAGGGGAGTTATCCCCGGTGTCCTGGCCAATATTTATCCCTCAATCAACATCATTAAAAGCAGATTATCTGGCCATCATCACATCGCTGTTTGTGGGAGCTTGCTGTGTGAAAATTGGCTTCTGCGTTTCCTACATTACAACAGTGACTACACTTCAAAAAATACCTCATTGGCTGTAAAGTGCTTTGGGACATCCGGTGGTCATGAAAGGTGCTATAGAATTGCAAGGCTTTCTTTCTTTTTTTCTTATTTATTGATTGCGATGCAGTGATTTCGACTGGAAAGTAAAGTTGAATAAAAGTCAAGAGAGGACAGAATAAGATTAATCTGTAATGCCCTCCAAGTTGAATAACCTGCTGTCTCGGCTCATAAGTGAAGAATAGCAGCTGCATGTGCCTCTGGAATCAAACCCCAACTGTGGGGCAGTCAGGGAGGATACTGGCATTGGGGGGAAAGCCAGCATGGCAAGTATTGAAACATATTTGAAGTCGGGTTTTTAAACTTTGAGATCAACAACAACAACAACAACAACGTGTATTTATATAGCGCCTTTAACGTATTGAAATGTCCCAAAGCACTTCGCAGGAGTGTTATAAAATAAAAATTTGACACCGAGCCGCATAAGTAGAAATTAGCGCAGGTGACCAAAAGCTTGGTCAAAGAGGGAGGTTTTAAGGAGCGTCTTGAAGGAGGAAAGAGAGGTAGAGAGGCGGAGAGGTTTAGGGAGGGAGTTCCAGAGCTTGGGGCCCAGGCAGCTGAAGGCACGGCCACCAATGGTTGAGCGATTATAATTAGGGATGCTCAAGAGGGCAGACTTAGAGGAGTGCAGACATCTCAGGGGGTTGTGGGGCTGGAGGAGATTACAGAGGGGCGACGCCATGGAGGGATTTGAAAATAAGGATGAGTATTTTGAAATCGAGGCGTTGTTTAACCGGGTGCCAATGTAGGTCAGCGAGCGGGACTTGGTGCGAGTTAGGACACGGGCAGCGAACACAGGGGTGCTGGGTGAGTGGGACTTTGTGCGAATTAGGACATGGGCAGCGAAACAGGGGTGATGGATGAGTGGGACTTGGTGCGAGTTAGGACATGGGGCAGCGAGCACAGGAGATGATGGGTGAGCGGGACTTGGAGCGAGTTAGGACACGGGGCAGTGAGCACAGGGGGTGATGGGTGAGCGGGACTTGGTGCGAGTTAGGACACGGGGCAGCGAGCACAGGGGGTAATGGGTGAATGGGACTTGGTGCGAGTTAGGACACGGGGCAGCGAGCACAGGGGGTGATGGGTGAATGGGACGGTGCGAGTTAGGACACGGGGCAGTGAGCACAGGGGGTGATGGGTGAATGGGACTTGGTGCGAGTTAGGACACGGGGCAGTGAGCACAGGGGGTGATGGGTGAATGGGACTTGGTGCGAGTTAGGACACGGGGCAGTGAGCACAGGGGGTGATGGGTGAGCGGGACTCTGTGTCAGTTGGGCACGGGGCAGTGAGCACAGCGGGTGATGGGTGAGCGGGACTTGGTGCAAGTTAGGACGTTATCATTGGAAAAGGGCTCCTACTACCAAGAAATGTTGGAGCTTGTTTCCGGTTTGAAATCATTGCAAAAGTATTATGCCATTTCAGGATTTTTAAAGAAACTGGTTCAATAAAAGTGCTACAAATATATCCTTTTAAGAATAGCAATCAATATAAGCAATGGGAAACCCATTAAACTAAGGTGATGAATGACCTGGCAAAAATCAGGTTACCTTCTATATCGGTACAGATGGTCCCAGGGTCTCCGAAGGCAAAGGACTTATTTGCTTGACTAACAGGTTCTGAGTAGATGAAATGTCAATCACTCCATCAGCTCAGGCTCCACTGTAGTGGCAGCTTTACACGTCATCACTGATGGATCTGCGTCGAAACAAGTAAAACATCCATATTTAGTATCGGGTGTTACTGCAGTAAGCGCCAGAAATCTGACAGATGACCTCAGGGACCAATGCAAGTCAACAGATGATCTTGTCAAATAAATGTCTGCAGAACTTAACATTAATAAAAATGTCCCAACACATGCAAAAGCAGCAATTCCAGTACAGTTAAATACTTACACATTTGTTACAGGAACACGTTTCCAATGCTTATTCTTCTTCCATGTGGTAGCAGCAAAGCGAATCAAACGTCGATATCCAAGTTGGATATCCGGGTCAAAGCTTCCGGTGTAACAGCGTGGATATCTTGTAGGCTGCCTGCGAATTCCCTCTGAGGGCAGTGCTCGATGATGTGCTCCAGGGTCTGATTAGGAGCTCCACAGTCACATGATGGGGGGGCTTTAATCTTCCACCTATGGAGAAGGTGGCAGCATCGACCGTGACCGGTTCTGAGGCGGTCGATGGTTGCCCACTGTTTGCGAGGAAGGTTTGATCCTTCAGGTTGTACTGTGGGGTCCTCGATAAGGAATCCATTCCGTGTGTCGCAGTTCTTCCAAGCATTTCGCCATCGGTCATCGAGGCTGAGGGGAGATGGCTGAAGGGCTTCGGCGACGGTCCAAAATGGCCTTCGAGATTGGAGACGGGTTGGTGGTAGGTTGTTTAAGTCAGCCTGGATTGGCATGTCTTTGCTGGTGTAGCGGTTGGATTCTCTGGAGACTGCATATTTGTGGCATAGGTGTGGTGGTGCGATGTTTGCAAGCACGGGCAGCCACGGTGTTGGTGTCGATAATTTTCATAGTAGAATTCAGCTGGACATCGAAACTCCAATACGTCTACAATGTATCTCAGTGGGAACAAAACCTGCATTAAACATTGAATGCTAACCAAGCTTAGATTCTAATAAGCCTCTCTCACTCCTGATTAGGAGACGAGAAAATGCTTATTGTCTGAAGTCCTCTGCTGCTAACCACTTACAGTCTCAGGGGGAGGAATTCCGCCGTTTAGTGCCACTATTAGCGCCAGAGAGGGGCGCTACAGGCCGTGCTGTCAGTGCCTGTCACGGACTTCAGTGACAGTTTAGCAGTGGCGTTGACAGTTTGCGCTATGCTTGCTAGCCCCGCCCACTGGGTGACGTCACCAAATGTGTAACACCCCCGTAGTCCCGCCTTTGGAAAATTCACTCTTTCCCCTGCGATAGCGCCCGGCACCAAGACCGGTGGGGAAAGCAGTCAGTCCTGCGATGATCCCGGGGCCATATCATCGGGAGTGCAAGGTAAGGGCTGAAACTTCACTTTTGAGACCTATTTATTTGTTGCAGCATTGGGGAAGTGTGAGTGAGGTTTATTGACATTTTCTGCAGGATTTTTTTTCATTTTCGGGCATTAGGATACCGATATCCTTGCGGCAAATAATTGAGTTGGCCTCCTGCGCTATCACTCCGTTAGTGCCCGAAGAGGAGTGTGGAACGCTTCCCTTAGTGCTCCGCTCTCCTCTTGGGGCGATATAACTGAATATCCCACTTTGAGGCGGTAGACATCTCCCGGCGCTAAAGGTAACGCCCCGGGTGCGTCACCACCTCAAAGCGGGCCATAACGAATTTCGGTCTCTTAATCTTTTTACTATGATCAGTACTCCTCTGAACTTTCCTCTCCAATTCTTTGAAGATGCACATATGCCATTTCCCTCAATCACCCTTTTCATCATCATAGGCAGTCCCTCGAAATCGAGGAAAACTTGCTTCCACTCTAAAAGTTCTCAGGTGACTGTCCAGTCCAATACGGGAATTACAGTCTCTGTCACAGGTGGGACACACAGTGGTTGAAGCAAAGGGTGGGTGGGGAGTCTGGTTTGCCGTACACTCCTTCCACTGCCTGTGCTTGTTTTCTGCATGCTCTCGACTACAAGCCTCGAGGTGCTCAGTGCCCTTCCGGATGCTCTTCCTCCACTTAGGGCGGTCTTTGGCCAGGGGCTCCCAGGTGTCGGTGGGGATGTTGCATTTTATCAAGGAGGCTTTGAGGGTGTCTTTGAAACGTTTCCTCTGACCACCTTGGGCTCGCTTGCTGTGTAGGAGTTCCGAGTAGAGCGCTTGCTTTGGGAGTCTTGTGTCAGGCATGCGAACAATGTGGCCCGCCCAATGGAGCTAGTCGAGTGTGGTCAGTGTTTTGATGCTGGGGATGTTGGCCTGATCGAGGACGCTAACGTTGGTGCTTCTGTCCTCCCAGGGGATTTGCAAGATCTTGCGGAGGCATCATTGGTGCTATTTCTCCAGCGATTTGAGGTGTCTATTGTATATGGTCCACGTTTCTGAGCCATATAGGAGGGCCGGTATCACTACAGCCCTGTAGACCATGAGCATGGTGGCAGATTTGAGGGCCTGGATCGCCCTCGATCACCCTTCTCCCTAGCTGCTCACTGCATTGAAATCAAAATTAATTGTACAGAGCCCTACTCATTCATTCCCTGTACCTCAACCCTATGGACCACTTTATCTGTCTTTGTCTCTTCCTATAATCTTCAGGCTTTTAATATTCATGTTCAGGCCGACTCTAATGGCTTCCTACTGATTACCTCATCCCTTTCTCATTTAAAGGAAAACTGCACCTCCAACATGTCCAGTGAGAAGAGCCTAGCTGTGATACTCCCTTGTACCACACACTTTTCAATATGGAAACCCATGCTGCTCTGATGGCTCAGCTATTGGGCCACTGAGTAACAGATCAGAAGGTCCCGGGGTCAATCGCCGATCTGTGCAACGCGATTGAATGCCGCAGGGGTTAAAGTGAGACTTCTGCAACCGGCCTCAATTTCTTGGGATAGGGGTTCGGGGACAAGAAATATCACGCTGGGTTCCTCCTTCTGATTGACATCCACTGACCCCTGCAAGAAGGTGTGAGTAGCTGTGCACATGATTGGGACAGAATTCAACTTAGCTGTGATCCCACCGTGGCCAAATAGTTTGTCAACATTCATTGTCTAGACTCATCAATAAAGAAGGGTCACTTGGGGAGGATGGCAGAGGGTGACCAGCACCCAGGTAAATGCACCCAGAGGCTGTTATCGGTATCTAGGGTTGGAGTGATACCAATTATTGTTTTGGGTGGGGTGGGGGGTGGGGGGGCGAGAAAAGTCAGAAACATAATATTATTGACACTTTGAGATCAAAGATTAATTTCTTGCCTTTTTTTGAGGGCGAATAAAATTGAATTCGTAAGAACATAGGAGTAGGAGTCGGCCATTCGGCCCCTCGAGCCTTCTCCGCCATTCAATAAGATCATGGCTGATCTTCTACCTCAACTCCACTGTCCTGACCTGTTCCCCCTATCTCTTGATCCCCTTAGAGACCAAAATCTATCGATCTTAGTCCTACTTAATGACTGAGCATCCACAGCCTTTTAGGGTAGTGAATTCCAAAGATTCACCACCCTCTGAGTGAAGAAATTCCTCTGCATCTCAGTCTTAAATGGCCGACCCCTTATCCTGAGACTATGCCACCTGGTTCCAGACTCTCCAGCCAGAGGGAAACAATCTCTCAGCATCTACACTGTCAATCCCCCTCAGAATTTTAAATGTTTCAATGAGATCGCCTCACATTCTTCTAAACTCCAGGGAGTGTAAGCCCAATCTACTCAATCTCTCCTCATTGGCCAACCCTCTCATCCCAACCATTATTCTCCTCATAAATATTCTCCAGCAGCCGTCCATCGGTCACATGTAAATTGCAGTGAGAGGGATGGTCAGGCACATTGCTGCTTGTTCTTCGCCTCTGCAATGTATTTGCTTCATGGTTCTTTGCTTAAGAATCCATAGTGACACATTGCTATTAAGAACTAGTTGGTTTAGTAGCAAAGGTTTAGCAATTACACTACACATTACCAGTTCATCCACCAGGCTCGCAACCACCTGCCTCATCATGGAACCCACGAACCCAACTGACTGGGGTTTTATTGAGTCTTGTGTACATCACGTGACTGACTAAGCCACTCCCAACTCAACAGCTCTACAAACTTGTGAGCATACTAACAGGTCCATACATTACAGCCATTGTTACTCTGAGCCAGATATTATCAGGAGCAAAGGACTAAGCAAGGGATAAGAATATATAAAATAGGAGCAGGAGTAAGCCATTTAGCCCCTCGAGCCTGCTCTGCCATTCAATAAGAGCATGGCTGATCTGATCATGGACTCAGCTCCACTTCCCCGCCCGCTCCCCATAACCCTTCACTCCCTTATCGCTCAAAAACCTGTCTATCTCCACCTTAAATCCATTCAATGACCCAGCCTCCACAGCTCTCTGGCACAGAGAATTCCATAGATTTACAACCCTCTGAGAGAAGAAATTTCTCCTCATCTCAGTTTTAAATGGGCGTCCCCTTATTCTGAGACTATGTCCCCTAGTTTTAGTTTCCCCTATGAGTGGGAATATCCTCTCTGCATCCCCCTTGTCGAGCCTCTCTCGGTCTCTCTCTCTCTCGTTCTCTCTGTCTCTCCTTCCCTTGGCAAGGCATCTGACGTTCAATTCCTCCGCGCATCCAAGATCAGTGAAATGAAGCATGGAATCTGGGTCCTAGCACCTGTGGTGTCTACACGTAGCATGCCACATCACCTGGGAGTCCCTGGCCAAAGACCGCCCTAAGTGGAGGAAGTGCATCCGGGAGGGCGCTGAGCACCTCGAGTCTCATCGCCGAGAGCATGCAGAAATCAAGCGCAAGCAGCGGAAGGAGCGTGCGGCAAACCAGTCCCACCCTCCCTTACCCTCGCCGACTATCTGTCCCACCTGTGACAGGGACTGTGGTTCTCGTATTGGACTGTTCAGCCACCTAAGGACTCATTCTAAGAGTGGAAGCAAGCCCGAGGGACTGCCTATGACCATATCCTTTCAAAAATGTCCTTTAAAAACCAGTTGAAAATAACGGAGAAATTAACTCTGATTCGGACTGTGGCCCTGCTAACTTGGCTCAGAATGCCCGAGCAACTCCGTTCCATCTGTGCTCAACGTTCTTGTTTCCTCTCTGCATGTTGTGGGCCTGAAGGGTTTGGAAGGGCTGTAGTTAGTGATGGCGCCTGATTGGTAGATACACCCTGAAGTCGGGACCAGAAGCTCTGGTCGTTGCAGCAGCTTGAGATGCATGCAAATTAATGGGAACATTGATTTAGATTTTATGTATGTGTCCCAAGAGACTCCTTGGTTTGCACGTAAGTGGCCAATGAAGACAAAAAAGCTTGGACACCGCTGAATTAATGGGCCATACAAATTTGGTTTTTAATTTTGGTGTCGCTGCTGTGGGGAGCTTGCCGGATTTTTAAAGGTTCCCTTGTTTGTTGTGCTTCATTTTTCCACAATCGTTAAAAAAATATATGTAGTCTGCTGAGCGGCAGATCAATGGTACAAAGATGAATTGAAAACAGATTTAGTTCTACTCGTGACAAAACGTAACTAACAAGACCCACATTAACAAGGTGGGAGACTATTGAAAAAGTTGCATTCACATATAGAAACCATTTTCACTCCTGAATGTGGGGCGACTGTGATTTATAAAAGTAATTTACAACCGAATAGTTTATTTAAAATTAAAGTGCTTATATAAAGAATGCTAATCAATTCTTAAAATTGCTATTGTCGCATTTTAAAGGCTGAATCTGTTTAGAACCCAAACGGTGATAAAGAAAACATGCCAAAAAAAAGCATTTAAAACTGCATCAATCCAGGTACCTCAACACAACTTTAATGAATCCATGGTTTTATTGTTATTAAAAAGTAATTGGTTAAAAGAAAGACTTGCATTTATATAGCGCCTTTCACAACCACCAGACATCTCAAGGTGCTTTACAGCCAATGAAGTACTTTTGGAGTGCAGTCCCTGTTGTAATGTAGGAAACGCGGCAGCCAATTTGCGCACAGCAAGCTCCCACAAATAGCAATGTGATAATGACCAAATAATCTGTTTTTAGTGATATGTTGATTGAGGGATAAATATTGGCCAGGACACCAGGGAAATTTTCTTCGAAATAGTGCCGTGGGATCTTTTACGTCCACCTGAGAGAGCAGACGGGGCCTCAGTTTAACGTCTCACCTAAAAGACAGCAGCCCTCCACTGGGAGAATCAGCATAGATTTTGGTGCTTAAGTCCCTGGAGTGGGACTTGAACCCACAACCTTCTGACTCAAAAGCAAGCATGCTACCCACTGAGCTACTGGTTGATATTTATACACGACACAGTAATATAACAATGATTTTAGAAGCCCGTATATTTATGCTTGGGAGAGAAGGACGAGATATGAATTCCAGCAATGCTATAGTGACTCTCAAAATGCTGCAGTTTTTAAGAGTTCTTGCTCCCAGGGCATCACTGTACCTGTGAATGGACAGGATTAGTATTCAAGAGAACACTCAATCAGGAAACACAGGCTGTAGGCAACTGCTTTTCAAGCATTTTACCGTTACCCTGCTGCTCTGAGGAATCTGGTATATTTTATAACACTCAGTGATTCGCTTTAAAGTAGTTTCCTTTGGGCTTCCCTAGTGACTCAATTGGTAAATGAACAGTAGAGACCAGAAAGTCCGCAGCCTGCATTGAGTTAGCTGTTTGCAGCTGGCATTGCACTTAAAGGTGCTTCAGTTGGCATTAGCATTCCTTGGCCAGGAAGGGGAAAATCAGCAGGAGTTCCTGCTCCTGATTGCTATGCCTCCAGTGCACCAACGCAGCCTTCGGTCACCTGAGGAAGAAGTGTTCGAGGACCAGGACTTCAAATCTGGCATCAAGCTTATGGTCTACAGGGCTATAGTGATACCTGCCCTCCTGTATGGCTCAGAGACGTGGACCATATACAGTAGACACCTCAAATCGCCAGAGAAATACCACCAACGCTGTCGCCGCAAGATCCTACAAATCCTCTGGGAGGACAGATGCACCAACATCAGTGTTCTCAGTCAGGCCAACATCCCCAGCATTGAAGCGCTGACCACACTCGACCAGCTCCGTTGGGCAGGCCACATTGTCCGCATGCCCGACATGAGACTCCCAAAGCAAGTGCTCCACTCGGAACTCCTACATGGCAAGCGAGCCCAAGGTGGGCAGAGGAAACGTTTCAAGGACACCCTCAAAGCCTCGTTGATAAAGTGCAACATCCCCACCGACACCTGGGAATCCCTGGCCAAAGAGCGCCTTAAGTGGAGGAAGAGTATCCGGGAGGGTGCTGAGCACCTCGAGTCTCGTCGCCGAGAGCATGCAGAAAACAAGCGCAGGCATCGGAAGGAGCGTGCGGCAAACCAGTCCCACCCACCCTTTCCTTCAACCACTGTCTGTCCCACCTGTGACAGAGACTGTAATTCCCGTATTGGACTGTTCAGTCACCTGAGAGCTCATTCTTAGAGCGGAAGCAAGTCTTCCTCGATTTCGAGGGACTGTCTATGATGATGATGACTGGAAACTGTGTGTGGACATTGAGTGTCAGGACCTAGCGGGGCTCTGACGCCTCTCTCCATCCATTGGAAGAATAGTAACATTAGGAACAGCATCACCCTCAAGTTCTTGAATAGCACCCCTTCAACATTCACTCTCTCCACCACCGGCGCACCGTGGCTGCAGTGTGTACCATCTACAAGATGCACTGCAGCAACTCGCCAAGGCTTCTTCGACAGCACCTCCCAAACCCACGACCTCTACCACCTAGAAGAACAAGGGCAGCAGGCGCATGGGAACACCACCACCTCCAAGTTCCCCTCCACCATCCTGACTTGTAAATATATTGGCCGTTCCTTCATCATCGCTGGGTCAAAATTCTGGAACTTCCTCCCTAACAGCACTGTGGGAGCACCTTCACCACACGGACTGCCGCGGTTCAAGAAGGCGGCTCACCACCACCTTCTCGAGGGGCAATTAGGATGGCCAATAAATGTTGGCCCACAGCCACATCCCGTGAATGAATAAATAAAAAAGCAGGAGGAGGCCATTCAGCCCCTCAGGCCCGCTCCGCCATTCAATTAGACCATTGCTGATCTGCACCTCAACTCCATTATCCCATCCTTTCCTCCATACCCCTTGATACTCCTACTTAACAAAAATCTATCTATCTCAGCCTTGAAAGCTCCAATTTTTCTAACATCCATAGCCTTTTGGCGGTAGAGATTTCCAAATTTCTGTTACACTTTGCCTCCTGATTTTGCTCCTGAATGTCCTGGTTCTAAGTTTAAGATGGTGTTGCCAATGTTCTTGAATCGCCCAGCAGAGTAAATCGGTGCTCCATATCTATCCTATCAGGTCCTTGTAACATTTTAAACCCCTCAATCAGATCTCCCCTTCAATCTTTGATACTGATGGGAATACAAGACAAGTTTAGCAGCCTGTCTTTATAATATAACCCGTATGCTCGTAGCAAAGCAAATTAAATGTCAATATCCAAGTCAGATATCCAGGCCAAAGCATCCGGTTAAGCAACACCTCGATTTCAAAATTCTCATCCTTATTTTCAAATCCCTCCATAGCCTTTGCCCCTCCCTATCTCTGTAATCTCCTCCAGCCTCACAACCCCCCGAGATGTCTGCGCTCCTCTAATTCCTGAGCATTATTGATTATAATCATTTAACCATTTGTGGTCGTGCCTTCTATTGCCTAGGCCCCAAGCTCTGGAACTCCCTGCCTAAACCTCTCCGCCTCTCTACCTCTCTTTCCTCTTTCAAGACACTCCTACGTTAATTTCTACTTATGCGGCTCGGTGTCAAATTTACATTGCATAATACTCCTGTGAGGCTCCTTGGGGAAGTTAAATGCACTATATAAATACAATTTGTTGTTGTTGTAACAGCGTGGCTATCTTGTAGGCTGCCTGCGAATTGCTGTCGAGGGCAGTGCTCAATGATGTGTTCCAGGGTCTGGTGAACCTGTGCTGCATCACCTGGGCCACCCTCCTCCCTCTCTCCAAGGCCAACATATAACTTACCAATGCTCACTGTCTTCACTTACACACCAATAAGAGCCACTTGGGTGAGGTTGCCGAGTTCCTGGTTGCCTGTGGAATTATATTGCAACTTTAGACCATGCCTTGCTCCACTGTGGGAGGTTCCGTCTTTCAGATGAGACGTTAAACCGAGGCCCCGTCTGCCCCCTCAGGTGGACGTAAAAGATCCCATGGCACTATTTCAAAGAAGAGCAGGGGAGTTATCCCCGGTGTCCTGGGGCCAATATTTATCCTCAATCAACATCACAAAAAAAGATTATCTGGTCATTATCACATTGCTGTTTGTGGGAGCTTGCTGTGCACAAATTGGCTATCATGTTTCCTAATTACAACACTTCAAAAAGTACATCATTGGCTGTAAAGCGCTTTGGGATGTCCAGTGGTTGTGAAAGGCGCTATATAAATGCAAGTCTTTCTTAGAAAAGGGAGAATATTGAAGGGGGACGGGAAAGAATTGATATACAGTTTAGAACAATTCAAAATCATCCATTTTGTAAAAAATCTGAGAAAGTAAGGGCCAAGGTCCATAATACCCGATGTCAACAATGCTGAAAAGAATAACACCATAGATTACCGGGGATAGAAATGCAGAGACTTGATATTTCAGGGACGCCGCAACTGTATCCAGTCATTCTCTCCGCTCTTCTCTCAGAGCGTTCTGTAATTGTAGTTCGTGCTGTTAAAGGATTGAGCAAACAGTGAAATATCACAATGCAACAATGAAGAGAAAGAAGTGTCCTTCGATTAACAACAATTGTTTTGTGGGGTGAATACACACCAACCTTCACAATTGTTCTGCTCTAAATACCTTCCAATTTTGCTTTGGGGGACAGAGATAAGAACTGAAATTTTCAGCATTGCAAAAAGTGCATTTTTGCACGCTGAGTTTTAACGTTTATATTGATAGAATATTTTAGCACCTGATCGTCTCCCTTCTCAAAATAAGGTGCAACTATGCTGTGGTTGTGACACAGAATGTGAAGAATGTTTTAAAAAATTGTTTTTAAATTAATTTCCAAGAGGCCTACTGGTTGTCATATATCAATAGACGGAACAGAAGTGGAAAAAATCAGTACATGCAAAACCCTGTTAAGATTTACCACTGTATATTTCCTTACTTTGATTAACTATCCTGCAAATGAATCCTGCACATTTGTTTCAGAAAATCAAAGATTTAAAAAGGTCATACACCATTTTCTTTCCGTTTGCTTTAGCTAGTTACGTTTCAATTCACTGCATCCCCTTTCAGTAGTGTGTAATGTTGTCCATGGATTGTGATCTGAGCCACTTTTTGCTGGGTTTGTAGTGAGCAGTAAGATCTGAAGAGGGAGCTCTTCAGGGAAAGGTTCAGCTCAGTCCATCCAGTTAAAATGCTTTGTGTTTTCAATGAAGTGCAGTGGGAGGTAAGGAGCTGTGAGGGAATCATCACTGAAACATACTCAGCTATTTTCCGACCCTCTTGATTTCTGCGACGGTAAAATAATTCGTATCGCCCTGTGGATTAAATTCGGTAAAGGATTAGGAAAAAAAATGACTCATTTCTACGCAATTTCCTTTTGAGAAAACGACGCAGTTCTTGCTTAATGTTGAATTTTGACAAAATATTCACAACACAGTCAAAATGCCTTTCAAATTTTTGCTTTCGAAACGAATTATATATTGACCATTCGATTATTCTTTGTAATCCAAGTATTATTGTGAAGCAAAATTTAAAAAAAAGAAATCTTCTCCAGTGCACCATCACTCTCTGACCTATGAGGTTTTACTTTGGTAAAAAATGTCAGCCAGCAACATTAGCACAACATCGAATCATTTTATATACAACTGCCTAATGTTGTTAGTCACTGAATGGCTGTTTGGAATTGACTGCATTGTATTCCACAAAGGGAATAATAAATTGGACAGAATATGGCTGAGATCTTTGTGCTAATATCACAAAATGGCACCACACAAATTTCTCCGAATGTTCTGGTGTCAGAGTTGACTGAAGATACCCTTGCCCACCTTGAAGGATTGTGTCTGATACCTGTGTGGGGTTAATGCATAATCTACTGTTGATAAAGAATAAAGATGATTTTTTTTTCAGCAGGCTGCAAACCCTTCCTGACAGTTATAAATTTTAATTGGAAAGTGAAGTCCCTTATGGCATGCAAACATTAACAATATCGTCCCCTTAATTGTCACTTCTAAAACCCATCAAACATATGTAGCGATATCGAGATGAACAGATTTGGATCCCGTTAAACTGACGCAGATAGGAACAGGACCAGGAGCAGCCTGAGCTGAAGGCTACACTGATGCTCCCTGCGTTGATCTGAGGTGGGAGATCCATGCTGCTGACTACCATTCCGTTTTCAAATGTAAAATGAGAATAAATGACATGGAATGACAGCACGGAAACTGGATTTTCGGCTCAACTAGTCTGTGCCGGCGTTTCCCTGCCACGTGAGCTCCAGATATAGAGCATCAGATCCGATTACATCATCACACCACTACTGTTTACCATCCTGACAAATTGTTTGAAAAAAAAATGTTGTAGCGGCACGACTACTTCTGAGTCAGAAAGTTGTGGGTTCAAGTCCCACTCCAGGGACTTGAGCACAAAAATCTAGGCTGACACTCCCAGTGCAGTGCTGCGGGAGTGCTGCACTGTCAGAGGTGCCGTCTTTCAGATGAGACGTTAAAACGAGGTCCCGTCTGCTCTCTCAGGTGGACGTAAAAGATCCCATGGCACTATTTTGAAGACGTGCAGGGGAGTTATGCCCGGTGTCTTGGACAATATCACTAAAAACAGATTATCTGGTCATTATCACATTGCTGTTTGTAGGAGCTTGCAGTGCGCAAATTGGCTGCTGCGTTTTCTATATTGTAACAGTGAGTATACTTCAAAAAGCACTTCATTGGCTGTAAAGCGCTTTGGGACGTCTGGTGGTCGTGAGAGGCGCTATATAAATGCAAGTCTTTTTAATAATGAAAACCGCTTGGGAAAAGTCCCGTACAGTTACTACAGCAACACATATTAACAGATTCTCGGCAGGAAGTCACTTAGCTTTATAACACTGCTGAAAAACATTAGTGGAGCAGCACAGGGCGCTGAAGTTATGAGTGGGTTTATAGCAAATAGCACATTTCAAAGCCTCCACTGGTGTCTCTGGATTTTCACAGTGCTGCAGATGGACAAACATTTCAGCATCCACATAGCACGACACGCCCCAGAAACACCATTTAATCATTTTTCAGTTCATTAGCAGCTTGCTGCAATGACAATGCCGACAGTCTAATATTCCAGCCACAGCAACAAACTGTACACCCGACTCTAACAAAGGATTGCAAACTTTCTGTGCCGTTTTAATCTCCCTTCCCCTTTTTATTTTGCTTAAACAGTAGAGGACACAGGCCCTCAAACATTTAACACTCTGTTTAAACAAAAGTGACGTCACAGCCTAGGGGGTAAGTGATTGGTTGGTGATTGGTGAGTAGTTTTTCTTTTTCTTCTTATATTAGTCAGTAACTTTTAACATTGTTGTTGCCAATTTAAGTGTATCTAAGGGTTCAGTCATGGCAGGAGAGCTCGGTCGGGTGTTATGCTCCTCCTGTACCATGTGGGAACTCAGGGACACTTCTGGTGTCCCTGACGACTACGTGTGCAGGAAGTGTGTCCACCTCAAGCTCCTGACGGTCCGCGTTACGGAATTGGAGCTGAGGTTGGATTCACTCTGGAGCATCCACGATGCTGAGAATGACGTGAGTATCACGTGTAGTGAGTTGGTCTTACCGCAGGGAAAGGGTCTACAGCCAGTTAGGGAATGGAAGACCAGCAGGAAGAGTAGTGCAAGGAAGGTAGTGCAGGGGTCCCCTGCGGTCATCCCCCTGCAAAACAGATACACCGTTTTGAGTACTGTTGAGGGGAATGACTCATCAGGGGAGGGCAGCAGCAGCCAAGTTCATGGCACCGTGGCTGGCTCTGCTGCACAGGAGGGCAAGAAAAAGAGTGGGACAGCAATAGTGATAGGGGATTCAATGGTGAGGGGAATAGATAAGCGTTTCTGCGGCCGCGACCGAGACTCCAGGATGGTATGTTGCCTCCCTGGTGCAAGGGTCAAGGATGTCTCGGAGCGGGTGCAGGACATTCTGAAATGGGAGGGAGAACAGCCAGTTGTCGTGGTGCACATTGGTACCAACGACATAGGTAAAAAAAGGGATGAGGTCCTACGAAACGAATTTAAGGAGCTAGGAGCTAAATTAAAAAGTAGGACCTCAAAAGTAGTAATCTCGGGATTGCTACCAGTGCCACGTGATAGTCAGAGTAGGAATCGCAGGATAGCGCAGATGAATACGTGGCTTGAGCAGTGGTGCAGCAGGGAGGGATTCAAATTCCTGGGGCATTGGGACCGGTTCTGGGGGAGGTGGGACCAGTACAAACCGGACGGTCTGCACCTGGGCAGGACCGGAACCAATGTCCTAGGGGGAGTGTTTGCTAGTGCTGTTGGGGAGGATTTAAACTAATATGGCAGGGGGATGGGAACCAATGCAGGGAGACAGAGGGAAACAAAAAGGAGGCAAAAGCAAAAGACAGAAAGGAGATGAGGAAAAGTGGAGGGCAGAGAAACCCAAGGCAAAGAACAAAAAGGGCCACTGTACAGCAAAATTCTAAAAGGACAAAGGGTGTTAAAAAAACAAGCCTGAAGGCTTTGTGTCTTAATGCAAGGAGTATCCGCAATAAGGTGGATGAATTAATTGTGCAAATAGATGTTAACAAATATGATGGGATTGGGATTACGGAGACGTGGCTCCAGGATGATCAGGGCTGGGAACTCAACATTCAGGGGTATTCAACATTCAGGAAGGATAGAATAAAAGGAAAAGGAGGTGGGGTAGCATTGCTGGTTAAAGAGGATATTAATGCAATAGTTAGGAAAGACATTAGCTTGGATGATGTGGAATCTATATGGGTAGAGCTGCAGAACACCAAAGGGCAAAAAACGTTAGTAGGAGTTGTGTACAGACCTCCAAACAGTAATAGGGATGTTGAGGAGGGCATCAAACAGGAAATTAGGGGTGCATGCAATAAAGGTGTAGCAGTTATAATGGGTGACTTTAATATGCACATAGATTGGGCTAGCCAAACTGGAAGCAATACGGTGGAGGAGGATTTCCTGGAGTGCATAAGGGATGGTTTTCTAGACCAATATGTTGAGGAACCAACTCGGGGGGGAGGCCATCTTAGACTGGGTGTTGTGTAATGAGAGAGGATTAATTAGCAATTTCATTGTGCAAGGCCCCTTGGGGAAGAGTGACCATAATATGGTGGAATTCTGCATTAGGATGGAGAATGAAACAGTAAATTCAGAGACCATGGTCCAGAACTTAAAGAAGGGTAACTTTGAAGGTATGAGGCGTGAATTGGCTAGGATAGATTGGCGAATGATACTTAGGGGGTTGACTGTGGATGGGCAATGGCAGACATTTAGAGACCGCATGGATGAACTACAACAATTGTACATTCCTGTCTGGCGTAAAAATAAAAAAGGGAAGGTGGCTCAACCGTGGCTATCTAGGGAAATCAGGGATAGTATTAAAGCCAAGGAAGTGGCATACAAATTGGCCAGAAATAGCAGCGAACCTGGGGACTGGGAGAAATTTAGAACTCAGCAGAGGAGGACAAAGGGTTTGATTAGGGCAGGGAAAATGGAGTACGAGAAGAAGCTTGCAGGGAACATTAAGGCGGATTGCAAAAGTTTCTATAGGTATGTAAAGAGAAAAAGGTTAGTAAAGACAAACGTAGGTCCCCTGCAGTCAGAATCAGGGGAAGTCATAACGGGGAACAAAGAAATGGCAGACCAATTGAACAAGTACTTTGGTTCGGTATTCACTAAGGAGGATACAAACAACCTTCCGGATATAAAAGGGGTCAGAGGGTCTAGTAAGGAGGAGGAACTGAGGGAAATCTTTATTAGTCGGGAAATTGTGTTGGGGAAATTGATGGGATTGAAGGCCGATAAATCCCCAGGGCCTGATGGACTGCATCCCAGAGTACTTAAGGAGGTGGCCTTGGAAATAGTGGATGCATTGACAGTCATTTTCCAACATTCCATTGACTCTGGATCAGTTCCTATGAAGTGGACGGTAGCCAATGTAACCCCACTTTTTAAAAAAGGAGGGAGAGAGAAAACAGGGAATTATAGATCGGTCAGCCTGACCTCAGTAGTGGGTAAAATGATGGAATCAATTATTAAGGATGTCATAGCAGTGCATCTGGAAAATTGTGACATGATAGGTCCAAGTCAGCATGGATTTGTGAAAGGGAAATCATGCTTGACAAATCTTCTGGAATTTTTTGAGGATGTTTCCAGTAAAGTGGACAAAGGAGAACCAGTTGATGTGGTATATTTGGACTTTCAGAAGGCTTTCGACAAGGTCCCACACAAGAGATTAATGTGCAAAGTTAAAGCACATGGGATTGGGGGTAGTGTGCTGACGTGGATTGAGAACTGGTTGTCAGACAGGAAGCAAAGAGTAGGAGTAAACGGGTACTTTTCAGAATGGCAGGCAGTGACTAGTGGGGTGCCGCAAGGTTCTGTGCTGGGGCCCCAGCTGTTTACATTGTACATTAATGATTTAGACGAGGGGATTAAATGCAGTATCTCCAAATTTGCGGATGACACTAAGTTGGGTGGCAGTGTGAGCTGCGAGGAGGATGCTATTAGGCTGCAGAGTGACTTGGATAGGTTAGGTGAGTGGGCAAATGCATGGCAGATGAAGTATAATGTGGATAAATGTGAGGTTATCCACTTTGGTGGTAAAAACAGAGAGACAGACTATTATCTGAATGGTGACAGATTAGGAAAAGGGAAGGTGCAACGAGACCTGGATGTCATGGTACATCAGTCATTGAAGGTTAGCATGCAGGTACAGCAGGCGGTTAAGAAAGCAAATGGCATGTTGGTCTTCATAGCGAGGGGATTTGAATACAGGGGCAGGGAGGTGTTGCTACAGTTGTACAGGGCCTTGGTGAGGCCACACCTGGAGTATTGTGTACAGTTTTGGTCTCCTAACTTGAGGAAGGACATTCTTGCTATTGAGGGAGTGCAACGAAGATTCACCAGACTGATTCCCGGGATGGCGGGACTGACCTATCAAGAAAGACTGGATCAACTGGGCTTGTATTCACTGGAGTTCAGAAGAATGAGAGGGGACCTCATGGAAACGTTTAAAATTCTGACGGGTTTAGACAGGTTAGATGCAGGAAGAATGTTCCCAATGTTGAGGAAGTCCAGAACCAGGGGTCACAGTCTGAGGATAAGGGGTAAGCCATTTAGGACCGAGGTGAGGAGAAACTTCTTCACCCAGAGAGTGGTGAACCTGTGGAATTCTCTACCACAGAAAGTAGTTGAGGCCAATTCACTAAATATATTCAAAAGGGAGTTAGATGAAGTCCTTACTACTCGGGGGATCAAGGGTTATGGCGAGAGGGCGGGAAGGGGGTACTGAAGTTTCATGTTCAGCCATGAACTCATTGAATGGCGGTGCAGGCTGGAGGGGCTGAGTGGCCTGCTCCTGCACCTATTTTCTATGTTTCTAAAGAGTACCAGACATTCTCTTACCTGAGACACTTTGCTGTTAGAATTGTTTGCTGTAATAATCACACACACACACACACACACACATAATCACACTCACACACACTCACACACATACAGACAGACACACACACACATAATCACACTCACACACACACAGACAGACACACACACACATAATCACACTCACACACACAGTCATCATCATCATATGCAGTCCCTCGGAATTGAGGAAGACTTGCTTCCATTCTCAAAGTGAGTTCTTTGATGGCTGAACAGTCCGATACGAGAGCCACAGACCGTGTTACAAGTGGGACAGACATTTGTCGAGGGAAGGGGTGGGTGGGGCTGGTTTGCCACGCGCTCCTTCCGCTGTCTGCGTTTGACCTCTTCACGCTCTTTGCGTTGAGACTCGAAGAGCTCAACGCTCTCCCGGATGCACTTTCTCCACCTCGGGTGGTCTTCGGCCAGGGTCTCCCAGGTGTCAGTGGTGATGTCGCACTTTACCAGGGAGGCTTTGAAGGTATCCTTGTAACGTTTCCGCTGTTCACCTTTGGCTCGTTTGCCATGAAGGAGCTCCGCATAAAGCAATTTGCTTAGGGAGTCTCGTATCTGGCATGCGAACTATGTGGCCTGCCCAGCGAAGCTGATCGAGTGTGGTCAGTGCTTCAATACTGGGGATGTTAGCCTGGATGAGGACACTGATGTTGGTGAGCCTGTCCTCCCAGGGGATTTGCAGGATCTTGCAGAGACATCGTTGGTGATATATCTCCAGCGACTTGAGGTGCCTTCTATACATCGTCCATGCCTCAGATCCATACAGGAGGGCGGGTATTATTACAGCCCTGTAGACCATGAGCTTGGTGGTAGATTTGAGGGCCTGGTCTTCAAACACTCTTTTCCTCAGACGGCCGAAGGCTGCACTGGCGCACAGTCGCAATCACACTCACACACATACACTCACACACACGCACATAATCACACTCACACACATGCACACAGACAGACAGACACACACACTCACAATCACACTCACACACATACACTCACACACACACACATAATCACACTCACACACATGCACACAGACAGACACACACACTCACAATCACACTCACACACATACACACACACACACATAATCACACTCACACACACTCACACGCACACAGACAGACAAACACACACACTCACAATCACACTCACAAACTCACACACACAGACACACACGCACACTCACACACATTGACAAACCAACACACTCCCTCAAACACACACTCACACACTCAGACACACACTCACACTCACACTCACAATCACACTCAGACAGACAGACACACACACACACTCACAATCACACTTACACACACAGACAGACACACTCACACACGAACGCTCACACACACACTCTCACACACATTGACAACAAACACACTCACTCACACACACACACCCACACATGCACACACCAGACAGACACTCACACTCACACATTCACACGCTCACACTCACACTCTAAACACTCAGTCACACACAAATATACACATAATCACAGACACAAACACACAACACACACACACTCACAGAAACACATAAACACACACACTCACACAATATACACATGCAACACATACACATAGACAGGATATTTTAAATAAGAAAGAAACACTTGCATTTATATAGTGTCTTTCATGACCTCAGGTCATATCAAAACATCTCATCTGAAAGACGGCACCTCCGACAGTGGAGCACTCCCTCAGTACTGCACTGGAGTATCAGCCTAGATTTATGTGCTCATGTCCCTGGAGTAGGACTTGAACCCAGAACCTTCTGACTCAGAGGTGAGTGTGCTACCCACTGAGGCACAGCGGACCTCTAAATATCTTCTCTTCTTAGGCAGTCCCCCGGAGTCGAGGATGACTTGCTTCCACGCTCGAATGAGTTCTCAGGTGACTGATGAGCCCGATGTGGGACCGACAGTCTCTGTTACAGGTGGGGCAGACGGTGGTTGGAGGGACGGGTGGGTGGGGGGCTTGGTTTGTCGTGCGCTCCTTCAGCTGTTTGCGCTTGGCTTCCTTCCGCGTGCTCCCGGCGAAAAGACTCAGAAAGTGTTTGGTGCCTTCTCGGATGCTTCTCCTGCACTTTGAGCGGTCTTGGGCCAGGGATTCCCAAGAGTCGGTGGGGGATGTTACATTTTTTTCAAGGACGCTTTGAGGGTGTCCCTGAAACGTTTTCTCTGCCCACCTGGGGCTCGCCTGCTGTGAAGTAGCTCAGAGTAGAGTGAGATGAAGCATTGCAGCGAGGAAGATCGAGAAGAGCGTTGGTGCAACGACACAGCCCTGCTTGACCCCGGTCTGCACTTGTATTGGGCCTGTGGTAGATCCATTGTTAAGAATCACAGCTTGCATGTCACCATGAAGCAGATGGAGGATGGCGACAAATTTTTGAGGACAGCCAAATTTGCGAAGGACACTCCATAATCCCTTGCGGTTAACAGAGTCGAAGGCCTTTGTGAGGTGAAAGAAAGCCATGTACAGAGTTGATGCTGTTCCCTACATTTTTCTTGGATTTGTCATGCAGTGAAGATCATGTCTCCTTAGTGGGCAGAATCCGCATTGTAACTCTGGGAGGAGCACTTCAGCCACTGGGAGGAGACGATTGAGGATTCTTGCGATGATTTTCCCTGCGGCAGACAGCAGGGAAGCTCTTCTGTAGTTACCCCAGTCAGACTGGTTTCCTTTCTTGAAGATGGTCACGATTATGGCATCTCTGAGATCACCAAGCATGCTCTCCTCCTTCCAGATCAGAGGGATAAGGTCATGGAATCACACCAGAGTACTTCTCCAGCACATTTTAGTGCTTTGGCGGGAATTCCATCTGCTCCTGAGGCCTTGTTGTTCTTCAGTTGTTGGAAGGCTTTTTCAAACCTCATACCGGGCTGGGATTGTGCCGAGTTGGTGACGGGTAGCATGGGGTCAAGGACACTCACGTCAAAGACAGAGTCTTGGTTGAGAAGATCCTCGAAATGCTCCTTCCAGCGACCACTGACTGCCTCTCTGTCCTTGATGAACACCTCTCCATTCTTGGCTCTCAGTGGAATAGGACCTTGAGTGTTTGGGCCGTAGGTGGTCTTCACAGTGCTAAAAAATCCACGCACACTGTGATTGTTGGCTAGATGCTGGGTCTCCTGAGCTGTTTAGACCCACCATTTGTTCTTTAGGTCATAATGCGGCTTTAATTTATAATATAAGGGTGACATTACTCTTTGTGGACAGGCAAGACATTAAATAGAAGATAACCTTTTCTGGCCTTTTTTTTATTACACTTGTAGCAGTATGCGGCTTTACTCTGTGTGCTTTCTGGAAGTTCTGTAGTGTTGAGATGGACAACTGAGTGGATAATCAAAGAAAACCTACAATTTTTGGAGGCAGTTCAGAGAAGGTTCACTAGGCTGATTCTGGAGATGAGGGGATTGACTTATGAAGATAGGTTGAGTAGGTTGGGCCTCTACTCATTGGAATTCAGAAGAATGAGAGGTGCTCTTATCGAAACGTATAAGATAATGAGGGGGCTCAACAAGGTGGATGCAGAGAGCATATTTCCACACAAAGGGGAAACTAAAACCAGGGGACATAATCTCAGAATAAGGGGCTGCACATTTAAAACTGAGATGAGGAGAAATGTCTTCTCTCAAAGGGTTGTAAATCTGTGGAATTCTCTGCCCCAGAGAGCTGTGGAGGCTGGGTCATTGAATACATTTAAGGTGGCGATAAACAGATTTTTGAGCAATAAGGGAGTGAAGGATTATGGGGAGCGGGCAGGGAAGTGGAGCCGAGTCCATGATCAGATCAGCCATGATCTTATTAAATGACGGAGCAGGCTCAAGGGGCCAGGTGGCCGACTCCTGCTCCTATTTCTTATGTACAAGAATGCTGGGGAACGGTCACATTCCCTGTCGAAATAGTGCAATGAAGTTTTGGAGAAAGTCAGCACAAAACACCCAATTCAAGATTTACAGATCAAGATTAGCAGACCATAGTGGAATTGGCACATAAGAACATAAGAATTTAAGAATTAGGAGCAGGAGTAGGCCATTCAGTCCCTTGAGCCTGCTCTGCCATTCAATAAAATCATGGCTGATCATCTACCTCAACTCCATTTTCCTGCACTTTCCCCATATCCTCTTGATTCCCTTAATAGCCAAAAGTATATCGAGAAAATATAAGTAAAACAAAAATACTTATAGCACTTTTCACGACCACTGGACATCTCAAAGCACTTTACAGCCAATGAAGTACTTTTGGAGTGTAGTAACTGTCATAATGTGGGAAACGCGGCAGCCAATTTGCGCACAGCAAGCTCTCACAAACAGCAATATGATAATGACCAGATAATCTGTTTTTGTGTGTTGTTGATTGAGGGATAAATATTGGCCAGGGTACTGGGGATAACTCCCCTGCTCTTCTTTGAAATAGTGCCATGGAATCTTTTACATCCACTTGAGAGGGCAGATAGGGCCTCAATTTAACATCTCATCTGAAAGACAGCACCTTCTGACAGTGCAGCACTCCCCCAGCATTGCACTAGCCCAGCTCTATGTGCGCAAGTCTCTTAGAGTGGGAATTGAACCCACAACCTTCTGATTTAGAGGCAAGAGTGCTACCCACTGAGCCACAGCTGACACTCAACAGAAAGAAAATTATTTTCCATTTAACCATGAAGGCAGGCCTCAAGGAAGGAACGACTGAATTGGCGTTTGACACACCAGTGCTGCTTCCTGTAGCGGCTCTGAACCTCTGTTGGTTTCTCCCGTACCATGAATTGTTGTTGCTGATTCTCCATAAACTGGAGCATTGAAAGCAAACATGCAGGTGCAGCAAGCAGTTAGGAAGGCAAATGGTATGTTGGCCTTCATTGCAAGAGGATTTGAGTACAGGAGCAAGGATGTCTTACTACAGTTATACAGGGCCTGGTGAGACCGCACCTGGAGTATTGTGTACAGTTTTGGTCTCCTTACCTAAGAAAAGATATACTTGCCATAGAGGGAGTGCAGCGAAGGTTCACCAGATTGATTCCTGGGATGGCAGGACTGTCATATGAGGAGAGATTGGGTCGACTAGGCCTGTATTCACTAGAGTTTAGAAGAATGAGAGGGGATCTCATTGAAACATATAAAATTCTGACTGGGTTGGATAGACTGGATGTGGGGAGGATGTTTCCCCCGGGCTGGGAAGTCTAGAACAAGGGGTCGCAGTCTCAGGATATGGGGTAGGAAATTTAGAACTGAGATGAGGTGACATTTTTTCACTCAGAGGGTGGTGAACCTGTGGAATTCTCTACCACAGAAGGCTGTGGAGGCCAAGTCACTGAATATATTTAAGAGGGAGATAGATAGATTTCTAGAAACAAAAGGCATCAAGGGATATGAGGAAAAAGCGGGAATATGGTGTTGCGATAGAGGATCAGCCATGATCACATTGAATGGCGCTGCAGACTCGAAGGGCCGAATGGCCTACTACTGCTCCTATTTTCTATGTTTCTATTCCTTTTTCGCGGTTGTGCTGTGCAGAAGGCAGAACACCATCCCATTCTGCCAACTCTGTCCGGAGCTTTTGTAGAGCACCTTCGCTCCCCCAGTCATGTGATCTAAATATCAGATAGGTTTTAGCTTGCCAAATATCTGCTCTGTGATATTCCTGCCTCTCATGCTGTTTGTGGAGTATGGGAGGTTACGGCGTGCCATTATAAACCGCGTTTTGAGCTGTAACCCATACCTCCAATTGCTGTCAGTTGTGGCTCAGTGGTGGACCAATCTGCGCACAGCAAGCTCCCACAAACAGTAATGTGATAATGATCAGATAATCTATTTTAATGATGTTGATTGAGGAATAAATATTGGCCAGGACACCGGGGATAACTCCCCGGCTCTTCTGCAAAATAGTGCCATAGGATCTTTTACATCCACCTGAGAGAGCAGACGGGGTTTCGGATAAACGGCACCTGTGACAGTGCAGCGTTCCCTCAGCACCACACTAGAGTGTCCAGTCTCTGGAGCGGGACTTGAACCCATCAACCTTCTGACGCAGAGGTGAGAGTGCGACCCACTGAACCATGGATGGCACTGTGTTGGCATAGTACCAACCTCGGCAGTTTAAAAAGTTCCAGGATTGATTCTGGGTCTGTGCCGAGTCAGAGCAGAACCATGGACATTAGAATTGGCCAAGCACCCCGGGGCTGTGGAAGGCAAATAAATCATCACAGTTCCTACTCTTGATCATGATCCAGTGGATTACATCGGATATACGGCACAGAAACAGGCCATTTGACCCAACCAATCCATGCCGGCGTTTATGCTCCACTCGAGCCTCCTCCCGTCTTTCCTCATCTAAATCTATCCTCATAACCCTCTATTCCCTTCTCCCTCATATGCCTCCCCTTAAATGCATCGATACTATTCACCTCAACCACTCCCTGTGGTAGTGAGTTCCACATTCTCACCACACTCTGGGTAAAGACATTTCTTCTGAATTCCCTATTGGATTTCTTGGTGACGATCTTATATTGATGGCCTCTAGTTATGCTCTTCCCCACAAATGGAAACATTCTCTCTGTATCCACTCTATCAAAACCTTTCATAATTTTAAAGACCTCGATTAGGTCACCCCTCAGATTTCTTCATCCTGTTCATCCTTTCCTGATATGTACACCCTCACATTTCTGGGATCATCCTTGTAAATTTTCTCTGCACCCTCTCCAGTGCCTCTATATACTTTTTATAATAAGGCGACCAGAACTGTATGCAGTACTCCAAGTGTGGTCTAACCAAGGTTCGATACAGGTTGAACATAATTTCCCTACTTTTCAATTTTGTACCTCTAGAAATAAACCCTCGTGCTTGGTTTGCTTTTTATTTTGGCCCTGCTAACCTTTGTCGCAACTTTCAGTGATTTGTGTATTTGTACTCCAAGGTCCCTTTGTTCCTGTACCCCACCCAGACTCGCACCCTCCAAGTAATAAGTGATCTCCCTATTCTTCCTACCAAAATGTAATATCTCACATTTATCTGCGTTTCAAAGTATAACAACATAACAAAAAAACAGATTATCTGGTCATTATCACATTGCTGTATGTGGGAGCTTGCTGTGCGCAAATTGGCTGCCGCGTTTCCTACATTACATCAGCGACTACACTCCAAAAGTACTTCATTGGCTGTAAAGCGCTTTGAGGCCTCCGGTGGTTGTGAAAGGAGCTATATAAATCCAAGTCTTTCTTTCTTTTATATGGTGTGGACTTTTGGTCAGAACAGCATTTGCCTTGGGTGTGCAGCTGTCCATGGTGGAATAGCCCGCCTACGTTCATGTGAAGAATGGACACTTGTGCGAGGTGGTGATATGCTACTTGCACCAGTACAACTGAAGCCTGGCACAGTTCAACATGTTGAAGAGAGGACCAAAATTGGGGAAAATCTGGGAGAGTGTGATGAATTTTCTTGCACGATAAGAAAAGCACCTTCAGCAAACTCTAATGATCAGACAGGAAGCACAGTCGATGTTGCAGAGACCATCTGGCCACATGCTCCATGAGGAATCTATGGAGGATCTGGATGGGCTCAGGGAAGGAGAATAGCTAATCAATAGTTAGTGCTGCTTCACATTATTCCAATTTTGTATAATATATAAAATAAATGTTGATTGGTCGCGTGTTACAGGGCTGTAGCTCATTTAAGGATGTGATAATCTGAGACTGAAGCTTGAATGATCCATGACCTCCACCAAATCTCCAGAGTGCACTACAGTCTTAAACACATAAGAACATAATTTATTTTAATAAAGCATCCATACACTCAGTCACAGATTATGCTCCAGTTCAGATATCTTTCATGCTTGCAATTGTATCAAACAAATCTGTGGCCAGATAGAGCAGTGATCATATGCAGACTGAAGGTCCCTCTGCCCCAACAATGTACCTTGACCCAAACCTTAGAAAAGCACTCTGTACAGCGTCGGTGACATTCCCCCCCCACCCCTCCTCACTGACAATCCAGCTTTATTCACAAGCCTGCTTCATGGTTTTCGTTTAGTCAGACTGCCAATTCAGCAGGAAATTTTGGGCCAGGGCCTCGTGCTTACTAGCAAACGGGATGGAACTGCATACACTTTTTTTTCATCGTATATAGGACCCGAACAGCTGGCACAGTTTCGAGTCCCAGCAGCCCGTCGTGGAAATGGCCAGAGAATCACTTCTTTGCAGAATGAAATAAGGCTCAATACTTTGAACGCTACAGAAGGTTGTTCAGACTAAAATGGTGACCTGTTGCTCTGGGTTATCAGCCTCCAACCTTTCTCGTGCAATTGTAAAAGGAGGTAAATTGATATTGCCCGTCCTTTTTTAGAGTACGCTTAACAGGGGTCGAGCTGTGTGAGATCTGCAGTGTTCGATGTCATAGAAGCTAAAAATGACACATCAGTGTCGGCTTGCAATCAGATTAGGATATCACAAATGTGGGACCGACTGGTCCCATTTTTTTAATGATCAGACAGTAAATCTAACTTTAATGTTTATAATTTCTCGTCTGCCCTCTATACCCTTGTAACATTCATCGACAAAACCGATACTATGTGGTTATCAGGTTATTAATTAACAACTTTCTTTTCGAATAAAGGAGAACGGTAATGGGTAATGTATTTGCTTCATGGGTTTTTTGC
Organism: Pristiophorus japonicus; assembly: GCF_044704955.1. NCBI lineage: Eukaryota > Metazoa > Chordata > Chondrichthyes > Pristiophoridae > Pristiophorus > Pristiophorus japonicus. The sequence goes on from NC_091990.1 coordinate 10,225,578, forward strand.
TTAAGAATTCATAGCAACACATTGCTATTAAGAGCTAGTTGGTTTATTAGCAAAGGGTTTAACAATCACACGACACATTACCAGTTCATCCACCAGGCTCACAACCACCTGCCTCATCGTGGATCCCCCGAACCCAACTGGCTGGGGTTTTATTGAGTCTTGTGAACTTTATGTGACTGGCTAAGCCACTCACAACTCAACAGCTCTACAACTATTTTAGTTGTATCAGTAATCAAGTGCCCCCCTGATTAAAGGAGGGGGAGCACATTCCAAAAACTTTTCAAGTGCCCCCTTGTTTTTTTTGAGGGCACTAAAACACAAATTATACAAGTGCCCCCTGGCTAAAAGGGGGGGGGGGGGCACCAAAACCGACAACTTAAACAAATTAAACTTTAGACATTAAAATCAAATTAAAATTTGGTTGCCGGGGATGATGATGCACTCCAGTCCCTCCGGCGCCCACCTCTCGCGGAAGGCCGCGAGCTACCGGTGGACACCGCGTGCTCCATCTCCAGGGACACCCTAGCTCGGATGCAACCGCGGAAGAGAGGCAGGCAGTCGGGCTGAACGACCTCCTTGACCGCCTGCTGCCTGGATCTTCTGATGGCCCTCTTGGCCATGCCCAGGAGCAGTCCTACGAGGAGGACCTCCGACCTGCCCGCTCCCCTCCGTACAGGGTGCCCAGAGATCAGGAGTGTGGGATTGAAGTGCAACCAGAATTTGAGGAGCAGCCCCTTCAGATATTGGAAGAGGGGCTGCAACCTCGCACACTCAATAAAAACGTGGAACACGGACTTCAACAGCTCTACAACTATTTTAGTTGTATCAGTAATCAAGTGGCCCCCTCAACAGCTCTACAAACCTCACAGGTGCATACATTATGGTAGGGGATAATCTTCAGGTCCTGGGGCCAAAATGGTGGGGTTGGAGCCTGGCTTTATGCCAGTCCTTTCACCAAAGACCAATTCCACCGGGTTTCTTGTCGTTGTGCTCATTTAATATGTGCAGATATATACAAACTCTGCACCCCACCCAGAACCATGTGACCTGCTGGGAAAGGCAGGGGAATCAGATTAAAAATCCACGGCCAATTTGAGGGGAAAAAAAAATCTGGGAAATTGCTCTCTGACCCCTGTAGGTGAATGAACCTAGTCCGGGAGATCACGCTGGCCCTGATCATGCTATGCAGTTATGTAGGTGAACTCCCAGCCTATCCTGGACCCGTGCTGTAAGTTAGCCAAAGGGGGGGGGTCGGGGAGAGGCAAGGAATCGCACGTTATTGTGGGAAAATGAAAACGGCTACAGCCACTTAAAGGCAGGCGGTCGCAACTGTGCACACAGAAACCTGGGCAGCCTTTATAAAGACGGTATGGAGCAAAATATTAGGCCAAAAATTCCGGCCTCGCCGGGTATGTACGGAGTGCGCACGGACCTGGCGCGGCCTGGCAAAAGCCGGTTCTCGGGGCGCAATGCGCCTGCTCCATAAAACTGCTTTTCCGATCTGTGAAGATTTCTCCGTACACCTCCTCCGCATCCCCGGGAGAGGGACATTCACGCGGGAGAGATTGGGCTATTTACCCATCTCTTGCCCAGCGAATGTCCTTCAAACTCTTACGCCTGGTAAAAGCAGGCGCATAGCTTACTTTTACCAGTGTAAGAGTTTTAAAACATATAAGAAATAAATTTAAACACTCAGTTCTATATTAAAAACCCTGTCCATTAAGGTAAGTTTATTTTTAATACTATTAAAACACATTAAAAAAAAATCCAAAAAATATAAGTTTTTCTAAGACACTTAATTACATTTAATTTCAATTAATTTTAAATATGTGAGGTGTTTTATTTATTGCGCTGTGTTTCGGTGTTTTAGGGTTTTTTGTCATTGATAGTAATTGGAGCTCGTACAAACAGAGCTCAAATTTTTATCAATGAGAATACTGCATCATGATTGGTGGACCAGGCCCATGTGACTCCAGCTTGTATGTACGTACCTGAAAGATATTTCCCCGTGCGCTGTGCAGCGAATCTAGGCCTCCGACCGGAATCGTAGATTGCTCCGGGAGCAATTAGTTTAACTAATTTACTGGAATTCTTTGAGGATATAACAAGCATGGTGGATAGAGGTGAACCGATGGATGTGATGTATTTAGATTTCCAAAAAGCATTCGATAAGGTTCCACACAAAAGGTTACTGCAGAAGATAAAGGTACACGGAGTCAGAGGAAATGTATTAGCATGGATCGAGAATTGGCTGGCTAACAGAAAGCAGAGAGTCGGGATAAATGGGTCCTTTTCCGGTTGGAAATCGGTGGTAGGTGGTGTGCCATAGGGATCGGTGCTGGGACCACAACTGTTTACAATATACATGGATGACCTGGAAGAGGGGACAGAGTGTAGTGTAACAAAATTTGCAGATGACACAAAGATTAGTGGGAAAGCGGGTTGTGTAGAGGACACAGAGAGGCTGCAAAGAGATTTAGATAGGTTAAGCGAATGGGCTAAGGTTTGGCAGATGGAATACAATGTCAGAAAATGTGAGGTCATCCACCTTGGAAAAAAAAACAGTAAAAGGGAATATTATTTGAATGGGGAGAAATTACAACATGCTGCGGTGCAGAGGGACCTGGGGGTCCTTATCCCAAAAAGTTAGTTTGCAGGTGCAGCAGGTAATCAGGAAGGCGAATGGAATGTTGGCCTTCATTGCGAGAGGGATGGAGTACAAAAGCAGGGAGGTCCTGCTGCAACTGTACAGGGTATTGGTGAGGCCGCACCTGGAGTACTGCGTGCAGTTTTGGTCACCTTACTTAAGGAAGGATATACTAACTTTGGAGGGGGTACAGAGACGATTCACTAGGCTGATTCCGGAGATGAGCGGGTTACCTTATGATGATAGATTGAGTAGATTGGGTCTTTACTCATTGGAGTTCAGAAGGATGAGGGGTGATCTTCGAGAAACATTTAAAATAATGAAAGGGATAGACAAGATAGAGGCAGAGAGGTTGTTTCCACTGGTCAGGGAGACTAGAACTAGGGGGCACAGCCTCAAAATATGGGGGAGCCAATTTAAAACCAAGCTGAGAAGGAATTTCTTCTCCCAGAGGGTTGTGAATCTGTGGAATTCTCTGCCCAAGGAAGCAGTTGAGGCTAGCTCATTGAATGTATTCAAATCACAGATAGATAGATTTTTAACCAATAAGGGAATTGAGGGTTACGGGGAGCGGGCGGGTAAGTGGAGCTGAGTCCACGGCCAGATCAGCCATGATCTTGTTGAATGGCGGAGCAGGCTCGAGGGGCTAGATGGCCTACTCCTGTTCCTAATTCTTATGTTCTTATGTTCTTATGTTCACCAGGAAATTTCGTAGATTTTTTTCAGGTCGGAGGCATTCGTCCGAAGGAAGCCTCCGAACACAATTTTCCCCCCATCGTCTGCCAAAAAACAGTGGTGGGAAAGTATATATGTGGTGGTGAGCTGACTGCAAGAGAGTTGTCCCACCTGGCACTGCACTGCACTGCACTCTCTCCAAATGCCAGCTATGGTGTATTTGCTTCATGGGTTCTTTGCTTAAGAATTCACAGCCACACTTTTGCTGTAAAGAGCTAGCTGGTGTATTCGCAAAGATTTAACAATCAAACTGAACGCTACCAGTTCATCCACCAGAACTGCACGCCTCATCGTGGCGAACCTGAACTCAATTAACTGGGGTTTTATTCAGTCTTGGGAACATCATGTGACTGGCTCAGCCACTCACAGTGCAACAGCTCCACAAGAAATGAGCATGTCAGCACAGCACCCATTTAGTGCCTGTTTTCACCCTTTCAACCACCCTTTTGTCTTCACAAGGACTGTGTGGTGGTCACTCATACCAACATAGGCAGTGCCTCGATATCAAGGAAGACTTATTTCCACTCTACAAGTGAGTTCTCAGGTGACTGAACAGTCCAATACGGGAACTCATCATCAAAGGCAGTCCCTCGGAATCAAGGAAGACTTGCTTCCACTCTTAGAATGAGTCCTTAGGTGGCTGAACAGTCCAATACGAGAGCCACAGTCCCTGTCACAGATGGGACAGACAGTTGTTGAGGGTAATCGAGGGTGGGATTGGTTTGCCGCATGTTCTTGAAGGAGTTCCGAGTTCCTGCTTTGGGAGTCTCGTGTCTGGCATGCGAACAATGTGGCCTGCCCAGCGGAGCTGATTAAGTGTGGTCAGTGCTTCAATGCTGGGGATGTTGACCTAGTCGAGGACACTAATGTTGGTGCGTCTGTCCTCCCAGGGGATTTGTAGGATCTTGCGGAGACATCGTTGGTGGTATTTCTCCAGCGACTCTAAAAGTGAGTTCTCTGGTGACTGTACAGTCCAATATGGGAATTACAGTCTCTGTCACATGTGGGACAGACAGTGGTTGGAGGAAAGGGTGGGTGGGGAGTCTGGTTTGCCACACGCTCCTTCTGCTGCCTGCGCTTGTTTTCTGCATGCTCTCGGCGATGAGACTCGAGGTGCTCAGCGCCCTCCCGGATGCTCTTCCTCCACTTAGGGCGGTCTTTGGATAGGGACTCCTAGGTGTCGGTGGGGATGTTGCACTTTATCAGGGAGGCTTTGAGGGTGTCCTTGAAACCTTTCCTCTGCCCACCTGGGGCTCGCTTGCCATGTAGGATGTTCCGAGTAGAGCGCTTGGTTTGGGAGTCTTGTGTCGGGCATGCGGACAATGTGGCCCGCCCAACGGAACTGGTTGAGTGTGGTCCTACCAACACTATCAATGATGGATGGTCTGTGACAGGTAGGTCAGTGAGGACAAGGTTAAGTAGATTAATGTCACACTGAGGTGGGCCCACTCTGCCAGCTATATCCATCAGGACTTGGCCAGCTCAGTCAGTGGTGGTATTCCTGAGCCGCTCTTGAGAGTGGACATTGAGGTTTACCGATCCAGGGTACATTCTATGTTCAACAGTTGAGAGAGGCATGTGTTGGTGATCAGTAAGAGGTTTCCATGGCCTTGCTTGACCTGAAGCCACGAGACTGCAACAGGCTCTGGTGCTTATTGATCTCCCTGTTCTGCCTTTTGTTCATGTAGGAATACTTGAAGCATGAAATACTCCAAGTAAAGACACTGTACTTGGTGTAGCTTCCAGCCAAATGCTGTTACTTGCCATGAGGCTAAAAGAAAGAAAGACTTATATTAGCGCCTTTCACAACCACCGGATGTGTCAAAGCACTTTACAGCCAATGAAGTACTTTTGGAGTGTAGTCACTGTTGTAATGTAGGAAACGCAGCAGCCAATTTGCACACAGCAAGCTCCCACAAACAGCGATGTGATAATGACCAGATAACCTGTTTTTGTGATGTTGATTGAGGGATAAATATTGGGAATAACGCCCCTGCTCTTCTTTAAAATAGTGCCATGGGATCTTTTACATCCACCTGAGAGAGCAGACGGGGCCTCGGTTTAACGTCTCATCCGAAAGACGGCATCTCCGACAGTGCAGCACTCCCTCAGTACTGCCCCTCCGACAGTGCAGTGTTCCCTCAGTACTGCCCCTCCAACAGTACAGCATTCCCTCAGTACTGCCCCTGCGACAGTGCAGCGTTCCCTCAGTACTTCCCCTCCGACAGTGCAGCACTCCCTCAACACTGCACTGGAGTGTCAGCCTAGATTTTTGTGCTCAGGTCCCTGGAGTGGGAATTTAATCCACAACCTTCTGACTTAGAGGCAAGGGTGCTACCCACTGAGCTGACACACAAGTATGGCACACTAGTATTGTGATAGGCACGTTACAGATTCCGTCTCCTTTAAGACATTTAATAGGAAGTGTTCCTGTGCAATCACTTCTCTGTGATATTGATAACAATAATTCAGCTGCTTCTTTTATTTCATGAACATTCCCTCCATGGCTTGATCAGGAAAACACAGGAACTATACTCTAAACACTATCTGGAAAAATACATGAATACTCTATAAACATTAGCAGTAACATAAGGAATCTATTAGATTCACATAAATATTAGCTGAAAAGTAAAACAAGATTGAATAGTTTTTTTCTGTCCATTTTAAAATTTAGACTTTTACCAGCGCCTTTTAAGAACATAAGAAAATAAGAATTTGGAGCAGGAGTAGGCCATTTGGCCCCTCGAGGCAGTTCCACCATTCAATTAGATCATGGCTGATCATCAACCTCAACTCCACTTTCTTGCCCGATCTCCGAATCCTTTGATTCCCCTAAACTCCAAAAATCTATCGATCTCAGCCTTGAATATATTCAGAGACTCAGCATCCACTACCTCTGTGGCAGAGAATAGCAAAGATTCATAACTTTCTGAGTGAAGAAATTCCTCCTCATCTCGGCCTTAAATGGCCTTCACCTTATCCTGAGACTGTGCCCCCTGGTTATCGACTCTCCAGCCAGGGGGAAACAACCTCTCAGCATCTACCCTGTCAACCCCCCCCTCAGAATCTTGCACGTTTCAATTAGATCATCTCTCATTCTTCTAAACTCCAGAGAGTATAGGCCCATTCTATACAATCTCCTTTAAGAGCTGTTGATAGTGAAAGGAAGTGTTGTTGGGCGAGAGTTCTTCCACATCACTGGAAATGTGAGCACATTTGCTGAAGGAGCTCATTAGCATGCTGGACGCATGTGTAATTAGGCTTCAGCTGAGAACCGCCAGGAATGAACAACGGCAGAAACCCCCAAAAGGAAATGTTCCGTGGAGGACGATGGAAGGGCTAACGTCCAATTTCTTGCCCCAGCCCCACCCACCTCCCCGCCCCCCCCCCCCCCCGCCCTCAACCGCAACCCCCGTTTGCTAAATCCCGCTGGTCAAAAATAGCCACAATTCAAAAGGGAATTAGGTAGATACTTGAAAAGGAGAAATTTGCAGGGAGATGGGGAAAGAGCACGGGAGTAACCGTTTCCTTTGAGCAGCAGGGCAGGGCGGGGCTGGGCAGGGCATGATGGGACAGGACGGGATGGGGCCTGGTGGGGTGGGGAGGGCAGGGCAGGGCGTGGCAGGGTGGAGCGGGGTGTGGCAGAGCAAGGCTCTGTGGGTCCCACACAGCCAGAGAGCCGGCTTTTCAATAGAAAAATAACACACGCGCGGAATTTTGAATAGTGTTCTTATGTTCTTATGTTAAAGGGGCCTTGCAGGGCTGAAACAAAATTCGAGGGAACAGTGACTGGAGTGTGACTAAACGGCTATCTCTTTCAAAGAGCTGCCACGGGGAGGATGGGCCGAAAGGCCTCCTTCTGCACTGTATGAATTTCTTCTCTCAGAGGGTCGTGAATCTGTGGAATTCTCTGCCCCAGAGAGCTGTGGAGGCTGGGTTATTGAATATATTTAAGGTGGCGATAGATGGATTTTTGAACGATAAGGGAGTCAAGGGTTATGGGGAGCGGGCGGGGAAGATCAGGTCAGCCATGGTCTTATTGAATGGCGGAGCAGGCTCGAGGGGCCGTATGGCCTACTCCTGCTCCTATTTCTTATGATCCCACGATTAAGTCAGAATTGTATCTCCGTATGAAGCAATGTTGCATACCAGGTCTTAAAGAGTTAAACTTTCGCAAAGACTGATTTTCGAAGTGTTTGAGACTCCATAATGCCACTTGTGAGACCCCTACAAAACCACCCAGCAGGGTTTTCTCCCCCCACCCCCGCTCAGACTGATCTTTGAACATATGGATCGGTGGGGCCACAAGGGGCGTGTGAATCAGGGGTAGACGGAGGGAAAAACTAACAGCAATCCACATTGTTCTGACTTCCATCAATTACCTCTTGACAGTTGGAGCCTGACGCAAGGGGCTACCATGTATTTTAAAAAAGAGGACCAACTAAATGTAAAGGTTTATTATTATATCGAGAGCCTACTGTCTGTCAAAAAATCTTTGCTGAGTTTTCTGAATGACCTGTACTAGTTGCAACACTTCCAATGCGCATTGCTAGCTATATGTTGATATAAATTCTATACCCGTCAGTATTTCTTTGTCATTTAAGTTCCGTACATATGAACATTTTCACCTTTACTGTGGTAGTATAATCACTCAACCATTGGCGGCCATACCTTCAGCTGCCTGGGCCCCAAGCTCTGGAATTCCCTCGTTAAACCTATCCGCCTCTCTCTCCTCCTTTAAGACTCTCCTTAAAACCTACCTCTTTGACCAAACTTTCGGCCGCCTGCCCTAATTTCTCCTTATGTGGCTCGGTGTCAAATTTCTGCCTCATAACACTCCTGTGAAGTGTCTTGGGATGTTTCACTACGTTAAAGGCGCTATATAAATACAAGTTGTTGTTGTTGCGGTAGTGCTGCAATTAATGGTCTAATTTGTTGGTGTACTTGTACATCAACACATCAAAATCCAATATCAATTCAACTTGTGCTGGGACTTTAAGGACGTGTTTCGAAAACCTGGTCCTATGTCTCGTGTCTGTCCCTGACTGCCCAGTGGCAGTACTTTCGCCAAAGGGGTCATCTCAACATTTTTTGGAGTGCACTTGAGGGGGGGGGGTTGTAAAATGGTAATGGCAATTACTGCACTTTATAAAGATACTGTATTATAGCCGATCTCTGTCACCTGTCAAGCTCTGCGAAGGAACATTAACCAGAGCTCGATTGGATCTGACAGCACCAAGCCTGAGAACTGAGGTTTTGAAATGGCAGTTTGCTGTGCTCAGATCTATAATCTCTATTACCCAGAGCTGTCAGTGTTTTGTTAAGACTTTTCATGGATGTATTGTATCTAATGAGTATAACAGTGGCCCAGAGGGTTCGATGGCACAGTGTTAGAGCACTATCTTAAGCACTAACATTCATTTCTGAGACCTCAGTTCAAATCAAGCACAAAAAGAGTACTCTCTGGTGACGACTAAATGGGAACTAAAAATGTATTTTTTTCCTCTGTGCTTATTCTTTCCTCCATTTACATTTCCCAGCCTTTACTCATTCCCCTGATTAAAGTACTTTGCACTCACTTATTCGGGCTGGTGGGAAGTGTTGAACTTGCAAAGAATTACCTGTGACAATGGGGGGAATTGCAGTCGGAGGCTTAGAAACATGGAAACATAGAAACATAGAAAATAGGTGCAGGAGTCGGCCATTCGGCCCTTCGAGCCTGCACCACCATTCAATAAGATCATGGCTGATCATTCCTTCAGTACCCCTTTCTTGCTTTCTCTCCATACTCCTTGATCCCTTTAGCCGTCAGGGCCATTTCTAACTCCCTTTTGAATATATCCAATGAACTGGCCTCAACAACTCTCTGCGGAAGAGAATTTCACAGGTTAACAACTCTCTGAGTGAAGAAGTTTCTCCTCGTCTCGGTCCTAAATGGCTTCCTGCGGGCGAATACCTCCGACCAGAAAAACATTTACAAATATACCTAGTGGTCCCGGAGGAACGTAGCATTGCGCTCCAAGGCCGAGTTGCGCAGTCCAGCGTACGGGAACATGTCTTCCAGGAGTGTATGCACATCCTGGGATCATTTGAGCCTGGACACCAATCACAAGGTGGTATTCTCATTGCTAGCAATGGGTGATCTCAGCTTCCATTACTATCAATGAGAAACCCCCTAAAATCAAATCAAACACAAACATTAATTAAAAAAACACTTCACTTTTAAAAAATTAATCGAAGTTGCATTAAGTTAAACGTTTTAGAGAAAAATTTAGGTGTTTGAATTTTTTTTCAATGTTTAAAAAATAAACCTACCTTCTTAGACAGGGTTTTTAATCTAAAAATAAGTAGTAACATTTAATTTTTCTATGTTTTAAAACTCTTACGCTGGTAAAAGTAAGCTCTAGGCCTGCTTTTACCAGATGTAAGAGTTTGAGGACATTCTCTGGGCAGGTGTTGGGCAAGTAGCCCAAATCTCTGCCGGCAAAGTTCCTTCTCCGACGGATGCGTGCGATCTGTCAAAAGACATTGTGACGGATCGCCAAAGCCGGTTCTCGGTGGATGCGCACCGCGCGCCAAAAACCGGCATTTGCAAGGCCTCGCCAGGTGTGTGGGAGAGGCCGCAATGTTCGGGCAAATACATCGTTTGTAAAGGTCGCACTGATGACCAAGAGCATTTTTTGCAGGGTTTTTTTTTTAAACTGCTGCCTGTAGCTGCAGGCTTATACAAGATCCTGAATTGAAATGGGCCTGGTTCTGGGCCTGCTGGGGAAGTGTCGGGGCTGATGGCTGAAAAGTGCGGCGAGCCCGTTTCCAGGGGCAACCCACTGGAAATCTCAGCTGGCATCCACCCACTGTGTCACGTGTCAGCCCACAGCTTCACATTTTGAAAGAAAAAGAGGGCTCTCCAAAGAGTCAGGAATCCATCGCTTTAACTAGTTCATGTCGCACAGCCAGTTCAGCCACTCCAGCAAGATTCCAGTTCGGAAAATATATTCAATATGCTAAGATCCTGCTTGTTACAGTCAGCTTTGATTTTCTGCTTCCCCGGTTTTGACACACACGCACCTTTCTCCGATCCTTGATGTTATTAATAGTCCTCATATTATTTGCAAATCAATAAAGGCATGCTTTAACATAAGAACATAAGAAATAGGAGCAGGAGTAGGCCACCTGGCCTCTCGAGCCTGCTCCGCCATTCAATAAGATCATGGCTGATCTGATCCTGGACTCAGCTCCACTTCCCTGCCCGTTTCCCATAACCCTTTATTCCCTTTTCGCTCAAAAATCTGTCTATCTCCGCCTTAAATATATTCAATAACCCAGCCACCACAGCTCTCTGGGGCAGAGAATTCCATAGATTTACAAACCTCTGAGAGAAGAAATTCCTCCTCATCTCAGTTTTAAATGGGTGGCCCCTTATTCTGAGACAATGTCCCCTAGTTTTAGTTTCCCCTATGAGTGGAAATATCCTCTCTGCATCCACCTTGTCGAGCCCCCTCATTATCTTATATGTTTTGATAAGATCACCTCTCATTCTTTTGAATTCCAATGAGTAGAGGCCCAACCTACTCAACCTATCTTCATAAGTCAACCCCCTCATCTCCAGAATCAATCCAGTGAACCTACTCTGAATAGCCTCCAATGCAAGTATATCCTTCCTTAAATATGGAGACCAAAACTGTATGCATTACTTTAGGGAAATGTACTTGAATCAGATGTTAATAACACCCATTGATCAATAGTTTTAGGTCTCTGTGTGACTGAGGCATCTCAGTGATGTTGGTGAATACCTGGATGTGTAGAGGTATTGGTTCTAGGACTAGGTTAAATTGCCCTCCACTCATCTAATCCCACTCTCCCTTCGATTCTAAAACTGATGAATTACCTACATTGGAGGAGATGTTAAACCGAGGCCCCGTCTGTCCTCTTAGGTGGACGTAAACGATCCTGTGACACTGTTTCGAAGAAGAACAGGGGAGTTCTCCCCAGTGTCCTGGGCAATATTTATTCCTCAATCAACATAACAAAAACAGATTATCTGGTCATTAACACATTGCTGGTTGTGGGAGCTTGCTGTGTGCAAATTGGCTGGCGTGTTTCCTACATTACAACAGTGACTACACACCAAAAGTGATTCATTGGCTGTAAAGCTCTTTGAGACATCCAGTGGTTGTGAAAGGTGCTATATAAATCCAAGTCTTTTTCTTTCTATATTTCTCCCTACTGATAACAGGGTGTAAATTGCTCTCAATTTTGTGCAAAGTCAAATAAAGAGGGAGCATTATTGTACTGAGAGACTTTGAGGGTGAAGTTTCAGACAGATGATCCCCTCAGTGTATAGGCACTGTTGTGACAGATCATGATTGAGTTTGAGTTTTTGGAGGGATTGAACCAGTCTGGATTTACGCACTTGAGGAAGTACGTTGCCAGACTGAATCAGCAGATAAACAAGTGTAAGACCAGGCCACACAGCATGCTCCTAACACCAATGTAAACTTGCCCAAGGCTATTGGTAGATATGGGAAGGGAGAGATCATTCACGCAGCAAGGAGATATGCATAACTGATTGCTGCCAATCAAAGATACTATTTATTTACAAATCAATACACAATAGCAATGCCAAGCTTTGAGATTAACCATTGCCTGAGTGGGGCCAAAAACTGCATGAGCATTTTGAACTGAACAATATGGCTCTGAATTTCCTTGTAAATTTCACCAGACTCCCGCTGTAACTCCGTCCAAATGTTACAGAAACAGACAAGGACTCAGATATGCCTGGTCCCCATTGATCTGCGCTTTCCGATCCGCCGTGTGAGGGATGAAAGCTCCACCCACTCCTTATTAAGCCCCATGACACCAATGGGGCCCAGTGATTGGAGTTCCCGGTTCCCCAGCTCACAAGGCACCTGGTGTAAGATAGGAGACTGGTACACAGAGAGGGATGAGACATACCAGGCGCCAGAAGAACATAAGAAATAGGAGCAGGAGTAGGCCACTTAGCCCCTTGAGCCTACTCCGCCATTCAATAAGATCATGGCTGATCTGATCATGGACTCAGCTCCACTTCCCTGCCCGCTCCTTATAATCCTTTACTCCCTTGCAATAAAGGCCAACATTCCATTTGCCTTCCTGATCACTTGCTGTACAGGTGCAGCGCCTAAAATCCGGAACCCTCGGGACCGAAGCCGTTCCAGATTTCAGGCTTTTCCGAGCTTTTGATTTGCTTTCTGACGTCACGAATCCGGAAACACCCGAGCCCAGGTTTGGGTATTTCCAGATTTCGGAACGTCAGAAAAGGGGGGGATTCCCGCCAAAGAGCTGTTCGGGCTGTGTGGCTCCGCCGAGGAGGATGTCGTCGGGCGAGCCAGCGAGGTGGTCCCGAGGACGGCAAGATCGGCGGCTCCTGATTCCGGAACACTTTACGGATTCTGGACGACCCTGCCACCGATCGGTCCGGAGTCCGGATTCTGGAACTCTGGTTTCTCGATGCTGTACCTGCATACTAACATTTGGTGTTTCATGCACAAGGAGCCTCCAGGTCCCTCTGTACTGCAGCACTTTGCAATTTTTCTCCCTTTAAATTATAATTTGCTTTTCTATTTGTTCTGCCAAAGTGGATGACCACATTATACTCCATCTGTCACATTTTTGCCCACTCACTTAGCCTGTCTATATCCCTTTGCAGATTGTTTGTGTCCTCCTCACAATTTGCTCTCCCACTCAGAAGGGCACAACTGACACCACCAGCCGAGAGACTCCCCCTGAAGGTAATATACTCGACGTCTTGTTAAAGGTTGGGACGCCTCAGACAGGGTGCAGGGGTTCTTAGCAGCATGGAGCACATGGGGGCCAGAGATGAGCCCATAGTAACATGGGCACCTGCAGGCCCCACGTTAATTAGTTGCCCATCCGCTAATCCCATGAACCCCAGTAGGGTCAATGCTGGAGGGCACCATCTGGCACGATACTAGTGCAACTGCCATTAACCACAGAACTGCTGACTAAGCACTTTGTGTGTCAGTCGTGGCTCAGTGGCTAGCACTAAAACCTCTGAGTCAGAAGGTTGTGGGTTCAAGTCCCATTCCAAAGAATTGACCCAAAAAATATAGGCTCACACTTCCAGTGCAGTATTGAGGGAGTGCCGTCTTTTTGGATGTGAAGTTCAACCAAGGCTCCGTCTGCTCTCTCAGGCGGATGGATGTAAAAGATCCTGTGGCACTATTTCGAAGAGCAGGGGAGTTATCCCCGGTGTCCTGGGCCAATATTTATCCCTCAACTAACATCACTAAAAACAGATTATCTAGTCATCATCACATTGCTGATTGTGGGAGCTTGCTGTGCGCAAATTGGCTGCTGTGTTTCCCACATTACAACAGTGACTACACTTCATGAAGCACTTTGGGACGTCCAGTGGTTGTGAAAGGCGCTGTATGAATGCAAGTCTTTCTCATATCTACTGTATCCTCACATGGAAGCATCGAAATGAACACATCAGAATCTTCAGTCAAACAAAATCATTTTTGAAAGAAAAATACCACGCATGTCCTTTGGCCATCCAGGGCAAGCAAGTGATTAATCTCACGTAGCTGCTTTTAGAAAGTAACAAGAGGCAGTTAAAGCTGGGTTTTAATACAAGATAAACAAAATTCAATGCCGGGAGTAATGTTCTCCTAGTTTATATGTTCCTAGCCTGAATTAATGACAGGAGGTATTGTTTAGAGTTAGTGCAAAGCATGGAAGGTTATCTTGAACACTGCAATCTCTGTAACATCGCCCATCTCTGCCCTTGCCTCAGCTCATCTACTGCTGAAGCCCTCATCCATGCCTTTATTACCTCATACCTCCTGGCTGGCCTCCCACATTTTACCCTACGTAAACTAGAGGTGATCCAAAACTCAGCTGTCCTAACTCGCACCAAGTCCCACTCACCCATCACCCCCTGTGCTCGCTGACCTACACTGGCTCCCAGTTAAGCAACACCTCGATTTCAAAATTCTCATCCTTATTTTCAAATCCTCTCATGGCCTCGCCCCTCCCTATCTCTGTAATCTCCTCCAGCCCCACAACCCCCCGAGATGTCTGCACTCCTCTAATTCTGCCCTCTTGAGCATCCCTGATTATAATTGCTCAACCATTAGGGGCCGTGCCTTCTTTGCCGAGGCCCCAAGCTCTGGAATTCCCTCCCTAAACCTCTCCGTCTCTCTACCTCTTTTTCCTCCTTCAAGACGCTGCTTAAAACCTAACTCTTTCCTGCCCTAGTTTCTCCTTATGCAGCTTGGTGTCAAATCTTTTATCTCATAATACTCCTGTGAAGTGCCTTAGAATGTTTTGCTATGTTAAAGGTGCCATATAAATAAAATTTGTTGTTGTTGTTGTTGGATCTGCATAAACCATGCTGCAAAGGCAAAATCCAGCAAAATCCACTCAGATATAGCATTACATTGCCACAAAAAATGTGTATGTTGCTGCATCGTAAAAGTTGAGCCCAATGTGTCAGACCTTAGTGCAATTCTATAATTCAGTCTTTAATCTATACTTCACTTCACAATACAACAATCGTATTAAAGGCCTTTCCTTCTAGATTTCAATGATTTTGCTTCTCAAGGCCCGAGTCCTAATGGCGAAATGAAGGGAGCCCTCACTGGCCAGCTGGCAATATGAGACTATGACAGACTGTTTAGTCTGTGGAGCTCTCTTGATATCTGGACAGCTGTCAGCGTCCTTCTCAATGGAAAGATTAATGACTGTGGCAGTCGTGATTGTGTGGTGCAGAATGGGAAGTGAATTCTATAACTGCCAGAATGTGTCACTCTGCCTACTCCAACATGACAGGATCCTTGCTCTTTATAAATTGAACCTATTGAACCCAGCTTAAACTTGCAATATCTCTTTCCACTGGCCTTTTCTAAGCAAGTACTATTGACATCATTAAACATTTTTAGTAAGGTCTAAGAAACCACTTTTTCATCAAATTATTTGTTCCGTCACCTCATGGGTGTTGAGCATACTAAGCACCGGCATGAAAAGAACCACATTTAATTATGAATTGGTTTCATTAGAAATTATTAATAGATTAGATTCAAAATAAACATTAAAAAGAAGTAATGATTACAAAGCAATAACATTCTCTTCCAGTGTCGACAACAGTGGGAATAAAAAGTTACTTACATTTGACCATAATCCATTTCTGGCCCTTTGAGCATTCCTGATTGTAATCGCTCCACCATTGGTGGCCGTGCCTTCTGTTGCCAAGGTCCCAAGCTCTGGAATTCCCTCCCTAAACCTCTCCGCCTCTCTACCTCTCTTTCCTCCTTTAAGACTCTCTTTAACACCTACCTCTTTCTGCCCTAATATCTCGTCATGTGACTCGGTGTCAAATTCTGTTTTATAATGCTCCTGTGAAACGTCTTGGGATGGTCTACTACGTTAAAGGCACTATATAAATACAAGTTGTTGTTGTTTTATTTATCAGTATATCAGAGATCCTGGGGTTCTGTATCAGGATGAGATAGATGGATCATCTACGAATAGTTTTTAATATGTAAAATTATCCTGCATTTGCTAAATAAACAGCTGGAAAATAAAAGCTACCAATATATAAATATATTACTCAAACGGTTTTATCGCCATATTTGCAAAAAAACAATTAGCCATTTATCTAGAAAGGCTTCACTCCCATCTCTCGCTTCTATTGGCCCACAGATGCATTTTATCATGAGTAACACATCCTGATATTTTTCTTTGTGTTTATCGGTATTTAGTGGAGAGAAACATTATGGCGACTATATAAAAAGTTGTGTTACAAGAAAAAAGCCATCAGCTCATCAAGTTAAATGTATTTCAGTGGTGTGGTACGCTGATTTATTTGGACAGGTACTGTAGATAGATAGACAAATTGATAGATAATCATTTGTAAACTATTGAATGCTCTAGTTAGATGTCATAAACCCTGAGATTACACTGTATATTTGCTTTGTATCAAATTCCTAAATTCGCTATTTGAATTGAGGTTATAACTCATTTATTCTAAATGTCTCTGCTGAATTAGCGCACACAGGAATTTGATAAGAATGCACTGAGTGTTCCGACAGTAATATTGACACAGTTCAATGCCTGGACTTTGGTGCTGTTGTTGCAACAA
Organism: Pristiophorus japonicus; assembly: GCF_044704955.1. Classification (NCBI taxonomy): domain Eukaryota; kingdom Metazoa; phylum Chordata; class Chondrichthyes; family Pristiophoridae; genus Pristiophorus; species Pristiophorus japonicus. The sequence continues at coordinate 10,242,104 of NC_091990.1, forward strand.
TTTAGTGTTGGAATATATTCACCATGTTGGTGGCCCTGTGAAAGACAACTCAGGCAAATGTGACAAAACATAGGAACAAGAGTACACCATCCTGCCCCTCGAGCCTGTTCCGCCATTTGATGAGATCAAGGCTGATCTGCGACCTAACTCCATTTACCCGCCTTTGCCCAATATCCCTTAATACCTTTGGTTAACAAAAATCTATCAGTCTTGGAGTTAAAATTAACAATTGATTTAGCATCAATTGCCATTTGTGGAAGAGAGTTCCAAACTTCTATCGCCCTGTGTGTGTAGAAGTGTTTACGAACTTCACTCCTGAAAGGTCTGGCTCTAATTTTTAGACTATGGCCCCCTAGTCCTGGACTCCCCAACCAGCGGAGATAACCTCTCTCTATCTACCCTATCTGTTCCTCTTAATATCTGAAAACTTCAATCAGGTCACCCCATAACCTTCTAAATTCCAGGGAATACAACCCGAGTTTGTGTAATCTCACCTCGTAACTTAACACTTGGAGGCCGGGTATCATTCTGGTAAACCTGCGCTGCACTCCCTCCAAGGCTAATATATCCTCCCTAAGGTGTGGTGCCCTGAACTGCTCACAGTGCTCCAGGTGTGGTCTAACCAGGGCTTTGTAGCCCTGACAGCACCAGGTTGATGATGATTTTGAAATAGAATAGGAATATCTAATTACTGCACTGGACGCATGCGTGTATATATAGTGGTTCAAGATTTTGTTGCTTATTTCATAAATGATTCTCGTGTGCAGTCTGATGTTTCAGTGTATTTTATCACACAGATAACGCCTGGTAGATAAGCCCTAATTTTGCACTATCCTTGACTAGGGTGCTGACTTTGCTGAATTTCACAAGGTAAGACGCTATTCTTCATTTGAATGAGCTTTCTGAGCACAGAAAGTTGCAAATTGCAGGATGGGCCAGGCCAGCAGGTGTTAAAGGGCTGCTGCTTGCTCTTCAAGAGGAGTTGTCAGCAATTATTCCACTGGCGAGGCTAAAGGGAGCAGCAGAATCTCAGCATCAGGTGTACAATTAGGAGAGCACTGGAAAAAGACACAGGGGTCTCGACCCCTTAGTCCTGCATGGTCACTGAAACAGCTGTCCCAGTGCTTAAAGCTATCTAAAAAAATCACCTCACATCAAATGGCATACCTTGGTCAGCCATGGCTCCGTGGGTAGCACTCATGCCTCTAAGTCAGAAGGTTGTGGGTTCAAGGCCCACTCCAGAGGCTTAAGCACAAAAATCTAGGCTGGTGCTCCAGTGCAGTACTGAGGAAGTGCTGCACTGTCGGAGGTGCCATCTTTCAGATGAGATGTTAAACCGAGGCCCTGTCTGCTCTCTGAGGTGGATGTAAAAGATCCCATGGCACCATATCGACTGACAGCAGGGGAGTTATCCCTGGTTTCATGGCCAATATCTATCATTATCACACAAAAAAAAGATTATCTGGTAATTATCACATTGCTGTTTGTGGGAGCTTGCTGTGCACAAATTGGCTGCTGTGTTTCCCACATTACAATCGTGACTACACTCCAAAAAAAAAGTCAGCCGTAAAGTGTTTTGAGACATCCAGAGTTTGTGAAAGGCACGATATAAATACATTTCTTCCTTCCTTCCTTTTTTTCTTCAGTGTTGGCGCAAACTGGACTCTTCTGATAAACCCATGTACAAGTGGTATGGTTTGAAACCATGAGCCCTTAGGTATTGATGGCAACAAATAGACCACCTGATTTCCCTCTGCCTAATGTCTCATAGACACCAATTCCTGGGGCGTTAGTGAGAGGACGATGGGACGGAGACACCGCTGTCAGTTTCCGGGGATTGCACTAGTCAGACACTTGCCCTGAAGACTGTATGTGGATTGTGAATGGAGTTTCGGAGCTGGCCTTACAGATTGGAGGATCCACAAAGTGACAGTCGGCAACTGCCTCTGGCTGCAGCCCAGGTACCTTTTGCAGTGTTCAGAGCAGCAGGGCTATAGGTTGGGATTCCAAGTACCAGTTTGAATGGATGCTGCTCCTGGCCTGTGATTTGCTGATTTGGAACCAGCACCAGCTTCGAGGCACAGTGCCACCCCGCATCTGTCACGGACATTCAAAGTAGCTGGCCGGGGAAATATGGCCAGGTTCAGCTGAGGTTAAGTTGTACGCTTGTGAAAAGTGCACTGCCTGAATGACCCTGGGGCAGGGGTGGGGGTGGGAGGGGGGAGGGGAGGTCATTATGAATTGGCATCTTCTCTTCCAACTCACGCAGTGCTGAGGGAACAGCCACACAATGGACTCCCATTCTCCCAACTCTGTGCGCTGCGACTTGTAATGCAGCAGCAGTTTGGCCAGACTTCAGAAACGTGTTGGCTAGGAGACTGATGGCTTTGGCAAAAAGGCAGAAATTCACAGGGAATACAAAGCATGCAAAGAGACTCAAAGCAGAAGTCATCATCATCATCATAGGCAGACCTTCGGAAGCGAGGAAACATAGAAACATAGAAACATAGAAAATAGGTGCAGGAGTAGGCCATTCAGCCCTTCTAGCCTGCACCACCATTCAATGAGTTCATGGCTGAACATGCAACTTCAGTACCCCATTCCTGCTTTCTCGCCATACCCCTTGATCCCCCTAGTAGTAAGGACTTCATCTAACTCCCTTTTGAATATATTTAGTGAGTTGGCCTCAACTACTTTCTGTGGTAGAGAATTCCACAGGTTCACCACTCTCTGGGTGAAGAAGTTTCTCCTCATCTCGGTCCTAAATGGCTTACCCCTTATCCTTAGACTGTGACCCCTGGTTCTGGACTTCCTCACCATTGGGAACATTCTTCCTGCATCTAACCTGTCTAAACCCGTCAGAATTTTAAACGTTTCTATGAGGTCCCCTCTCATTCTTCTGAACTCCAGTGAATATAAGCCCAGTTGATGCAGTCTTTCTTGATAGGTCAGTCCCACCATCCCGGGAATCAATCTGGTAAATCTTCGCTGCACTCTCTCAATAGCAAGAATGTCCTTCCTCAAGTTAGGAGACCAAAATTGTACACAATACTCCAGGTGTGGCCTCACCAAGGCCCTGTACAACTGCAGCAACACCTCCCTGCCCCTGTATTCAAATCCCCTCGCTATGAAGGCCAACATGCCATTTGCTTTCTTAACTGCCCGCTGTACCTGCATGCCAACCTTCAATGACTGATGTACCATGACACCCAAGTCTTGTTGCACCTCCCCTTTTCCTAATCTGTCACCATTCAGATAATAGTCTGTCTCTCTGTTTTTACCACCAAAGTGAATAACCTCACATTTATCCACATTATACTTCATCTGCCATGCATTTGCCCACTCACCTAACCTATCCAAGTCACTCTGCAGCCTCATAACATCCTCCTCACAGCTCACACTGCCACCCAACTTAGTGTCATCCGCAAATTTGGAGATACTACATTTAATCCCCTCGTCTAAATCATTAATGTACAATGTAAACAGCTGGGGCCCCAGCACAGAACCTTGCGGTACCCCACTAGTCACTGCCTGCCATTCTGAAAAGTACCCATTTACTCCTACTCTTTGCTTCCTGTCTGACAACCAGTTCTCAATCCACGTCAGCACACTACCCCCAATCTCATGTGCTTTAACTTTGCACATTAATCTCTTGTGTGGGACCTTGTCGAACGCCTTCTGAAAGTCCAAATATACCACATCAACTGGTTCTCCCTTGTCCACTTTACTGGAAACATCCTCAAAAAATTCCAGAAGATTTGTCAAGCATGATTTCCCTTTCACAAATCCATGCTGACTTGGACCTATCATGTCACCTCTTTCCAAATGCGCTGCTTTGACATCCTTAATAATTAATTCCATCATTTTACCCACTACTGATGTCAGGCTGACTGGTCTATAATTCCGTTTTCTCTCTCCCTCTTTTTTTAAAAAGTGGGGTTACATTGGCTACCCTCCACTCGATAGGAACTGATCCAGAGTCAATGGAATGTTGGAAAATGACTGTCAATGCATCCGCTATTTCCAAGGCCACCTCCTTAAGTACTCTGGGATGCAGTCCATCAGGCCCTGGGGATTTATCGGCCTTCAATCCCATCAATTTCCCCAACACAATTTCCTGACTAATAAAGATTTCCCTCAGTTCCTCCTCCTTACTAGACCCTCTGACCCCTTTTATATCCGGAAGGTTGTTTGTGTCCTCCTTAGTGAATACCGAACCAAAGTACTTGTTCAATTGGTCTGCCATTTCTTTGTTCCCCGTTATGACTTCCCCTGATTCTGACTGCAGGGGATCTACGTTTGTCTTTACTAACCTTTTTCTCTTTACATATCTATAGAAACTTTTGCAATCCGCCTTAATGTTCCCTGCAAGCTTCTTCTCGTACTCCATTTTCCCTGCCCTAATCAAACCCTTTGTCCTCCTCTGCTGAGTTCTAAATTTCACCCAGTCCCCGGGTTCGCTGCTATTTCTGGCCAATTTGTATGCCACTTCCTTGGCTTTAATACTATCCCTGATTTCCCTTGATAGCCACGGTTGAGCCACTTTCCCTTTTTTATTTTTACGCCAGACAGGAATGTACAATTGTTGTAGTTCATCCATGCGGTCTCTAAATGTCTGCCATTGCCCATCCACAGTCAACCCCTTAAGTATCATTCGCCAATCTATCCTAGCCAATTCACGCCTCATACCTTCAAAGTTACCCTTCTTTAAGTTCTGGACCATGGTCTCTGAATTAACTGTTTCATTCTCCATCCTAATGCAGAATTCCACCATATTATGGTCACTCTTCCCCAAGGGGCCTCGCACAATGAGATTGCTAATTAATCCCCTCTCATTACACAACACCCAGTCTAAGATGGCCTCCCCCCTAGTTGATTCCTCAACATATTGGTCTCGAAAACCATCCCTTATGCACTCCAGGAAATCCTCCTCCACCGTATTGCTTCCAGTTTGGTTAGCCCAATCTATGTGCATATTAAAGTCACCCATTATAACTGCTGCACCTTTATTGCATGCACCCCTAATTTCCTGTTTGATGCCCTCCTCAACATCACTACTACTGTTTGGAGGTCTGTACACAACTCCCACTAACGTTTTTTGTCCTTTGGTGTTCTGCAGCTCTACCCATATAGATTCCACATCATCCAAGCTAATGTCCTTCCTAACTATTGCATTAATCTCCTCTTTAACCAGCAATGCTACCCCATCTCCTTTTCCTTTTATTCTATCCTTCCTGAATGTTGAATACCCCTGGATGTTGAGTTCCCAGCCCTGATCATCCTGGAGCCACGTCTCCGTAATCCCAATCACATCATATTTGTTAACATCTATTTGCACAGTTAATTCATCCACCTTATTGCGGATACTCCTTGCATTAAGACACAAAGCCTTCAGGCTTGTTTTTTTTAACACCCTTTGTCCTTTTAGAATTTTGCTGCACAGTGGCCCTTTTTGTTCTTTGCCTTGGGTTTCTCTGCCCTCCACTTTTCCTCATCTCCTTTCTGTCTTTTGCTTTTGCCTCCTTTTTGTTTCCCTCTGTCTCCCTGCATTGGTTCCCATCCCCCTGCCATATTAGTTTAACTCCTCCCCAACAGCACTAGCAAACACTCTCCCTAGGACATTGGTTCCGGTCCTGCCCAGGTGCAGACCGTCCGGTTTGTACTGGTCCCACCTCCCCCAGAACCGGTTCCAATGCCCCAGGAATTTGAATCCCTCCCTGCTGCACCACTGCTCAAGCCACATATTCATCTGCGCTATCCTACGATTCCTACTCTGACTAGCACGTGGCACTGGTAGCAATCCCGAGATTACTACTTTTGAGGTCCTACTTTTTAATTTAGCTCCTAGCTCCTTAAATTCGTTTCGTAGGACCTCATCCCTTTTTTTTACCTATGTCGTTGGTACCAATGTGCACCACGAGAACTGGCTGTTCTCCCTCCCTTTTTAGAATGTCCTGCACCCGCTCCGAGACATCCTTGACCCTTGCACCAGGGAGGCAACATACCATCCTGGAGTCTCGGTTGCTGCCGCAGAAACGCCTATCTATTCCCCTCACCATTGAATCCCCTATCACTATCGCTCTCCCACTCTTTTTCCTGCCCTTCTGTGCAACTCCTTGCTTCCACTCCTGAAGTGAGTTCTTTGGTGGCTGAACAGTCCAATACAAGAGCCACAGACTCTGTCACAGGTGGGACAAATAGTCGTTGAGGGAAGGGGTGGGTGGGTGGGACTGGTTTGCTGCACGCTCTTTCCGCTGTCTGTGCTTGATTTCTGCATGCTATCGGTGTTGAGACTTGAGGTGCTCAGTGCCCTCTCGGATGCACTTCCTCCACTTAGGGCAGTCTTGGGCCAGGGACTCCCAGGTGTCAGTGGGGATGTCGCACTTTATCAGGGAGGCTTTGAGGGTGTCCTTGTAGTGTTTCTGCTGCCCACCTTTGGCTCATTTGCCATGAGGGAGCTCCGAGTAGAGCACTTGCTTTGGGAGTCTCGTGTCTGGCATGCGAACTATATCTCCTGCCCAGCGGAGCTGATCGAGTCTGGTCAGTGCTTCGCTGCTGAGGATGTTAGCCTGGATGAGGATGCTGATGTTGGTGCGCCTGTCCTCCCAGGGGATTTGTAGGATCTTGCGGAGACATCGTTGGTGATATTTCTCAAGCAGCTTGAGGTTTCTACTATACATGGTCCATGTCTCTGAGTCATACAGGAGGGCAGGTATTACTACAGCCCTGTAGAGCATGAGCTTGGTGGCAGTTTGGAGGGCCTGGTCTTCAAACATTCTTTTCCTCAGATGGCCGAAGGCTGCACTGGCTCACTGGAGGCGGTGTTGGATCTCGTCGTCGATGCCTGCTCTTGTTGATAGGTGACTCCCGAAATATGGGAAATAAAAATATGCTGACAGCACCCCCCCCAAAAAAAATTAGGCTTGAAAGTTGAGTGAAACATCAGCAACGTTGGGTTAGCAATTGCTCCAAAACAGGTTGGGTGCATTTCGCTGTCATTTGCCCATTTAATAAGCGGGGGGGCGGGTGCAAGATAGGTCCCATCTTAAATTGCATAGTGTTAGCTGTGGCTCGGTGGGTAGCATTCCCGGGCCTGAGTCAGAAGGTTGTGGATTCAAGTCCCACTCCAGAGACTTGAGCACAAAAATCTAGGCTGACACTCCCAGTGCCACTGCTGAGGGAGTGCTGCACTGTCGGAGGTGCCGTCTTTCCGATGAGATGTTAAATTAACCCCCATCTGCCCTCTCAGGTGGATGTAAAAGCTCCCATGGTGCTATTTTGAAGAAGAGCAGGGGAGTTATTCCTGGTGTCCTGGGCCAACATTTATCCCTCAATCAACATCACTGAAAACAGATTATCTGGTCATTATCACATTGCTGTTTGTGGGAGCTTGCTGTATGTACATTGGCTGCCACGTTTCCCACATTATAGCAGTGACTACACTTCATAAAGTACTTCTTTGACTGTAAAGTGCTTTGGGACATCCAGTGGTCGTGAAAAGCACTATATAAATGTAAGTCTTTTATAATTCAGTGTGAGATTTGATTTGTGGCAGTATGGCCTCCTGCAGGCTCCAAAAATGATGCATCATGTACATGTATTTTTTTTATTCGTTCATGGGATGTGAGCGGTCGCTGGCAAGACCAGCATTTATTGTCCATCCATAATTGCTTTTGAGAAGATGGTGGTGAGCCGCCTTCTTGAACCGTTACAGTGGGTGAGGTGAAGGTGCTCCCACTGCGCTGTTAGGAGCAGCGGGGAGTTCCAGGATTTTGTCCCAGCGATGATAAAGAAACGGCAATATTTAAGGTGGTGGATGGGGGGCCAATCAAGCGGGCTGCTTTGTCCTGGATGGTGTCGAGCTTCTTGAGTGTTGTTGGAGCTGCACTCATCCAGGCAAGGTGAGAGTATTCCATCACACTCCTGACTTGTGCCTTGTAGATGGGGGAAAGGCTTTGGGGCATCAGAGGCTGGGTATTCTGTAGCGAGTGACACTTGCTACAGAATACCCAGCCTCTGACTCGCTCTTGTAGCCACAGTATTTATGTGGCTGAGCCAGTTTCTGGTGAATAGTGACCACCAAGATGTTGATGATAGATGATTCGGCAATGCCGTTGAATGTCAAGGGGCAATGGTTAGACTCTCTCCTGTTGGAGATGGTCATTGCCTGGCACTTGTGTGGCGTGAATGTTACTTGCCACTGATCAGCCCAAGCCTGAATGCCGTCTGGGTCTTACTGCATTCGGGCATGGATTGCTCCATTATCTGAGGAGGTCAAATGGAACTGAATATATCACCAGAGGAGCCTCATAAAATGTTCCCTGTTCTTTTCTTTCCCAACAACAGGATGGGAAAATATGTCTCCGAAATGTCAATAAAAAATGTAGATTTTGTACATTGCCAAGGGTACTAAGGTCAAATACTGCCCACGTCAGTGTAGCCGCGATGACATTAGTGCGATGCGGATGGTCATGTCTCGCTGACGCGTCGCAACATCCCTCCCCTTCACTTAAAGGAGAGGCACACTGCGAGGCCTACGTGGGGCCCACTGGGCCACCAGGGAGGGGTTCGGCCAGGCCAGTCGCCTGGCACCCAAGAGGGATAAGGAAGAGTGAGCCAAGAGAGGGTTGTCCCATTGAGAAGGGGCGCTAGAGGAGGATGAATGGACGAGGAGGACAAGGAGGGATAATGATATTGCCAATCTTCCTCTATCTTTCTCACTGAAGCACCTTAGCATGTTTTGCTATGATAAAGGTGCAGTATAAATTCATGTTACTATTGTAGGCCATTGGGAGAGCTTTGGGGAATCATAGAATCCGAGAAATTTACAGCACAGAAGGATGCCATTCGGCCCATCGTGTCTGCGCCGGCCGACAAAGAGCTATCCAGCCTAATCCCATTTTCCAGCTCTCGGTCCGTAGCCCTGTAGGTTATGGCACTTCATGTGCACATCCAAGTACTTTTTAAATGCGATGAGGGTTTCTGCCTCGACCACCCTTTCAGGCAGTGAGTTCCGGACCCCCACCACCCTCTGGGTGAAAAAAGTCCTCCTCAACTCCCCTGTAACCCTTCTACCAATTACTTTAAATCTATGCCCCCTGGTTATTGACCCCTCTGCTGAGGGAAACAGGTCCTTCCTATCCACACTCTCTCGGCCCCTCATAATGTTATGCACCTCAATCAAGACTCCCCACAGCCTCTTCTGTTCCACGGTGAGATATCCAGTGAAAAAGAAGGGCGGTAAGAGAAGGAATAACCAGCTGTGGATAACCAAGGAAATAAAGGAGAGTATCAAATTAAAAACCAATGCGTATAAGGTGGCCAAGGTTAGTGGGAAACTAGAAGATTGGGAAAATTTTAAACGATAGCAAAGAATGACTAAGAAAGCAATAAAGAAAGGAAAGATAGATTACGAAAGTAAACTTGCGCAAAACATAAAAACAGATAGTAAAAGCTTTTACCGATATATAAAACGGAAAAGAGTGACTAAAGTAAATGTTGGTCCCTTAGAAGATGAGAAGGGGGATTTAATAATGGAAAATGTGGAAATGGCTGAGACCTTAAACAATTATTTTGCTTCGGTCTTCACAGTGGAAGACACAAAAACCATGCCAAAAATTGCTGGTCACGGGAATGTGGGAAGGGAAGACCTTGAGATAATCACTATCACTCGGGGGGTAGTGCTGGATAGGCTAATGGGACTCAAGGTAGACAAGTCCCCAGGGCCGGATGAAATGCATCCCAGGGTATTAAGAGAGATGGCGGGAGTTATAGCAGATGCACTTGTTATAATCTACCAAAATTCTCTGGACTCTGGGGAGGTACCAGCGGTTTGGAAAGCAGCTAATGTAACGCCTCTGTTTAAAAAAGGGGGCAGACAAAAGGCAGGTAACTATAGGCCGGTTAGTTTAACATCTGTAGTGGGAAAAATGCTTGAAGCTATCATTAAGGAAGAAATAGCGGGACATCGAGATAGGAATAGTGCAATCAAGCAGACGCAACATGGATTCATGAAGGAGAAATCATGTTTAACTAATTTACTGGAATTCTTTGAGGATATAATGAGCATGGTGGATAGAGGTGTACCGATGGATGTGGTGTATTTAGATTTCCAAAAGGCATTCGATAAGGTGCCACACAAAAGGTTACTGCAGAACATAAAGGTACGCGGAGTCAGAGGAAATGTATTAGCATGGAAAGAGAATTGGCTGGCTAACAGAAAGCAGAGAGTCGGGATAAATGGGTCCTTTTCGGGTTGGAAATCGGTGGTCAGTGGTGTGCCGCAGGGATTGGTGCTGGGACCACAACTGTTTACAATATACCTGGAAGAGGGGACAGAGTGTAGTGTAACTAAATTTGCAGATGACACAAAGATTAGTGGGAAAGCGGGTTGTGTAGAGGACACAGAGAGGCTGCAAAGAGATTTAGATAGGTTAAGCGAATGGGCTAAGGTTTGGCAGATGGAATACAATGTCGGAAAATGTGAGGTCATCCACCTTGGAAAAAAAAACAGTAAAAGGGAATATTATTTGAATGGGGAGAAATTACAACATGCTGCGGTGCAGAGGGACCTGGGGGTCCTTGTGCATGAATCCCAAAAAGTTAGTTTGCAGGTGCAGCAGGTAATCAGGAAGGCGAATGGAATGTTGGCCTTCATTGCGAGAGGGATGGAGTACAAAAGCAGGGAGGTCCTGCTGCAACTGTACAGGGTATTGGTGAGGCCGCACCTGGAGTACTGCGTGCAGTTTTGGTCACCTTACTTAAGGAAGGATATACTAGCTTTGGAGGGGGCACAGAGGCGATTCACTCGGCTGATTCCGGAGATGAGAAGGTTATCTTATGATGATAGATTGAGTAGACTGGGTCTTTACTCGTTGGAGTTCAGAAGGATGAGGGGTGATCTTCGAGAAAATTTAAAATAATGAAAGGGATAGACAAGATAGAGGCAGAGAGGTTGTTTCCACTGGTCGGGGAGACTAGAACTAGGGGGCACAGTCTCAAAATACAGGGAGCCAATTTAAAACCAAGCTGAGAAGGAATTTCTTCTCGCAGAGGGTTGTGAATCTGTGGAATTCTCTGCCCAAGGAAGCAGTTGAGGCTAGCTCATTGAATGTATTCAAATCACAGATAGATAGATTTTTAACCAATAAGGAAATTGAGGGTTATGGGGAGCGGGCGGGTAAGTGGAGTTGAGTCCACGGCCAGATCAGCCATGATCTTGTTGAATGGCGGAGCAGGCTCGAGGGGCTAGATGGCCTACTTCTGTTCCTAATTCTTATGTTCTTATGTTCTTATGATGACAATAGCATTGAAGTGCATTATTACACCATTTGCAAGTGATGCATTCATGGCAAAAATCAGACCCAGCTTTCCAGCTCTTGGCCTTTAGAAATTAAACAAAAATCTTCTCTGAATACTGTCCCCTGAAGTCATCGCCTCTTAGTACACCCTACACTGTTCAGTATCTTTAATTATATTGTTCTTTTGAAAATGTGCTTTAATTTGACATTAATAATAAATAATTTAGAGATTCAATTGCTGCGCTGCCCTGTGTTTTGGATTGAGAAGAGCTAGGGTTTCGCAGATTGAAATAGTGTAAATGGAATAATTTCACTTGTGAATCAGATGGAGTCGACAGTCATTTTATCAGCTATAAACGTGGAATTAAAAATAATTTAAATCATAGTGCAATTCATTCCTCTGTAATTGTACCCCAATTAAAGAAGGATGTGCCTGTGGGAGGGAAGTACTTCCAATTTAAACTCCCTGTGCCCCCCCCCAGTGGTTTCAGATCTTAACTAACGTTTACTGGCGAGGAATAATCGTTTACTTAAAAACTGCTCCGCAGCCCCATAGCAGACTTTTAGTTTTTCTTTATTCATTCGCGGGATGTGGGCGTCACTGACATGGCCAGCATTTATTGCCCATCTTTCATTTCCCTTAACTGAAAGAAAGAAAGACTTGCATTTATATAGCGCCTTTCACGACCACCAGACCTCTCAAAGCACTTTACAGCCAATGAAGCACTTTTGGACAATAGTGGCAAGGACAGTTAAGAGTCAACCTGTCAACCATGTTGCTGTGGGTCTGGAGTCACATGTGGGCCAGACCAGACCGGGTAAGGATGGCAGATTTCCTTCCCTAAAGGGCATTAGTCAACCAGATCGGTTTTACGACATTTCCGATAGTTTCATGGTCACCATTAATGTCTCTAGCTTTTTTTTAAAATTCCAGATTTATTTAATTAACGGAATTTAAATTCCCCAGCTGCCGTGGTGGGATTTGAATCCATGTCTCCAGATTATTAGTCCAGGCTTCTGGATTACTGGTCCAGTAACATAACCACGATGTTACCGTTCACTGGTTGTGCTTTATTGACACCGGGCACGGATCTGGTCAGTCCGCTTCGGTTAACTGGAAGTTGGAATAAAAAGGGAAAATTGCAAATGCTGGAAATCTGACACAGGAACGGACCAGACTGGAAATCCACAGAAGGCGTTGACAGTGTCTGAAAGGGAAAGGCAGTCTGACATTTCAGTTGGGGTCCTTGAATCACACGGATTTTGCCCGTAGAGGCTGATTAGGTGCCCTGACTTATTCTCTAGAACAGGAGTACGGGAAGGGTCGCTGTTTAGTTCATTGTAAACTCGGGGAAATTTTAACCCGACTCGCTCAGCAGAAACATAAGAAGACAAGAATTAGGAGCAGGAGTAGCCCATACGGCCCCTCGAGCTTGCTCCACCATTCAATAAGATCATGGCTGATCTTCTGCCTCAGCTCCACTTTCCCACCCGATCACCATATCCCTTGATTCTCCGAGACTCCAAAAACCTATCTATCTCAGCCTTGAATACACTCAGAGACTCAGCATCCACACCTGGCCGGGGGGTGGGGAGGGGTTGGGGGAAGTGCAGTTAAAATGACCCTGGCTGAAATGCACCATGATTCCAACATCTGCAATTTTAAGCTGCGCTCCTGCGCAGGCAGCAAGGACAGGCACCCGGAGCCAACAGGGTCCTTCTTTAGATGTGCATGTTGCGGCCCGATGACACCATCGAGACCCGACTGCAATTTTAACTCAGGCGTGAGTGGGGAATCCACCTGCAGTTAAAATCGGGGCCGATAAAACGGCTTTTGTGTCATCTAAAGCACAACATGTCATCTTTACCATTCTGGTATTTGTAATTTTGTATCAGAGGCACCTTACCCGACATTGAGTGTAATTTCACATTCTTCCTTCCAACTCTCCGCACAACTGCAAGGTAATTAACATAAGAAATAGGAGCAGGAGTAGGCCATTCGGCCCCTCGAGCCTGTTCCGCCATTTAATAAGATCATGGCTGACCTTCGACCTCAACTCCACTTTCCCGCCCGATCTCCATATCCCTTGATTCCCCCGAATCCAAACATCTATCGATCTCAGCCTTGAATATACTCAACGACTCAGCAGTCACAGCCCTCTGGGGCAGAGAGTTCCAAAGATTCATAACCCTCTGAGTCCTCCTCATTTCTGTCTTAAATGGCCGACCCCTTATCCTGAGATTGTGCCCCCTAGTTCTAGATTCTCCAGCCAGGGGAAACAACCTCTCAGCATCTACCCTGTCAATCCCCCTCAGAATCTTGTATGTTTCAATGAGATCACCTCTCATTCTTCTAAACTCCAGAGATTATAGGCCCATTCTACACAATCTTACATCATAAGGCAGCCCTCTCATCCCTGCCTGCCATCTTCGCAACCTGCCTACAGTCACTGTCAAAGTGTAGACATAAACAGACAATGAACAGGAGGGTGACCATCGCCTGGTGAGCCTCTGAGTACTAAAGTGTAGTGTTTGAACTCATTTAACAACACCCCTGGTTGGTCAGAGGTGCTGTGACAATTTGAAGTACCTGTTGATGTTTAGGCCCTCGGGTACATCATTGTAACCAGGGGGCACAGTCTCAGGATAAGGGGTCGGCCATTTAAGACAGAGATGAGCAGGAATTTCTTCACTCAGAAGATTGTGACTCTTTGGAATTCTCTGCCCCAGAGGGCTGTGGATGTTCAGTCGTTGAGTATATTCAAGGCTGAGATCGATAGATGTTTGGAGGTCTGAAAAGAAGAGGAATGCCTCCAGGGTTACGTCAGTAGGTTGTGAATCTATGATAGCCCCATTCTAGTTTTTCTTTTTGAAGAGGACATTTTTCTGTATTGTTTATGCTGAGAAATCATTTCTGCTGAAGCAGTACATTAGTTTCTTTTGTTCGTTCCTGGGATGTGGTCGTCACTAGGAAGGCCGGCATTTATTGCCCATCCCTAATTGCCCTCGAGAAGGTGGTGGTGAGCCGCCTTCTTGAACCGCTGCAGTCCGTGTGGTGAAGGTGCTCCCACAGTGCTGTTAGGGAGGGAGTTCCTGTATTTTGACCCAGCGACGATGAAGGAACGGCCGATATATTTCCATGTCGGGATGGTGTGTGACTTGGAGGGGAGCGTGGAGGTGGTGGTGTTCCCGTGTGCCTGCTGCCCTTGTCCTTCTAGGTGGTAGAGGCCGCGGGTTTGGGAGTTGCTGCTGAAGAAGTTAAAGGCGCTATATAAATGCAAGTTATTATTTCTCTAGTCTGCAATTGTACTGAGGCTCACAACACTCCTGGATCCATTTAATTTATTGTATGGTTTCGGAGAACAGTGGCACTGGTAAAATCTTGTTTGTGCGCATTCGTTTAAAAATGACAATTATGACATTAATTGTCTCACCTTGGATCTTCCTTACTGCCTGAAGGAAATCCATCCATCCAATAATGTCAAAATTCCATAACGTAGAATAGGATCGAGCTGCCTGCACAGAGTAAGCAGCGAGCTGTGGTAGCTTGCAGCATCAGAGGCCGCTATGGATAGTTGCTGGTGTTGTTGTGTCACTAGTAACAAGGGGAAAAGCCCAGTGCAGTGCCAAGCGAGTGCTGCACTGTCGGAGGTGCTGCCTTTCGGATGAGACATTAAACCGAGGCCCCGTCTGCTCTCTCAGGTAAAAATCCCATGGTACTATTTCGCGGAAGAGCAGGGGAGTTATCCCCGCTGTCCTGTCCAATATTTATCCCTCAATCAACGTCATTAAAACAGATTATCTGGTCATTATTGTTGTGTATGGAGAAAGAGTCAGACTGAACACTGTGAGCTCAAAGTAAAGTGTGATCTTAGTCTTTTATTGCAGGTCTCCAGAGTGCCTTTCCAACCTGTGAAGCCTCTTTAAATACCTGTGCTCCCAAGGGATTATGAGATCCCTAGGACTCCAGGGAATGAGCCCTTTGGTGGCTGTACAGAGTAAATACAAGTCCACCTATATAACAACATTCCTCCCCCCAAAGTCAATGGTGTAACTATTTACAATGTGAGTCGATCTGGGGCCCTTCTTGCCCTGGTTGATCGTCTCGGTGTGAAAGCTGGTGTTGTTGAGTCATTTGTTGGGCCCTCGCTGGGCTGCTGTGCAGCTGGCCTTGCTGGTCTGCCTGGTGTGTTGGGCCCTCGCTGGGCTGCCTGGTGTGTTGGGCCCTGCAGGGCTGCTGTGGATGATGGGTTCTGCTTCGTGGTCAACCGTGGTGTCAGTTGCCACTGATGTGTATGTTGGGGGATCAAAAAAGGTAGGGTCCAAGGTGGGTTGCTCAGGATAGTCCGTGAATCTGAGTTTGATTTGGTCCAAGTGTTTCCGGTGAATGAGTCCATTTGAAAGTTTGACCCGAAACACCCTGCTCCCCTCTTTTGCCACAACAGTGCCAGGAAGCTACTTGGGACCTTGTCCATAATTTAATACAAATACAGGATCATTGATTTCAATCCGCGTGGCACATTTGCGCTATCATGGTATGCACTTTGTTGAAGCCGCTTGCTCTCTACCTGTTTATGTAAATCAGGGTGAACTAACGAGAGCCTTGTCTTAAGTGCTTTTATCATGAGCAGTTCAGCAGGTGGGATCCCAGTGAGTGAGTGGGGTCTCGTGTGGTAGCTGAGCAGGACTTGGGATAGGTGAGTCTGCAGTGAGCCTTCAGTTACCCTCTTCAAGCCTTGCTTGATGGTTTGCACTGTTCTCTCTGCCTGACCATTGGACACTGGTTTAAACGGGGCAGATGTGACATGTTTAATCCTGTTACGGGTCATGAATTCTTTGAACTCAGCACTGGTAAAACATGGTCCGTTGTCGCTCACCAGGACATTGGGTAAGCCGTGAGTGGCAAATATGGCCCGCAGGCTTTCAGTAGTGGCAGTGGACGTGCTAGCCGACATTATCTCACATTCAATCCACTTGGAGTACGCATCTACAACCACAAGGAACATTTTACCCAAGAACGGGCCTGCATAGTCGACTGTACCCTAGACCACGGTTTGGGGGGCCAAGACCATAAACTAAGCGGCGCCTCCCTGAGTACATTGCTTAACTGCAAGCATGTATTACATCTGTGAACGCAGGACTCTAAGTCCGCATCGATAGTGGGCCACCACACGTGGGATCTGGCTATCGCTTTCATCATGATGCCTGGGTGGGTACTGTGGAGGTCATTGATGAAGGTGTCTCTGCCCTTCTTGGGGACCACGACTCGATTGCCCCACAGAAGGCAGTCTGCCTGTATAGACATTTTATCTTTGCGCCGCGGAAACGGCTTTATCTCTTCCTGCATTTCCACTGGGACATTGGACCAGCTCCTGTGAAGCACACAGCTTTTGACTAAAGATAATAAGGGGTCCTAGCTTGTCCAGGTTTTGATCTGCCAGGCAGTGACGGGTGATTGCTCACTCTCAAATGCTTCCATAACCATGGCTAGATCTGTGGGCTGTGCCATTTCCACCCCCATGCTGGGCAATGGCAGCCTACTGAGAGCATCGGCGCAATTTTCTGTGCCTGGCCTGTGGCGGATGACGTAGTTGTATGCGGACAACATGAGCGGCCATCTCTGGATGCGGGCCGATGCTTTGGTATTTATCCCTTTACTCTCGGAAAACAGGGATATAAGTGGCTTATGGTCAGTTTCCAATTCGAATTTTAGCCCAAACAGGTATTGATGCATTTTCTTTACCCCACAGACACACACTAACGCTTCTTTTTCAATCATGCTGTAGACTCTCTCAGCCTTAGAAAGACTCCTGGATACATAAGCAACCGGTTGCAGTTTCCCGAAATCATTAGCTTGTTGCAATACACACCCGATGCCATATGATGACGCATCACATGCTAGTACCAAACGCTTACATGGATCATACAACACAAGCAATTTGTTTCAGCATAACAATTTTCTCGCTTTTACAAAGACATTTTCTTTGCTTTTGCCCCAAACCCATTCGCCCCCTTTTCATAGCAAGACATGTAGAGGTTCTAGCAGGGTGCTGAGACCCAGTAAGAAGTTACCAAAGTAGTTCAGGAGTCCCAGAAACGACCGCTGCTCCATCACGTTCTGTGGCCTCGGTGCGTTCTCGATTGACTCAGTCTGATGCTGTCTGCCGCAATCCTCCTTCCCAAGAACTCCACTTCAGGCGCCAGGAAAACACACTTTGAGCATTTTAACCTGAGCCCCACATGGTTGAGTCGACTAAGAACCTCCTCCAGGTTCTGCAGATGCTCGATTGTGTTCCGACCTGTGACCAAGATGTCGTCCTGGAAGACCACGGTGTGCGGGACCGAATTCAGTAAACTTTCCATGTTTCTCTGGAATATCGCTGCCGCTGATCGGATTCCAAATGGGCATCTGTTATAAACAAAAAGATCTTTGTGCTTGTTGATGCAGGTGAGGGCCTTTGATGATTCCTCCAGTTCCTGTGTCATGTAGGCTGAAGTCAGATCCAGCTTCGTGAACGTCTTTCCTCCCGCCAGCGTTGCAAAGAGTTCGTCGGCCTTTGGTAGTGGGTATTGGTCCTTTAGGGAGAAACGATTGATAGTTGCTTTGGATTTGCCACAGATTCTGACGGTGCTATCTCCCTTGAGGACTGGGACAATAGGACTGGCCCACTCACTGAACTCAATCGGTGAAATGATGCCCTCTCGTTGCAGCCGGTCTAGCTCTATCTCTACCCTTTCTCTCATCGTATACGGTACTGCTCTCGCCTTGTGATGGATGGGTTAGGTGGATCTGCACTTTTTCTCCTTGGAATTTCCAGATGCCTGGTTCGAACAGCGAAGGAAATTTGTTTAAGACCTGGGTACACGAAGTGTCATTAGCGCGCGATAGCGCTCAGATGTCGTCCCAGTTCCAGCGTATCTTTCCTAGCCAGCTCCTGCCGAGCAGTGTGGGACCATCGCCCGGTACCACCCAGAGTGGTAGCTTGTGCACCACTCCATCGTAGGAGACCTTTATGATAGCACTGCTGATTATGGGAATCAGTTCTTTTGTGTAAGTTCTTAGTTTCGTGCGAGCTGGAGTTAAGACTGGCCTTGAGGCCTTGTTGCACCACAACCTTTCGAAAGTCTTTTTGCCCATGGTGGACTGGCTCGCGCCTGTGTCCAGCTCCATTGACACCGGGAATCCATTTAGTTCAACATTCAGCATTATCGGGGGATAATTCGTGGTGAATGTGTGCACCCCATGTACCTCTGCCTCCTCGATCCGAGGCTCTGGTTCGTCGTGATCCTCCGTGGATCTGTCCTCCTCTGCAACATGGTGGTTTGCAGGTTTAACAGGCTTTGCAGCTTGCCTGCATGCTCGTTGGAGGTGTCCTATTGTTCCACAGCCCTTGCAAACATACTCTTTGAATCGGCATGAATGGAAACGATGATCACCCCCGCAGCGCCAACAAGGTGCTAATGGCCTTGCATTCATCACCCTTGATGGTGGACTCTGAGTCATCTGCGGACGTGCAGCTGCAGGTATGTGTGACCTGCCCTGTACGCTACATTTCGAAAACAACATCATTTTGTTCACAGTACTTGTAGCAGCATTTGTGTGCTGAAAGATTTGCTTCGTATTGTCACTGGTGGCAATGAATGCCTGGGCTATCGCTATGGCCTTACTCAAGGTTGGGGTCTCTACAGTCAAAAGTTTGCGAAGTATGGTTTTGTGGCCAATGCCAAGTATGAAAACGTCTCTGAGCATGTGCTCCAAATGTCCTTCAAATTCGCAATGTCCTGCAAAGCGTCTTAGCTCGGTGACATAACTCGCCACTTCCTGGCCTTCAGATCTTTGGAGGTGTAGAACCGATACCTCACCATCAGAACGCTTTCCTTCAGGTTCAAATGCTCTCGGACCAGTGTGCACAAATCATCATACGATTTCTCCGTGAGTTTCGCTGGAGTGAGCAGATTCTTCATGAGGCCATACGTTGGTGCCCCACAGACGGTGAGGAAGATCGCTCTATGTTTGGCAGCACTCTCTTCCCCATCTAGCTCGTTGGTCACAAAGTATTGGTCGAGTCGCTCCACAAAAGTTTCACAATCATCTCCGTCCGAAAATTTCTCACTGTTCTCTGCATCTTTGGGTTCGCTATCTGTATCTTGTCGCCAGTTGTTATGTATGGAGAAAGAGTCAGACTGAACACTGTGAGCCCAAAGTAAAGTGTGACCTTAGTCTTTTATTGCAGGTCTCCAGAGTGCCTCTCCAACCTGTGAAACCTCCTTAAATACTTGTGCTCCCAAGGGATTCCTTGGGACTCCAAGGGAAGAGCCCTCTGATAGCTGTACAGAGTAAATACAAGTCCACATATATAACAATGATCAGATTGCTGTTTATGGGAGCTTGCTGTGCGCAAATTGACAGTTGCATTTCCTACATTACAACAGTGACTACACTTCAAAAAGTACTTCATTGGCTGTAAAATGCTTTGGGGCATCCGGTGGCTATATAAATGCAAGACTTTCTTTTATGTCAGCTCTTGACAGGTATGTTCACCACACTTGAAATATTGTATCGTTGGAGTATGGTAGCAATGAATTTTAACGAGCAGGAAAATTATTGATTGAAGCATATAGCTAAACCCATACTTGTGTATTGAAAACACTCGATCTACGCATCATTCTGGCACCAGTCTGTAAATGATCCTTCCCGTTTAAAAGACATGTGCAGGAGTGAACTTCAAACACAACTTCACACCAGGCAGCACTGAGATTCTGCACTGAGCCCGTCATGTAATCATAATGTGCTGGTTGAACAGTTCATGAAATTCAGCATTTCTCTGCATGTTAGCGCTGTCATTGGAGCAACATGAGTTGAAGGAGCACTCTCAAACTGTGCTGCATTCATTTAACTCCAGGTGAGGTGAGCACAAACTGATGCTCCTTGCCATTGAGCAACTTGTACTGAAGAGTCTGACCTCCTTTTTGTCCAACATTTATCAGTCTGCCTCTTATAATTTATTAAGCAACTGTGACTGAATAACTCGAACTTTTCATTTCAAAAAGGAGAGAATTTATTACCTTTATGCAATATTCATTAATGCAGATTACTGTTCAATGCTTTCACCTATTTGTTACAGATCAAAACAAATAATGAACTATCTATTGCACCGAAAAATTATGCAAATCCAAAGTACCGTTTTCTTCAGTTGAACAGAATGCTTCACGAGTAAAATCATGTTCTGGAAATTTTAAGGGTGGCAGCAGTGGTAAATACATCACAAAACAGTTCAAATTCACATGCTAAACACTACTCAACTGTTGAGATTTACTAAGAAATCACATAAGACCTCTTTTCGAATCTCTCATTTGTTGGATGTATTTAATGTAGTTACAAGGTTTGGAATGTTTTAGGTGCCATTGGAATCTCTGCTCATTTTCCAGTCAAAACTTCTGTGCTCTGAGCTGGGCATCTGGGAGGAAATATGATATGGTCAGACCCTGAGAGGGCATTCATATATTTAACTCGCACCAAGTCCCGCTCACCCATCACCCTCTGTGCTCGCTGACCTACATTGGCTCCCAGTTAAGCAACTCCTCGATTTCAAAATTCTCATCCTTATTTTGAAATCCCTCTATGGCCTCGTCCCTCCCTATCTCTGTAATCTCCTCCAGCCTCACAATCCCCTGAGATGTCCGCACTCCACCAATTCTGCCCTCTTGAGCATCCCTGATTATAATCGCTCAACCATCGGTGGCCGTGCCTTCTGTTGCCTGGGCCCCAAGCTCTGGAACTCCCTGCCTAAACCTCTCCGCCTCTCTACCTCTCTTTCCTCTTTTAAGGCGCTCCTTAAAACCTACCTCGTTGACCAAGCTTTTGGTCACCTGCGCTAAATTCTACTTATGTGGCTCGGTGTCAAATTTTTTAATCTCATATTACTCCTGTGAAGCGTCTTGGGACATTTCACTACGTTAAAGGTGCTATATATGATGATGATGATGATGATGTTGTTGTGAGGTAAGTGCAGTGCTATCCATGTGGGCAGGACCAACGCTAAGTGCACTTACACCTTACAATCAAAAAACCATAGAATGGTTACAGCACAGAAGGAGGCCATTCGGCCTGTTGAGCCCGTGCAAGAGCACTTCAGCTAGTCCCACTCCCCCACCCTTTCCCTGTAGCCCTACAATTCTTTTCCATCAGGTATTTATCCAACTCCCTTTTGAAAGCCACAATTGAGTCTGCCTCTACCACCCTCTCAGGCAGCGCATTCCAGATCCTAACCACTCGCTGCGTATAAAACGCTTTTCCTCATGTCGCCTTTGGTTCTTTTGTCGATCATCTTAAATCTGTGTCCCAGTATAAATGCAGCCCTTGGTACAATCCAGTGTTCCACACAAGACAAGTGGCACTTGTACAAGAAAGAAGCTCCTATTCCTGTTCACGGGAAGAGCGTAGATGAATGAAAATATTTTAAAACAAATACATTCTATTCCAATCATATTTCCTTGGTAATGTCACAATTTGTTTCATCTTAAGTTACAAGGAGAGATTTCACAAACTAGGGTTGTATTCCCTAGAATTTAGAAGGTTAAGGGGTAATTTGGTCAATTTTTTCAAGATATTAAGGGGAACAGAGAAGGTAGATAGAGAGAAACTATTCCCGCTGGTTGGGGAGTCTAGGACGAGGGAGCAGAGTCTAAATATTAGAGCCAGACCTTTCAGGAGTGAAATTAGGAAACACTTCTACACACAAAGGGTGGTAGAATTTGGAACTCTCTTCCGCAAACGGCAATTGATGCCGAATCAATTGTTCATTTTAAATCGGAGATTGATAGCTTTCTATTAACCAAAGGCTTGAGGGGCTAAATGGCCCCTCCTTTTCCTATGTTCCTTTGTTCTGCTGTAAAACACATTTCTTATGTCGTCCAATCTTTACTAAGAGGAGAGAAGTTGTTATGCAGACGGTTGTTGGAATGTTGAGGCAGAAATCAGTGTGCATTTTCAGAGAGAGCAAGGCAAAGAGAATGGGTTTGGATTGCTTTCGTCTTCGGATTGCTTTAGTCTTCTGCTGTGCTGTTAACTCCATGGTTCTAATGAGAACTTATATTTTCAGATGTGGTGTGGACAGTGTTCTGTTTTTGTGAGAATGTGTTGCGTTTTTTAAAATTCATTCATGGAGTGCAGGCATCACCAGCTATCCCAGCATTTATTGCCCATCCCTAATTGCCCTAGAGAAGGTGGTGGTGAGCTTGGGAGGCTTTTTCAGAGTCAACCACACGTGGGCACGTGTAGGCCAGACTGGGTAAGGGTGGCAGATTTCCTTCCTCAAAGGGCATTAGTGAACCAGATGGGTTTTTATGATAATCTGGTAGTTTCATGGTCACCATTACTGATGTTAGCTTAATTTAAATTTCCCAGCTGGTGTGGTGGGATTTGAGCTCATGTCTCCAGATCATTAGTCCAAGTCTCTAGATTATTAGTCCAGTAACATAACCACGATGCTACCGTACCCCCGTAGCAACAGTACTGCAAGAGAACTATAGCATTGCTTTTAAGGATGCTAACACTTTACAAATAGAAGGTTATACCGTGGTAGCAATATGTAGTGGATTAATACTGGTGTTAAAATGCACATGTAAATCCCTGTGAACCTTCAGTGCAACTTTCAGAATGACATCACAAAACCTGCAGCTCCATTCTGATGGCCTAGTCACTGTAATATCTGCAACTGTGAGTATGTTTACAGGTTTGTAGAGAGTTGGGAATGGCTTAGCCAATCATGTGATGTTCACAAGACTCAATAAAACCCCAGCCAGTTGGGTTTGGGGGATCCACGATGAGGCAGGTGGTTGTGAGCCTGGTGGATGAACTGGTAATGTGTAGTGTGATTGTTAAACCTTTGCTAATATACCTACTCGTTCTTAATGGTAATGAGTGTGAAATCCCGGCCTTGCCGGGTCCATATGGAATACCTGCGGACCCGGCAAGGCCTAGCAAAAGCCGGTTTTCAGCGTGCAATGTGCATGCGCCGAAAACCGGCTTTTCCGATCTGTCAAAATCTTCCACATCCCGGCAGCAAGGACATTCCCGAGAGGGAGATTGGGCTATTTGCCCATCCCTTGCCCAGCGAATGCCCTTCAAACTCTTATGCCGAGTAAAAGCAGTGTATAGCCTACTTTTACCAGCGTAAGAGTTTTAAAACACATAAAAATTCAAGTTAAACACACATTTTTAGAGTAAAAACCCTTTCCATTAAGGTAAGTTTGAGACCTAAATAAAACACATTAAAAAAAATCCAAATGCTTTTTTCCGAAAACATTTAATTAACTTTAATTTCAATTAATTTTAAATATGTGAGATGTTTTTTTTTAATTTATTATGTTATATTTGAGTGTTTTAGGGGGTTATTCTCATTGATAGTAATAGGAACTTGGAGATACGGAGTTCCCACGACTATCAATGAGAATACCGTACCGTGATTGGTTGTCCAGGCCCACGTGACTCCATCTTAGACTGACGTATCTGGAAGACGCGGGTGCACTGCGATGCGCGGGAACCTTCCGGAGCAAAACGGAATGGCAGGAGGGTACGGGAGCAGAAGGTAGGTGTGGATCGTACTTCTTGCTTTCAGGCATTCGCCCGCGGGAAGCCTCCGACTGGGATTTCAGGGCCAATGTGTTGCTATGAGTTCTTCAGCAAAGAACCCATGAAGCAAAAACATTTCAGACATAATGCCTTGGAAACCGTGCAGTAGAACCAAGGAGCGAAATTGCTGATCGAACAACACATTCGATTCTTGCAAGTGGTATGCATAATTCTAACAGGTGACAAGCCATATTTTTAAACCATGGCTCAGTGGATAACACCCTCACCTCTGAGTCTCGATTTCAAGTCCCACTCCAGAGACTTGAGCACAAAAATCTAGGCTGGCAGTTCAGTGGCGTCTTTCAGATGAGACGTTAAAATCGAGGCCTCGTTTGCCCTCTTAGGTGGAAGTAAACGGTCCAACGGCAGTATTTGAAGAAGAGTAGGGGAGTTCTCCTGGTTTCCTGACCAAGGCTGGGAACTCAACATCTAGGAGTATTCAACATTCAGGAAGGATAGACAGAATGGAAAAGGAGGTGGGGTAGCGTTGCTGGTTAAAGAGGAAATTAACGCAATAGTAAGGAGGGACATTAGCCTGGATGATGTGGAATCGGTATGGGTGGAGCTGCGGAATACAAAAGGGCAGAAAATGCGAGTGGGAGTTGTGTACAGACCATCAAACAGTAGTAGTGAGGTTGGGGACAGCATCAAACAAGAAATTAGGGACGTGTGCAATAAAGGTACAGCAGTTTTCATGGGCGACTTTAATCTACATATAGATTGGAATAACCAAACTGGTAGCAATATGGTGAAGAAGGATTTCCTGGAGTGTATTAGGGATGGTTTTCTAGACCAATATGTCGAGGGACCAACTAGAGGGCTGGCCATCCTAGACTGGGTGATGTGTAATGAAAAAGGACTAATTAGCAATCTTGTTGTGCGAGGCCCCTTGGGGAAGAGTGACCATAATATGGTAGAATTCTTTATTAAGATGGAGAGTGACACAGTTAATTCAGAGACTAGGGTCCTGAACGTAAGGAAAGGTAACTTCGACGCTATGAGGCGTGAATTGGTTCGAATAGACTGGCAAATGATACTTAAAGAGTTGACGGTGGATAGACAATGGCAAACATTTAAAGATCACATGGATGAACTTCAACAATTGTACATCCCTGTCTGGAGTAAAAATAAAACGGGGAAGGTGGCTCAACCGTGGCTAACAAGGGAAATTAAGGATAGTGTTAAATCCAAGGAAGAGGCATACAAATTGGCTAGAAAAAGCAGCAAACCTGAGGACTGGGAGAAATTTAGAATTCAGCAGAGGAGGACAAATGGTTTAATTAGGAGGGGGAAAATAGAGTATGAGAGGAAGCTTGCTGGGAACATAAAAACTGACTGCAAAAGCTTCTATAGATATGTGAAGAGAAAAAGATTAGTGAAGACAAACATAGGTCCCTTGCAGTCAGATTCAGGTGAATTTATAATGGGGAACAAAGAAATGGCAGACCAGTTGACCAAATACGTTGGTTCTGTCTTCATGAAGGAAGACACAAATAACCTTCTGGAAGTACTAGGGGACCGAGGGCCGAGTGAGAAGGAGGAACTGAATGATATCCTTATTAGGTGGGAAATTGTGTTAGGGAAATTGAGCAGATTGAAGGCCGATAAATCCCCGGGGCCTGATAGTCTGCATCCCAGAGTACTTAAGGAAGTGGCCATAGAACTAGTGGATGCATTAGTGATCATTTTCCAACAGTCTATCGACTCTGGATCAGTTCCTATGGACTGGAGGGTAGCTAATGTAACACCACTTTTTAAAAAAGGAGGGAGAGAGTAAACGGGTAATTATAGACCGGTTAACCTGACATCAGTAGTGGGGAAAATGTTGGAATCAATTATTAAAGATGAAATAGCAGCGCATTTGGAAAGCAGTGACAGGATCGGTCCAAGTCAGCATGGATTTATGAAAGGGAAACCATGCTTGACAAATCTTCTGGAATTTTTTGAGGATGTAGCTAGTAGAGTAGACAAGGGAGAACCAGTAGATGTGGTGCATTTGGACTTTCAAATGGCTTTTGACAAGGTCCTAAACAAGAGATTGGTGTGCAAAATCAAAGCACATGGTAATGGGGGTAATGTACTGATGTGGATAGAGAACTCTTTGGCAGACAGGAAGCAGAGAGTCGGGATAAACAGGTCCTTTTCAGAATGGCAGGTAGTGACTAGTGGAATGCTGCAGGGCTCAGTGCTGGGACCCCAGCTCTTTACAATATACATTAATGATTTAGATGAAGAAATTGAGTGTAATATCTCCAAGTTTGCAGATGATACTAAACTGGGTGGCGGTGTGAGCTGTGAGGAGGACGCTAAGAGGCTGCAGGGTGACTTGGACAGGTTAGGTGAGTGGGCAAATGCATGGCAGATGCAGTATAATGTGGATAAATGTGAGGTTATCCACTTTGGGGGCAAAAACATGAAGGCAGTATATTTGAATGGCAGCAGATTAGGAAAAGGGGAGGTGCAACGAGACCTGGGTGTCATGGTTCATCAGTCATTGAAAGTTGGCATGCAGGTACAGCAGGCGGTGAAGAAGACAAATGGTATGTTGGCCTTCATAGCTAGGGGATTTGAGTATAGGAGCAGGGAGGTCTTACTGCAGTTGTACAGGGCCTTGGTGAGGCCACACCTGGAATATTGTGTTCAGTTTTGGTCTCCTAATCTGAGGAAGGATGTTCTTGCTATTGAGGGAGTGCAGCGAAGGTTCACCAGACTGATTCCCGGGATGGTTGGACTGACAGATGAGGAGAGACTGGATCAACTGGGCCTTTATACACTGGAGTTTAGAAGAATGAGAGGGGATCTCATAGAAACATATAAGATTCTGACGGGACTGGACAGGTTAGATGCAGGAAGAATGTTCCCGATGTTGGGGAAGTCCAGAACCAGGGGACACAGTCTTAGGATAAGGGGTAGGCCATTTAGGACTGAGATGAGGAGAAACTTCTTCACTCAGAGAGTTGTTAACCTGTGGAATTCCCTATCGTAGCGAGTTGTTGATGCCAGTTCATTGGATATATTCAAGAGGGAGTTATCAAGGGGTATGGAGAGAAAGCAGGAAAGGGGTACTGAGGGAATGATCAGCCATGATCTTATTGAATGGTGGTGCAGGCTCGAAGGGCCGAATGGCCTACTCCTGCACCTATTTTCAATGTTTCTATATTTCTATAGTTAATCCCTCAACCAACACCTGAAACAGATTATCTGGTCATTTATTTCATTGCTGTTTGTGGGACCTTGCTGTGCATAAATTAGTGTGCATCAATCCTACATTAATGAGTGGAGACTTAATTTGGATGTATAAAATTTGGATATTGGCGTTTGATTTGCTTTGCTACTAAAATACAAAGGAGAGAAGATTGACATGTCTAAAATTCTGAGGAGTCTAGATAGAGTGGATAGGAAGGACCTATTTCCCATAGCAGAGAGGTCAATAAACTGTGCGCGTAGATTTAAAGTAATTGGTGGGGATTTGAGGAGAATTTTTTTCACCCAGAGGGTGGTGGGGGTCTGGATCTCACTGCCTGAAAGGGTGGTAGAGGCAGAAACCCTCATTGCATTTAAAAAGTACTTGGATGTGCACCTGAAGTGCCATAACCTACAGGGCTACGGACCAAGAGCTGGAAAGTGGGATTAGGCAGGGTAGCTCTTTGTCAGCCAGCGCAGACACGATGGGCCATAAATTTCTGAGGAGAATTCTGCCTGTACCACCCTTTCTGGCAGTGAGTTCCAGACCCCCACCGTCCTCTGGGTGAGAATATTTCTCCTCAACTCCTTTCTAATCCTTCTACCAATTACTTTAAATCTATGCCTCCCTGGTTATTGACCTCTCTGCTAAGGCAACTAGATCCTTCCTATCCACTCTATCTCGGCCCCGCATAATTTTATACACCTCAATTAAATCTCGACTAAAATGATTCTTTCTGTGACACTGGCCTCAATGTGAAACGGGTAGCAATGATGGAATGCAAATTGTGAATATGTTAATGAGTGTGCACAGACTTTGCACGGTGGGGCAGCTATTTCAGCTGACAAATCCCCACGGAGCGAAAGGCACTCGTACTGTTTGTGGGTATTCGTGACTATTTTGGGGGAAAAAAAACAAAATGTCCTCCAACCAGACAGGATCCTGATGCCAGACTGTACCAAACCACAGCAATAATCCAGGGAGCAGGAGGTTTACTCACCTTTACCCCCACTGCCAGATAAAGCTAAGCAAAAACATAGCCACTGAGGTTAACAGCTTAGAAATAGCAGAAACTGAGAAATCTGCTGGTATCTCCATTTTCATTCCTGCTAAAAGATGGAAAATCGATGGTGGGTTATATCCTTCCTACCAACAGGGAAAGCCTGCCCACAGACACAGATTATTTAAATATTCCAGTATGTTTATGCAGAAGCTGGAAGATGTAGTACCATAAATCCTTGAGTAGAAGATACTTTTTTTTTCTCCCCCAAAAATTCCAAACGTGCGGGGGAGGGGTTGGGTGCATATGAAATTAGATGCTAAAATGGAAACAAATTTGCAAAAGATTCAGGAATGGTAAAATGAACTTTTATATGGAACTGCTTGTGCAGCGCACGAGGGATACAACCACAATAAAATTCACAAAACATGGTGCCAGTGTAACACTGCACTGAAAAAAAATGATTTTTAGAAACCTTCGTGTTCAGAATCATTCGCAGATTCATTGGACAAAGCAGTGTTACTCAGTGCTCATGTCATGTAGTAGATCGTGTCACCATCGGCATTGTTTGATTTTGTTGGGCCGAGGCTCCTCCACGTCCCACAGAACGTCATAATCGCTCCCATCCAACAACAACAACAACCTGTGTTTATCTAGCACCTTTAACGTAGTAAAACGTCCCAAAGCGCTTCGCAGGAGCGTTATAAAACAAATTTGACACCGAGCCACATAAGGAGATCATAGAGTTGTAGAAAATTACGGCTCGGAAGGAGGCCATTTTGGCCCATGGTGTCCGTGCCGGCCAACCAAGAGCTATCCAGCCTAATCCCACTTTCCAGTTCTTGGCCCGTAGCCCTGCAGGTTACAGCACTTTTAAAGCACTATTTAAATGTTGTGAGAGTTTATGTCTCTACCACCCTTTCAAGCAGCGAGTTCCAGACCCCCATCACTCTCTGGGTGAAAAAAATCGTGTCTGTGTCAGTCAAATCTCACCTTCCAGCTCTTGGTCCATATCCCTGTCGGTTACAGCATTTCAAGTGCACATCCAAACACCCCTTAAATGTGGTGAGGGCTTCCACAACTAACACACTTTCAGGCAGTGAGTTCCAGATATTAGGGCAGGTGACCAAAAGCTTGCTCAAAAGAGGGAGGTTTTAAGGAGCGTCTTAAAGGAGGAAAGAGAGGTAGAGAGGCGGAGAGGGTTAGGCAGGGAGTTCCAGAGCTTGGGGCCCAGGCAACAGAAGGCACAGCCACCGATGGTGGAGCGATTATAGTCAGGGATGCTCAAGAGGGCAGAATTAGAGGAGCGCAGACATCTGGGTGGGGAGGAGGGGAGGGGGGTTGGTGGGGCTGGAGGAGATTACAGAGATAGGGAGGGGTGAGGTCATGGAGGGATTTGGAAACAAGGATGAGAATTTTAAAATCCATGCTTTTTATTGCAACCTGTTGCGAAGGCACATGACTGGATATCTTAACATTTTCAACTTCATTCGACATTTTTGCTAAAATGTGTGATAGAAAAATGAATGGTGGAAGCAGGACGGGGTTGCATATTCTACACAGTGGTGTACTCTACTCTAAGATTTACAGTAATTTATATATTGTATTGAACCCTATGTACAATAAACAGTTGAACTTGTTGCTATTGATGACAAATGTAACCGGAAAAAATTAATGGATAGAGATATCTGTAATAAATTTGGCACACACTGTTTTGTTGGGTATCAGCTGTGGCTCAGTGAGCAGCACTCTTGCCTCTGAGTCATGAAGGTTGTAGGTTCAAGTCCCACTCCAGAGACCTGAACACAAAAATCCAGGCTGACACTCCAGTGCAGTGCTGAGGGAATGCTACACTGTCGGAGGTGCAGTCTTTTGGATGAGACATTAAACCAAGGCCCCATCTGCTCTCTCAGGTGGATGTAAAAGATCCCGTGGCTCTATTTCAAAGGAGATCAGGGGAGTTATTCCCGGTGTCCTGGCCAATATTTATCCCCCAATCAACATAACAAAAAACAGGTTATCTGGTCATTATCACATTGCTGTTTGTGGGAGTTCGCTGTGCGCAAATTGGCTGCCGCGTTTCCCACATTACAACAGTGACTGTACTTTATTGGTTGTAAAGTGCTTGGCTACGTCGTGAGGTTGTATAAGATGCAAGTCTTTTTTTCATCACTGTCTCAGATACACAGTCACACCTGCAGCTGCACACTTGTACCACTAGATGGAGCTTCATAAATTCCCGATGCTGCTGAACTCAACCATGTCTGTACCTGCACCTCATCAATGCACTCTGAGGGAAAGGTGCTTTGTCATGACTACTCCGTAATTAAGAATGCATGGAAAATAGGAAGAGCTGTCTTCCATAATGTGCGTCGCTCAACACACGCATCAGGAAGGGCAGATTTCCCACCCACATCTATATCTCCTGACCACGATGGAACTTTCTCACGAGAAGAAAGACTTGCATTTATATAGCATCTTTCACAACCACCGGACGTCTCAACGCGCTTTACAACCAATGAAGTACTTTTTGAAGTGTAGTCACTGTTGTAATGTGGGAAACGCGGCAGCCAATTTGCGCACAGCAAGCTCCCACAGACAGCAATGTGATAATTAACCAGGTAATCGATAAATTTTGGCCAGGACACCGGGGATAACTGCCCTGCTCTTCTTCGAAATAGTGGCCGTGGGATTTTTTTACGTCCACTTGAGAGAGCAGACGGAGCCTCGGTTTAACGTCTCATCCAAAAGACAGCACCTCCAACAGTGCAACACTCCTCAGCACTGCACTGGAGAGTCATGTGCTCAAGTCCCTGGAGCAGGACTTGAACCCTCAATCATCTGACCCAGAAGCAAGTGTGCTACCCACCAAGCCATGGCTGACACTAGCAAAGGAGTGCAATGGTGCCATTTGATTTAGATTGGCGTCCATTATAGGCATCATGTATCAAGCTACGGGGCTGGCAGTGTCTGGTTTCATTAGAATCAGCTGCTTACAAAGCTAGCTCCCGAGCAGAGCAAGAATTGCTCTTGACAGAAATCCCATACATTGTGTATGTTTGGCTCCAGTCTCCAGGACTAAACCATTTACCATGCTATTTGAGATGAAAGAATGTTTCCTTCTTTGTTAATCTGTGGGTAACAAATGATTCATGTAACTTTTCTTTCCCCCTTACAAAAGATATTTGTGCTTTGCGCTGCAACACTTTTAACTGTTTGTCCTGCAGATTCGAGTTAGTTCTTCTTCGGGAATCAGGGCGTGGGGTTGCCGGGGAAAATAACACAGAACCAACTCCCTCGTATTACCCGAAGTCGGATATAACTGCGGCTCTCCTTGTGCCGTTCCTGTCTGACAGGATAAAGAAATGGTACAACAAACTGAGAAACATATATTGAAAAAATATATACATTCTAAACTTTCCTTCGAAGTGTCAGCCATGGCTCAGTGGACAGCACACTTGCCTCTGAATCAGAAGGTTGTGGGTTCAAGTCCCAATCCAAAGACTTGAGGGCAAAATTTGAGGCTGACACTCCCAGTGCAGCACTGTCGAAGATACTGCCTTTCAGATGAAATGTTAAACTGAGGGCCCTGTCTGCCCTTTCAGGTGGATGTAAAAGATCCTGTGGCACTATTTAGAAGAAGAGCAGGGGAGTTGTCCCTGCTGTCCTGGGAAATATTTATCCCTTAATCAACAGATTATCTGGGTCACTGTGTTTGTGGGAGCTTGCTGTGTGAAATAGGCTGCTGCATTTCCTACATTACAACATTGGCTGTAAAGTGTTTTGGGACGTCCGGTGGTCGTCAAAGGCGCTATAGAAATGCAAGTATTTCTTTTTCTTTTAAATGCATATTTTCCAAGTTCTCCCCCCCTCACTTCTTTCAGGAACTGAAGTCGCTTAACATTCATTTTTTTTCCAGCCGGATTCACTGGGTAGTGATCAGGAACAGGAAAGCTGACTGATTATATTTTCGTCGGCCCAGGGTTGCTGAGGCAAATTGTCATACGACAGTCAGTCACTGCCGTGCTTGAGATCAGCACCACAGACAAAGAATTAAAGATGAGAACTTTAGGTCTGTGAATTAATATTATACCGGGCAGTGCTTTTACCCACTCAGCCAGTTGGGTCTGTCTCCCACAAATACATTTAGAAATGGTCTTTTAATAAATCCTAACGCTTCTGGTTATGGAGATAATTTAAAATGTTTTTTCCACATATGTAGATCCTGTGACATGACATCATTTATCTCTTTCCAGCGGGCCTGGAGATTATGCAAATGATATGTATTTGCCTCATTTGCAACATTATACATTCATTTATATATTAATGAGGCTTACACTCATGGCAGTTGAAGATCTGCACAGTAAACCTTTCTTGCCTAATAGCATGCGCGCCGTGCCATCCGAACAGAGAATTCACTTCGTGCCTTCCTGCACGGCTCCACAATGAAGTAGCACAAGAGGAGGGTCACACCCTCTGTTGTCTGACTCAGCAGCCCCCCTGGGCAGACCTCGGTAAGCTCCACCCACTTGACTACTCTGGAAGCTGAAGGATTTCATTGCATCTCGCCCCTGCTGCAGATATCCCGGCAGTGCCTGATCACAAGCACAACACGTTGGGCTTTGGACGTTTGCTGGAGGTTCGGGTCGGAGGGTTTTTAAGGCGCTAATGTCGGGCGGTCGCTAAATGTAGCGACGGAAAATGGTTTGCGACGGCAGCCCAAAAATTCAGTGGTTGCGCCCTGAGAGTGGAGCGGAGCGGAGCGCTAAGGCAAGCGTTCCACACCTCTCTCAGGGCGCTAGGCCGGGGGAGCAACTGAATATCCCGGGCTAAAGACCCGGCTTCGTAGCGCCCAGAGAGAGGCCTCCCGGCAAAAATAAAACAATCGGACCAATATTCACGAAAAACATTCCTACACACTGCTCACCCCAAATAAAGTTAAATCGCAAAAAATAAAAATATCACTCACTCTTACCTCATGCAGTCATTCCTTCCCATAGCACCCCGGGACAGCTCTGCGCGCCAGCTTTCTCTGGCGGGGTCACTAGGGGGCGCTACGGGTGCAGCGCAAATCGAATGTTGCCTCCGTGTCGATACCAGGGGCGTTGCACACCGGCGCGGCACAGAAGGAGGCCATTTGGCCCCTCGTGTCCGTGCCGGACGACCAAGAGCTATCCAGCCTAATCCCACTTTCCAGCTCTTGGTCCGTAGCCCTGTAGGTTACGGCAGTTCAAGTGCGTATCCAAGTACTTTTTTAAATGTGATGAGGGTTTCTACCTCTCCCACCCTTTCAGGCAGTGAGTTCCAGACCCCCACCACCCTCTGGGTGAAAAAAATTCTCCTCAACTCCCCTCCATTCCTTCTACCAATTACTTTAAATTTTTGCATAATGAAATGCCCTCATCCTCAAATGGTAAGGACTTAGGGTCTGTCCCGATTTCAAAATTCTCATCCTTATATTTCAATTCATCCATGGCCTCGCCCCTCCCTATCTCTGTAATCTCCTTCAGCCCCACAACCCCCGAGATGTCTGCACTCCTCTAATTCTGCCCTCTTGAGCATCCCTGATTATAATCGCTCAACCATTAGTGGCCGTGCCTTCAGCTGCCTGGGCCCCAAGCTCTGGAACTCCCTCCCTAAACCTCTCCTTCCTCCTTCAAGACGCTCCTTAAAACCTACCTCTTTGTCCAAGCTTTTGGTCACCTGCCCAGGAAACACCGGGGATAACTTCCCTGCTCTTCTTTGAAATAGTGCCATGAGATCTTTTATGTCCATCTGAGAGAGCAGATGGGGCCTCGGTTTAACTTCTCATCCGAAAGACGGCACCTCCAATAGTGCGGCACTCCCTCAACACTGCACTGGGGTGTCAGTCTAGATTTTTGTGCTCAAGTCCCTGGAGTGGGATTTGAACCAACATCATCACCATCATCATAGGCAGTCCCTCGAAATCGAGGAAGACTTGCTTCCATTCTAAAAGTGAGTTCTCAGGTGACTGAACAGTCCAATACGGGAATTACAGTCTCTGTCAAAGGTGGGACAGACAGTGGCTGAAGGAAAGGGTGGGTGGGGAGTCTGGTTTGCCGCACGCTCCTTCCGCTGCCTGCGCTTGTTTTCTGCATACTCTCGGCGACGAGACTCGAGGTGCTCAGCGCCCTCCCTGATGCTCTTCCTCCACTTAGGGTGGTCTTGGGCCAGGGACTCCCAGGTCATCGCACCAATGCTTTTCTCAATCTCCCTTGTTGCAATGCTCCATCTCACTCTCAACAAGCTCCCCGCTGGTGTGGAACTAAACTATAAACCCAATGGGAACCTGTTCAGCCTTCGCTGCCTCCAGGCTAGATCCAAGGTCGTCCCATCCTCTGTTGTCGAACTACAGTACGTGCTTGCATCTGCACACACCCAGAGGCCGCACTCCAAGCCATCGTCAACACCTTCACTGAGGCGTACGAAATAATGAGCCTTACACTAAACATCTGTTACACAAAGATCCCCCACCAACCTGACCCCGCCACACAGCGCTGCCCCCCGTTCATCAAAATCCATGTCGCGTCCTTGGACAACGTGGACCATTTTCCATACCTCGGGAGCCTACTATCAGCAAGGGCAGACATCGATGACGAGGTCCAACACCACCTCCAGTGTGCCAGTGCAGCCTTCGGTCGCCTGAGGAAGAGAGTGTTTGAAGACCAGGACCTCAAATCTGGCACCAAGCTCATGAAGCCACAACCTTCTGACTGAAAGGCAAGGGTGCTCCCCACTGAGCCACAGCTGGCACTGTAGAGTTGTGATGATCACGGTCAAGCTGTGACAGGCTGTATTTAAGAGCAAGAAAGTTTTCAGGCAATGGCTTCTATCATCGCATGCACAGAGATGACAGAGAGCTTGAGACAGCTTGTAATTTAATAATGATAAACTTTACAGAGCCTCAGAGGAGAACCTGTCTGATGGTAACAGCTGCTTCATATATAAAGCTGATTCTTTCATTTTTTTTAAATCACTCCAGTTTTCTCCTCCTATCCCTCTTCTCTCGTGAAGGAGTTGGCTCCCTTACTGAGCTACACTTCCATGGAGAGTGGTCACGCACCAAGTCCCCATTTCGTCTGTGCAAGCCTTGATGGTTGGTGCTATTCAACCATGGACGACATGGCAGCCATGCAGGGGTTGCTGTACAGTGAGCAGGAACAGAAACTCTGGCAGATTTTCCTTAATCTACTCGTCCTGATGCTATTTGTAGTTCCCCAGCGTAGATCAACTAACCCAGTGCCAAAGACCGACCAGGCCCGAGCGCTGTCTGGTCTGGATGGACTCAGAGATGAGGAGTAGATTGGGCCTACATTCTCTGGAGTTTAGAAGAATGAGAGGTGATCTCATTGAAACATACAAGATTCTGAGGGGGATTGACAGGGTAGATGCTGAGAGGTTGTTTCCTCTGACTGGGGAGTCTCGAACCAGGGGGCACAGTCTCAGGATAAGGGGTCGGCCATTTAAGACTTAGATGAGGAGGGAATATCTTCACTCAGAAGGTTGTGAACCTTTGGAATTCTCTACCCCTGGGTGCTGTGAATGCTGAAGCGTTGAGTATATTCAAGGCTGAGATCGATAGATTTTTGGACTCGAGGGGCATCAAGGGATATGAGGATCGGGCGGGAAAGTGGAATGAGGTCGATGATCAACCATGATCTCATCGAATGGTTGTAGCAGGCTCGAGGGGCCGTATGGCCGACTCTCCTGCTCCTAATTCTTATGTTCTTAAGGGCCGGCAGCACAAAACTGGCAATAATGGGCAATAGCATTTAAACAGATGGTTGGTGCGGGAAATGGAAATGGTGTCACACAGTAGGGGATGTTCTAATTGAGACTGAGGCTGAGACCTGTTGCTGGGGAAGAATATACAGGGTTTTAACCGGCTGATACTGCACGCCTGAAATGACAAGTGTTCTATTCCCACTGAAATCCCTTGCCCTGAAGGGCAGAAAACAAAGAGGGAAGCAAAGGTGGGGGGGGGGGGGTAAACTCAAAACTAAGCTGCAGGAATATTATTTCAGTGAGCGAGTGGTCCGTCTGTGGAACTGGCTCCCAAGGGAGACGGTGGATGCAGAGAGAACTGATTCCTGCAAATGCAGATTAGATTTCTTTCAGGAAATAATATTTTGGGATTCAGTAAATGAGCAATTTAAAATGTGACATGTGGTAAGTGTAGCGTGCTTTGAGGGACAGGTAATTTTGGAACGATGGATCCCCAAAGCTCTCTGCCATTTGCTATTTTCTCACCTATTGTCTGGGTCTGCTGTAAAAGAAAGAAAGAATGTGGTTGAAGGGCTGGAGATGGGATTCGATGAATCCATTCTGTAATATTGACAGAGATCGGATGAGCGGCACAGGCTTAAGTCTCTCTGGGGAGTGTGGGAGGCCAATTCATGGTGTCTTGCGCAAAAGGTTTGCACTGAAATAGAACCAAGCAAAGAAAAGAAAGAAAGACTTATTCCCCAATCAACATCACAATAATGGATTATCTGGTCATTATCACATTGCTGTTTGTGGGAGCTTGCTGTGCGCGGAAGTTGCTCCTGCGTTTCCCATATCACAACAGTGACTACACTCCAAAAGTATTTCATTGGCTGTACAGCGCTTTGAGACGTCCGGTAATCGTGAAAGGCGTTATATAAATCAAAATCTTTTTCTTTTTCATCATCATCATTATAGGCAGTCCCTCGGAATCGAGGAAGACTTGCTTCCACTCTTAGCATGAGTCCTTAGGTGGCTGAACGGTCTAATACGAGAGCCACAGTCCCTGTCACAGGTGGGACAGATAGTCGTTCAGGGAAAGGGTGGGTGGGGAGTCTGGTTTGCCGCACGCTCCTTCCGCTGCCTGCGCTTGGTTTCTGCATGCTCTCGGCGACGAGACTCGAGGTGCTCAGCGCCCTCCCGGATGCTCTTCCTCCACTTAGGGCGGTCTTTGGCCAGGGACTCCCAGGTGTCGGTGGGCATGTTGTACTTTATCAGGTTCCTCAGCACCCAGTGCTTGTCTCGGACTCTAGAAGATCTTTGGGCCAGTCTCACTGAGTCTTGGCTCTTGTTCATTAAGCATGCAGCTGGCTGCATGGATGCCCACACTTCAGGAATGACTGGCGCTAAAAGACAAGAAAGACTTGCATTTATATAGCGCCTTTCACAATCACCGGACGTCCCAAAGCACTTTACAGCCAATGAGGTACGTTGTGGAGTGTAGTCACTGTTTTAATGTGGGAAACGCAGCAGCCAATTTGCGCACAGCAAGCTCCCACAAACAGCAATGTGATAATGATTGGATAATCTGTTCTTAGTGATGTTGATTGAGGGATAAATATTGAGGCCACGTCTGCTCTCTCAGGTGGATGTAAAAGATCCCACGGCACTATTTTGAAGAAGAGCAGAGGAGTTATCCCCAGTGTCCTGGTCAATATTTATCCCTCAATCAACATCACTAAAACAGATTATCTGGTCATTACCACATTGCTGTTTGCGGGAGCTTGCTGTGCGGAA
Organism: Pristiophorus japonicus; assembly: GCF_044704955.1. NCBI lineage: Eukaryota > Metazoa > Chordata > Chondrichthyes > Pristiophoridae > Pristiophorus > Pristiophorus japonicus. The sequence goes on from NC_091990.1 coordinate 10,279,744, forward strand.
ATTGGCTGCTGCGTTTCCCACATTACAACAGTGACTACACTCCACTTCATTGGCTGTAAAGCGCTTTGAGACGTCTGGTGGTCATGAAAGACGCTATATAAATGCAAGTCTTTAATCATCTCTCATTACTATCCAGGCAGCCTAAAGATAAGACCCAAACTATCAATGACCTCAAGTTATTAGGTTAAAGCTTAACTGAGTGTATTTCTATTCGAACTCCCAATAAAATCACACCTCCACAGCAAAAACATTTTTTTTTAAAATCGCACTTTATAAACAAGCACATTTAAAATAATTACTAGTACCCAGAAGGTAAGGGGGACGAGAGAACCTGCTTTTGGCTCAATAAAATAGCACAACAAAACCTACATTCTGAGGCACAGTGCCTAATCATTGTGAGGACAAATTAGACGGTATGGCCAATAAATAAAACACGATAATCTCTGTCGCACCATAAATGTGGGCAAATGGTGTGAAAGCTGATTGTGATACGATCTGTTGCCGACACCAACGTTGTGTCTGCAAACCTGCCTCCTGTTTATGAAGGTGATCAATGGAGTCGGGGCGCTTACTTAACAACATAATTATTTGACAGAATGAAAGATGACATTTTTAACCTTCTCTTACGAACCTTACAAAGAATCCTATTCGTTCCTATAGTAACTGTGTCGCGTTACAATCATCTGTGCATTCTATTAAAGCAGTGAGCGCCTCAGAGGATGACAGGGAATTCAGCATTACCCTGAATAAAACGCCGCGTTTGTGCTGGCGGGGGGAAAGGAGTTTGAATCCGCCAAACCATATCGATGTCGTCCACTTCTGTTTTCACTTGATGGTGATGATGATGATGATTTCACTGCATTTACATATCTAAAGGTTGATTTAGCTGAAGCTGTGTGAACGCTCTCTGCACACATCAACCATCTCCGCACATTCGAGTGTAGACGTTCAGGGAAACGGATAGGGTAGAGAGAGAGAAACTATTTCTACTGGCTAGGGAGTCGAGGACTAGGGGGCATAGTCTAAAAATTAGAACCAGATCTTTCAGAATTGAAATTAGGAAACATTTCTACACACATAGGGTGGGAGAAGTTTGGAACTCTCTTCCGCAAACGGCAATTGATGACAGATCAATTGTTAATTTTAAATCTGAGGCTGATAGCTTTCTGTTAACCGAAGGTATTAAGGGATATGGGGCAAGGGCGGGTATATGGAGTTAGGTCACAGATCAGCCACGATCTCATTGAATGGCGGAACAGGTTCAAGGGGCCAAGTGGCCTCCTCCTGTTCCTGTGGGTCCAAATTTCCCCAACCCCTTTTTTCGGCGCACTCCTCTGATGTTGGGGAAGTCCAGAACCAGGGGACATAGTCTAAGGATAAGGGGTAGGCCATTTAGGACTGAGATGAGAAGAAACTTCTTCACTCAGAGAGTTGCTAACCTGTGGAATTCCCTGCCGCAGAGAGTTGTTGATGCCAGTTCATTGGATATAGTCAAGAGGGAGTTAGATGGCTAAAGGGATCAAGGGGTATGGAGAGAAAGCAGGAAAGGGGTACTGAGGTGAATGATCAGCCATGATCTTATTGAATGGTGGTGCAGGCTCGAAGGGCTGAATGGCCTACTCCTGCACCTATTTTCTGTGTTTCTATGTTTCTATGTGCCGACTTTGTGCGCTGGAAACGGCGCTGAAAAACTTACTCACGATTCTGGTCGCCCTGCTGTGTGTCCCGGGTCCTAGCGCGGTGCTCCTCGTGGAATGGGGGGCGGAGCACCAGCCCTGCACCGAAAACAGTGCCGGCAGCTGCGCGCATGCGCGTAGAGCGTTCGCGCATGCACAGTAGCTCCGTCCCATGGATTGTGATGATGATGCCTGCAGGACGCATCAGCCCCTATCCCCAGACCGAATAGCCTGCCGCACAGGCCGGCCGCTGAGGGCTGCGAGAAACACGTTGGTGCGACTGAGTTTTGAGTTTTGATCGGGGAGAGAGATGGGGGAGATGTTGGTCGTCTTTGGCTGCAGTCTAGTGGTTTGGATCGAGGATAGCTTGTCGTGTAGCGACGTCGCTTGCCTTGCTGGGTTGGCTTTGCGTTCATTTGGTTGGGTGGCGGTCTTGTCATGTTAAAGAAGCAGATATACAGTGACAGCCATGTGCTTAACTTACATCCCATCCAGTGTATAAATAATTAACCAGCAACATGCAGTTAGGTTGTATTACAAATAATTTATGTGTGAAGCTCTTTGAAGATGTCAGTGAGCAAAAAGGGAAAAAGGGAAAATGGGCAAAAAGGGAAAAAATTCCCGCCCGAAAAGGGTTGAAAGTCAGTGGGGCGGCAGCCGTGTTCTTCCTCCCCTATCCCAGGTCGGATTTACTTCAGCTCTTTATTTGTTAATTTTGTTAATTTAATTATTTACTTCAGTTCTTTAGTTTTTATTGAATGGTTATTACTGCTTATGCTTTAATTGGTGCTTGGTGGTGCTTTAAATGTAGTTTAGGGGCAGGGTTCCTTCTATTTTATTTGTTAATTAATTGCTTATTACTTTTTGTGCTTTGTTTGGTGCTTTGTGGTGCTTTAAATGTAGTTACTTGCGCCGATTCCTTAACTGTAAGTAAGGTCTTGCGGTGCAGACAAAAGTGGACACATATGCTGCCCGAAGTTAGTTTGGTACAACTTTTTCTGGTCAAATTGGCATAAATGGTGTAAGTGGCTGGGAACGCCCCCTTTTGAAAAAAAAACTGACCTAACAAAAAACCGAACTAACTCACTTACACTGGCGCAAATTAAATGGCCATATTTGCAACTTAAAAGATACACCAGAAAAATCAAGTTACACCCAAAAAAATGGTGCAACTCATGGGGAAATTTGGGCCCATTGTTCCTATGTTACTTGTGCAGTAAGCACCATCAATGCTAGGATGAATACAGATCGGTATGCTACAGATTTTCCAGCTGTAGTACAGTTCGATAAGAGTTTGTTCAGATTTGGTCTAATTGATCAGTCCCTCTGTGAACCAGTCTAAATGCACAGGATTCTATTGTGGCTGAAATAGATTTGAAACCATCAGTACTGGGGAGAATTAGATGTTATATTAAGTATAAATTTGCTATTGGTTTGGTTCACAATTTTTAAAAATTCATTCACGGGATGTGGGCAGGGCCAGCTTTTATTGCCCATCCCTAATTGTCCTCGAGAAGGTGGTGGTGAGCCGCCTTCTTGGATATAACTGAGTGGCTCGCTGGGCCATTTCAGGGGGCATTAAGATTCAACCATATTGCTGTGGGTCTGGAATCACATATAGGCCAGATCGGGTAAGAACATATGAACATAAGAAATAGGAGCAGGAGTAGGCCATACGGCCCCTTGAGCCTGCTCCACCATTTAATAAGATCAGCAGATTTCCTTCCCTAAAGAACATTTGTGAACCTGATGGGTTTTTACAACATTACTGATAATAGCTTTTTATTCCCGATTTATTTAAAATTAATTCCACAGCTACTGTGGGATTTGAACTCACATCTACTGGATCATTAAGCCAGGCCATACCATAACCACTATGCTACCATACCCATGTGACAGTCGAGCCAACTATTCACCTATCCAAGTTCACTGAAGACAAATACAAACATCAGTGCTGTTCCACAGATCAACTGGACACACTTCTGTCCTAAATTCTACCCCACATAAAATAACTACCAAGGCTTCGATGAATGTAATATTAGCATAGAGATGCCTTGCACTCACCCAGATTGTCTCCCAGGGAACAGATGGATTCACTATACCACAGGTTGCTGGTTCTGTCTCATCGACTGCTCATCACAAAGTAAATGTTTGCCCAGGAACTGGGCAGCTGGAACTGAACTCCCAGTTGTCGGGTAAGTTTTCCTTTAACAATCAAAACAGGATTTCTGTCGGGTCTGTAGTTGCTTCCCACCTGCTCTTTATGACAATGTGGAAGTCTGCAATCTGCACGTGCTAAATGACAGTGCACATACACACGGCGATATGGTCAATGCAGTGTCAGCTGTGGCTCAGTGGGCAGCACACTTGCCTCTGAGTCAGAAGGTTGTGGGTTCAAGTCTCACTCCAGGGACTTAAGCACATAAATCTAGGCTGACATTCCCAGTGCTGCACTGTCAGAGGTGCTGTCTTTCAGATGAGACATTAAACTGAGGCTCTCTCAGGTGGATGTAAAAGATCCTATGGCACTATTCTGAAGAAGAGCAGGGGTTAGTCCTGGTCAATATTTATCCCTCAATCAACAAAACAGATTATCTGTTCATTCTCACATTGCTGTTTTTGGGAGCTGTGCGCAAATTGGCTGCTGCATTTCCCACATTGCAACAGTGACTATACTTCATTGGCTGTAAAGTGCTTTGAGATGTCCGGTGGTCGTGAAAGGTGCTATATAAATCCAAGTCTTTCTTTCTCTGCACGCGCACATACATGTATTTAAGGGTCAGGACACCCTTCACACTCAAACTGCGATTGTTCAGATTAAGGCATTAATTGAGATCTTACTCCACGTTTTTACAATTGGATGAATACAACAGATGCCAGACAGATGGCTATTGGCTGCACGAGTTAATATAAATGATATAACCAATGATATTATAGTTACTTCAATAAAAATCTGGAATAAAAAGCTAGTATCAATAATGGTGACCATGAAACTAGTGGATTGTCATAAAAACCCATCTGGTTCACTAATGTCAGGGAAGGAAATCTGCCATCCTTATCCGGTCTGCGCGGATATATTACTCCAGACCCACAGCAATGTGGCTGACTCTTAAATGCCCCAGAAATGGCCGAGTGAGACACTCAGTCATCAAGAGGGTCGCTCAATGCTATATCAATGATTTGGATGAGGGGACCAAATGTAATATATCCAAGTTTGCTGATGATATAAAGCTCAGCGGGAATGTAAGTTGTGAGGAGTATGCAAAGAGCCTTCAAGGGGATGTGGACAGGCTAAGTGAGTGGGCAAGAACATGGCAAATGGACTATAATGTGGAGAAATATAGGGGTAGAAATTGCCCCCCCCCCTCACCCCGCGCCCGAAATGGGGCGCACGGACCAGTTTCAATGGTTTTTAACCGCAGCTGTGGTTCAGGTCGCCTCGAGTGAAGTTCTGCTCTTTGTTGTTTTTTTTAACTTGGATCCGGAACTCGCTCTTAATGGGGGCGGAGACTAAACGAGAGGGGCGGATACGGATCGGTGACTACACATAAGAACATAAGAAATAGGAGCAGGAGTAGGCCATACGGCCTCTCGAGCCTGCTCAGCCATTTAATATGATCATGGCTGATCCGATCATGGACTCAGCTCCACTTCCCCGCCCGCTCCCCATAACCCCTTATCCCCTTATCGTTTAAGAAACTGTCAATTTCTGTCTTAAATTTATTCAATGACCCAGCCTCCACAGCTCTCTGAGGCAGTGAATTCCACAGATTTACAACCCTCTGAGAGAAGAAATTTCTCCTCAACTCTGTTTTAAATGGGCGGTCCCTTATTCTAAGATCATGCCTCTAGTTCTAGTCTCCCCCATCAGTGGAAACATCCTCCCTGCATCCACTTTGTCAAGCCCCCATGATAATTTACTCAAGAGGGGCGGATACGGGGCGGTGACTACACAAGAGGGGGGGATACGGGCAGTGACTACACGAGAGGGGGGATACGGGCAGTGACTACACGAGAGGGGGGGAATACGGGGCAGTGACTACACGAGAGGGAGGATACGGGCAGTGACTACACGAGAGGGGGGGATACGGGGCAGTGACTACACGAGAGGGGGGGATACGGGCAGTGACTATACGAGAGGGGGGGAATACGGGGCAGTGACTACACGAGAGGGGGGGATACGGGCAGTGACTACACGAGAGGGGGGGATACGGGGCAGTGACTACACGAGAGGGGGGGATACGGGCAGTGACTATACGAGAGGGGGGATACGGGCAGTGACTACACGAGAGGGGGGATACGGGCAGTGACTACACGAGAGGGGGGGATACGGGCAGTGACTACACGAGAGGGAGGGATACGGGGCAGTGACTACACGAGAGGGAGGGATACGGGGCAGTGACTACACGAGAGGGGGGGATACGGGCAGTGACTATACGAGAGGGGGGGATACGGGCAGTGACTATACGAGAGGTGGGGATACGGGGCAGTGACTACACGAGAGGGGGGGATACGGGGCAGTGTATACGAGAGGGGGGGATACGGGGCAGTGGCTACACGAGAGGGGGGGATACGGGGCAGTGACTACACGAGAGGGGGGATACGGGCAGTGACTACATGAGAGGGGGGGGATACGGGCAGTGACTACACGAGAGGGGGGGATACGGGGCAGTGACTACACGAGAGGGGGGGATACGGGGCAGTGACTATACGAGAGGGGGGGATACGGGCAGTGACTACACGAGAGGGGGGGATACGGGCAGTGACTACACGAGAGGGGGGGATACGGGCAGTGACTACACGAGAGGGGGGGATACGGGCAGTGACTACACGAGAGGGGGGGATACGGGCAGTGACTACACGAGAGGGGGGGATACGGGCAGTGACTACACGAGAGGGGGGGATACGGGGCAGTGTATACGAGAGGGGGGGATACGGGGCGATGACTACACAAGAGGGGGGGATATGGGCAGTGACTACACGAGAGGGGGGGATACGGGGCAGTGTATACGAGAGGGGGGGATACGGGGCAGTGTATACGAGAGGGGGGGATACGGGGCAGTGACTACACGAGAGGGGGGGATACGGGGCAGTGACTACACGAGAGGGGGGGATACGGGCAGTGACTATATGAGAGGGGGGGAATACGGGGCAGTGACTACACGAGAGGAGGGGATACGGGGCAGTGACTACACGAGAGGGGGGGATACGGGCAGTGACTACACGAGAGGGGGGATACGGGCAGTGACTATATGAGAGGGGGGGAATACGGGGCAGTGACTACACGAGAGGAGGGGATACGGGGCAGTGACTACACGAGAGGGGGGGATACAGGCAGTGACTACACGAGAGGGGGGGATACGGGCAGTGACTATACGAGAGGTGGGGATACGGGCGGTGACTATACGAGGGGGGGGATACGGGCAGTGACTATATGAGAGGGGGGGATACGGGGCAGTGACTACACGAGAGGGGGGATACGGGGCAGTGACTACACGAGAGGGGGGATACGGGTCAGTGACTACACGAGAGGGGGGGATACGGGGCAGTGACTACACGAGAGGGGGGATACGGGCAGTGACTATATGAGAGGGGGGGATACGGGGCAGTGACTACACGAGAGGGGGGATACGGGCAGTGACTATATGAGAGGGGGGATACGGGCAGTGACTATATGAGAGGGGGGGATACGGGGCAGTGACTACACGAGAGGGGGGGATACGGGGCGATGACTACACGAGAGGGGGGGATACGGGCAGTGACTACACGAGAGGGGGGGATACGGGGCAGTGACTATACGAGAGGGGGGATACGGGCAGTGACTATATGAGAGGGGGGGATACGGGGCAGTGTATACGAGAGGGGGGGATACGGGGCAGTGACTACACGAGAGGGGGGATACGGGCAGTGACTATATGAGAGGGGGGGATACGGGGCAGTGACTACACGAGAGGGGGGGATACGGGGCAGTGACTATACGAGAGGGGGGGATACGGGCAGTGACTATATGAGAGGGGGGGATACAGGGCAGTGTATACGAGAGGGGGGGATACGGGCAGTGACTATACGAGAGGGGGGGATACGGGCAGTGACTATACGAGAGGGTGGGGATACGGGTCAGTGACTACACGAGAGGGGGGATACGGGGCAGTGACTACACGAGAGGGGGGATACGGGTCAGTGACTACACGAGAGGGGGGATACGGGCAGTGACTATACGAGAGGGGGCGATACGGGGCAGTGTATACGAGAGGGGGGGATACGGGGCAGTGACTACACGAGAGGGGGGGATACGGGGCAGTGACTACACGAGAGGGGGGGATACGGGGCAGTGTATACGAGAGGGGGGGATACGGGGCAGTGACTACACGAGAGGGGGGGATACGGGCAGTGACTACACGAGAGGGGGGGATACGGGGCAGTGACTACACGAGAGGGGGGAGACGGGGCGATGACTACACGAGAGGGGGGGATACGGGCGGTGACTATACGAGAGGGGGGGATACGGGGCAGTGACTACACGAGAGGGGGGATACGGGGCAGTGACTACACGAGAGGGGGGGATACGGGGCAGTGACTACACGAGAGGGGGGAGACGGGGCGATGACTACACGAGAGGGGCGGATACGGGCAGTGACTACACGAGAGGGGGGGATACGGGGCAGTGACTACACGAGAGGGGGGATACGGGGCGATGACTACATGAGAGGGGCGGATACGGGCAGTGACTACACGAGAGGGGGGAGACGGGGCGATGACTACACGAGAGGGGGGATACGGGGCGATGACTACATGAGAGGGGGGGATACGGGCGGTGACTACACGAGAGGGGGGGATACGGGCGGTGACTACACGAGAGGGGGGATACGGGGCAGTGTATACGAGAGGGGGAGATACGGGGCAGTGACTATACGAGGGGGGGATACGGGGCAGCGACTATACGAGGGGGGGATACGGGGCAGCGACTATACGAGAGGGGGGGATACGGGCGGTGACTACACGAGGGGGGGATACGGGGCAGCGACTACACGAGAGGGGGGGATACGGGCGGTGACTACACGAGAGGGGGGATACGGGGCAGTGTATACGAGAGGGGGAGATACGGGGCAGCGACTATACGAGAGGGGGGGATACGGGGCAGTGACTATACGAGAGGGGGGATACGGGGCAGTGACTATACGAGAGGGGGGGATACGGGCGGTGACTACACGAGGGGGGGATACGGGGCAGTGACTATACGAGGGGGGGATACGGGGCAGTGACTATACGAGAGGGGGGGATACGGGCGGTGACTATATGAGGGGGGGGATACGGGGCAGTGACTATACGAGGGGGGGATACGGGGCAGTGACTATACGAGGGGGGGATACGGGGCAGTGACTACATGAGAGGGGGGATACGGCGTCATGTCACCACGACTCTCTCCTACACTTAAAGGAGAGAGCCTTCACGATTTTACAACTTCGGCCCACTGGGCCACCAGGGAGAGTTTCGGCTGGACTTTGATCTTATTGAATGGCGGAGGGTCGAGGGGCCAAATGGCCAACTCCTGCTCCTAATTCTGATGTGCTTATGTTCAACACCACTTTCCCAGGGCAATTAGGGATGGGCAATAAATGCTGGCCTTGCCAGCAATGCCCACACCCCGGGAATGAATTTAAAAAAAATCTTCCATGGTATTGTGCCTTCTGTTGCAGCAAACTAAATATCCAGAGCTGCTCTGGGAATCTGCAATCCTCTCAAGCCCCTCACAATCTAATCTCAGTATCTTGTATTGGAAGCCAACTGATTTGAGGACACCTTCACTCAGTGACAAAAACACATGGGAAAAGTACCACATGGAGAAAAGTCTTTCAACACTGGGATGAAAAAATGGCAAATGGCGAAAATGCCACTGCTCCTTCTGTGCCAAGCAAGGAAGGAGGCAACCCATTTCTTCCATTGCTTTTACCTCCAGTGAGTCATGCTCTGGGCTGTTTTGTGATTATGGACTGCTCATTAGGCTGACTCACACAGCTCCCTGTAATATAGGCATCTGTGAGTGTGCTCACAGGTTTGTTGAACTGTTGATGGCTAGAGGAGTCCGTGTTCCATGTCTATGTTGAATGTGCGAGGTTGCAGCCCCTATTCCATTATTTGAAGGGGCTGTTCCTCAAATTCTAGTTGCACTTCAGTCCTACGCTCCTGATCTTTGGGCACCTTGTGTGGAGGGGAGCGGGTAGGTCCGAGGGCCTCCTCGTAGGACTGCTCCTGGGCCTGGCCAAGGTGGCCATTAATCGGTCCAGGCAGTGGGCGGTCGAGGGGATCGTTAAGCCCGACTGCCTGCCTCTCTTCCGCGGTTACATCCGAGCTAGGGTGTCCCTGGAGATGGAGCACGCGGTGTCCACTGGTACGCTCGCGGCCTTCTGCGAGAGGTGGGCTCCGGAGGGACTGGAGTGCATCATCACCCCCGGCAAACAAATTTTAATTTGATTTCAGCTTCTGGTAAAAAGCCAATTTGATTAATTTGTCGGTTTTAGTGCCCCATAAGTCAAGGGTGCACTTGATTATTGTTCTACCAAAATAGTTGTAGAGCTGTTGCGTTGGGAGTGGCTTAGTCAGTCACATGATGTTCACAAGACTCAATAAAACCCCAGCCAGTTGGGTTCGGGGATCCACGATGAGGCAGGTGGTTGTGAGCCTGGTGGATGAACTGGTAATGTGTAGTGTGATTGTTAAACCTTTGCTAATAAACTAATTAGTTCTTAAAAGCAATGTGTTGCTATGAATTCTTAAACAAGAACCTATGAAGCAAATATATTACACCCCCCATCAGGAGGGCCAGCTAGATACGATGGGGAGTGGGTCACCACACCAGACCCATTGGACGGGAGCACCCTGCTGGATGTTAACCCAGTATTCAGAGACGGGAACTCTCGTCTCCGCCCGCTAGGGCTGTCCGGGGTGGGAATCTGAAGGCTTACTGCGAAAATGCCCCTACTTGTCAAAACACAAAATCTGTGGCTATTGTGGGTTAGATTTTCCAATGTTTCTGCACCAATAGTCAGATGGATTTGGGCGGATGGCAGAGGTAAATGCGTTCAGTAATGCCTATAAACATCTTCCTGCAGAGTTAAGCTACCCCAATAGTGCCCACATATGCAGATCTATTTTATATGCTGCTGACGCATCAGACACCCATTTCCCCTCTCGTGTTGTCACCTGTGGCCGGGGCATCACTGAGACTGCCACCATGTAAGAGCCATTCAGCACATCACCACCGAAGGCAGTGCCACTTCTTTAAGGGAACTTGTGCAATTTAGAGGAAGAATAGCAGGAACAACTCAAGAAAGACTGGTTAATCAGGCCCCATAGGATGCCTCTGCCACAGATACTTACCCACCCGCATTAATATAAGAGTTAGGAGCAGGAGTAGACCACTCGGCCCCTCGAGCCTGCTCCGCCATTCAATAAGATCATGGCTGATCATCGACCTCAACTCCACTTTCCCGCCCGATCCCCATATCCCTTGATTCCCCAAGAGTACAAGAATCTATCGATCTCAGCCTTGAAAACAGTCTACGACTCAGCATCCAAGGCCCTCTGGGGCAGAGAATTCCAAAGGGTTAACAGAGCACTGTGCTCACATCTGAACCCTTGCAATGACCAACATGTAAAAAGGCTGCTCTTCTCTTGTAAGACTTAACGGGGTTTTTGTCATAGGGTCATAGAAGTTTAGGGCACAGAAGGAGGCCATAGATCCCATTGTTTTCGTGCCGGAAAAAAAGAGCTATCCAGCCTAATCCCACTTTCCAGCGCTAGGTCTGTAGTCTTGTAGGTTACGGCATTTCAAGTACACATCCAAGTACTTTTTAATTGAGGGTTGATGCCTCTGCCACCCTTTCAGGCAGTGAGTTCCAGACCCCCACCACTCTCTGGGTGAAAAAAGTTCTCCTCATTTCCCCTCTAATTCTTCTACCAATTACTTTAAATCTCTGCCCCCTGGTTGTTGACCTCTCAGCTAAGGGAAATAGGTCCTTCCTATGCACCCCATCTTGGCCCCTCATAATTTTATACACCTCAATCTAGTCTCTCCTCAGCCTCCTCTTTCCAAAGAAAACAACCCCAGTCTATCCAATCTTTCCTCATAGCCAAAATTCTCCAGTCCTGGGCAACATCCTGGTAAATCTCCTCTGTACCCTCTCAGTGCGATCACAACATTCCTGTCATCGGCTTGCCCTGGACTTGGAGCTGGGTTTCATAGAGTCGCTGCTTTGCTGATGCGTATGAAGGAAATCACTCCCTTTAACTTCTATCCCTTCAGCCTGTGTCTATGGACATATGTAACATCAGCCATCTACAAGATGCACTGCAGCAACTCGCCAAGGCTTCTTCGATAGGACCCCTAAAACCCACGACCTCTACCACCTAGAAGGACAAGGGCAGCAGGCGCACGGGAACACCACCACCTCCACGTTCCCCTCCAAGTCACACACTGTCCTGACTTGGAAATATATCGGCCGTCCCTTCATCGTCGCTGGGTCAAAATCCTGGAACTCCCTCCCTAACAGCACTGTGGGAGCACCTTCACCACACGGACTGCAGCGGTTCAATGCGGCGGCTCACCAACTCCTTCTCAAGGGGCAATTAGGGATGGGCAATAAATGCCGGCCTTGCCAGCGATGCCCACATCCCAGGAAAGAATTAAATAAAAAAGCCAACCAGCTGTCCATCGATGCATCAGAGTGACCCTGGCCAGTTCCTAACCGTTAGTTTGGACATTGCTCACCACTGTGACAGTGCTGTCAGAGAATGCTATTAACTTCCTCAAAGGGAAGAGTTTTCACACTATGAATGTTCAGGTGATTTGTAATCACAGTCAGCAAAAAGTGAAAAGGTGTCGATAAAAGCCTTGTAGATTTATATAGTGATTTTACCATAGTAAAATATCCCAAGGTGCTTCACAGGAGCGTTATCAAACAAAACTGACACTGAGCCATGTAAGGAGTAACTAGCGCAAGTGAGCAAACACTCGGTCAAAGAGGTAGGTTTTAATGAGCGTCTTGAAGGAGGAAAGAGAGGTAGAGAGGTGGAGAGGTTTAGGGAGGGAGTTCCATAGCTTGGGGTCCAGGCAGCTGAAGGCACGGCCACCGATGGTGGAGCGATTATAATCAGGGATGCTCAGGAGGGCAGAATTAGAGGAGCACAGACATCTCGGGAGGTTGTGGGGCTGGAGGAGATTACAGAGATAGGGAGAGGCGAGGCGACGGAGGGATTTGAAAGCAAGGACGACAACAAAACCACATGATTATAGCAAACGCGGGTAAATCCCTGGGTTAAAATGAGCTAAATTAGCAAATGTGAGGGATGAGAGCTGGAACGTTCTTGGTTAGTCTCACTACCACATAATCCAGCGCAGCTCCACAGGAGTGTCTCAGGCTGCAGCTTTGCGGAAATTATTTTGTGTTTGTTCAGCCTGGGATAGTTGCACTGCTGCGTTCAAGTTCAACCTTCCCCTCGCATGGAGGCCTTGATCTGAAATAGGAGCACGCAATCTTGCTCAAATCACATCCAAAAATAAAAGCTTTGATATTCAATTTTCTTCGGAGCATTTTATACTGGTTGGGCTCCGTCATATTTACCATTCTTCTTTGAAAAATACTATTTTGAACAAAATGCAAAATAGAAAGCACACCTCTGTCAAATTAAATAAAACGCTCAACTCCTTTAAAGAGAATCTTGAAAAAATCCTGTGTAGACCAGGTCCATTGCATCACTTGAATTGTTGGCAGCAGAATGATTTGTTAAAAGACTTGCATTTATATAGCGCCTTTCACAACCACCGGATGTCTCAAGACACTTTACAGCCAATGGAGTACTTTTTGAGGTGCAGTCACTGTTATAATGTGGGAAACGCAGCAACCAATTTGCGCACAGCAAGCTCCCACAACCAGCAATGTAATAATGGCCAGATAATCTGTTTTAGTGATGTTGGTTGAGGGATAAATATTGGCCCAGGATACCGAGGATAGCTCCCCTGTTCATCTTCGAAATAGTGCCATGGGATCTTTTATATCCACCTGAGAGAGCAGACAGGACCTCGGTTTAACGCCTCATCCGAAAGACGGCACCTCCGACAGTGCAGCGTTCCCTCAGCACTGCACTCCGACAGTGCAGCACTCCCTCAGCACTGCACTGGGAGTGTCAGCCTGGATTTTTTGTGCTCAAGTCTCCTGGAGTGGGACTTGAACCCACAACCTTCTGACCCTGAGGCAAGAAGCATTGGCTGACACTGCGCTGTCTTTGTTCAAATTAAAGCTCAGTGTTTACCGCACGTGAAAGATTGAAGAATTGAATGGTGGTGAGGGACTGGAACTCACTGCCTGAAAGGGTGGTAGAGGCAGAAACCCTCATCACATTTAAAAAGTACTTGGATGTGCAGCTGAAGTGCTGCAACCTACAGGGCTACGGACCAAGAGCTGGAAAGTGGGATTAGGCTGGGTAGCTCTTTTTCAACCGACACGGACACGATGGGCCGAATGGCCTCCTTCTGTGTCGTAATTTTCGATGATTCTATGAATGTGACTCCGAATTTTTAGCGAGACACACGGGGACTTGTTGACTTCTGCACTTGGGAACGGTCTTAAGACCCAGATGGAAACTGTTGGAGGGAGGGGGAATAAAATCTTGCAACTATGCTGCCGATCAGCCGACACAGCGAGTCGAGTTCTCACAAGCAGGACCGGCAGATTGAAATCCGAGCCTGTTCTTCCAACACACCCCTTTTGCTCAATTACTTTCCGAACTGTTTCTTGGCTTTCTGATTGACAGCTGTGACTCAGGGAGTTGGCATTAAACAGAAGCTTTGTGTGACCTGCTGTCTCTGAGGAGCAGTGCAGAACTGGCAGCTGTCCAGCACGGAATCTCTAGATGGAAGGAACACAACGCAAGTTCGCAACAATCCCACTCAGTCGGTTCAGGGCGGCTGCATGATCCTGCCGCACAAACTGGACATCTTTATTTAATCTGGGCTCCGTCTGGCTTAACAGATGATTAGTTAACATCTACGAATAGTACCTGTATTGCAAAAGTCACGAATAGCAAAAAAAGTCACATAATACAAAGGGCTGGATTTTTGGCACTGCTCGGTTCGGGGCGGTAATGGCGGTGGGGCAGTAAAGCTTGCGCCCGGGAACAGTTTGCGCCTCTGTCAGCAAAATTCCTCAGCTGGGCCCCCGAGTGTGGGGCGGAGCGCTAAGGGAGGCGTTACACACCTCTCTTAGGGCGCTAGGCCAGCTGAGCAAGCGAAAACCCCGAGCTAAACAGCCGGACCGGGAGCGCTCTAAGAAAGGCCGGGGGGGGGCAGAAAAAAAAACCTGAAAAAAGCCCATCAAAAACATTTCCAATAAATAATTCGCGCCACCACAACATAAATCGCAAAATAAAAACCAGCCACACTTACCCGAGGTCGATATTACTTACCTCACTGTGGCCGCTACAGCTCGGTCCGCCCGCTTTCCCAGGCGGTCCCACCAGGGGGCGCACTACGGGGCGCTACGGGTTGAGCGGGAGGCAAAAATCGAACCGGTGTCGCTACCAGGGACATTGCTGCTACCAGGGACATTGCACACCGGCTCGCCTCTCCCGGTGCGGTAATGCTCCGCGCCCCCGCCGAAACCAGCCCCGAAAACCCCGGCGGGGCGCTAGAAGATGGCCGCCCGCTCGGAAGTGCTCACCGCCGCCATTGCCTCCGGGGCGAAAGCATAGACAGCAACAAGCCAAAACTCCAGCCCAAAGTGCAGACATTGTTTGTGTTTGGCCGTCAATGTAATTGATGTCGAGCACTTATGATAGAAGGTGGCTGTGCAGGGGGTTGTTGGATTTCAGTTTCAAAGGCTGCATAATTTGGCTATTGTGAATCTGTAGACTAATCAGAATAGCAGAAGCTACCCCCACTGAGAAAAACAGACACATCGCTCCAGCACGCTTCGAAGGATCAGGTCCGTACCCACTACCATTGTGGAGAACCAAGAGCGTGTAACAGCAATGTGCCATCCCATCTTTACATCACTGTGGAACGTAGGCACACAACTTTCGCCTAGTCAGCAGCTGGGTACGTTCCAGTAGATTACGGAGTAAATGTTCTTCCTTAATGCTCCAGGCACAGAGCTTTGTGCAGCAGGAGGGCTGAAGGCCAGAATGTACCCCTATCAGCATGCATGGCTCGCTAGAAAACTTGTTGAGAGTTAGTGCAGGAGTTATTATTTGCTGTTCTTTGGCGATTAGGGTTGTGAATCTTTGGAATTCTCTACCCCAGGGGGCCGTGGAAAGAAAGACCTGCATTTATATAGCGCCTTTCACAACCACCAGACATCTCAAAGTGCTTTACAGCCAATGAAGTACTTTGAGTGTAGTCATTGTTGTAATGTGGGAAACGCAACAGCCAATTTGTGCACAGCAAGCTCCCACAAAGAGCAATGTGAAAATGACCAGATAAACTGTTTTTGTGATGTTGTTTGAGGGCTAAATATTTGCCAGGACACCGGGGATAACTCACAATAGTGCCATTGGATCTTTTACGTCCACCCGCCCTCGGTTTAACGTCTCATCCGAAAGACGGAGGGAGCATATTTAAGACAGAGATCGCTAGATTTTTGGACATTAAGGGAAGCAAGGCACATGGGGATTGGGCAGGAAAGTGGAATTGAGGTTGAAATCAGCCATGATCTCATTGAATGGTGGAGCAGGCTCGAGGGGCCGAATGGCCAACTCCTGCTCCTATTTCTCATGTTCTTATGATGACTAGAGTTTCGTAATAACTGCAAATATACTGTTTGTACCAAATACTGTTCATTCATCTGTTTAATGTAACATAATTTTGTCCATTGGTTTAAAACTACAATTACTTGCATTTATATAACGCCCGGATTTAGCGGTGGGTAACAACGACAAACTACTAGCATTTGCCGTCATTATCGTCTGACACGAATTTAGCACATGCGCATCTAAACGCGGGAATCCTGAAGTTGTGATCAGTCAATCACTGCTTCAACACTGGCCATGCTGCACAGTGTCAACACCCCATTAAATGTTTAGCCTTATTGGATTAGGTGTCTTCTTCTTCGGCAGTCCCTCGGAATCGAGGATGACTTGCTTCCACACTAATATGAGTTCTCAGGTGACTGATGAGATCAATGCGGGACCTACAGTCTCTGTTACAGGTGGGGCAGATGGTGGTTGGAGGGACGGGTGGGTGGGGGGCTTGATTTGTCGTGCGCTCCTCCCGCTGCTTGCGCTTGGCTTCCGCGTGCTCCCGGCGAAGAGATGTTCGAGGTGTTCGGCGCCTTCCCAGATGCTTCTCCTCCATTTTGGGCGGTCTTGGGCCGGGGATTCCCAGGTGTCGGTGGGGATGTTGCACTTTTCCAAGGAGGCTTTGAGGGTGTCCTTGAAGCGTTTCCTCGCCCCATCTGGGGCTCGCTTGTCCCAGGTGGGTATTAGGTGTAACATTAGGTGTAATTAGGGTTTTTGACAGCGTATTGACTGCCAAACAAACGTTATAGCCCTGAAAAGCTCATTTTTATATTTGTGGAGTGGCAAATTTCTCCAGTGAAAAAAATTACAACTTACTTAAATATATAGTTTTAAGTTTGTTCCTGATAGTTCAGTTTCTACCATAATCCCATGTGAAAGTCCCAACCTTTGTTTTGCTCTCCATAACACTTTTTTAGAAAGTGAGAATGAACGCTGCTTTTTATTTCCTGATTTGCTGCTTAGACAGCTTGTTGACATCACTGCTGCATCTCGCTAGCCACTTCCTATTCACAGCACCGCAATCAATTCCACGGCGGGAAACCACGCATGTTCGCCACAAAGATCACAAGATCCCTGTGCGCTACTTTCTTCATGGTTAGTGGCGATCACCATCATATCGCTGCAGGCCGCAAATTACGGGCCAACGTCTTTACGATAGAAAAATGTCCCAACATGCTTCACTGAAGTGCAATCATTCAACAATGGACGCCACAGTCTGATAGAGTCCACTTTGTACCAAAGTTAAGGAGATCACAGGGCAGCCGGTGATATATTCCAGTTCTAAGGTGACTGATGAGACCAAATGAGGGTCCTAATGTTCCAGGTCCCGAACTTCATTTGAAAAGGTGGAAGATGCCTTTTAACGTGGGATGGCCATTGCACACCAGCTACTACACAAACTTGACAGAGCAAGGTCTTGGTCCAATGGCAAGGAGATCCAAGACGATTGGAGACCAGGCTGCTGCATGGGCCTTGCATGCACGCGCACACACACACACACATGCTCCTACTGACCCCCTCCTTCACTTCCTCAGGTTCCCGCTCCCTGGATTTCAGAGATCGTAGTGTCGGTGAACACAGAGTACTGTGGCAAGGGTTCTCTGTTTAACTGTGGCTCAGTGGGTAGCACTCTTGCCTCTGAGTCAGAAGGTTGTGGGTTCAAGTCCCACTCCAGAGACTTGAGCACATAAATCTAGGCTGACACTCCCAGTGCTGAGGGAGCGCTGCACTGTTGGAGGTGCCGTCTTTTGGATGAGACGTTAAACCGAGGCCCCTTCTGCTCTCTCAGGTGGACGTAAAAGATCCTCTAGCACTATTTTGAAGAAGAGCAGGGGACTTATCCCCAGTGTCCTGGGGCCAATATTTATCCCTCAATCAACATAACAAAAACAGATTATCTGGTCATTAATCACATTGCTGTTTGTGGGAGCTTGCTGGTGTGCAAATTGGCTGCCGTGTTTCCTACCTTACAACAGTGAGCACACTCCAAAAGTAAGTCATTGGCTGTAAAGTGCTTTGAGACGTCCGGTGATCATGAAAAGCGCTATATAAATGCAAGTCTTTCCTTCTGTTTGACTCTGGGTCTTGCTACATTTACCTAGGTATCGGGCAGGTTGCAAGTCAGCTTACAGGAGTGGCCGTTGATGCTAAACCCAAGATACATCCAGTGGACAAATCCATCAACAATCTCTAAACAACCTCCAATCCCATTGAAAGAGAGATGATTTTTGTTATGAAACAATAAGAAAGCTTATGGGTTTTCATGGTTGAAATGCTGTCAATTCGAAATGCTGATGTTGCTATTTATGTACATGGGATTTAAAATACAAAGGATTAGATGCATGCTTTGCCACTTTTAGTCGCCGTACAGTCCCGCTACCCCACCGCCCCAAGGAATGGATCCTTCCTACTACCAGCCCTGAATTTGCGGTTGGAAGCTTCCCGCGGGGAAATGACTCCAATCCGCAAATAAAATGCCGAGGTACCAGGTGGTGTGGGAGGTACAGAGACTGACGGTCCTGGGCCTCTCCGGGTACCCACAGGTAAAGGCCCACGTATCCCAGGAGTGCAAGCGGTTCACAAGCCCCCCTGGGATCACATGGGCCGGCCCAACCAATGATAGAAAAGAATCTCCATTCATACGCATGGGGATTCTGTATGTACAGAAATTCTATAACCATGAATGGGAATTTCCCCCAAAAATACATGTACACAAGAAATACATTTTAAAAAATTACATATTTAAAATTAATTAAAATGCCATTTAATTAAATATTTAAACAGAAGTTTAATCTTTTGAAAAATAAACTTAAATATATAAATGATTGAAAAATATTTTTACGTTTTTTAAACTTTTTTGCTGATAAAAGCAGACCTTATGCCTTTTACCAGGCATAAGAATTTCATGGGCATTTGTTGGGCAGAAGTTGGGCAAGTAGCTCAACTCTTTGCCCACGGAGGCCCTTTTCCCGGGGATGTGTTGGATTGGTCAAGAAAATTCTTGACAGATCGCAAGTCCCAGGTTTTTGCGCGCGAAGCCCCGGAACGTGTACGGCCCTGACAGGCGGGTATACACCACGCATGCACCCATAAGGGCCACAGATTATGGGCCAACAGCTGAAGCAATTTCTTAAAACTTCACTTCTTGCTGTATCTCCAGCCAAAGATATCGAGCAGTGGCTGGCTGGTGCTTTTCACAAAGGATAATTTAAAAGGTTAATTGTGGCAGGCTCTGCCCTTCAGGGCATGTATCGGGAACCTGAGCACGCATTGTGCTCATTTTCTAACCATTCTAAATAATGGTTGGAAAAGCATGTGCCCAGATTTCCAATTGGTACTCTTGGCAACTCAATGTCAAAAATTCACCACAATACAGTCACAATGTATTTATTTTGTGGGTTCTTTGCTTAAGAATTCATAGTAACACATCACAATTAAGAACTAGTTGGTTTATTAACAAAGGTTTAACAATCACACTACACATTACCAGTTCATCCACTAGGCTCACAACTGCATAACTCATCGTATATCACCTAGACCCAACTGGCTGGGGTTTTATTGAGTCTTGTGAACATCACATGACTGGCTGAGCCACTCACAATGCAAAAGCTCCACAAAGCTATGAGCATGCTCACGGGTGCAAACATTAGAACAGTACCATTACAAAAAGTTGTCATAAAAGTTGTTGCATTCCAATTTTCTCCCGCATCTTCTCCATGAGCAGTGGCTCAGGCTGTGGTATGGTCTACCAGCCTTCCAGCACCTCCCCAGGTGGTCATGCTTTGCGTACGACCCTAACCAATGTCAGCAGATGCATTGATAGGGATGGAGGGCTAGTCCTATCTTTAAATCCAGCTCTTCACCCATCTGTTTTCCAGAAAGGCTACTGCACAATGATCCAGACTGACCAGCAATGTTAATAAATAACCTCATAAATACCGTGGCAACAAGAGCGGGTCAGAGGCTGGGTATTCTGCAGCGAGTGTCTCACCTCCTGACTCCCCAAACCATCGACAAGGCACAAGTCAGGAGTGTGATGGAATACTCTCCACTTGCCTGGATGAGTGCAGCTCCAACAACATTCATGAAGCTCGACACCATCCAGGACAAAGCAGCTCGCTTGATTGGCATCCCATCCACCACCTTAAACATTCACTCCCTCCACCACCGGCACACTGTGGCTGCAGTGTGCACCATCTACAAGATGCACTGCAGCAACTCGCCAAGGCTTCTTCGACAGCACCTCCCAAACCCGCGACCTCTACCACCTAGAAGGACAAGGGCAGCAGGCGCATGGGAACACCACCACCTCCAAGTTCCCCTCCAAGTCACACATCATCCCGACTTGGAAATATATCGGCCGTTCCTTCATCGTCGCTGGGACAAAATCCTGGAACTCCCTCCCTAACAGCACGGTGGGAGCACCTTCACCACACGGGACTGCAGAGGTTCAAGAAGGCGGCTCACCACCACCTTCTCAAGGGGCAATTAGGGATGGGCAATAAATGCTGGCCTTGCTGGCGACGCCCACATCCTCGTAATGAATTTTTTTTTTAAATTCCCTTTCTTAGCCCAAAGACAGTGGTGGCGATCAGTTAGCCCAGCAGAGACCAGAGATTGAACCTTCCTGATCTGTATGGCTCGATACATGGTGCTTAGTCGAGCTATATATTACATACAGCTTACTCTGTCGCTAATTGGATCTGGCAGGGACCAAACCATTAGGCGAAGCTTTGCAAGAAGCGGTCGCTGCAGAGCTCCTGCAGCTCCCTCGCTACAAATCACTTATGCAGCGTGCATTCACCCTGCTCGGTTGTAATAATGCTGCTGTATTTCAAGCGCTAGAAATTGCAGGGAGTCAGTTTCAAATTGTTCCTTAATAAGTAGCTATTGAGCTGATTTATATTTTTTTAAATCATCATTTAGTGCCATGGGCTTTCAGCCAAGTAAAACAGTTGAGAAACGATAGCTAAATTCACCTTTAAGTTGTGCCAGAAAGATAATTCTCAGGCTCTAAATTCACATCCACTGGCTATCTGAAAAATTCTACATTCGGCTATTACATTTCAAATTTGCTGTCACATGACAAAGCAATTAGAACGACCTCACACACTCACACACACTGAGATTATTTTCAGCTGTTATTTGGAGCGAAGCTTTTTCCCAGGGTCTAAGGAGGCTGGTCCGACACCACAAGGCACTGTGACCGAGGGAACAATTTGTTGGCAGCAGGTTTTCTCTCGGCCTGCGGAGGAGATCACCCCAGCCACGCCCAACTCTGTCCCCGCTTGACCACCGCATGCATTCCAGCCGGATTAACTGGATAGTAATCAGAAGCCGGAACTGCCATTGATTTTCCTCTCTCCCTGGCCCAGTGGGACAGGAAACCAATCGTAGGGGGGGCCCCCCCCCTGACAACCTTCCTGCCTGAGGTCGGCCCACATGGGGCAGACCGGGAAATCAAACGCGCATCGTGTGCTCGATCTGGCTCATCAACGCACTTCAGTAACTCAGCCATCAGGAGAGTTATAAAGAAATTTTAACCAGAATTAAGTGCAGAAATTCCGTGATGGGCAAGCCCCACAACAATAACACGCATTTATAGACTGCCCTTAACGTAGTGCCAGCAGTGGCTCAGTGGGTAGCCCCTGAGTCAGAAGGTTGTGGGATCAAGTCCCACTCCAGAGTCTTGAATCTAGGCTGACTCTTTACGTGACTCGGTGTCAAATTTTGTCTGATCATGCTACTGTGAAGCACCTTCGGACATTTTAAAAGAAAAAAGTCTTGCACTTATAGAATGCTTTTCAGGACCACCATTCATCCCAAAGCGCTTTACAGACAATAAAGTACTTTTTGAAGTGCAGTCACTGTTGTAATGTAGGAAATGCAGCAGCCAATTTGTGCACAGCAAGCTCCCACAAACAGCAATGTGATAATGACCCAGATAATTTGTTTTTATTAGGTTGACTGAGAGATAAATATTGGCCCAGGACACTGGGGATAACTCCCCTGCTCTTCTAAGTGCAGTGCTGAGGGAGTGCTGCACTGTCAGAGGTGCTGTCCTTCAGATGAGACATTGAACCGAGGCCCGGTCTGCTCTCTCAGGTGGAGGTAAAGATCCCACGGTACTATTTAGAAGAAGAGCAGGGGAGTTATCCCCAGTGTCCTGGGCCAATATTTATCCCTCAGTCAACCTAATAAAAACAAATTATCTGGGTCATTATCACATTGCTGTTTGTGGGAGCTTGCTGTGCACAAATTGGCTGCTGCATTTCCTACATTACAACAGTGACTGCACTTCAAAAAGTACTTTATTGTCTGTAAAGCGCTTTGGGATGAATGGTGGTCCTGAAAAGCATTCTATAAGTGCAAGACTTTTCTTTTAAAATGTCCGAAGGTGCTTCACAGTAGCACAATCAGACAAAATTTGACACCGAGTCACGTAAAGAGTTAGTAGGACAGGTGACCAGAAGCTTGGTCAAAGAGGTAGGTTTTAAGGAGTGTCTTAAAGGAGGATAGGTAGAGAGGCAGAGAGGTTTAGGGAGGGAGTTCCAGAGCTTGGGGCCCAGGCAGCTGAAGGCACGGCCACCGATGGTGAAGCGATTATAATCAGGGTTGTGCCAGAACTGGCGGAGTCCAGCTTTCTATGGAAGGTTTGCTAGAGGGGCCGAATGGAATCCATCATCTGTATTTATCTCTGTGAATTATTTTCTCAAACCTATTTACAATCAGCTTGAATGGATTCTTCAGCTCCAGTCACAAGTAGTTCATTTTTCATAATCTGTGCACTGCTTTGGAATATCCTATTGATACAAAACACTTTGCTTTAATTTTACTTTTCAGTCTATTTTTAAATCCTTACAATACTCATTTGTTTGGAGTTATTGTTGCAAATCGCGGAGAGCTAGTCAGCAAGCTACTGCAAGGCAGTTAAAATCAGGCCCATAGAATGAGTCTGATTGTTATCGTGGTGAAGCTGGCATTCTGGGGCACAGCTGTAGCTGGCTCTGTATCCTGCTGCCAGAGTGGAATTCTTTTCAGCCGCCACTAGCCAGCGGAGCAAAATGCGGGATCCAATTATTACCTCCTCGCCGGTAATCTCCCACGGACTGTGACTTTGTAGCTGGAAGCTCGCAGACCGGCTATCGGCAAGAGGCATTGAATTGAGTGGCTGCGGGAGGAGGGGAGGTAAAACAGGGCAAACAGAGGTAAATTGAAACAAAAATCTCGGTCAGCAGAGATGCAGTAAAACTGAATGAAGAGACACTCCATTTCATGGCATCTTGGGACCCGGGGAAATTAGGATAGAGTTACCACTGTGTTTCCATGACTACCATTAACCCTGACCTCCAATGAAGTATGACATTTGTATTCATCTGAAAAATGATCTGTTGAAGGCATTGACAGAGTGAATGGTGGATCAGACTTGCCTTAAATCTCTTTGGTATGTAGTCCTATTGAATGGCTCTTCTGTGTGCATATCTTACAGCTGGCATCTTTGTCACAGAATAATCTTTTTGAAACATAGTTTGGCACAATTAATGTTTTCCAAAGTGAACTTATTCCTTATGAAGCATACCCTAGATGCTAAATCAATTGTAAATATTTTAACTCGGAGATTGATAGCTTTTTATTAACCAAAGATATTGTGAGCTATGGAGTTAGGTCGCAGATCAGCCATGATCTGAACAACAACAACTTGCATTTATATAGCGCCTTTAACGTAGTAAAACATCCCAAGGCGCTTCACAGGAGTATTATGTGATAAAAATTTGACATCAAGTCGTATAAGTAGAAATTAACGCAGGTGAAGAGATAGATTTTAAGGAGCATCTTGAAGGAGCAAAGAGGTAGAGAGGCGGAGAGGTTTAGGCAGGGAGTTCCAGAGCTTGGGGCCCAGGCAACAGAAGGCACGGCCACCGATGGTTGAGTGATTATAATCAGGGCTGCTCAAGAGGGCAGAATTAGAGGAGCGCAGACATCTCAGGGGGTTGTGGGGCTGGAGGAGATCATTGAATGGCGGAACAGGCTCGAGGGGCTGAATGGCCTCCTCCTGTTCCGATGTTTCTTCCCCATCATCTGTTTAAAAATACCGTGAGTCAAAGTGTGCTGTATCAAATCGAATCACGAGTTGGTTATTTCCTGGGTCCTATTGCGGGAACTGCTTTCGGTGATAAGTATCGGGTAAGGATTACTACTGCTCGCACAAACCTTCAGCTTAGTCATAGTCCCTCAACACGACTGCCATTTTGCTTTTCTTTCCCCAGTTTTTCCCTGAACTTACCTTTCCCCCGCTCTCCCTGCAATTGGCAACTGATGTTGGGCAATGGCTCCACAGACAGCATTGCCCTAACCAGCACCTCACACACATGTTTGTTCAGGTATGAGTCTGGATAATGACTGTAGTCAGGCTATATGATTGTGTGGACCCCAACACCCAGACTGTCTTCACCCTGCACCCATGCATAAATACTTCCAGCAAGGGGCCCTGGCATAGTGATTTAGGAGCAGTAGTCCCAGTCCGCTTCCAACCATTCGTTCTTCAGAAGCGACAGCAGACATCACCAGCTGCATGTTTGATGGATTATCAAGGACACCATCAAAGCCTCCCTGATAAAATGCAACATCCCCACCGGCACCTGGGAGCCCCTGGCCAAAGACCGCCCTAAGTGGAGGAAGTGCATCCGGGAGGGCGCTGAGCACCTCGAGTCTCGTCGCCGAGAGCATGCAGAAATCAAGCGCAGGCAGCGGACAGAGCGTGCGGCAAACCAGACTCCCCACCCACCCCTTCCCTCCAACCACTGTCTGTCCCACCTGTGACAGGGACTGTAATTCCCGTATTGGACTGTACAGTCACCTAAGGACTCATTTTTAGAGTGGAAGCAAGTCTTCCTCGATTCCGAGAGACTGCCTATGATGATGGATTACTGTAGGGCAAGATGGTGCATTGCCCGTTTATTCCAGAATTGCAATCTACTTTCATTTTTAAAATTATCCTGATGCATATCCGACACGGTTTTACTCTTGTGACTTTTCAACGAATGCCATCATTTTGAGGGTTAGGGTTAGGGTGATGAGGCACAGCTTCATTCCTATTGAGAAATAACTACCAACCGACTGCTGGTAATATGATATTCCTCTCGCTCTCCGGTGGTTCAAAGAAAAATGAGCTCAGCCAATCTCAGTCCAGTCCCAGGTGGGCATGTGTCCACACTGCAAAAACTGCCCTCAAATTTGCTGCTAATTAACAATAATTTTAACAATTTTCGCTGCGAGATGCCACAAGGGCTGAGCGCTGGATGGGTGTAAGAGGGAGTGTTCTTCTGAGGTCAGTGCGAAAGTTCATTGCCAGGGCAATGCATGGGAGTTTTACATTCCATTCAGCAGTGCCGTGGGAGTGCTTGATACAGTCACTGATTGTAAAGCAGAATCAAGTTTCATTCTCTGGCACCACCATCGTTCAACTTGATGGGAGACACATGAGTGGGACTGCAATGTGCTATTGTTTATTAGTGCTATTTATACTATATTTGAACAGAAATACATCGCAAAGGGAAGGTTCATAAAGAGGTGAATACAATAGTATATTTTCTGTTGTGTTAATTTAATATCTTTTACACGTTTTAATGTTTCCGTCCCCATATCATCAACGAGCCCTTTATTAAACTGCGAATATTGCATATCGGGCACATTTTGTTTTTATATTATAAATCTTGTCGGAACTGCCTCTTCCCTGGTGGGAAATAAACATAATGCAAAAGATTGGTGGAAGTAAAGGTCTGTTTTAATATATACTGCTGGAGAGCAACATGCTGAGATACTGCGTGTATTGCACAGATGTGATTTGAATAAATTACATATACACTATAATAAATATCTATATATATGAATGCTGCAATTGCTTCGAAAATTAAATATTTCCAAACATGAAGGATTACAAAGTGTTTGGATTAACCATTGCCCTGTTAATTACAGATTCCCACTGCACTTTCTGTTAAGATTTTTAGATTTTCAGGAGGTCAAGGGATTAAAATAGAAAATTACTGCAAATAACAACAATAACTTGAATTTCTGTCAAGCCTTTAACGCAGGAAGGTGCTTCACCAGAGTGCAACCTGACAAACATTGGAGGAGATAGAGGTGGAGAGGTTTTGAGAGGAAATTCCAGAGCTCAGGGTCAAGACAGATGAAGGCACGGCCGCCAGTGGGGCAAGGCGATTGGAGAATGCGTAAGAGGCCAGTGCTGGAGGGACGCAGAGTTCTTGGAGGGTAGCAGAACTGGACGAGGTTACAGAGATAGAGACAGAAAGGCCATTGGAGCACGGTGATGCAAATTCAATAAGAATATAAAAACATAAGAAATAGGAGCAGGAGTAGGACATTTGGCTCCTCGAGCCTGCTCCGCCATTCAATAAGATCATGGCTGATCTGATCCCGGCCTCAACTCTACTTGCCCGCCCGCTCCCCATAACCCTCGACTCCTTTATCGTTCAAAAATCTGTCTATTTCCACCTTAAAATCATTCAATGACCCAGCCTCCACAGCTCTCTGGGGCAGAGAATTCCAAAGATTCACGACCCTCTGAGAGAAGAAATCCCTCCTCATTTCTATTTTAAATGGGCGACCCCTTATTCTGAAACTATGCCCCCTAGTTCTAGATTCCCCCATGAGGGGAAACATCCTCTCTGCATCTACCTTGTCAAGCCCCCTCAGAATCTTATACATTTCAATAAGATCACCTCTCATTCTTCTAAACTCCAAGTAGTACAGGCCCAACCTACTCAACCTTTCTTTATAAAACAACTCTCTCATCTCAGGAATCAACCTCCTGAACCTGAAGCTGGTTAGCAGCTGGTGCGAAGGACAAAGAGGCCCTGCAGGTAAGTCAAACAACGACCTCTGTGTGGTCATGACGACCAGGGGTGCCCTTCTGGACCCCACAAGGAAAGCCCCGAAAACCCCTCCCCACCAGTTACCAGCAGTGTCAGTCGTGGCTCAGTGGGCAATACCCTCGCCTCTGAGTCAGAAGGTCGTGGGTTCAAGTCCCGCTGCAGGGCTTCAGTACAAAAATGTAGGCTGACACTCCAATGCAGTGCTGAGGGAGTGTGCTATCTTTTGGATGAAACGTTAAACCCCCCCATCTGCTCTCTCAGGTGCACGTAAAAGATTCCATGACATTATTTCGAACAAGAGCAGGGGAGTTATCCCTGGTGACTTGGCCAATATTTATCCTCAATCAACAGAACAAAAACAGATTATCTGGTCATTATCACATTGCTGTTTGTGGGAGCTTGCTGTGCACAAAATGGCTGCCGTGTTTCCCACATTACAACAGTGACTACACTCCAAAGGTGCTTCATTGGCTGTAAAGCGCTTTGAGACGTCCGGTGGTTGTGAAAGGCACTATATAAATGCAAGTCTTTCTTTCTTTGTTTACTGAGAAGCTGGCCAATGGTTGTCCAATCTTCCCTGCCGGCATCTGTTCTGTGTTCTCCCTCCCCCTCACCCACCTCCCCCATTTAAATGAGGGCCGATGGTTAAAATCGCAGTGACCCCCCTGCTGCCTCTGATGGTCAGGAAATTAACTCGCCCAAACTCATTCCAAGTTAAACCCGTGCCCCTGCGCCCCCACCCCATCTCTTCCTGACGCCCTACATTGGTTGGATTAGTGAGGATGGTCGAGACAGAAAGCTCCGTGAGAGAATTGAGAAGAAGAATGTTGGCCTTTATTGCAAGGGGGATAGAGTATAAAAGCAGAGAAGTCCTGCTACAACTGTACAGGGTATTGGTGAGGCCACACGTAGAGTACTGCATACAGTTTTGGTCTCTGTATTTAAGGATGGATATACTTGCATTGGAGGCTGTTCAGAGAAGGTTCACTTTGTTAATTCCGGAGATGAGGGGTTTGACTTATGAGGATAGGTTGAGTAGGTTGCGCCTATAGACATTGGAGTTCAGAAGAATGAGAGGTGATCTTATTAAAACCTATAAGATAATGAGGGGGCTCGTCAAGGTGGATGCAGAGAGGATATTTCCACTCATAGGGGAAGCTAAAATTGGGGGACATAGTCTCAGAATAAGGGGCCGCCAAATTAGAACTAAAATGAGGAGGAATTTCTTCTCTCAGAGCGTTGTAAATCTGTGGAATTCTCTGCCACAGAGAGCTGTGGAGGCTGGGTCGTTGAATATATTTAAGATGGAGATAGGCAGATTTTTGAACGGTAAGGGAATAAAGGATTATGGGGAGCGGGCAGGGAAGTGGAGCTGAGTCCATGATCAGATCAGCCAGGATCTTATTGAATGGCAGAGCAGGCTCGAGGGGCCAAATGGCCTACTCCTGCTCCTATTTCTTACATTTTATGTAAAACAGAGTGAAGTCACTGGGCAAAGTTGCAGAGAATACAGTGTGCTAAATTGTCGGAAGTATCATCTCCGTCTCATGCGGAAAATGTGCAAAGAAATAAACGGTGTTCCATCTGCTGTCTCCAGGCCAGGTCCAAGACCACTCCAACCTCTGTCATCGAGCTACAGTACGCGGATGATGCCTGCGTCTGTGCACACACTGAGGCTGAACTCCAGGACATAGTCGACGTATTTACCAAGGCATATGAAAGCATGGACCTTAGGCTAAACATTAAATAAGACAAAGGTCCTCTACCAGCCTGCCCTCACCGCACAGCACTGCCCCCCCAGACATCAAAATCAATGGCGTGGCCATGGACAACGTGGACCACTTCCCATATCTCAGGAGCCTCCTATTAACAAGAGCAGGCATTGACGATGAGATCCAATACTGCCTCCAGTGCGCCAGTGCAGCCTTTGGATGCCTGAGGAAAAGAATGTTTGAAGACCAGGCCCTCAAAACTGTCATCAAGCTCATGGTCTACAGAGCCGTAGTAATACCCGCCCTCCTGTATGGCTCAGAGACATGGACCATGTACAGTAGACACCTCAAGTCGCTGGAGAAATATCACCAACGATGTCTCCGCAAGATCCTGCAAATCCCTGGGAGGACAGACGCACAAACATTAGTGTCCTCGTCCAGGCCAACATCCCCAGCATTGAAGCACTGACCACACTTGATCAGCTCCGCTGGGCAGGCCACATAGTTCGCATGCCAGACATGAGACTCCCAAAGCAAGCGCTCTACTTGGAACTCGTCCACAGCAAACGAGCCGAAGGTGGGCAGAGGAAACATTACAAGGACACCCTCAAAGCCTCCCTGAGAAAGTGCGACATCCCCACTGACATCTGGGAGCCCCTGGCCAAAGACCGCCCTAAGTGGAGGAAGTGCACTCGGGAGGGTGCTGAGCTTCTCGAGTATCGGCGCCGAGAGCATGCAGAAATCAAGCGCAGGCAGCGGAAGGAGCGTGCGGCAAACCAGGCTCCCTGCCCACCCTTTCCTTCAACGATTATCTGTCCCACCTGTGTGGTTCTCGTATTGGACTGTACAGCCACCTAAGGACTCATGCTAAGAGTGGAAGCAGGTCTTCCTCGATTCCGAGGGACTGCCTTTGATGATGATGATGATGGTTGAATGTGGAAGGTCAGCCAATGGCAGAGGGCAGGAGGAGTGAACAAGAAAGAGCTGTCACTCTAGAAAGCAGAGAGGATAGGGAAAGCTGTGCTGAGGATTGGATCGCCCTGTAAGTGGAGGAGGATCTGATAGATGCAGGAAGGAAGGTGAGGATGAAACTCTCGCTGCGAGAAGATAGAGAAAGCCCCAGAGTTGATGAACAGGAAATGGAGAGGTCAAGGATTGTTGACAAAAGCTGTAACTACTGGGGCCAAAGTCTGCCATAGGGAGGGGCTGCAGCTTCACCAGACCAATTCCTGGGATGGGGGGATTGTCCTATGAGGAAAGATTGAGCAGACTAGGCCTATATTCTCTAGAGTTTAGAAGAATGAGAGGTGATCTCATTGAAACATACAAAATTATTACAGGGCTTGACAGGGTAGATGCAGGGAGGATGTTTCCCCCGGCTGGAGAGTCTAGAACCAGGGGTCACAGTCTCAGAATACGGGGTTGGCCATTTAGGACTGAGATGAGGAGAAATTTCTTCACTCAGAGGATGGTGAATCTTTGGAATTCTCTGCCCCAGAGGGCTGTGGAGGCTCAGTCTCTGAGACAAAAATCGAAGTGATACGTCCTTACTATACAGTATAAATGCACACGAGGCCCATGCTTGAGAGAAGGTCAGTCTATGACCTGTCCTTTATTCCTTAGCACTCAAGTGATGAAGGTGGGTGGAGCTTCCCCTTTTATACCTGAAGGTCCAGGTTAGGAGTGTCTCCCAGCTAGTGGTCAGTGTTCTCACAGTGTACAACTTAGGTCAGATTATACATGGGTTACAATGCTGGTTAAATAGATGATATCACCTCCCCCCAAAGTCTTATTGGGATCACAGGTTGGGTCTCTCTGGTGGTTTACGCTCTCTTGTAGAGCGCCTGAGTTGGGGCTCCGGTTGTTGGGCGCTGGCCTGAGTGTCTGCTGTTTGCGGTGCCTCAGGCCTATTCAGACTGCCCACAGTGACTGGGCTCTCCTCCCTTTGGTTCCGGTGTTCGGTCACCTGTGGTGGAGTGAACTCTACATCGTGTTCCTCCTCTGCTTCTTCTATAGGGCTGCTGAACCTCCTTTTTGTTTGATCCACGTGTTTGTGGCAGATTTGTCCATTGGTAAGTTTAACTACCAGAATCCTATTTCCTTCTTTGGCAATCACAGTGCCTGCGAGCCATTTGGGCCCTGCAGCGTAGTTGAGGACAAAAACAGGATCATTTACATCAATACATCGCGCCCTCGCATTGCTGTCATGGTAGTCATATTGTGGCTGGCACCTGCTCTCGACAATTTCTTTCATGGTAGGGTGTATAAGGGATAGCCGGGTTTTGAGCGTCCTTTTCATTAGCAGCTCTGCGGGTGGAACCCCTGTGAGCGAGTGTGGTCGGGATCTATAGGCCAACAGGAGGTGTGATAAGCACCTTTGTAGGGAACCCCCTTGGATTCTGAGCATCTCCTGTTTGATTATCTGCACTGCTCGTTCTGCCTGGCCGTTTGAGGCCGGCTTGAACGGTGCCGTTCTGACATGGTTAATTCCATTGCCTGCCATGAAGTCCTGGAATTCAGTGCTTGTGAAGCACGGGCCATTGTCACTGACCAAGACGTCCGGTAGACCGTGGGCGCTGAACATTGCCCGTAGACTTTCTACCATGGCAGAGGATGTGCTTGAATTTAAAATGTCACACTCAATCCATTTGGAGTAGGCGTCTACTACAACCAAAAAAATTTTTCCCATGAAAGGACCTGCGTAGTCCACATGGATGCGTGACCAAGGCTTGGCGGGCCATGGCCAGGGGCTAAGGGGGGCTTCCCTGGGCGCATTGCCCAGCTGGGCACACATGTTGCACCTGCGAACACAAAGTTCCAGATCTGCGTCTATCCCTGGCCACCAAACGTGTGACCTGGCAATTGCCTTCATCATGACAATGCCCGGGTGCTCATTGTGGAGTTCTCTGATGAATACCTCTCTGCCCATCTGGGGCATGACTACGCGGTTTCCCCACAGTAGGCAATCGGCCTGAATCGAGAGTTCATCCCTGCGCCTGTGAAATGATTTAAATTTCTCAGGGCATGCCCTGTACGTGGCTGCCCAGTCCCCATTTAGGACACATTTCTTGACTAGAGACAATAGCGGGTCTCTATTTGTCCAGACTTTAATCTGATGGGCTGTCATGGGTGAGCCTTTACTTCCGAAAGCTTCAACAACCATGACCATCTCAGCAGCATGCTCGGTAGCCCCTTCAGTGGTGGCTAGTGGGAGCCTGCTGAGTGCATCGGCGCAGTTTTCAGTGACCGGTCTGTGCCGAACGGTATAGTCATAGGTGGCTAACGTGAGTGCCCACCTCTGTATGCGGGCCGATGCGTTTGCATTTATGGCCTTGTTGTCGGCCAAAAGGGACGTTACGGGTTTGTGATCTGTCTCCAGCTCAAATTTCCTGCCAAACAGGTACTGGTGCATTTTCTTTACCACATATACACATGCGAGCGCCTCCTTTTCTACCATCACGTAGCCCCTTTCTGCCTGGGACAGACTCCTGGAGGCATAAGCTACCGACTGTAACTGACCCTTGGCATTGACATGCTGCAACACACACCCGACACCATAGGACAACGCATCGCACGTTAACACAAGTTTCTTACATGAGTCGTATAGTGTTAATAGTGTGTTGGAACTTAACAAATTGCGTGCTCTATTAAAAGCCCTTTCCTGGCTGTCCCCCCAGACCCATTCGCGACCTTTGCGTAGGAGCACGTGTAGCGGCTCTAGCAGCGTGTTCAATTTGGGAAGAAAGTTACCAAAATAGTTCAGGAGCCCCAGGAACGAACGCAGCTCCGTCGTATTACGGGGTCTGGGTGCTCTCTGGATTGCTTCCGTCTTGGACGCAGTAGGGCTGATCCTGTCTGCTGCTACCCTCATCCCCAGGAATTCTACCTCTGGAGCTAGGAAGACGCACTTCGCCTTTTTCAGTCGCAGACCTACCCGGTCCAGTCTGCGTAGCACCTCCTCCAGGTTGTGGAGGTGTTCTTCAGTATCGTAACCTGTAATGAGGATGTCGTCCTGAAAAACCACCGTCCCTGGAATCGACTTGAGGAGGCTTTCCATATTTCGTTGGAAGATTGCGGCAGCCGAGCGAATCCCGAATGGACATCTGTTGTACTCAAACAACCCCTTGTGTGTCATGATGGTGGTCAGCTTCTTCGACTCACTCGCCAGCTCCTGGGTCATGTAAGCTGAGGTCAGGTCCAATTTTGAAAAAAGTTTGCCACCGGATAGCGTCGCAAAGAGGTCCTCCGCTCTCGGTAGCGGGTACTGGTCTTGGAGTGACACCCGATTGATGGTGGCCTTGTAATCACCACATATCCTGACCGACCCATCTGCCTTGTGCACCGGCACGATGGGCTCGCCCAGTCACTGAATTCGACTGGCGAGATGATGCCTTCCCTCAACAGGTGATCCAATTCGCCTTCTATCTTTTCCCGCATCATGTACGGCACCGCTCTGGCCTTGTGATGTACTGGTCTGGCGTCCGGGTTTATGTGAATCACTACCTTGGCCCCCATGAAAGTGCCGATGCCGGGTTGAAATAATGAGTCAAATTTGTCCAGGATCTGTGAGCATGATACTCGCTCCACAGAGGAAATTGCATTGACATTGCCCCATTTCCAGTTCATGACAGCAAGCCAACTCCTCCCCAGTAGTGCGGGACTGTCCCCTGGGACAATCCAGAGTGGCAATCTGTTCTCCGAATCTTTGTGGGTCACGACTACCGTGGCGCTGCCTAGCACCGGAATGATCTGCTTTGTGTAAGTCCGTAGCTGTGTGTCAATCGGCGATAATTTTGGCCTCCTGTCCTTGGAAGGCCACAACTTTTCGAACTGTTTGATACCCATCAGGGACTGGCTGGCCCCCCTGTCTAACTCCATTGATACTGGGATGCCATTGAGGAGCACTTTCATCATTATCGGTGACGTCCTGGTGTATGAACTGTATATGTGCTCCACATGAACTCGCTGAACTTCAGCTTCCAATGATTTCCCCCAGCGTTCATTTCTGCAATTTCTGCAGGTATTTAGCTCATCTCTGCAAACTCCGGCTGAGTGTGTGCCTCCACGCCTCCAACATGAGCTGCTGTTGAAAACAAAAGATCCCTTGCCAGTCGATCGTCCCTGACTGCCCCGTGACTGTCCTTGAGTGCGCCATTAGCAGGTGTTGATGGCCCCATTACTGGCCGCATTGTCCCTTGCAATGGCGTGAATCGCCGTTCAGCTTGCCATTGTCTCTGTCGAACTCCCCCTCTGGGTTCGACTACATGTTGGGGCATGCCCGACTGCCCTTGTCTGCCTGGAGAACTGTGTGCTGCTTTAACAATGTTGAATCTCTGTCCCAACCATTCCTTAACACAGTACCTCTCGTCTGTTCTGCTAGTGGCCATGCTCACGTGGTTTATCCCAGTTTCTCGTCGCCATTGATACGTCCTTACTATACAGTATAAATGCACACGAGGCCCATGCTTGAGAGGTCAGTCTGTGACCTGTCCTTTATTGCTTAGCACTCAAGTGATGAAGGTGGGTGAAGCTTCCCCTTTTATACCTGAAGGTCCAGGTTAGGAGTGTCTCCTACCTAGTGGTCATTGTTCTCACAGTGTACAACTTAGGTCAGATTATACATGGGTTACAATGCTGGCTGAATACATGACAGATAGATTTTTGGTTATTAAGGGAATCAAGGGATATGGGGACAGTGCAGGAAAGTGGAGTTGAGGTAGAAGATTAGTAGAAGAAGAGTTGAGGTAGAAGATAATATTGAATAGCGGAGCAGGCTCGAGGGGCAGAATGGCCTACTCCTGCTCCTAATTCTTCTGTTCTGATGAGGTGACCAGAGGCTCCATTGTTGGTGCCATGAGTCAGAACCTCACACAAGTTGGACTCCTCCACTCACTCACATATTTTGGAAGATGCCTGGCAGGCAGTCCAATGCACTGAGCCAATGCTCGTGCACAGAAACAGATTTATTTTATAGTCTGAGCCCCTGAAGGCTGCATCTCTGTCCCCGTCAACAGAACTGGGATGTGAGCTTGCTCTCTGGTGAGCTGCTTCCTGGGTCATCCTTTCCACCAGCATCAGCATTGTAATAAGTAATATCGCGCCTGTACTGTGGACTCCGCGTTCTTTCATCATTGGGCAAGCCTTTCCTTTTGGTACAGTCAGAAGAGCTGCTTCCAACTGTGCACTGTGCCAACCAGGCTGCAGAAGAGAAGAGAGAGTTTCTGCCTGGCAAGACAGTTAAACTCGTGAGGCACAAATCTGACTGGGGGACGCTCGGATGCATCGGCTGCTGGCTAGATAGGTGGTGCAGTATAAAGGAACAGAAATGGGTAGTTTTAAATATTTGCGTCTATACTATACAATTGTGC
Organism: Pristiophorus japonicus; assembly: GCF_044704955.1. Classification (NCBI taxonomy): domain Eukaryota; kingdom Metazoa; phylum Chordata; class Chondrichthyes; family Pristiophoridae; genus Pristiophorus; species Pristiophorus japonicus. Next base: position 10,315,182 of record NC_091990.1, read on the forward strand.
TATTGTGGGCACCAGCTCTACAAAAATATGTTTGAACTTAAGAACATAAGAATTAAGAGCAGGAGTAAGCCATGCGAGACTGCTCCGCTGTTTACTAAGATCATGGCTGATCTTCGATCTCAACTACACTTTCCCACCCGATCCCCACATCCCTTGATTCTCCTTGAGTCCAAAAATCTACCTATCTCAGCCTTGAATATACTCAGCGATTCAGCACTCTCTGTGGCAGAGAATTCCAAAGATCCACAACCCTCTGAATGAAGATATTCCTCCTCATCTCAGTCTTAAATGGCCGACCCCTTATCCTGAGACTGTGCCCCTTGGTTCTAGACTCTCCAGCCCGGGTGAAACAACCTCTTAGCATCTACCCTTATCAATCCTCCTCAGAATCTTGAAAGAAACAGCTTAGGGTCTGCCAATAGATCCTTCTAATTTGTAAAGAAAATAATTTTCAAAAGTAAAGCAATGACATCCAGTGACAGTTGATGCAATTGGATTCACTGGCCAAATCATATTTTCGCGCAGTCTCCATTTACATAGTGATTTGATTTGCAAGCTATTGTGTGTGCAGAGGGGCAGGGAATTTGATTTTATGCAGCAGATCTTAACCATGATATTTACATCACAATGAATAGAAATGAAAAATTCCTACACGGGCTCCACTGGGTCTCTTTCTCTCTCGCTCTCTCTCTCGCTCTCTCTCTCTTGAGCGCACCTCCCTAATGCATTGCTCTATACAGCAGCAGCAGACAAGCTTAAAATTACAATATCGTGTGCATGGTAGAGTTATTATTGAAGTAATATTGCAATCGTAGTTTTATCTAAGGTAACAAGTTGAATGTCTAATGCATAAAATATTTACACTATGAAAGTGGCCTTATGCGTGACAACCCAATTTCACAAGAGCATTTGAATCCTAGCAACACACCACAGCAACTGAGCGTGTTATGCAGCGACGCTAGATTAATCCGCCCTAGTCGCAGAAATGACACACTAAAATGTTATAAATCATGTATATATAGTAAGTACAATGAAACTGCTGCTACTTTGCAATAATTTTATATTATATGTACTTGAGATTTTTATTTGTCTTGACAACTGGTAACCCAATTGAATATAACGCATTCATGATTGTTGTTATAAAGAAAGAAAGACTTGCATTTATATAGCACCTTTCACACCCTCATGACGTCCCAAAGTGCTTTACCAATGAAACACTTTGGGAGTGTAGTCACTATTATAATGTAGGAAATGCGGCAACCAATCTGTGCACAGCAAGCTCCCAAAAGCAGCAATGTGATAATGACCGGATAATCTGGTTTTTTTGATTGAGGGATAAATATTGACCAGGACACTCGGGATAACGCCCCTACTTTTCTTCAAAATAGTGCCATGGGATATTTTACATCCACCTAAGAGAGCAGATGGGGCCTCAGTTTAACACCTCATCTGAATGACAGCATCTCCAACAGTGTAGCACTCACTCAGTACTGCACTGGAGTGCCAGCAAAGATTTTTGCACTTAAATCCCTGGAGTGGGACTTGAACCCACAACCTTCTGACTCAGAGGTGAGAGCGCTGCCCACTGAGCCACAGCTGACACTGCATCACTTGGTTGAAAAACATCATAACACACTGGTCCCTCGTAAGTATCGAACTGTGTGACAGGTTTCACCGTGGAACTCCCTGATGACTAAACATTATCAAGATTTTATGTTATCAAAGTGCAGCTTTCTTCAAGCCTACATGTGGACTTGTGTCCGTGAAAGGGTTAAGCTGAGGTTCCTCAAGGCTCTGTGAGCAGCTACAAATGGCCTCTGTTTATAATGTTTCCATACATTGCTCTTGTAATGGTATTGTGTTCATTTTCCATACATCATGAAATATCTAGAAATTTGTATGTGAACTGAGGTGATGGAATTGCTGACAGATTAATGTGCAGGGAGAAATGAACCTGTGCTTGCAATAACATGCATGGAAATAGAAAAGCATGATTGAAAAATCAGAACTCATCAATCACAACTTAGCATCTGTCTATGTTTATTCCAATGGATTTACCAATCCATACCGGGCGTCATTTCAGTCAATCTGATTTTGAAATGGTGACATTTTTTGTTGGAGAGTTCAGAGTTCAATAAACCAGATGTAATGTATGCACCTGTGAGTATGCTCACAAGCTGTTGTAGAGCTGTTGCCTTCCTGGCCGCCTGCAATTACTGCAGTCTGGAGGAGTCCGTGTTCCACATGTATGTGAGTGTGTGAGGTTGCAGCCCCTTCCGCGAGAGCTGGGCACCAGAGGGACTGGAGTGCATCATCAGCCCCGGCAACCAAATTTTAATTTGATCCATTTCCTGTTAAAAGTTTAACTTGTTTAATTTGTCGGTTTTAGTGCCCCTTAGTCAAGGGGCACTTGATTATTGTTTCAACAAAGTAGTTGTAGAGCAGTTGCCTCCCGGGCCGCCTGCAATTTCTGGGGTCTGGAGGAGTCCGTGTTCCATGTTTATGTTGAGCGTGCGAGGTTGCAGCCCCTCTTTCAATATTTGAAAGGGCTACTCCTCAAATTTTGGTTACACTTCAGTCCCACGCTCCTGATCTTTGGGCACCCTGTGCGGAGGGGAGCGGGCAGGTCGGAAGGCCTCCTCGTAGGACTGCTCCTGGGCCTGGCCGAGGTGGCCATTAATCGGTCCAAGCAGCGGGCAGTCGAGGGGGTCGTTCAGCCCAACTGCCTGCCTCTCTTCCATGGTTACATCCGAGCCAGAGTGTCCTTGGAGATGGAGCGGTCCACCGGTACGCTCGCGGCCTTCCGGGACAGGTAGGTACCGGAGGGACTGGAGTGCATCATCACCCCCGGCAACCAAATTTGAATTTGATTTGGCAAGTGGGTACTTGGCATAAAGTTATTTAAAAATAGTTGTGGAGCATGAGTGGCTCAACCAGTCACATGATGTTCACAAGACTCAGTTAATTGAGTCTAGGTCATCCACGATGAGGTATGCAGTTGTGAGCCGAGTGGATGAACTGGTAGGGTTCAGTTTGATTGTTAAACCTTTGCTAATAAACCAACTAGTTCTTTACAAAAAAATCTGTAGCTATGAATTCTTAAGCAAAGAACCCATGAAGCAAATACACTACTCTAGAGAACGCAAGTTTTAGCAGCTGGTCTTACAGCAAAGTAGGTGAGGTTTCTATCAGAGTTACGTTGCATTATATATTTTGTTGATGGCAGATAATTGATGTCATTAAAGTATTGTGTGATAATGACCAAATAGAAAATTGCTGTTAAAAGACTTGCATTTATATACCGCCGTTCATGACCACCAGATGTCCCAAAGCACTTTACAGCCAATGAAGTACCTTTTGGAGTGTAGTCACTGTTGTACTGTGGGAAACACAGCAAGCTCCCACAAACAGCAATGTGACAATAACCAGATAATCTGTTTTTTGTTATGTTAATTGAGAGATACATATTGGCCAGTACACCAGGGATAACTGCCATAGAATCTTTTACATCCATCTGAGAGAGCAGATGGGGCCTCAGTTTAACATTTCACCTAAAAGATAGCACCTCCAACAGTGTGGCACTCCCTCAGTGTCAGCCTAGATTTTTTGTGCTCAAGTCCCTGGAGTAGGACTTGAACTCACAATCTTATGGCTCAAAGGCAAGTGTGCTACCCACTGAGGCACAGTTAACATATATAACGCTTGGTTCTCCTGATGGCCTGTTGTGTAGTAACCATGGTTCCAGTGTAGTCATAAACCACACAAGCCAAACAGCCCCAGGTTCAATAGGCAGGCCGCGATCAGTTATCTGATCTCACCCAGGATATTATTTGGGATGCTGCAATTTGTCCTTAGAGTACCTGAACTAGCAATCAGCCAGGGTTGTGCAGTTATCCAGTTATTTTTTTTAAATTCATTCACGGGATGTGGGAGTCGCTGATAAAGCCAGCATTTATTGCCTATCCCTAAATTGCTCTAAGCCATTTCAGCGAGCTATTAAGAGTCACACATAGGCCCAGACCGGGTAAGGGCGGCAGATTTCCTTCCCTAAAGGACGGTAGTGAACCAGATGGGTTTGTTACAATCTGTTAGTTACCTGGTTACCATTATATGGTTACCATTACTGATACTAGCTTTTTAGCCCAGATTTATTTAACTCAAGTCTCTGGATCATTAGTCTAGCCCTCTGGATTACTAGTCCAGTAACATAACCACTATGTTACCACTATGTACACTGTGCGGGTGCCTGGGCCCCAAGCTCTGGAATTCCCTCCCGAAACCTCTCCGTCTCTCTACCTCTCTTTTCTCCTTTAAGACGCTCCTTAAAACCTACCTCTTTCACCAAGCTTTTGGTCACCTGCCCTTATTTCTCCATATGTGACACGGTGTCAAATTTTGTTTGATGCCCCTCCTGTGAAGCGCCCTGGGACGTTTTACTACATTAAAGGCGCTATATAAATACAAGGCGGCTGAAATTGGAGAACTTACCGCCCACTGCCGACGACATCCCTCTGCTCGAACCGCCCAGTGCCACTTTCAACGCGGCCTGGAGCGGGCGGGAGGGGAGAGCCGCCGGGGAGCGCCCGCCGATGTCAGCGGACGGCCGATGCGCGTAAGTAGACTCCCGCCCACCGGGAGATGCCGGATTGGTGCGGGCGGGAGTCGGCGGGAGTCGGCGGTGGACTGCTGCATGCAGCCTGCTCTGTCCTGAACGGTGAGTGTGAAGATGTTGTAAAAAAAGGTTAGTGAAGTTTATTTTAAATTATTTCTTTACAGGGACTTACCTGGATGGGGTCCCCCTGAAGGTCGTCAGATGTTTTTTTTTTGTTCGTCTTTGCTGCTTTTTTTTTCCCCAGCTCTTCGACCCTCCGTGGGGCCCGACTCCATCCTCGGCGGCACTTGGGCGGCAAGCGCCTCTGCCGCCGAGAATGGGACCTCCCGCCCGCTGCCGCCCAGATTGGCCGCGCACGTCACAGACTTGCTGCCCGCCGACCTTCGAGGGACCTGAGCGATGAAAATCCCGCCCAAAGAACCGTCAGGGAACTCGGTGGCCATCGGCGGTCCTTTGGGCGGGCGGAGGCCTTCACCAGGATCGGGGCCTTGACGGTGTTGTGCCGGCAATCAGCCGGGGGTTGTGCAGTTATCCTGTGATTCCTGCTGAGAACGGAAATGAGATTGGTTTTGAAATCCTCCATAATTCAGTAGCCTGCAGACACTCATTGTCTACGCTCACCTGTGAAGAATGGCCATAAGATGTGATAGCAGAGCTCCGGCTGCCCTCCAGTGCCTTGTTCAAGCGACCATTATCCATGCAAGTGTTTTGACAGTGAGTATTCACAGACTATTCAACGGGGAGGCATCATGATGCGGCCTGATCGTTTTCTAACTTGCCTTCCAAACACATCGGGGGGGAAATTCGGTCGCGCCTCAGTTGGGTAACGGTGTCCCGGGCCGAGCGGTAAATTTTGCGCCGGGAAATGGATTGCGTCTGCCGCCGCAAAATTCATCCGCTGGACCCGGAGTGTGGGGCGGAGCGCTAAGGGAGGCGTTGCACACCTCTCTTAGGGTGTTAGGGCGGCTGAGCAAGCGAAAATCCCGAGCTATTCAGCCGGCCTCGGGGCATCATAACAGAGGCCTTGCGGGGAGGTTGGAGGTGGGGGGGGGAGGAACCTGAAAAAAAACCCACAAAATACTTTCCCAATACATAGCTCATACCACTACAACATAAATCTCAAACAGAATTTAAAAAAAAATCACACTTACCTGAGGTGGATATAGCCGAGGCATGGAATACAAGAGCAGGGAGGTTATGCTTGAACTGTATAAAACACCGGTTAGGACACAGCTGGAGTACTGCGTGCAGTTCTGGTCACCACATTACAGGAAGGATGTGATTGCTCTGGCGAGGGTACAGAGGAGATTTACGAGGATGTTGCCGGGGGTGGAGAACCTTAGCTTTGAGGAAATATTGGATAGGCTGGGTTTGTTTTCCTTGGGACAGAGGAGGCTGAGGGAAGACCTCATTGAGGTGTATAAAATTATGAGGGGCCTGGATAGCGTAGATAGGAAGGACCTGTTTCCCTCAGCAGAGGGTTCAATAACCAGAGGGCATAGATTTAAAGTAATTGGTAGAAGGTTTAGAGGGGATTTGAGGGGAAATTACTTCATCCAGAGGGTTGTGGGGGCTTGAAACTCACTGCCTGAAAGGGTGGTAGAGGCAGAAACCCATAGAAACATAGAAACATAGCAATTTACAGCGCAGAAGGAGGCCATTTCGGCCCATCGTGTCCGCGCCGGCCGACAAAGAGCCGCACGGCTCTTGGTCAGCAGCCCTGAAGGCTACATATAAACCTACGAACAATGAACAACGGCGGAAAGGTAACAAGCACCCAGCCCAACCAGTCCGCCCCACACAACTGCGACACCCCTTACACCGCAACATTCTACACTCCACCCCAACCCTCAGCACATTTAAAAAATACTTGGGTGTGCACTTGAAGTGCTGTAATCTGCCGGGCTACGGACCTAGAGCTGGAAAGTGGGATTCGGCCGGATAGCCTCTTTGTCGGCCGGCGTGGACACAATGGGCCGAAATGGCCTCCTTCCGAGCTGTAAACTTCTATGATTCTATGATTACTTACCTCACTGTGGCCGCTGCAGTTTGGACCACCCGTTTTCACAGGCGGTCCCACCAGGGGGCGCTACGGAGCGCTACAGGTCGGACGGCAGCCAAAAATCGAGCCGGTGTCACAACCAGGGGTGTTGCACACCGGCTCGTCTCCCGGGCGGTAATGCTCCGCGCCCTCGCAGTCCCGGCACCGAATGTCTTGGCCGGCGTTAGAAGCTGGCCGCCAGGGCGCAAGTGCTTACCGCCGCCATTGTCGCCCTTCCGGGCCGCGAAGAGGGGCGGCGGAAGACCAAATGTCCACCCCATGGACTTCCAACTGGGCTCACTCGATAGTGATAACAACCAGTAGCAATGTTGCTATTCTACTTTGGAGGGAATCACAGCTGAGTGCCATCCTGTAATTACCTGATATGTAACCACATGCAATTTCCAGCAAGAGTCACGGGTGTCACAAGATATCAATCATGAGTGGAAACCTTGACTTATGTTTTCCTTCTGTAGCCCACTGGTGCTGATCCTAATTGTTGCGGAGCGCAGACAGGGAATTGGACCGGGAACTTTCATGGTCTGTGTTATGAATGTTAATGTGTGTACTGTAACACTAGACCACTGAATGTACCTTCACACTGTATACATCATACCTGTACCACCAGAGGATGCTACTGGTGGAGACCTAAGGGTCACCTGCACACTGCAGGTAACCAAGTATAACAGGGAGCTCACTTCAAGGAGCTGCAATAAATGGACTAAGGTCACTACAGTTCAAGTACTATACCCTTACCTCGTGGAGTCATTATTCGAGTGCTTACATATCTGTTTAATACCGCACTGGATGGTGACATCACCCATTAGGCAATTGGAGAAGCATGCACTTGCATTGGAGGTGAAATGTTAAAAGGCAGATTAAATCCATCTAAACCAGCAAAGGTTCCAAGTAACGGCATCCATTGGAAGCCGACACATGGATAACCTTACATCTCCAACTTGCATCATTGCCTGTTTCTATGAATATTCTATGACCAAGGCAGAATAGTGCATTTTTCGCCCACTAAATTTTCTTGTGGTTTTTCAGAGAATATTTTCCTGCATACACACTTGAGTGAAAACATACTGTTATTGCTTCCACAGTGCAGTCAGGGCTAGTGACAGGAGGAGGAACAGCTGTACACTGTTTGCACAGCATAAGTACGGCAGAGAAAAACACAAGAGGCACAAGTTAAGGAAACGAGCAAAGAATCAGAAAAAAGCTACAAATTCCACGAAAGAGACGAGAGAAATTTGAATCAAACTGAGTGTTTTATCTATAGCTGTGTCTCAATGGGCAACGCTGTCATGTCTGGGTCAGAAGATTGTGGGTTCAAGTTCCACTCCAGAGACTTGAGCACATCATCCGTCATCATAGGCAGTCCCTCAAAATTGAGGAAGACTTGCTTCCACTCTAAATACAGTCCAATACGGGAATTACAGTTTCTGTCACAGGTGGGACAGACAGTGGTTGAAGGAAAGGGTGGGTGGGGAGTCTGGTTTGCCGCACGCTCCTTCCGCTGCCTGCGCTTGCTTTCTGCATGCTCTCAGCGATGAGACTTGAGGTGTTCAGCGCCCTCCCAGATGCTCTTCCTCCACTTAAGGCGGTCTTTGGCCAGAGACACCCAGGTGTTGGTGGGAATCTGGCACTTTATCAAGGAGGCTTTGAGGGTGTCCTTGAAATGTTTCCTCTGCCCACCTGGGTCTTGCTTGCTGAGTAGGAGTTCCAAGTAGAGCACTTGCTTAGGGAGTCTTGTATTGAGCACATAAATCCAGGCTGACGTTCCAGTGCAGCACTGGGGGAGTGCCGCACTGTCAGAGGCGCCGGCTTTCAGAGGAGATGTTAAACTGAGGACCCGTTTGCCCTCTCATGTGGATGCAAAAGATACCATGGTACTATTTCAATGAAGATCTGGTAGTTAAGAACATAAGAACATAAGAACATGAGTAGGCCATACGGCCCCTTGAGCCTGCTCTGCCATTCAATAAGATCATGGCTGATCTGATCATGGACTCAGCTCCATTTCCCCTCCCACTCCCATAACTCCTTATCTCCTTATCATAAAAGAAACTGTTTATTTCTGTCTTAAATTTATTCAATGTCCCAGCTTCCACAGCTCTCTGAGGCAGTGAATTCCACAGATTTACAACCCTCTGAGAGAAGAAATTTCTCCTAATTTCTGTTTTAAATGAGCGGCCCCTTATTCTAAGATCATGCTCTCTAGTTCTATTCTCCCCCATCAGTGGAAACATCCTCTCTGCATCCACCTTGTCAAGCCCCCTCATAATCTTATACGTCTCGATAAGATCACCTCTCATTCTTCTGAATTCCAATGAGTAGAGGCCCAACCTACTCAACCTTTCCTCATAAGTCAACCCCCTAATCCCTAGAATCAACCTAGTGAACCTTCTCTGAACTGTCTCCAAAGCAAGTATATCCTTTCGTAAATATGGAAACCAAAACTGCATGCAGTATTCCAGGTGTGGCCTCACCAATACCTTATATAGCAGTAGTAGACTTCCTTGCTTTTATACCCCATCCCCTTTGCAATAAAGGCCAAGATACCATTGGCCTTCCTGATCACTTGCTGTACCTGCATACTATCCTTTTGTGTTTCATGCACAAGTATCCCCAGGTCCCGCTGTACTGCGGCACTTTGCAATCTTAAATAATAATTTGCTCTTTGACTTTTTCTGCCAAAGTGCATGACCTCACACTTTCCAACATTATACTCCATCTGCCAAATCTTTTCCCACTTACTTAGTCTGTCTATGTCCTTTTGCAGATTTTTTGTGTCCTCCTCACACATTGCTTTTCCTCCCACCTTTGTATCGTCAGTAAACTTGCCTACGTTATACTCAGTCCCTTCTTCCAAGTCGTTAATATAGATTGTAAATAGTTGGGGTCCCAGCACTGATCCCTGCAGCACCCCACTAGTTACTGGTTACCAACTGGAGTTCTCCCTTGTGTCCTGGTCAATATTTATTCTTCAACCAACATCTCTCTAAATAAAAACAGATTATCTGGTCACTCTGTCATCACCATTATCTGTGCGCAAACTGGCTGCTGCGTTTTCCACGTTACAACAGTGACTACACTTCACAGGTACTTCATTGACTGCAAAGCACCATGGGAAATCCTGAGGTTGTGAAAGGAGCTATATAAATGCAAGTCTTTCTTTTTACTTTTCCAGCATTCATTCTTTTATTTGCGCCTTTTCTGTATTCCTTTGAAAGCACGCTCCTCAGATCTAAAAATCCGAACAGTTTAATTATTTCAATACAAAAGCAAAATACTGCAGATGGTGGAAATCAGAAATAAAAACAGAAAATGTTGGAAATACTCAGCGGGTCGGGCAGCATCTGAGGCGAGAGAAACAGAGTTAACGTTTCAGGTTGATGACCTTGCGTCAGGTGCTGCCTGACCAGCTGAGTATTTCAATACCATTCTTTGTCTGTTTCCACTTAAGTGTATATGCAGGAAAATATGCCAAAAATACATAAGAAACCTCAATGGGTGAAAAGGAAACATCTGTCCCTGATCTAGGACCGCGACCATCCCTTAAGCAAGAAGTGAGACAATTATTTGCACCGTGCACAAAATAAATGAATTGAATCGAGTTTCAGTGGGTTTTCTGTCTCACGCACATGCGGCACTAATTTTAACGAATCATTTTGCTCTTGGCATTTTTGAATTAGAGTTGAGCAGAACTTGTTGGCCCAGGCCGTTGTGGTTTTCAGAGATACTTTACCTGTATCCCTGTGCTGTAGGCTGCCAGTTGGTGAATATGGGCATGCCTAAATGTAATCGTGGTTCGTATGTTTGTGACAAGCTCATTGGATCTCCTGATTTATTTTTTTATTCAATCGCGGGATGTGGGCGTCGCTGACAAGGCCGGCATTTCTTGCCCATCCCTAACTGCCCTTGAGTAGGTGGAGGTGAGCCGCCTTCTTGAACCGCCGTGGTCTTATTATACTTTATCGTAGCGGTATAACTGAGTGTCTCGCTGGGCCATTTCAGAGGGCAATTAAGAGTCAACTACATTGCTGTGGGTCTGGAGCCAGACCGGGTAAGGACGGCAGATTTCCTTCCCTAAAGGACATTAGTGAACCGGATGGGTTTTTACGACAATCCGGTAGTTTCATGGTCACCATTACTGACACGAGCTTTTTATTCCAGATTTAATTAATTAACTGAATTTAAATTTCCCCGACCGCTGTGGTGGGATTTGGACTCATGTCTCCAGTAAATACTCCAAATCCGAAATAATTGCTCCGAAATAAACCTGCGTCATGGCATCACACTTATGAAAATGACGGTAATGTGCAAAATATGGGCTGTGATTTCTCAATTGCTTCCCAATAGCCTGCAATGAAGGTGGTGATTGGAGTCCATGGGTCTCCAGCCATTGACCCCAGGTCAAAGCTCGCCCTAAGTGGAGGAAGAGCATCTGGGAGGGCGCTGAGCACCTCGAGTCTCGTCGCTGAGAGCATGCAGAAAATAAGCGCAGACAGCGGAAGGATTTGTGGCAAACCAGACTCCCCACCCTCCCTTTCCTTCAACCACTTTCTGTCCCACCTGTGACAGAGACTGTAATGCCCGTATTGGGCTGTTCAGTCACCTGAGAACTCACTTTTAGAGTGGAAGCAAGTCTTCCTCGATTTCGAGGGACTGCCTATGATGATGAGCACCAAATGGGAAAGTGCCTGAAAACCATTTCGTAGCTGGATCTCAAAACCTCTCAATCATGACCACCGTTACTGAAACTAGCTTTTCATTCCAGAATTAATTAATTCGATTGTTCGATATATGCTGGCAGGGGATGAGGTCTCCTGGCACTAGTGCATACGTGGAATATTACTGAAAGTGTGTTGTGGAGTTGATTTGTATCGATACTTGCTTCTCCCGTTGAAAATAATGGGAGCCTGAGTGTGCATGGAGAAATCACACGCTCAGAGCAAATGCATTTTTTCATCAAATTCCTGCCTTTGCTGGGGCCCCGTGAACGGAAGGTCCGCAACTATTTTCATTCCATGGTATATTTTTCCCACGAATTAAACTCAATTATAAAATGTGATCGCAATTAGCTAGCATAGCACCACAGGACGAGGGATTAATCATCGACCTAACCAACGACCCCCCCTCCTCCCCCCAACCCCCCACCCCGGTTTTAAATCAGTCAATCAGATTTTGTTAAATGAATCACCTTATTTTGTGAATACACTGATTTATAGAATTACCCGATGGACACGAGGACCAAATGCCCTTCAAAAAGGTGTCAGCGTAATCATGAAATTAAAACATACAGGTACCAGTGGGAATATTGACACACTTGCTCCATAGTGAGCACATAAAGCCATCTCCTGACCCACGGGTCGAAGGCAGTCCTCAGGTAATCCCCTTCTGTTTTTGTCCAATTGATGAAATAAAGTGACTTTATTCACTAAACTAATGGGTAACAGGTGAACGATAATTCAATCAAGGAGTCCACATTTCCGTGTATTATATGAACCCCAGAGCAGAATAGAATAGTTTTAAGATCACTGCCTCATAGATACATAACTGCACAGAATGAGGCCATTCAGCCCATCGTGCCTGTGCCGGCTCTTTGAAAAAGCTCTCCAATTCGTCCCATTCCCCTGCTCTTACCTGCAGTCCTGCAACTATTTCCTTTTCAAGTATTTATCCAATTCCATTTTGAAAGTTACTATTGAATCTGCTCCCACCGCCCTTTGAGGCAGCGCGTTCCAGATCACAACAAGCCCATTTTACTTTATTGCTTACAACGTATACTGAACATTTTTTTTTTCAGTAGCTAAGATTACAGTTGGTATCATTGTTGAATTCCTGCCGCTTTGTTTTTTGATGTGTTGTAGGTTGCTGAGATGAAATGAACGTCAGACTGAGAGCTGAAGGAAGTGCCGCTAATTGCCAATGGCTCATGCCACTCTGCATATCCTCAGAGAAATCATTTGCATTTGCAGGAGAAGAATAAATTACAACAGACGCAGGATTGAGCTACACGCTAAATGAAGATATTTGATCCGGAAGGTCAAATACACAAACCACTAATAGTTGCGACACAGGTTAGTAAGGCCATAAAAAAAGCAAACCAAGCACTAGAGTTTATTTCTAGAGGTATAAAATTGAAAAGTAGGGAGGTTATGTGTAATGTAGGCATCTGTGAGTATGCTCACAGGTTTGTAGAGCTGTTGAGTTGGGAGTGGCTTAGCCAGTCACGTGATGTTCACAACACTCAATAAAACCCCAGGCAGTTGGGTTCGGGGGATCCGCGATGAGGCAGGTGGTTGTGAGCCTGGTGGATGAACTGGTAATGTGTAGTGTGATTGTTAAACCTTTGCTAATAAACCAACTAGTTCTTAATAACAATGTGTTGCTATGAATTCTTAAGCAAAGAACCCATGAAGCAAATGCATTACATTATGCTAAACTTGTATTGAACCTTGGTTAGACTGCACAGAGTACTGCGTACAGTTCTGGTCACCTTATTATAAAAAGGATATAGAGGCACTGGAGAGGATGCAGAGAAGATTTACAAGGATGATACCAGAAATGCGAGGGTGTACATATCAGGAAAGGATGAACAGGCTGGGTCTCTTTTCTCTTGAGGGGTGACCTAACAGAGGTCTTTAAAATTTATGAAAGGTTTAGATAGAGTGGATACAGAGAGAATGTTTCCACTTGTGGGGAAGAACATAACTAGAGGCCATCAATACAAGATAATCACCAAGAAATCCAATAGGGAATTCAGAAGAAACTTCTTTACCCAGAGAGTGGTGAGAATGTGGAACTCGCTGCCACAGGGAGTGGTTGAGGTGAATAGTATCGATGCATTTAAGGGGAGGCTAGACAAGCATATGAGGGAGAAGGGAATAGAGGGTTACGCTGATAGAGTTAGATGAGGAAAGACAGGAGGAGGCTCGAGTGGAGCATAAACACCGGCATGGACTGGTTGGGCCAAACGGCCTGTTTCTGTGCCGTATATACAATGTATTCCAATGTTGATTACCCAAATAACAACAGTGTATTTCAAAAATAATTTGTGACCGACACTTTGAAATGTTTCTTAAATGCACAATAAAGCTCTCTATAAATGCAGTTCTTTGTTTTTTATTTAATATTAGAAACAGGCAGTGTTGCAGGTTGGAGACTCAAGGTTGTCCATAGGTGCAGTGTTGGGCGATTTTAACCCGGCTTGCTCAGCAGAAACCTGGCGGGTGGGCGGATCAAATCGCCCGGGCTTTTCCCTGTCCGAGAGCTGGTGTGATCGCAACATCTGCAATTTTAACCAGCTCCCCCGAGCAGGCAGCAAGGACAGGCGCCCGGAGCCAACAGGGTCCATCTTTACATGTGCACGTTGCAGCCCAATGACGTCATCGAGACCCCAACTGTAATTTGAACTCGGGCCTGAGTGGTTCAAATCGGGGCCAACCTGAACCTTTGCTGGCGTAGATGGATTCAATCTGTGTTTTAAATTTTCTTATCTCTAATACAATCGCATGCTGGGTAAAGGCACCACCCAGTGCAGTTTTTAACCATTCAGACTATGAGCTCAATCCCCAGCCTACGCTGTGCGAGCTCATTACAGTGAGGATAACAATTGAGGCGCAACAATTAGCATCAGCACCAACAGGCTAGCGCAGGAAAAAATAAGCCAAGGTTTCCGCTCTTGATGCATAACTCCCGACCTGTGACTTTTGCTGGAATTTGCATTTCAGGGATGGCGTAGCATAATGGTTATAAGAACATAAGAAATAGGAGCAGGAGTCGGCCACTTGGCCCCTCGAGCCTGCTCCACCATTCAATAAGACCATGGCTTATCAGATCTTGGTCTCAACTCCGCTTCCCTGCCCGCTCCCCATATGTTACTGGACTAGTAATCCAGAGGCCTGGGCTAATGATCCAGGGATGTTGAGTTCAAATTCCAGCATGGCAACTGGGGAGTTTAAATTCAGTTAATAAGGTAAGTCTGGAATTAAAAAGCTGGTATCAGTGGTGGTGACCATGAAACTACTGTATTGTTATCAAAACCCATCCGGTTCACTAATGCCCCATCGGGAAGGAAATCTGCCGCCCTTATCCGGTCTGGCCTTCATGTGACTCCAGACCCACCATGTGACTGACTCTAGCAAGCCACTCACTTGTTACTACATGGACAGCAGCGGTTCAAGAAGGAAGTTCACCACTACCTTCTCAAGGGCAATTAGGGATGGGCAATAAATGCTGGCCTTGCCAGCGATGCCCACATCCCAGGAACAAATTAAAAAAATATTAGGTGACAACAGACTCAAGCTCAGCTATAATGCCCTAAATGATCGAATAGCGCACTCACTATCTGAAGGATTTGCATTTATATACTTCATAGGCAGTCCCTCAAAATCGAGGAAGACTTGCATCCACACTAAAAGTGAGTTCTCAGGTGACTATACAGTCCAATAAGGGAATTACAGTCTCTGTCACAGGTGGGACAGACAGTGGTTGAAGGAAAGAGAGGGTGGGGAGTCTGGTTAGCTGCACGCTCCTTCCGCTGCCTGCGCTTGCTTTCTGCATGCTCTCGGCGACGAGACTCGAGGTGCTCAGCGCCCTCCCGGATGCTCTTCCTCCACTTAGGGCGGTCTTTGGCCAGGGACTCCCAGGTGTCGGTGGAGATGTTGCACTTTATCAAGGAGGCTTTGAGGGTGTCCTTGAAATGTTTCTTCTGCCCACCTGGGGCTTGCTTGCCGTGTAGGAGTACTGAGTAGAGCGCTTGCTTTGGAAGTCTTGTGTCGGGCACACGGACAATGTGACCCACCCAACTCCCAATTTATATAGCATCTTTCATAACCATCGGACGTCCCAAAGTGCTTTACAGCCAATGTAGTACTTCTTAAAGTGTAGTCACTGTTGTAATGTAGGAAACACGGCAGCTTATTTGCGCACAGCAAGCTCTCACATACAGCAATGTGATAATGACCAGATAATCTAGTGATGTTGATTGAGGGATAAATATTGGCCCCAGGACAACTCCCCTGCTCTTCTTCAAAATAGTGCCATGGGATCTTTTACATCCATCTGAGAGAGCAGACGGAGCCTCGGTTTATCATCTCATCCAAATGATGGCACCTCCGACAGTGCAGCCCTCCCTCAGCACTGCACTGGGAGTGTCAGCCTAGATTTTTGTGCTCAAGTCCCTGGGGTGGGACTTGAACCCACAACCTTCTGACTCCGAGCCACGGCTGAGAGTGTGAGCTGAGGTCCACATGTGAAGGATGACCACTTTAATGAGGTAGCAAGAGCCCATGGACCTTTACCCCCAACAAGAATCAGCATCTTCAGAGGAGGAGGGGAGCAGGAGGTGCTGAACTTTGGATACAAAATGCAATTGTGTATCTATAACTGAGCCCATCTATGGCCGATACCTCTGAAGGAGTGCAACAGCTGTAGATTCCACCGAAATCTGGTCATTGTTTGCTTAGAAAATACAGGGGTCCGGGTCAAGAATCGTTTTAATGTTAATCCCAGGATGCGGGGGAGGGGAGAAGGAACCAGAATAAAACCAAAGGTCTGGGATCTGAATATTTAATTACAAAACTGACCTTCCCTGTCTTATATATATATAAAACGCTTGAAAGTGTAGTTATAACGTGTTTTTGGTTGAAATATTTACAATAGATGAATCACAGTCTCAATTGTTCCACTCATTTCGACATCAATTATTTAAGGAGTCCGTCGGTCTACTTTTTCCCAGCTGGAGAACGCCAGGCTATCCCAATCTCTGATCGTTTGTCTGGGAGCAGATTTTTTTTTCACTGGTTTGTCTCAAATAACTGCAATGCCTGAAATATTTTGTAAAATAAATACAGATTCTATAAAAAGAATTCCCAGGGGAGAATGGAGAAATGAGTTCACAGAGTTGAGTGAAAACATTTCCATGGCACTCGCCGGACCAGCCCAGCGCTGACTGACACGACCGAAAATTACCGGGTGATTTCTGCAAGGGTCTGCTCTCAGGGTGGAGTCTTACCTCGTGGGAACACGGAATTCAGTGATTCACGGGCTCTCCCCATTCCGTGATCATTATACTCGGGCGCACTGTAAGAAAAGAAAGTGTAAGAGTAAAAGAAAGAAAGACTTGGATTTATATAGCGCCTTTCACGACCACCGGACGTCTCATTGCAGCCAATGAAGTACTTTTGGAGTGCAGTCACTGTTGTAATGTGGGAAACACAGCAGCCAATATGCGCACAGCAAGCTCCCACAAACAGCGATGTGATAATGACCAGATAGTCTGTTTGTTTGTTATGTTGATAAGGAGAAAGTTTTTCACTCAGAGGGTTTTGAATCTTTGGAGTTCTCTACCCCAGCGAGCTTTGGATGGTCAGTCATTGAGTATATTCAAGAGGTTTTACTACAATTATATAGCGCTCCGATGAGACCACACCAGCAATACTGCGTGGAGTTTTGGTCTCCTTACATAAGCAAGGATATATTTGCCTTGGAGGCGGTGCAACAAAGGTTTATCAGACTGATTCCTGAAATGAGGGATTCTCCTATGAGGACAGATTGAGTAGACCAGAGCTATATTCCCTCGAGTTTAGAAGAATGAGAGGTGATCTGGAGAGGGTGCAGAGACGACTTACAAGAATGATACCAGAAATGTGAGGGTATACATATCAGGAAAGGATGAACAGGCTGGGTCTCTTTTCTCTTGAAAAAAGAAGGCAGAGGGGTGACCTAATGGAAGTCTTTAAAATGTATGAAAGGTTTTGATAGAGGGAATTTTTCCACTTGTGGGGAAGAGCATAACTAGAGGCCATCAATATAAGTTAGGCACCAAGCACAGGAGTGGTTGAAGCGAATAGTATAGATCATTTTAGGGGTTGATAGACAAGCATATGGGGGAAAGGGAATAGAGGGTTACACTGATAGAATTAGATGAGGAAAGATGGGAGGAAGCATGGACTGGTTGGGCCGAATGGTCTGTTTCTGTGCCGTATATCCGATGTAATCCTATGATCTCATTGAAACATATAACATTTTTAAAGGGCTTACAGGGTAGATGCTGGGAGGCTGTTTACCCTGATTGGGGAGTCTAGAACCAGGGGTCACAGTCTCAGAATAACGAGTTGGCCATTTAGGACTGAGATGAGGAGAACGTTTTTCACTCAGAGGGTTGTGAATCTTTGGAATTCTCTATCCCAGCCAGCCATGCGTGCTCAGTCTCTGAATATAATCAAGACTGAGATCGCTAGGTTTTTGGACACAAACGGAATTGAGGGATATGGGGATAGGGCGAGAAGGTGGAGTTGAGGTAGAAGATCAGCCATAATCTAATTGAATGGCAGAGCAGGCTCGAGGGGCCAAATGGCCTACTCCTGCTGCTATTTTAAATGTTCTTATGTTCTTAAAACTCAGATTAATACCTGACGAGAATATTCTTCAAGGGCACCAGACCTATTCACCTTAACTCCGTGTCCAAGTAACTGTCTGGGGTTACTACCCAGTCTAGGAGTTGCTGATGCCTAGATTTGGCTCACCAAACTGTTTTGCATCCAACAGGTTTGATTATATCAACATTTGAACTACGGATCTGCCCACATTATTGAGCAAATTAATTAATCCTTTCTTGTCTATGATCATAGAAGAATTCCGACAAAGAACTCAGAAACTAATTGTTGGCGGAATCAGCCGAACCAGCGCAAAAGATCGGGGAATTTAAAAAAAGAAAGACTTGCATTTTTATAGCGCCTTTCATGGACTCCGGACGTCCCAAAGCACTTTACAGCCAATGAAATGCTTTTTGAAGTGTCGCCACTGTTAGAAACGCGTGAGTCACGTTCAAAACCACTTATGTTTGTATTTTCTGCAATATTTTACGCTGCTTCAAGATTCAATTTGCCCGGATCAGGCCCCGCCCACAAAACGGGCCACGCCCCCAGGTCGAAATTGCGATATTCTGCTGACTATGTTGGTTATGTAAGTCTCTTCAAACTGTGTTCATCGTCTTAGGCGCATAGGCACCAGTCGGCTATCAAAAAATATTTAATTTACTGAGAAACTGGCTAATGTGCACCAATGAAACTATTAAATGGTTCAGTATAGATTTTTAAAGTCATTTTCAGCGATTTTTAAATTGGGTTACTCACAGTTGGAGGACCAGGCGTCCTTACTAAAAATGCTTATTTTTGCTGATAAACCCAATTCAGGCTGTGTTAATAAAAGTGCAGCAGGTCACCACTTTTAAATGCATCCAGGAATATTTCGCAATGTAAAGGGAAGACAGGATTGCATTCTATTCCATTGTCCTGGTTGTGCCGGTCCATTGAAGATTTTGGGGAAGAAATTCGGCCGCGCCTCTGTAGCGGCATTAGCCCGGGCGGAGCGGTGAATTTTGCGCCGGGAAATGGTTTGCGTCTCCAGCTGCAAAATTCACCTACTGGGCCCTGAGAGTAGGGCGGAGCGCTAAGGGAGGTGTTCCACACCTCAGGGCGCTAGGCCGGCTGAGCAACTGAAAATCCCGAGCTAACCAGCCGGCCTCCGAGCGCCATAAGGGAGGCTTCCGTGGAAAAAAAATCAGAAAAAACCCCACAAAAAACATTCCCAATACTTTCCTGACATGACATCCACATGAATCGCAAAAATAAATAATTTAAAACAATCACACTCATCTTAGGTAGACATCATCGTCATCATAGGCAGTCCCTCGAAATCAAGGAAGACTTGCTTCCACTCTAAAAGTGAGTTCTCAGGTGACTGAACAGTCCAATACGGGAATTACAGTCTCTGTCAAAGGTGGGACAGACAGTGGTTGAAGGAAAGGGTGGGTGGGGAGCCTGATTTGCCGCACGCTCCTTCCGCTGCCTGCGCTTGATTTCTGCATGCTCTCGGCGACGAGACTTGAGGAGCTCAGTGCCCTCCCAAATACTTTTCCTCCACTTAGGGTGGTCTTTGGCCAGGGACTCCCAGGTATCGGTGGAGATGTTGCACTTTATCATGGAGGCTTTGAGGGTGCCCTTGAAACGCTTCCTCTGCCCACCCGGGACTTGCTTGCCGTGTAGGAGTTCCGAGTAGAGCACTTGCTTTGGGAGTCTTGTGTCGGGCATGCAAACAATGTGGCCCACCCAACGGAGCTGGTCGAGTGTGGTCAGTGCTTCGATACTGGGGATGTTGGCCTGATCGAGGACACTGACGTTGATGCGTCTGTCCTCCCAGGGGATTTACAGGATCTTGCGGAGACATCGTTGGTGGTATTTCTCCAGTGACATTCCAGCCCTCCCTGCAGCCGCTACCTCCAGGCGGTCCCACTAGGGGGCGCTGCGGGGCGCAACGGATCAGGCGAGTTTCAAATTTCAAACCGGTGTCACAACCAGGGGGCGATGCACACCAGCTCGCCTCTCCCAGGCGGTACTGCTCCGTGCCCCCGCAAACCCGGCACCGAAGCTGGTAGCGCCCACCATTGTGCTCACCGCAACCAGTGCCAACCCTCTGGGGTGTTAACAGGGGCGGCATAAGACTGAAAATCCAGTAACGCTTGTGATTATGCAAATGAAGTTTAGTGGTAACTTGAACTGTAACCTAACCAGCGTAATTTTGAGTGCGGAAACTCTACCCGTGAGTATACAAATAATTAGACGGTAATGGATGAATAAATAACAGCGGTTATAAAGGCAGTTCAGTTATGTCACAGCACTTCAGGATAAACTACTTGCTGATCAGTGTCTGAGATTGATAGAAATTCATAAGGTTAATTTAGGATTAGTTTCTATTATGTCTGTAATGTACTTATGATTGACTCCACAAGGCAATGTGATGTACTCAAACTGTAGTGACCTTGGTCCTTTATTCCAACCTCCAGAGTGAGGCACAAGCATGGTGAGCAGCCTTTTATACTGGGCCCTGCCACCAGGGCAGGAAACCCCGGTCTCCACCAGTTGCACCCTCTAGTGGTGCCGGCATGTATATACACAGAGTAAACCTAATTGAAAGTACATCAGGTAAAAAGTCTCCATCCTATGCAACTATACAGTGACTACACAGAGAGTATATCTATAGTCTGCATACACAACAGTTTCCTTAAATAAATTAACAGCATTAGATAGCCAGTCTATTGAATAGATTGAAGTTCATATGCTTGCAATATTTCCAGAGCTTATACGACCTCATCCTTACGAGCTGCCATGGATGAAGTAGTTGTCTGTCCATGCTCTGGGAGGATGGTGTTAGCGTTTTGTGTTGTCAGAGCGGAAGTACTAACCATTCCTCCTGGATCCTCTGTTCCTGGGTAAATTCACCTTCTGCATCTGGTTGCTGTATCTGGACCAGGTGCCTTAAATCTCCGACTCCTTGATGTCTAAGTGAAACACTAAGGCCGAGACTTTCCTTACCTCGGCGGGTCCAGGACGGGCGACGTCGGTGACGGGTCGTGACCCCACTGCTGGCTCCATCACACTTGGGAAAATGATTTTCCATTGATGGGGTTTGTTAAGCCCATCCTGCATGTTTCCCCGGCCAATTGGAGGAAACAGGTCTGGTGACGTCATTCATGACGTGTCACCAGCCGATTTCCTTAAAGGGATCATGGCCAGCTTTCTTTTGACATTTGTGGTGTCAGTGTTCGACAGTGTTGTAGCGTTGCAAACACTGACACGCACTGCACAAAGACTCTCCCACGAGTCCCTCCATATGCCATCCTCGCGGGCCCACGGGGCGCAAAGGGCTCAGTGCAAACTGGCAAGGGGTCGGTGCGCACAGCAATGACGTCAGCGATACCGGCACATTCCGCCCCAAACCTCCGGGGCAATTTCCCAGGAGGCGAAATCACCCCCTCGCCCAGGTGAAATCCCCAGGAAGCGCTAACGGGGCTAAAAAAAAGGAGCAATATTGGTCCCAAGGTGTATTTCCTTTCCCTATTCTTATATCCAAAATGTGTTACTACATAGTTGTCAACATTAAACTGCCACATATCTGCCACCTATCTTCCCTATCAATGCCCTCCTGCAGCCTTTCGTAATCCTCGTCACAATTTATTAAAAAACTCTAATTTTAATACCCTGGCCTCAAAGCTGAAATTCAAATAGAATCAGGGCTGTTACAAACTCCATTCCCTAGCCACTGACTCCACCTCTCTCCCCAACTTCTGTCTGAGGCTGAATCAGACTGTTTGCAACCTTGGTGTCATGTTTGATCCTGAAATGAGCTTCCGGCCACATATCCGCAGCATAACTAAGCCCACCTATTTCCACCTCCGTAACATCGCCCGTCTCCGCTCTTGCCTCAGCTCATCAGCTGCTGAAGCCCTCATCCATGCCTTTGTTATCTCTAGACTTGACAATTCCAACGCACTCCTGGCTGGCCTCCCACATTCTACCCTACATAAACTACAGGTGATCCAAAACTTAGCTGCCCATGTCCTAACTCGCACCAAGTCCTGCTCATCCATCACCCCTGTGCTCACTGACCTACATTGGCTTCCGGTTAAGCAATGCCTCGATTTCAAAATTCTCATCCTTATTTTCAAATCCTTCTATGGCCTCTCCCCTCCCTATCTCTGTAATTCCCTCCAGCCCCACAACTCCCCGAGATGTCTGCGCTCCTCTAATTCTGCCCTCTTGAGCATCCCTGATTGTAATCGCTCAACCATTAGTAGCTGTGCCTTCTGTTGCCTCGGCCCTAAGCTCTGGAACTCCCTGCCTAAACCTCTCTGCCTCTCAACCTCTCTTTCCTCCTTCAAGACGATCCTTAAAACATGGCCAAGCTTTCTACTTATGCGGCTCGGTGTCAAATCATTTATCGCATAATACTCCTGTGAAATGCCTCGGGAAGTTTCACGACATTAAAGGCGCTATATAACTACAAGTTACTGTTGTTGTTAAGTAGATTATTAGGCTGTGGGACAAGAAAATGGAGCATTCTAGGTTCTGTAATTACAGGGAACATATTTTCCATCAAACATACGCACAAATTATATTGTTTTATAATTAGGGTAAACTTAATCGGTTGCTTCCAGGGTTACTGTTCTGATGACGAGCCTTGGGGAACTTCTCTACCTATTGGTAGAAAATAACACTTACCTCTATTACCGCCTAGCGTATCTGGCCTTAAATCCCTCCTA
Organism: Pristiophorus japonicus; assembly: GCF_044704955.1. Taxonomy (NCBI): domain Eukaryota; kingdom Metazoa; phylum Chordata; class Chondrichthyes; family Pristiophoridae; genus Pristiophorus; species Pristiophorus japonicus. The sequence continues at coordinate 10,337,946 of NC_091990.1, forward strand.
CTGGGACAGCCATTGTCCACTATCAGCAGACATGTCTCGTACACTGAGCAAGGATGGAACTTATTGCCCACATAAACTATAGACAAATCTTGTTACAAGCTGATGTCAGATAACCCTGGTTGTGCTGATAATAAATTACTCCCTCAGAATACAGCTGATGGATTTTTTTTTGTTACCGCACGTGTAATACATTAGTACATGTCCACATACTCTTGATCGTTTGATTGCGCTGGCGGAAGGTGAGAATATCACTGCGGTTCAGTAAAGGGAAGCTACTTCTATAGATAGCGTATGTCACAACAGCAATGGATTATCATTCTTTCAAACAGTGTGAACGGCACTTAACTGGGAGTACCACAGGTACAAGTGAACTATGGAGGTTTAAAAGAAAGACTTGCATTTATATAGTGCCATTCACAACCACTGGATGTCTCAAAGCACTACACAGCCAATTAAGCACTTTTGGAATGTAGTCACTGTTGTAATGTGGGAAACACAGCAGCCAATTTGCGCACAGCAAGCTCCCACAAACAGGAATGTGATAACAACCAGATAATCTGTTTTTGTTATATTGATTGAGGGATAAATATTGGCTAGGGCACCAGGGATAACTCCACTGCTCTTCTTTGAAATAGTGCCATGGGATCTTTTACATCCTCCTGAGGGCCTTGGGTTTACACATCTGAAAGATAGCACCTCAGACCATGCAGCACTCCCTCAGGAGCATTAGCTTAGATTTAGCTGCTCAAGTCTCTGGAGTGGGACTGGAACCACAACCTTCTGACTCTGAGGTGAGAGTGTTATCCACTGAGCCACAGCTGACACAGTTTATCAGATGAGTGAACTACTGGAATGTACCACTATCCAGCACTAGATTCTAGGAATGTACCATTATCCAACACAAGATTCTACATCAAAACAAAAGCAAAATACCGGGGTGCTGGAATCTGAAATAAAAACAGAAAATGCTGGAAATGCTCAACGGGCCAGGCAGCATCTGTGGAGAGAGAAACAGAGTTAATGTTTCAGGTCGATGACCCTTTATCAAAACTCGCAGTGTCATAGCTACAAGTGAACTATGAAGGTTCAAAAAAAAAGATTTGCATTTATATAACGCCCCTCACGACCACCAGACATCGCAAAGCGCTTTACAGGCAATAGATTCTACATGTTGGGCTGTAGTCCAAAATGATTTCAACGCAAAAACCGAAAGACGGTTCACATTTTACTGGTGGCCTTTAGTTTCTGCAGTAAGAGCACAGGGGTACGTAGGAGGCGGTTTAAATGAGGTCCGACTGTATTCATTAACGGACAATGTATTTCACCAAGAATATTAAAGTGCCAGAAAAAACAAAGAATAAATACATTAACCGTGAACGGTTCAAGGTTCCAGTTGAACTTCTCTGACAAACACTCAGTTAGCGATGATGCGCCAGGTCATTTATTTTTGCAGACCAGAAGGGGAGCTCAGAGTTAAGTTAAACGAGATGAGAAATATTGTGTACAGTCGCCTCTGTTGACCCATCTTCTATCACTTGACTGTTGCTATGATTACAGGCTGGTTATTTATTTGGCGAATAATAAGCTGGTGTTCAGAGTGACTGTGCAGCCACATGTGATGGAGCTAATGTGTGGTAGGGAAGCAGAAAATATCAATTTCTCATTTGGCTAGTCAGTGGGGAACCTTCCGAGTCACTTGTTAATTATACCAAATCTAGCATTAAACCTCGTAGTCCTAAAGCCGCTGCTTGAAATTCAAACACACAACACATATCTCAAAATGCACGCCTTTCTATAAAAGCTGGAGGAAGAGACAGCGTCCCCTGCTTCATTAATGTTCCCACAGAATCCCAGACATCGAACGTGTTCCTGCGTTCCCGTGAGCCGAGACTCCGACCTTCCCTGCAGTTTGAAGGCCGCAAATGTGACAAATGTTCGGCGATACTTTCAAGTTCAGTGCGATCGTTACCGCCTGTGTAGAATGTACGAGCAAACAGTGGGAAATTGGGTGGGGGTATTCCTGGTTGCTGATTGGCTCCCCAGTTAGCTCAGTGCACAATCTCCTGGGAGGGGGGGCGAGGGCTTTTGTAGCTGTAAATCTGGTGTCGAGCGATTTCCCACCCGTTTAAGATGGGGTCACACTGTGCTCATCTGCAGCGGGCATTAATAAAAATAAAGACTTGCATTTATATAACGCCGTTCAAGACCCACCAGACGTCCCAAAGCGCAAGCTCCCACAACCATCAATGTGATAATGACCAGATAATCTGTTTTAGTGATGTTGATTGATGGGATAAATATTGGCCCCAGGACACCGGGGATCACTCCCCTGCTCTTCTTCAAAATAATGCAAGACAGGGCCTTGGTTTAACGTCTCATCTGAAAGAGGACACCTCCGACAGTGCAGCGCTCCCTCAGTACTGCACTGGGGGTGTCAGCGTAGATGGTCTAGTCTCTGGAGTGAGACTTAAACCCACAACCTTCTGACTCAGAAACGAGAGTGCTGCCCACTGAGCCACAGCTGATACTGACATTTATCTCATTGAAACGTAGAAAATTCTGATGGGGTTGGACATGCTGGATGCGGGGAGGATGTTTCCCCTGGCTAGGAAGTCTAGAACAAGGGGTCACAGCCTCACGATACAGGGTAGGAAATTTAGGACTGAGATGAGGAGAAATGTTTTCACTCAGAGGGTGGTGAACCTGTGGAATTCTCTACCACAGAAGGCTGTGGAGGCCAAGTCACTGAATATATTTAAGAGGGCGATAGATAGATTTCTAGACATCAAGGCATCAAAGGCGTCAAGGGGTATGGGGAAAAAGCAGATATGGTGTTGAGATAGAGGATCAGCCATGATCATATTGAATGGCGGTGCAGACTCGAAGGGCCGAATGGCCGACTCCTGTTTCTATTTTCTATGTATCTTATGAATCAAGCGAGTGGCTGATCCATGGCTAGAACTTTACCTGCTTTCTCCCCTGCACAGCACCAAAATCCCTCCTAGGTTAAAAATCTCAAAACGTGATAGTCCCCTATTCTTTTCATATTACAGCGTCGTGTATTATATGTATTACATACATTCTAATTAAATGTAAGGGGAAATTGACCATGCCTATGATCCCAGCAGCGAGCCACACTGGAAGGAGATGTGGGTTGGATGGAAAACTACACCTGCGTAGCTCCAATTCTCCAGCCTTCACACCCTTTGAGTCCAGATTAGTAAATTTACTTTGTAATATTATATATATTGGATATCTATTACATATATTTCTCATCTATCCTATTTCTAATTATTATGCAATGAGCAATAGATGAGGTGCACAGATTTATGTTTTTTAACTGCGATATCAGAACAACACACATTGGTTTATGTTACTACACATTACACCAGCGAGCACAGCCTTTTTAGATCTGCTTTCATTGGTGAAGTGCACACTATGTATGTATGTATTTGATTCTTTTTACATTTTCAGCTACCGGGGTGTTTGTTATTTAGCTCCTGTTCCCATGGATTAGCCAAAGCTTCACTTGCATCTGCCATTACAATCTCAATTGCTCCCATCATCCCTTTAGTCTCTCAAATCTCTCCTGCCTTCCACCCTATCACAGACCTTCCCTTTTGTTCTTTCCTCCCCTCCCTCTTTCCCTGCCCCTGCATTTCCTTAAGAATCTGTTACACCTCGCACTTTTCCAGTTTTGACGAAGGGTCATCGACCTGAAACGTTAACTTTGTTTCTCGCCACAGATGCTGCCCGACCTGCTGAGTATTTCCAGCATTTTCTGCTTTTATTTCAGATTCCATAACTGCAGTATTTTGCTTTTGTACTTGCATTTGTCTGTTTAATTCTTAGTCGCACTGTCTTTTCATTCTTCATAAAATCTATTTTGCACCACTATTTTGGAATCTCAGTCGCCTCCTGAACATTTTTAGGGACACCCACTGAAGAGTAATTGTTGTTTTTTTATTTGTTGCTGTGATGTGAGCGTCTCTGGCAAGGCCGGCATTTATTGCCCATCACTAATTGCCCCTTGAGAAGGTGGTGGTGAGCCGCCTTCTTGAACCGCTGCAGTCCGTGTGGTGAAGGTGCTCCCACAGTGCTGTTAGGGAGGGAGTTCCAGGATTGTGACCCAGCAACGGTGAAGGAACAGCCAATACATTTCCAAGTCAGGATGATGTGTGACTTGGAGTGGAATTTGGAGGTGGTGGTATTCCCATGCACCTGTTGCCCTTGTCATTGCCCATAACATCGGCCGTCTCTGCCCCTGCCTCAGCTCATCTGCTGCTGAAACTCTCATCCACGCCTTTGTTACCTCTAGATTTGACTACTCCAACGCATTCCTGGCTGGCCTCCCACATTCTACCCTACATAAACTAGAGATGATCCAAAACTCAGCTGCCTGTGTCTGAACTTGCACCAAGTCCCGCTCACCCAACACCCCCTGTGCTCGCTGACCTACATTGACTTCCAGTTTAGCAACGCCTCGATTTCAAAATTCTCTTCCTTGTTTACAAATCCCTCCATGGCCTCGCCCCTCCCTATCTCTATAATCTCCTCCAGCCCCACAACCCCCCCCCCCCCCCCCCCAGATGTCTGCGTTCCTCTAATTCTGCCCTCTTGAGCATCCCTGATTATAATCGCTCAACCATTGGTGGCCGTGCCTTCTTTTGCCTGGGCCCTAAGCTCTGAAACTCAGTCCCTAAACCTTTCCGCCTCTCTACCTCTTTTTCCTCCTTTAAGACTCTCCTTAAAACCTGCCTCTTGGACCAAACTGCATATGCGGCTTGGTGTCAAATTCTTGTCTCAGAACACTCCTATGAAGCGCCTTGGGACGTTTTACTACGTGAAGGACGCTATATAAATACAAGTTGTTGTTATCCTTCTAGGTGGTGGAGGTTGCGGGTTTGGGAGGCACTGTCGAAGAATTCTTGCTGTAATAGACAGAAAGTGCAGTGAAACCGGAGAAAATCTGGCGAGACAGTCAGACACAGAAAATGGAAATTAAAACATTTAGAGAGTGGGAGACAAGCAGAGAGACAACTGACTTGTATTTAACTTTTGTCTGTGAACAATTTCACAGGAGATCAGCTAGTATTAATGTGAAGTCGTGAATAGTGCCACAGTGATGTGGCATATGGTCTATGACGTGATAGTTGAGACAATTGCCTCCCAAGGTACTCATTGAATACAGTGTTTCTGAAGAAATGGCGCGTTTCTAAAGCCTGAGGGTGCATTGATAAACCGTTGTCTGAATACTCCAGCCCCTAGCGTTAGTGGTAAAAACGATCTCAATTCTGCAGTCACTCTCTGAGCCTTTTGCTTCAAGCATTAAAACGTACTCCAAATCACCTGCAACCATCAAAGTAATATTCGAGCAGCGCAGCCCTCAAAAGCATGTAATATTTGTAGATTTTCGCTTCACGGCGAAACCATTATTCTATTGCGACTTCGTTCAGCACTGTTGTGTTCATAGCTGTCTGTTTGCATTTCGCAAGGATTATAATTCTCCCCAGCGATCCAGCAGGGCATAGCAGAACGCGTTTTGTTATTTGACTACATTATAGCCAGTTATATTCAATGCTCCAGTGCGAGATTACAACTGCTACTTGATACATTATTTCACACTTTAAAACCTCCAGCTGGAGCGGGAACCCCCACTGTTGCACTGTGGAATATATATGCTGCAGCCTGCTCCAAGATCAAACTTGATACCCTGCCGTTTGATTCTTTTTTTAAGTCGTCTGCAACGAAAAATGTATTTGTGAAAAACAGAGCCTGTGTCAGCAATTGCTGAGACTGAAGAGCATTTGCAATAAAATATAATTTGATATTCAGTGGAAAAATATGACCAATATATATAGCAATTAAACAAAGTGTCAGGTACGTCTCAAATCTGTCAACCTCGGAACCGAGACCGTGCCGGATTGCGGATTTTTCTGGACTTCGGACAAGAAAATCAATAAAATCAGTAGCCGATCTTAGGCTTATTTGAATGGATAAGCGAAACAAGGAATACATGAAGTAGAATAAACTCTGTTATTGTAAGGTGAATATAAGGATAAAATAATATGCATTTAAAATAAATTAACTATTATTTATTTAAAACACAGCGGCGAAGCTGAATACGAGTCCGGCCTGCCGATTTTTGGACAATAATTCCGGATTTTATTTAACTGAATATCAAATGGGATTTTCTCAAAAACATCCGGCTTTCGGACAAGTTCGATTTTCGGACCACCGGATTTGAGACGTTGTACCTGTAGTTACAAAAACAGAAAATGTAAAAAAAACTCTAATAATTAACTTACAATTAATCTGATACATGTTGTTGTTTATGTTATTAAAACGCATTGTCCGAGAGAAATAGTTTCTTTTATACAATGTTTGTTTAGGAAAGATGAACCAAACTATTATGGGGCTCAATTTATTGGGTTATTCCACGATTGATTGATTGTTTTATTAGTTCCTGGGATGTGGGCGTTGCTGGCAGGGCTGACATTTATTGCCCATCCCTAGTTGCCCCTTGAGAAGATGGCGGTGAGCTGCCTTCTTGAACCGCTGCAGTCCGTGCGGTGAAGGTGCTCCCACAGTGCTGTTAGGGAGGGAGTTCCAGGATTTTGACTCAGCGACTATGGAGCAATGGTGATATATTTCCAAGTCAGGATGGTGTGTGACTTGGAGGGGAACTTGGAGGTGGTGGTGTTCCCATGAGCCTGCTGCCCTTTCCTTCTAGGTGGTAGAGGTCGCGGGTTTGGGAGGTGCTGTCGAAGAAGTCTTGGCGAGTTGCTGCAGTGCATCTTGTAGATGGTGCACACTGCAGCCATGGTGCGCCGGTGGTGGAGGGAGTGAATTCTGCTGGGAGTCTGGCTGAATGGCTTGAAAGAAGGCTGAGACCCACTTACACTGAAACCTGACATAAGCTAGGATTTTCCACGCAAGTGACCAGGCCGGGGAAGGGAGTCTGGACCCCAAGGAAGAGGAGAATTTTGTGTTGTTGAAAAAATATTTGTATCAGCCCCCTGCTTAAGGGAGTTGAAGGGGGTACAGAGGTGGCTTCTCTGGAGGAACATGGATATTGCTGCTTGTCATGTGGACAACCCCCTCTCGGAAGATAGCCAAGTGCTGGAGTTTCCGGCAGCGTAAGGCTGTGGGTGAATTCGCCTGTAGTGTACTAACTCGCACCAAGTCCTGCTCACCCATCACCCCTTGTGCTCGCTGCCCATGTCCTAACTCGCACCAAGTCCCACTCACCCATCACCCCTGTGCTCGCTGCCCCGTGTCCTAACTCACTCCGAGTCCCGCTGACCCATCACCCACTGTACTCGTTGCCCATGTCCTAACTCGCTCCAAGTCCCGCTTACCCATCACCCTTGTGCTCGCTGATCTACATTGGCTCCCGGTTGAGCAATGCCTCGATTTCAAAATTCTCATCCTTATTTTCAAATCCCTACATGGCCTCGCTCCTCCCTAGCTCTGTAATCTCTGTAATCGCCAAAGCCTCACAATCCCTTGAAAAATCTGTGCTCCTCTAATTCAGCCCTCCTGCTTATTATTGCTCAACCATTGGTGTCCATGCCTTCTGTTGCCTGGGCCCCAAGCTCTCGAACTCTCTGCCTAAACCTTTCCGTCTCTCTACCTCTCTTTCCTCCTTCAAGACATTCCAGCAGATTGGAAAACTGCAAAGTAACACCCCTATTTAAAAAATGAGGCAGACACAAAGCAGGACACTATAGAACTAACATCTGTGGTTGTGAAGATGTGGAAGTCCATTATTAAAGAAGCAGTAGCAGGACATTTGGAAAAGCATAATTCGGTCAGGCAGAGTCAGCATGGATTTATGAAGGGGAACTCATGTTTGACAAATTTGCTGGAATTCTTTGAGGATTTAACGAACACGGTGTATAAAGGGGAACCAATGGATGTGGTGTATTTGGACTTCCAGAAGGCATTTGACAAGGTGCCACATAAAAGGTTACTAGACAAGATAAAAGTTCACGGAGTTGGGGGTAATATATTAGCATGGATAGAGGATTGGCTAACTAACAGAAAACAGAGAGTCGGGATAAATGGTTCATTCTCTGGTTGGCAATCAGTAACTGGTGGGGTGCCACAGGGATCAGTGCTGGGACCCCAATTATATACAATCTATATTAACGACTTGGAAGAAGGGACTGAGTGTAACATAGCCAAGTTTGCTGATGATACAAAGATGGGAGGAAAAGCAATGTGAGGAGGACACAAAAAATCTGCAAAAGGACATAGACAGACTAAGTGAGTGGGCAAAAAATTGGCAGATGGAGTATAATGCTGTAAAGTGTGAGATCATGCACTTTGGTAGAAAAAAAATCAAAGAGCAAGTTATTTTTAAATGGAGAAAGATTGCAAAGTGCTGCAGTACAGTGGGACCTGGGGGTACATGTGCATGAAACACAAAAGTTTAGTATACAGGTATAGCAAGTGATCAGGAAGGTCAATGGAATCTTGGCCTTTATTGCAATGTGGATGGAGTATAAAAGCAGGGAAGTCTTGCTACAGTTATACAGGGTCTTGGTGAGGCCACATCTGGAATACTGCATGCAGTTTTGTTTTCCATATTTACGAAAGGATATACTTGCTTTGGAGGCAGTTCAGAGAAGGTTCACTAGGTTGATTCCGGGGATGAGGGGGTTGACTTATGAGGAAAGGTTGAGTAGGTTGGGCCTCTACTCATTGGAATTCAGAAGAATGAGCGGTGATCTTATCAAAATGTATGCGATTATGAGGGGGCTTGACAAGGTGGATGCAGAGAGGATGTTTCCACTGATAGGGGAGACTAGAACTAGAGGGTATGATTTTAGAATAAGGGGCCGCCCATTTAAAACCGAGATGAGAAATTTCTTCGCTCAGAAATCTGTGGAATTTGCTGCCTCAGAGAGCTGTGGAAGCTGGGTAATTAAATGGATTTAAGACAGAAATAGACAGTGTCTTAAACGATAAGGGGATATGGGGAGTGGGCGGGGAAGTGGATCTGAGTCCATGATCAGATCAGCCTTGATCTTATTGAATGGCAGAGCAGGCTCGAGGGGCCGTTTGGCCTACTCCTGCTCCTATTTCTTATGTTCTTATTAAAACCTACCTCTTTGACCAAGCTCCTGTGCCAATTTCTCCTTATGCGGCTCGGTGTCGAATGTTTATCGCATAGTGCTCCTGTGAAGCGCCTTGGGATGCTTCACGATGTTAAAGGCGCTATATAAATACAAGTTGTTGTTATGGTTGCTCAGGTGGGCCAGGGCCCTGCTGCCAATACACAATCACAGACCCCAGCAGGCATGGCCCTGGAGCCCTGTCCCAGTGTTGCTGCCGGGATTGTTGCCTGTGTATTTTCAGGCCTAATTCTGTGGTGCTGACACCATGCGTAGGCGATGGGACTATGAGCGTCGCGGCGAATTGAGATGTTGCACTCAAGTAAGACATTGTGATCGCAAACAAGAAACAAGCTTCCCAACCTTTCTTCCATAAGAAAAAAAAAACAGTCTTTTAATGATCTTCCCTGTCCATCCCCAGAACTTTGGGTCAAATGTGACTTTTCATTATTTTGGTAATATGTGCAGGGGGAATTTTCTCTTCTGATAAGCCACTTTTTATTGATTCTGTAGTAATAAGATTTGAGCAATCTGGGGTGTAAATAGGTTTTCTAAAAGGACAGCAACATACTTGTTACCGGCGTCTGCTCTTATAGTAACCTACACGATCGCACCATTGAGGTCACACACAGGGCAGGAATCCTTAATTGCATTGTCACATTCACAGAGCACTGGAATATCAGCTTTAGCCAGAGAGACTGACCAACTGTAATGAAAACTAAAAGCAGACCAAAATATAAACAGAGAACTTCCCGGCACTGAAATCTTGGCCCATAGCTCTATTAAATAAGACAAATTGTTTATCAGGCTGGTAGAAGATGTTTCCTTGTGCAGAAGATCTCTCCCTCGATCACACACCTCAAACAGCTTTCAAGAAAAACAATACTTGATATTCTCATCAGAAACCGTTTTCTGTTTCATTTCAAATCCCGTGTCCTGAGGGTAAAGTATTTTCATAGCCTTGTTCCTCATAAAATCAAATTGCATTTATATCGTAAAATGAGAATATTTTGGTCAAAGATATTGCCAATTCATCAATCTTTTCGTCACAGGTAATGGATTCCCAACCCAATTGGGTACATTACTACTGCATTGGCTGAGTCCGAGAGTGTTGACAGAGAAGGAAAGGAAAGTGCGAGGAGGGACTCTGAAGTAGATACTTCTGATCCTGCAAGGTTCTTAAATGGAATCTTCAGTTGTTTCCATGTTGTTTGAGGTTATTCTATTTCGAGATAACTGCTTTGATGACTAAACACGAAATGGCTGGTTGGTGTCAGTAAGCGACTACCCTGATGTGGCCTGTTAAAAATGTAACCTCACCCTGCTGAATAAACATTGGCCATGGATTATTGTAGTTTATTTATTTTAATACCCAGTAATGTCATGTCCTAAAACCTCTAATATGCCCATGGCTGAGGGTACTGTCATGTATTCCATTGTAACCCATGTATAAACTGACCTAAGTTGTACATGGTGAGAACATTGATCACTAGGTGGTGAACTTATGGGGGAATACTCCTGAACTTTCAGGTATAAAAGGGGATGCTCCACCCACCTTCATCACTTCAGTGCTGGCTAATAAAGGTTACTGGTCACAGAGTGACCTTCTCTCAAGTATGGGCCTTGTGCGCATTTATACTGTATAGTAAGGACATATCATTGGCGGCGAGAAACTGGGATTTAAACCACGCGAGCATGGCCACTAAGCAGCACAGTCGAGAGGTATTGTGTTGGTGATGATTGGGACGATTTTATTGAGAGACTACAGCAAAGTTTCGTCACTAAGGAATGGTTGGGACAGGATTTGGCCGACAAACGCAGGGCTCATCTCCTGACGGTTTGTGGATCCAGGACGTACTCACTGATGAAGGACCTTCTAGCGCCAGAGAAGCCGATGGACAAGACTTTTGAAGAGCTCAGTAAGTTGATCGGGGAACACTTTAAACCAGCAAGCAGTATGCACATGGCGAGGCACCGGTTTTACACGCACCGGCGGCGAGAAGGGCAAAGCGTTCCAGACTTAGTGACGGATCTCCGGCGACTGGCGAGTCTATGTAAGTTCCCAGATGCATGCAGAGCGGAGATGCTGCGAGACTTTTTTATTGAGGACATCGGGCACGCTGGGGTTTTCAGGAAACTGATTGAGACCAAAGACTTGACCCTGGAAACGGCGGCTTTGATGGCCCAGGCATTTATCTCAGGGGAGGAAGAGACCAGAATGATGTTTTGACAAAAATCTTGGCTTAAATGCAGCAATGGACAGGGAGTCAACATTGTTAACACGGCACACAGTTCTCCAGGCAGACAGGGGCAATTGGATTCGAGCATGTAGTCGAACCCAGAGGGAGACTTCAACAGAGACAATGGCTAGCTGAACGGTGATTCATGCCATCGCAAGGGAGAATGCGGCCAGTAATGGGGCCATCACCACCTGTCAATGGTGCGCTTAAGGACAGTTACAGAGACAGTCAGAGACGATCGACTGGTAATGGACCTTTTGTTTCCAACAACGTCTCATTTTGGAGGTGTGGAGGCAAACACCCAGCCAGAGCTTGCAGGTATCAGCAATATATCTGCAGAAACTGCAACGTCAGCGGTCACTTGGCGCGTTTGTGCAGGAAGCCTGCAGCCAGGTTGATGTACAAGGAGGACGGGCCCGATGTAAGCCCTACGAGGCCAAATGGACACTGGGGGAAATCGCTGGAAGCTGAAGTTCAGCGAGTTCATGTGGAACACAATATACAGTTCATACACCAGGACACCACCGATCATGATGAAAGTGCTCCTCAATGGCATCCCAGTGTCAATGGAACTAGACAAGGGGGCCAGCCATTCCCTGATGAGTATCAAACAGTTCGACAAGTTGTGGACGTCCAAGGCCAGGAGGCCAAAATTATTGCCGATTGACGCACAGCTACGGACAAATACAAAGGAGATCATTCCGGTGCTAGGCAGCGCCATGGTAGTCGTGACCCACAAAGATTCGGAGAACAGATTGCCACTCTGGATTGTCCCGGGGGACGGTCCCGCACTACTCGGGAGGAGTTGGCTGACTGTCATGAACTGGAATTGGGGCGATGTCAATGCAATTTCTTCTGTGGAGCGAATATCATGCTCACAGGCCCTGGACAAATTTGACTCACTATTTCAACCTGGCATCGGCACTTTCATGGGGGCCAAGGTAGTGATTCACATGAACCCGGACGCCAGGCCAGTACACTACAAGGCCAGAGCGGTGCCGTACGTGATGCGGGAAAAGATAGAATGCGAATTGGACCGCCTGCTGAGGGAAGGCATCATCTCGCCAGTCGAATTCAGTGACTGGGCGAGCCCGATTGTTCCGTGCTCAAGGCGGCTGGGTCGGTCAGGATATGTGGTGATTACAAGGCCACCATCAATCAGGTGTCACTCCAAGACCAGTACCCGCTACCGAGAGCGGAGGACCTCTTTGCGATGTTATCCAGTGGCAAACTTTTTTCAAAATTGGACGTGACCTCAGCTTACATGACCCAGGAGCTGGCAAGTGAGTCGAAGAAGCTGACCACCATCACGACACACAAGGGGTTGTTTGAGTACAACAGATGTCTGTTCGGGATTCGCTCGGTCGCCGCGATCTTTCAACGAAATATGGAAAGCATCCTCAAGTCGATTCCAAGGACGGTGGTTTTTCAAGATGACATCCTCATCACGGGTTGCGATACTGAAGAACACCTCCACAACCTGAAGGAGGTGCTATGCAGACTGGACCGGGTAGGGCTGCAACTGAAAAAGGCGAAGTGCATCTTCCTAGCTTCAGAGGTAGAATTCCTGGGGATGAGGGTAGCAGCAGATGGGATCAGACCTCCTGCATCCAAAACGGAAGCGATCCAGAGAGCAACCAGACCCCGAACCCGACGGAGCTGCGTTCGTTCCTGGGGCTCCTGAACTATTTTGGTAACTTTCTTCCCAGAGCCGCTACACGTGCTCCTACGCAAAGGTCATGAATGGGTCTGGGGGGACTGAGGGCTTTTGATAGAGCACGCTATTTGTTATGCTCCAGCAATCTGTTAATGCTATATGACCCATGTAAGAAACTTGTTTTAACGTGCAATGCGTGGTCCTATGGTGTCGGGTGTGTGTTGCAGCATGTTAATGCCAAGGGTCAGTTACAGCCGGTAGCTTATGCCTCCAGAAGTCTGACCCAGGCAGAAAGGGGCTACGGGATGGTGGAAAAGGAGGCGCTTGCATGTGTATATGCGGTAAAGAAAATGCACCAGTACCTGTTTGGCAGGAAATTTGAGCTGGAGACAGATCACAAACCCCTAACGTCCCTTTTGGCCAACAACAAGGCCATAAATGCAAATGCATTGGCCCGCATACAGAGGTGGGCACTCACGTTAGCCGCCTATGACTATACAATTCGGCACAGACCGGGCACTGAAAACTGCGCCGATGCACTCAGCAGGCTCCCACTAGCCACCACCGAGGGGGCAACCGAGCATGCTGCTGAGATGGTCATGGCTGTTGAAGCTTTCGAAAGTGAAGGCTCACCCATGACAGCTCGTCAGATCAAAGTCTGGACAAATAGAGACCCACTACTGTCTTTAATCAAGAAATGTGTCCTGAATGGGGACTGGGCAGCCACGTACGGGGCATGCCCTGAGGAATTTAAAAAATTTCACAGGCGCAGGGATGAACTCTCGATTCAGGCCGATTGCCTACTATGGGGAAACCGAGTAGTCATGCCCCAGATGGGCAGAGAGATGTTCATCAGAGAACTCCACAATGAGCACTTGAGCATTGTCATGATGAAGGCAATTGCCAGGTCACACGTTTGGTGGCCAAGGATAGATGCAGACCTGGAACTTTGTGTTCGCAGGTGCAACACATGTGCCCAGCTGGGCAATGCGCCCAGGGAAGCCCCCCCCTTAGCCCCTGGCCCGCCAAGCTTTGGTCACGCATCCATGTGGACTACGCAGGTCCTTTCATGGGAAAAATGTTTTTGGTTGTAGTTGACGCCTACTCCAAATGGATCGAGTGTGACATTCTTAATTCAAGCACATCCTCTGCCACGGGAGAAAGTCTACGGGTAATGTTCACCACCCATGGTCTAATGGACATCTTGGTCAGCGACAATGGCCCGTGCTTTACAAGCGTTAAATTCCATGTCAGAATGGCACCGTTCAAGCCGGCCTCAAACAGCCAGGCAGAACGAGCAGTGCAGATAATCAAACAGGGGATGCTCAGAATCCAAGGGGGTTCCCTACAAACGCGCTTATCACGCCTCCTGTTGGCCTATAGATCCCGACCACACTCACTCACAGGGGTTCCACCCGCAGAGCTGCTAATGAAAAGGACGCTCAAAACCAGGTTATCCCTTATACACCCCACCATGAAAGAAATTGTTGAGAGCAGGCGCCAGTCACAATATGACTACCATGACGGGAATGCGAGGGCGCGATGTATTGAAGTAAATGACTCTGTCTTTGTCCTCAACTACGCTGCAGGGCCCAAATGGCTTGCAGGCACTGTGATTGCCAAAGAGGTGAATAGGATTCTGGTAGTTAAACTTACCAATGGACAAATCTGCCGCAAACACGTGGATCAAACAAAAAGGAGGTTCAGCAACCCCATAGAAGAAGCAGAGGAGGAACACGATGTAGAGTTTACTCCACCACAGGTGACCGAACACTGGAACCAAGTGGAGGAGAGCCCAGTCACTGTGGGCAGTCCGGACAGGCCTGAGGCACCGCAAACAGCAGACACTCAGGCCAGCGCCCAACAACCGGAGCCCCAACTCAGGCGCTCTACAAGGGAGCGTAAACCACCAGAGAGACTTAACCTGTGATCCCAATAAGACTTTGGGGGGGGAGGTGATGTCATGTATTCCACTGTCATTGTAACCCATGTATAAACTGACCTAAGTTGTACACCGTGAGAACACTGACCACTAGGTGATGAACTTGTGGGAGCCACTCCTAACCTGGACTTTCAGGTATAAAAGGGGAAGCTCCAGCCACCTTCATCATTTCAGTGCTGGCTAATAAAGGTTACTGGTCACAGAGTGACCTTCTCTCAAGTATGGGCCTCGTGTGCATTTATACTGTATAGTAAGGACATATCAGGTACGAGTGCTATTTATTTTTCAATTTGCTCCTGAAGATACCGATATGTTGCTGGGGTTGGAGTTCCATGGGGGATGACAACCCTACACTACCTCCCCATGTGATCATTCTCCATGTGTAAACTTCATCATCATCATAGACAGTCCCTCGAACGAGGATGACTTGCTTCCACAAGAGTTCACAGATGTTTCAATGAAGGACCCGCTGTTCCAGTCTTGAACTCCAATTGAAGGCGTGGAAGATGCCTGTACATGGATTTTTTTCATGTGTGGTGCACGTTGCACCTCAGCCACCACACGGGCTTGACAAAGCTAGGTCTTGGTCCAGTGGCAAGGGTTAACCAGGACGACTGGAGACCAGCTCTGCTGCACGGACCTAGTGCGCAGTGTGGGCTGGGTCCATGCTGCCCCTGGGCCCTCGGCTCTTCTGGGCCCCATACTCTCATTCACCGCACTGCTGCCACAATCTCTTGCCGCTATTCCGCCACAAAAACTGTTATGTATGTTAACTGGGTTTTACCTGCCACCGGAGGGCGCGACTGTCGGAGTCCTAATGGTCACTGGCAGACACGTGCAAGCCGTGTATGTAATGTTGGCAGCCATGTTGAATCCTCACTTTGAGAATAAATAAACTGGAGTAAGGTCATGCCTGAACTAGCTCACCGTACTTAGCCTCGTGGAGTTATTCGATACTTAACAATTGGCGATGAGTTAAAAATACGAACTTTCACATAACCATGTCTGTTGGAATTTTGGAGAGATTCATGAAAGGGGAAGACTGGGAGGATTTCACTGATTGCCTTGATCAGTATTTCATAGCCAATGGATTGGAAGGAACCGATAACGCAATTAAGTGCAGGGCGGTTCTCCTCACCGAGTGTGGGTCAAACATTTATGGCCTTATCAAGAATCTACTCTCACCGACTCAACCAATGGATAAGACTTACGATGCATTGTGTACGCTGGTTCGGAACCACTTTAAACCAAAGGAAAACATCATCATGGCGATTGTATCGTTTCTATACGCACAATCGCTCCGAGGGCCAGGACGTAGCAGAATTTGTTGCCGACCTGAGACATCTCGCTGGGCCGTACAACTTCGGAGCTGCATTGGAGGAAATACTGCGGGACTTTTTCGTGCTTGGCATTGGGCACGAGGTCATCCTTCGAAAGCTGCTGGCTGCTGAATCTCTCGACCTGAGCAGGGCCATCACGCTCGCCCAGGCATGCATGTCCACGGACGAAAACTCGAAATAGATATCTTCCCAGCATCGAAACTCACCGGCAAGTACTGTGCGTAAAATAATATCGTCGGCAGGCAGAGCTGCGTATGGCAGGGCCTACTCGTCCGCGTTCGTATGACCTGTAACTGCTCAAAGTCCGCCATCGAGGGGGAATCAAATCTCGCTTTGTTGGTGTTGCGGGGACTATCATCGGGCCCATCAATGCCGATTCAAGCAATACGTGCGCAAAGGCTGTGCAACAATGGGGCACTTTCAGCAAATGTGTCTGCAACTGAGCAAGCGTGCTGCGACACACCACCTGGCTGAGGATGATCGATCCAGCGTGGATCAAGTGGCACAGGCAACTCAACCCGAGGTACAGGACAAAGAAGCGTATGGGGCACATTCTTTTACCAAAAGTCTTCCGATAATGCTGGAAGTTAAATTAAATGGGGTTCCAGTATCCATGGTGCGAGTCAGTCAATAATGAGCCAGAGGGCTTTCGAAAAGCTGTGGGACACTAAGGCAAAAAGACCCAAACTGAGCCCAATCAATGCGAAGCTGCATACCTACACCAAAGAGCTCATACCAGTCATTGGCAGCGCGACAGTAAAGGTATCGTACGATGGAGCTGTGCATGATTTATCATTGTGGATCGTTCCAGGCAATGGCCCAACACTGTTCGGCAGGAGTTGGCTTGAGAAAATGAACTGGAATTGGAACGCTATTAAAGCCTTATCATCAGTGGATGACGTTTCATGTTCTCAAGTGCAGAGCAAGTTTCCCTCATTGTTCAAACCAGGCATCGGCAACTTCACGGGAGCCAAGGTGCAGATCCACCGAAGCCCGGATGCAAGACCCGTTCGTCACAAGGCTCGGGCGGTTCCGTACATGATGAGGGAGAAGGTCGAGATCGAACTGGACAGACTTCAACGGGAAGGAATCATATCACCAATCGAGTACAGCGAATAGGCCAGTCCAATTGTCCCGGTGTTGAAAAGTAATGGCACGGTCAGGATCTGCGGCGACTACAAGGTAACGATCAACTGAGTCTCGATACAGGATCAGTACCCGTTACCCAAGGCTGACGACCTGTTTGCAACGCTAGCTGGGGGGGGGTGGGGGGGTGGGTGGAGGGAAGTCGTTCACCAAATTGGACCTGACCTCCGCTCACATCATACAGGGGCTGGTCGAATCATCAAAAAAACTGACGTGCATCAACACGCACAAAGGACTGTTTATATACCACAGGTGCCCTTTTGGAATTCGCTCGGCGACAGCCATATTTCAGAGAAACATTGAGAGTTTGCTGAAGTCCGTCCCGAGAACCGTCGTCTTCCAAGATGACATCCTGATCACCATTCGCGACGCCACTGAACACCTGCACAACCTGGAAGAGGTTCTACATCGTCTGGACAGAGTGGGATTCAGGCTAAAATGCTCCAAGTGCGTTTTCATGCCACCAGAAGTCAAATTCCTGGGGAGAAAGATTGCAGCTGATGGCATTAGGCCTACAGACTCGAAGACAGAGGCCGTCAAGAATGCACCCAGACCCCAGAGTATGATGGAGCTGCGTTCATTCCTGGGTCTTCTCAACTATTTCGGTAACTTGCTACTTAGTTTGAGCACATTGCTAGAGCCCTTGCACATGTTGCTGAGAAAGGGTAATGACTGGGTTTGGGGGCAAATCTCAAGACAGAGCCTTTGAGAAGGCCAGGAATTGCTATGTTCCAATAAATTACTGGTACACCATGATCCATGTAAGTGGTTAGTGCTGGCCTGCGACGCCTCATCATATGGGGTCGGTTGTGTGCGCCAGCAAGCCAATGTATCAGGCAAACTCCAACCAGTTGCATACGTGTCCAGAATTCTGTCTAAGGCTGAAAGAGCCTATAGTATGGTAGAGAAAGAGGCTTTAGCATGCACATATGGGGTTAGGAAAATGCACCAATATCTGTTTGGGCTTCGGTTTGAGCTTGAAACAGACCACAAACCGCTCATTTCATTGTTTTCTGAGAGCAAAGGTATAAACACCAATGCCTTGTCCCACATCCAAAGATGGGCACAGACATTATCCGCTTATGATTATGTCATCCGCCACAGACCAGGCACTGAAAACTGTGCTGATGCGCTTAGCCGGCTACCATGGCCCACAACCGGGGTGGAAATGCCACAGCCCGCAGACTTGCTGTTGGTCATGGATGCCTTCGAGAGCAAGGGATCACCCGTCACGGCTCGCCAAATTAGGACCTGAACCAGCCAGGATCCTGAACTGTCAAGCGTAAAAAGGTGTGTCCTAAATGGAAATTGGTCTGCCATTCCCAGGGAAATGCAGGATGAAATTAAGCCTTATAGCCGTTGCAAAGATGAATTGTCTATTCAGTCTGATTGTCTGTTATGGGGTAATCATGTTGTTATGCCAAAAAATGGCAGGGAAATTTTTGAGCGAGATTTACACGGTACCCACCCAGGCATTGTCATGAGGAAGGCCAGTGTCAGGTCTCACGTTTGGCGGCCCGGCATTGACTCAGACTTGGAGTCATGCGTGCATCAGTGCAACACTTGCATGCAACTGAGTAATGCACCTGTGGAGGCTCCGCTGAGTCTGTGGTCATGGCCATCCAAACCGTGGTCAAGGATCCACACAGACTTTGCCGGCCCCTTTCTCGGCAAAAGGTTTTTAGTGATAGTGGATGCTTACTCCAAATGGATTGAATGCGTAATCATGTCATCCAGTGTGTCCACAGCCACTATTGAAAGCCTCCGGGCCAGGTACGCCACCCATGGCCTGCCCGACGTCCTTGTCAGCGACAACGGACCGTGATTCACCAGTTCGGAGTTCTACGAGTTTATGACCCATAATGGCATCAAGCATGTCAGGTCTGCCCCTTTCAAACCTGCGTCTAACGGTCAAGCAGAGCGGGCTGTCCAAACCATTAAGCAGAGCCTAAAACGCGTGACTCACGGTTCCCTACAGACCCACTTGTCCCACATTCTGCTCAGTTACCGGACGAGACCCCACTCGCTCACGGGGGTCCCTCCTGCCGAGCTGTTAATGAAGAGAGGCCTCAAAACCAGGCTCTCCCTTGTACACCCGGATCTCAATGATCATGTCGAAACCAGAAGGCAACGGCAGCAATGGTACCACGATCGCGCGGCCGTATCACGTGACATTGCTGTTCATGATCCTGTGTTTGTCCTGAATTATGGTCATGGTCCAAAGTGGGTTGCTGGCACGGTTTTGGCCAAGGAGGGGAAAGGGTGTTTGTAGTCAAACTGTTAAATGGCCAAACGTGCAAGAGACACATCGACCCAACCAAACTGCGATTCACAGACAACCCAGAACAAATTGAAGGTGACATCATCATCGACCAACCAACACACATCCAACCATCAGTTGACCCTTGTGTCATTCACGAAGACGAACCTACCATCCCCGACAGTCCTGTCAGACCGACTGCTCCGCAATGCAGCAATGGTCCTACTAACTCACCCAAGCTTGGGTTCAAACTGAGAAGATCAACCAGGGAGAGGAAGGCCCCGGACCGTCTCAACTTGTAAATACAACCTGCACCAAGGACTTTGGGAGGAATGATGTTATGTATGTTAACTGGGTTTTACTTGCCACCAGAGGGCGCGACTGTCAGAGTCCTCCTAATGGTCACTGGCAGACACGTGCAAGCCATGTGTATAACGTTGGCGGCCATGTTGAATTCTCACTTTGAGAATAAATAAACTGGAGTAAGGTCATGCCTCAATTAGCTCACCGTACTTAGCCTCGTGGAGTTATTCGATACTTAACAAACACACTCGCCGCACCTCCGCCACGATCTCCCCCCTCACCAAACATTCGCCCAATCTCCATCATGATCACCCACAAAATCTCAGCCATGATCCCTCATCGCTCCTCTGCCCCAATCACTCGTCAACAGTGTAAACTTAGGCAATGAGAGGCAGCAGATTATTCATCAGCCGCATCGGCGCGCTTCAAGCTGGGGCCACGGGAATAGCGATCAGAAATGAAAACCCTGGCTGGATTTTATCCCCTCAATTGGCCCAGTGCTCCAATTGCTACCCGGACTGAGTCCAATTAACTCCGTGCAGCCCAGGGGGGAGGGATTGAAACTTTGGGCTCTGTATGGCTCAGTGCAACGAGGGCAACCTTACTCATAATGATACTGGGAGAGCATGAGTGTCGTTTCACCGCTCCCCCCATCGAGTTGACTGATTAAAGTGCAGCTAATTGCCAGTTTTATAGACTTGAAAGCAGGCCAGTGCATCAATCACTCCCAGGTCAAGTCCGGTAATGGTCTGATGCAGCTTGGAGCTCCTGACAATAGCGTGACATAAGCTGAATTCCAGACGACTGCTTTTTATAGCATCAGAGTGCTTTGGCCTCTGCTTATGGGAATTAGGTCAGAATCGGAGGCTTGTTGTAAACTGCAGACTGCAGCCAACATGGGAGCAAAGTGCAAAGACTCTGGCCGTGCCCCTCCAACGTCCGACACTCTTCAGCACTCCGAATCAAATCAGCAAAGTTGTTGCTAATATATTTGAATGTTGAAATATATATCTTCTCATATTTGCAAGCTGGAAAGATTAAGTGGCCACATTACTGATGTTCACCAATACTGTATATTGCTTATTTGGCAAAAAAATATCTAAGCACCAGAGGAAGATACCAGAAATGCGAGGGTATACCTATCAGGAATAGATGAACCGGCTGGGTCTCTTTTCTCTTGACAAGAGAAGGCTGAGGGGTGACCAAATAGAGGTCTTTAAAATTATGAAAGGTTTTGATAGAGTAGACAAGAATGTTTCCACTTGTGGAGAAGAGCAAAACCAGAGGCCATCAATATAAGATAGTCACCAAGAAATCCAATAGGGAATTCAGAAGAAACTTCTTTACCCAGAGAGTGGTGAGAATGTGGAACTTGCTACCACAGGGAGCGGTTGAAGTGAATAGTATCGATGCATTTAAGGGGAGGCTAGACAAGCATATGGGGGAGAAGGAAATTGAGGGTTATGCTGATAGATTTAGATGAGGAAAGACGGGAGGAGGCTCGAGTGGAGCATAAACGCCGGCATGGACTGGTTGGGCCGAATGGCCTGTTTCTGTGCCGTATATCCAGTGTAACCCCATGGAGGATGGAATGCTCGGGGCAATAGAGGGAGGTAGGAGTTGGCAAGAGCAGGGTCTGACGCTGACATTGGCACGTGAGCAAAGGGATTAAGCTAGGCATTAGATAAGCAGGATGCTCAAAGATGACACAGAGAAGGTTAGAGAATCCCATACCATTGTTCTGCCTTGCAGTGCCAAGTTGGTAACTGTGGTTAATTGAGCCGATAGGTCTGGAAACGTCAGTCAGAAGCTTGCCACCGGGGTATACCTCCGAACCCCAAAGAAAAGTACAAACTTACCTGGTGTGTCCGGAGGTCCGGACTGTTCTGGTCCTCGGCCTGCAGGTGTACACACGCGTGTAGGCCCCGTATTCCAGGGACACATGCCATTCGCAAGCCTCCCTGGGATCACATGGGCCAGGCCCACCAATCAAAAAGGGGGATACTTATGAGGCTGATGGGGATTCCATTTACAGACAGAATCCTCTTCAGCATAATCGAAATCACCAAATAAATAACATTTCGCGCCATTTAAATGAAAATAAATGATCACATGCTCAAAATTAATTAAAAGACCCTTTAATTAAACATTTAAAATAGAAATTGAATTTAAAAAATGGAAACATTTTAAAACGTGACAAAATTGACCAAAATTAGTTTCAACTGAATGTTAAAATCATTAAAACAAAATTAATATTTAATTCAAACCTTACGGTGATAAAAGATATTTTTACTTTAATATTTATTTCAAACAATTACACTTTTAGAAGGCGTAAGGGTCTTGTGGACAATCGCTGGGCAGTAGCCCAAATCTGAGCCAGCGAAAGTGAATTTGCAGCAGATGTGGTGGATCTGTCCAAACAAAACGTGACAGATTACAAGTTCTGTGTTTTTGCTAACCCTAACCCCTAACCCCGAACTCTAACCCCGAACACCAAAACCCAGCCCTAACCCCTAAACCTAACCCCAAACCCCAAACCTAACCCCAACCCTAAACCTAACCCCTAACCCGAACACCAAACCACAAACTCCAACCCTAACCCCTAATCCTAAACCTAACCCTAACCCCAACTCTAATACCTAACCCCAAACCCCAACCCTAACCCCGAACCCTAAACCTAACCCTAACCCCTAACCCTAACCCTAAACCTAACCCTAACCCTTAACCTAACCCTAACCCCTAACCCTAACCCTAAACCTAACCCTAACCCTTAACCTAACCCTAACCCCTAACCCTAATCCTAAACCTAACTTCTGCTGACACAAATCCTACCCCAGTCCTAACCCTAACTCTGATCTCCACTGACACCAACCCTAACCTTAAGACCCTAACCCTAATCTAAAACCCTCACCCCTTATCTTGATCTTAAGTACGACTGCTCTTTCAACCAGCTACACCCTCTCTCAAGAGTCGAACATACATCTTGAAATCCAACTATAACACCAGATGGGGTTAAATAACGGCAAGTAAGGTTGGCCAAAAGGAAAATGAAAGAGTGAGCCAAGCAAAAATGGCAGGTACCAGTGAAACAAAAAAACTCAAGAAATGGGAATACATACACAAGACATTTTCCCACTGTCCACAAACCCTACCCTAACCTCCAACAATTGCCTACAAACAATCTCTGGCAATCACGACTCATGCTTCAAAATCATAGCTTCAACTCACCCTCACATTCTGAAGCGCACGCTGTTGGAACCATGGTAAAATCCAGACCTTCAGTTTCGATTTTATACCAACATTAAACACATGAAGGTTGATTCACTTGATTCACCAGGTGTTGGTAGCCCTACCCTATCAACCCTGGTAACCATGGAGATGTACTGAACCATGCGAGCTTGCTGTATTTTTGCAGTAGATACGAACTAAACTCGCCACAGAAAGTGAAGTCTTGTCCATTTCAATCTAATATCCTTTTAACAACATGATAAGTGTTAATTACTGCCAATTAACCTCTCTGGCATTGAAAATTAATTATTCCAAATGTGGAGGCTCATTCCTTCAGATATTAATTGTTGTTGGAGATTTAAAAAAAGTAAAATGTAACATTTATTATTTTTTTTTCATTCTGGTTCTTTATTCTCTCTTAATCCAATCTTTCTTTCCCTCTTTATTTCTCTTTCTGTACATGATGTGATTGAATTCACTCACCCTAGTTCACAGTTCCTTCTCAGTCCTTGTGCTGCTTATTTCACAATCCTTCAATCTGATTGGTGAAGGAGACACACAGTTTCTTTTCCTGCTCACTCAGGGCCCAGATGCCCGGTTTCCCCCTCGCTGTGACGTTCGCAGCTCGCACTTTCAACAACTTGCCACGCAGATAATTAAAAAAAAATCAAAGGTGCGAGGGCAAGTCAAACGGATGGCGGATTCCGTTAGATACCACGACATACCAAATTTATATTTGGATAAAAGTTTGTGACATAATGAAAGGAATAATTTGCCACCTGGGTTGAATTCCATTTTTTAAATGAATGAAAGGGTGTTTTGGCTTCAGCACGCCTGTGTACAACTTGTCCTACAATGATTGCCGCCAAGTAGGACCGAGATGAGGAGAAACCTTTTCACTCAGAGAATTGTGAACCTGTGGAATTCTCTATCACAGAAAGTTGTTGAGTCCAGTTCATAGGATATATTCAAAAGGGAGTTCGATGTGGCCCTTACCGCTAAAGGGATCAGGGGGTATGGAGAGAGGCAGGAGTGGGGTACTGAAGTTACATGATCAGCCATGATCATATTGAATGGTGGTACAGGCTCGAAGGGCCGATTGGCCTGCTCCTGCACCTATTTTCTATGTTTCTATGTTTCTAAATCCTGGATAAATGTACGAAAAACCTTCATTGCCTTGCATTCAACTGTAGGTTTGGTGTGTGGACAAAAGGAATTTCCTCACAGTATTTCTTGTTGCAGTGTGATACAAGAACAACTAGGTGGCTCTCCCAAACCCGCGACCTCTACCACCTAGAAGGACAAGGGCAGCAGGTGCGTGGGAACACCACCACCTCCACGTTCCCCTCCAAGTCACACACCATCCTGACTTGGAAATATATCGGCCGTTCCTTCAATGTCGCTGGGTCAAAATCCTAGAACTCCCTCCCCAACAGCACTGTGGGAGCACCTTCACCACATGGTCTGCAGCGGTTCAAGAAGGCGGCTCACCACCACCTTCTCAAGGGGCAATTAGGGATGGGCAATAAATGCTGGCCCTGCCAGCAACGCCGACGGATAAAAAAAATTATGGCCCATCATAACTTCAGCAGTAGTGCAAAGCAAAACCACGATGGTTGTAGTGTAAAAGCACCTTTAGATTGGTGCAGCTATACCATTGCCAGCCAAACATCCCATTTTCCTCTGAATCTGAGTTCTAACATGACTACCAATACATGTTCACACAAATGATGTGTGACATTTGACGTGTTGTACCTGCATGTGTGTCAATGTTAATTGCACCGTGTCACCTGATTGTTGCAAGTAATAATTACCTTGCATTTTTTATGTGAAATAAAAAGCTGGTATCAGTAAAGGTGCACTTGAAGCTATTGACTTGTCATAAAATGCAACTGGTTCACTAATAGATTCTGAGGGGGATTGACAGGGTAGATGCTGAGAGGTTGTTTCCCCTGGCTGGAGAGTCTAGAACCAGAGACACAGTCTCAGGATAAGGGGTAGGCCACTTAAGACTGAGGTGAGGAGGAATTTCTGCACTCGGAGGGTCATGAATCTTTGGAATTCTCTGCCCCAGAGGGCTGTGGATGCTGGATCATTGAGTATATTCAAAGAAAAAAAAGAAAGACTTACATTTATGTAGCGCCTTTCACGACCACTGGACTTTTGGAGTGTAGTCACTCTTGTAATTATATTCAAGGCTGAGATCGCTAGATTTTTGGACTCGAGGGGAATCAAGGGATATGGAGATCGGGCGGGAAAGTGGAGCTGAGATCGATGATCAGCCATGGTCTTACTGAATGGTGGAGTAGGCTCGAGAGGCTGTAGGGCCTGCTCCAAAGTCAACCACCAGAGAGATATCAGCAACATGAAGGGTCTAGGTTGAGCTCAGGGATGTGGGTTTGGCTGAGAATCTTGGATTTACTGTGCACGCTGTCACTCAGTGAGTAGCACACTCGCCTCTGGGTCAAAAGGTCGTGGGTTCAAGTCCCACGCCAGTGCAGTGCTGAGGGAGTGCTGCACTGTCGGAGGTGTCGTCTTTCGGATGAGACTTTAAACCGAGGCCCCGTCTGCCCTCTCAGGTGGACGTAAAAGATCCCTCGGCACTATTTCGAAGAAGAGTGTCTTTCACGACCACCGGGCATCCCAAAGCACTTTACAGCCAATGAAGTACTTTTGGAGTGTAGTCACTGTTATAATTTGGGAAACGGGGCAGCCAAATTGCGCACAGCAAGCTCCCACAAACACCAATGTGATACTGACCAGATAATCTGTTTTAGTGCTGTTGATTGAGGGATAAATATTGGAAAGGACACCGGGGATAACTCCCCTGCTCTTCTTCAAAATAGCGCCATGAGATCTTTTACATCCACCTGAGAGAGCAGACGGGGCCTCGGTTTAACGTCCCACCCGAAAGACGGAAAGTCTAGCATGAGCCTCACACAATATAAAAGCTGCTTATGCTGACTAATACTGTCACATGTCTTGAAGTGATTGTGACAGCAACAGCAGACTGCCAGTATCACATTGTCGGCAGGTGTGTAACGGGGCCCAGGAGCGGCGAGGGCCCAGGGGCAGCACGGGCCCAGCCCACACTGCGATATGTGTGTGCACTGGATCCGTGCAGCAGAGCAGGTCTCCAGTCGTCCTGGTTAACCCTTGCCACTGGACCAAGACCGAGCTCTGTCAAACCCGTGTGGTGGCTGGTGTGCAACGGCCACCCCACGTTAAAAAAATCCACGCACAGGCATCTTCCACCCTTCAACATGTAGTTCGGGATCTGGAATATTAGGTCCTTCATTGAAACACCTGTGAACTCATCCCTTTTTTGGTTTGGAAGCAAGTCATCCTCGCTTCGAGGGATTGCCTAATACTAATGGTTGTGAACGCCACCCCAACATAGGCGGGATTTACACAATATCCTGATATAAAACGTGTAAAAAACAAATGAAGGTTTCCCTCACTGAAAGCTTGAGTTGAGATAATCTTTGAAAAATGAATTTTAAGGTATAACCCAGGTTAGATATTGCAGCATGCAATATTTAAAGCAGTCAAGCACTGATTGGTTGATGCAATGGAGCAATAGGAATTCTTTACAACCGTCGGAGATTTTAGAGGGCCGACATTTCCGCTCTTGCCTTGGCTCTGCATGTCAGTGTCATGCGGATACAATGTAGAAATGATTTTATTTAGCTTGCCAAATCAGCTGCAGCACATGAACATAAAGTGTTATTTTATTCATGAGTCACATTTCACAGTTAATACAAAGTTGTCATTTAATTGTTTTACACTGGAAAGCCCCCAGGCAATGCTATCAGTTTTTCCAAGGCAGAATCAGTTATGACTTGACCCAGCAGCTGAGGAGCAGGATGAAACAGAAAAATATTTAGTTTAATTTGCCCCTTGGTTTTGGGATCTTACTTCAATTTTTTTTTTAAAAAGGAGGGAAGGGAGCAAATGATGGGCAGAGGTTCTGGTCTGAAATTGTTGAACTCGAGGTTGAGTCCAGGAGACTGTAAAGTGTCTAAACGTAAGATGAGGTGCTGTTCCTCGAGCTTGCGTTGAGCTTCATTGGAACAGTATCAGGGACCGAGGACGGAGAGGTCAGAGTGGGAGTGGAGCGGGGAATTAAAGTGACAGGCGACCGGAAGCTCGGGGTCACGCTTACAGACTGAACGGAGGTGCTCCGTAAAGCAGTCACCCAATCTACGCTTGGTCTCCCCAGTGTAAAGGAGACTGCATCGTGAGCAGTGAATACAGTATACTAAATTGAAAGAAGTACAAGTAAATCACTGTTTCACCTGGAAGGAGTATTTGGGGCCCTGGACAGTGGGAAGGGAGGAGGTAAAAGGGCAGGTGTTGCATCTCCTGCACTTGCACGGGAAGGTGCTGTGGGAGGGGGAGGGGGTGCTGGGGCTGACTGCGGAATGGACCAGGGAGTCGCGGAGGGAGCGGCCCCTTCAGATGCTGAGAGGGGAGGGGAGGGGGACGATGTGATTGGTGGTGGGATCACACTGGAGGTGGCGGAAACGGCGGAGGATGATCCGTTGGAACGTGGAGGCTGCTGGGGTGAAAGGTGAGGACAAGGGGAACCCTGTCATGGTTCTGAGAGGGAGGGGAAGGGGTGAGAGCAGAGGTGCGGGAAATAGAACGGACAGGCTTAGACTCATCTGGCCGCTGACTCTTGGGGAAATGGGCCGCAGGAGCTGCCGGCCAAAGAACACTCGAAAAGCAGCATTCCCACCGAGCTCTCCGATCTCTCCGGCCCCTGCCTTACATTTAATAGTATTGTTTGGCTTTAACAATGACCTCCCCGTCTCCACGCCCTCCAACCCCCCCATTTGCAAATTGCTACTCAACAGACTGAACCAATTAAGTCCGGGATATCGGGAAGACGCGCATTAACGCACAGGATTAAACACGGGCCTTTCAAACCGAACATCACACGAGTACATTTCTGTAGAACTGTTTAACCCAGGTTTCCTGCCCATTTGTCATAAGCTGACAGTTATACTAGAACTCTACCAGCACTTTAGAACCCCTTAATCCCATACATAAACACTACCGTAAAATCTACTATGACTTAAATGTCAAAGCAGATTTATGGAGCAAAAATCTGAACTAAACTGTGCAGTTTATCCAGACATCTGATACCCTGTTGTAGGACTGCGCGCTGTGCTGAAACATTCCCCGAGTCATTTTTAAACCTCTTATGTGAAAAGAAATTGTATTTTGATATGCTCTGATACGGGTTTCATGAAAATCAAAAAACATTTCAATATATTTTCGTATTGAACAAATGATATTAGAACCCATGACTTTCCAACCAGGGACAGGATTCTTTCTGTGCTTAACGGTAGCGAGATAAAACAAGGAATGAAAAAGCCTGGGTAATAGTCAGTCACTTTACAACCGATCTTATTCCTATTTTCAGGGCTCAAACCTTTTGGGCTCCACAAGTACCTGCATTTCTACATTTCTCCCACATTCTACCCTACATAAACTTGAGGCCATTCAAGACTCGGCAGCCCATGTCCTAAATCGCACCAAGCCCTCCTCACCCATCACCCCCTGTGCTCGTTGACACACATTGGCTCCCGGTTAAGCAACGCCTCGATTTCAAAATTCTCATCCTTGTTTACAAATCCTTCCATGGCCCCTCGCCCCTCCCTATCTCTGTAATCTCCTCCAGCCCCACAAACTCCCGAGATGGCTGCGCTCCTCAAATTCTGCCCTCCTGAGCATCCCTGATTATAATCGCTCCACCATCGGTGGCCGAGCCTTCAGCTGCCTGGGCCCCAAGCTCTGGAACTCCCTCCCTAAACCTCTCCGCCTCTCTACCTCTCTCTCCTCCTTTAAGTCGCTCCTTAAAACCTACCCCTTTGTCACCTGCCCTAATTCCTTCTTATGTGGCTTGGTGTCAAATTTATTTGTTTTGTCTTGTAACACTCTTATGAGGCACCTTGGGATGTTTTACTACGTTAAAGGTGCTATATAAACACAAGTTGTTGTTGTTGTTGTTGTATTGGAAAATGTTCTAAATGATTTCAAAGCAAATAAAATTTGATTCCAAAATTATACCAGAAACGAGAAGTATTCGACTCCCCTGAAAGACTTTGTGGGCAAAGCTACGCTCTGGTCATGGCCTTGCGGACCAGAAGGGCCCATTTCCTGTTAAACGCATGGGTTCGGCAGGGAAACACCAATGAGGGTTCCTATCCCTAAGGCCAAGGCCCGCCCCCTTGACCCCTCACCTCCCACCTGGATGTAAACTACAAAGGCGTGGTTGTTTGCGCGAGCAGAGGAATAGCTGTGCTGCCTTCCACAGTCAAATAGTTTGCTCCAACGCTGGCTTCCAAAATTACAAAACAGATCAAGGCACGATCGAAGGCGCAAAAAAAAAGATTTGATAGCAGAACGAAGAGGTTATATATATCGAGAATGACTGATCATGCTGGGGCATTTTATATTTTCTGAAAAATAGAAGGCTGTGTTTGACAGGGTAGCTGCAGAGCAGATGTTGCCACTTGCAGGGAGTCCAAATCTAGGGATCATAAATATAAGATACTCACTAATAAATCCAATGAGGAATTCAGGAGAAATCTCAATACTCAGAGTGTGGTTAGAATGTAGAGCTTGCTGGCACATGGAGCCGGGAGGTGACTAGCAGAGTGCCTTTAAGGGGACGCTAGATAAGAATATGAGGGAGAAAGGGATAGAAGGATTTGATAGGGCGAAGTGAAGTAGGGGCGGGAGGAGGCTTGTGTGGAGCATATACGCCGGCACAGACCTGTTGGGCCGAATGGCCTGTTTTTGTGCTGTGAACAATTTTGCTGGATTTTAGGCCTTTTGGTTTTCGGGGCAAAAACGGAGGCGGGGTGGGAAAGTTACCGGCTGGGAATAGTTTGCGCTTTGGTAAGGAATATTCACCATCTGGGCCCTGCGTCAGGGGCGCAACGCGAAGGGAGGCGTTGTACAATTTTTCGAGGCACAAAAATAGGAAACTCGTGAACTAAAGTGCCGGGTCGTGTGCTCTCCGAGAGAGGCCTGGGGGGGGGGGGAGGGAGGTGGGGGGAGTGGGCAGCGGGGGGGAGGCCTTAAAAATCCACAAAAACATTCCCAAATCATTGCCCACTCCAGCACAACACGAATCGCTAGAAACATTGAAAGAACAAACACTCGCGCTTACCTGCGGAGTGCTTCACCTCCCGGTTCCTCTCCGCCGCCGGCTATGCCGGACTGCTCTGATTTCCCAGGCGGTCATTGCAGGCGCACTTCCGGGTGGATGGATCGGGCAGGTGGGCAAACTCGGCCGGTGTCACCATGTGAGGCGTTGCACAGCCAGCGCGGCTCTCCCCGGCGGTGCTGGCAAAACCCGAGCAGGGGATCGCGACGGGGCGCAGGAGACCTGAACGCCGCCTTTCACACCGCTCCGGGGCAAGACCCCGGGCGCAAAGGACCAGGAAATGCAGCCCTATGCAAAACACCTATGTAATATGTAAGACTCCCCGTGCAAGCTCACACATGCAAAAATGGCCACTTGATCGAGGCACAGGAAGATTGCCAGCAATGCACACAGTCACTGTCTTCAGGAGAAAAGATTGGCAAAATATTTTTTTTGGAAAGGCATGCCGGATGTCCCCCTCGGCTCTGTACTTTCAGATTCCCTGATGTAATGCTCATCCTTGGCAGTGCGCACAGTTCCGCTCTTACACTTGAAAAACAGGAAGGTGCGCGCTTTGAAATGGTTGGCATTAATGATGGGCGATAGGGAGCAACGAGCCAGTCAAAATGTTCATCGCCATCCTTTGCAGTGTCAGCCGTGGTTCAGTGAGTAGCATCCTTGCCTCTGAGTCAGACGGTTGTGGGTTCATAGTCCCACTCCTGAGACTTGAGCACAAAAAGAATCTAGGCTGACACTCCGAGGGAATGCTGCACTGTCGGAGGTGCCGTCTTTTGGATGAGAGGCCCCGTCTGCTCTCTCAGGTGGATGTAAAAGATCCCGTGGCACTATTTTGAAGAAGAGCAGGGGAGTCATCCCCGGTGTCCTGGGGCCAATATTTATCCCTCAGTAAACATCACAAAAGCAGATTACCTGGTCATTATTAAATTACTGTTTGTGGGAGCTTGCTGTGCGCAAATTGGCTGCCACGTTTCCCCCGTGGGGCGCAAAGGGATTGGCATGGGGCGCCATGCACGGCGATGACATCATCGCCGGTTGCACGCGGGCCCGGGACGCTAATCACGGAACAGCGGTGTCCAAAACTCCGGGGCAGTTTCCCTGGAGGCGCTATCGCCCCTCCTTTCCCCATTGCGCCCCATTAGCCCCCCCCCCCGGAGGTACTAACGGGGCAATAAAAAGGAGCCATTTCTCCCCTGAATTCTTGGCAGTTTGATACTGTAAAACTCTGCGGCTAGATTTTCCCAGTAAGAGGTAAATAGGGCTTTGCACCAGCGAGGAAAGAATTGCAGTCATCATCCCAGATCCACTTTTGTGTCAGGATTTGAATATTTTAATTGTAGATTACCATAATTTTGCAGCCAAAACTGCCGTCAGCCCAACAACAAGACTTGTGAAAGAAATCTATTTGGATTTTGCATGGCTTGAGGTCTATGGACACGGCCCCAACTACGTTCAGAGGCCAAAGAAAGTGGACAAAATATTTTTAGTGGCCAGTGCAGTGATTACATTTGCTTTTTATTTTGCCCTTCACATTTGTATTCATTTTAGGAAGACACAATCTCCACTGCTCCGCTCCCCATTATCACAATGATAATCTGTCTGCATGGGCACCAGCTAAGCCATTTGGATGCACAGGTTCGCTAAAGGTCGGATAGACTTACTGATAACTACCCCCCCCGGGCTGGAGAGTCTAGAACCAGGGCTCACAGTCTCAGGATAAGGGGTCGGCCATTGAAGACTGAGATGAGGAGGAATTTCTTCACTCAGAGGGTTGTGAATCTTTGGAATTCTCTACCCCTGTGGATACTGAGTCGTTTGAGTATATTCAAGGCTGAGCTCGATAGATTTTTGGACTCTTGGGGAATCGAGGGATATGGGGATCGGGCGGGAAAGTGGAGTTGAGGTCGAAGATCAGCCGTGATCTTATTGAATGGCGGAGCAGGCTCGAGGGGCAGTATGGCCTACTCCTGCTACTAATTCTTATGTTTCTTATGTACGTAAACCACACTGATATCATCTGCCAGAAAATTTCACACTGTATTTAAAAATAAAATCACCATGGATCATTTACTATTAGCATGAAAATGAGTGCAGGCATATTCATAGCTTGGGGCGCGCGAGGAAAATGTGCTCATTCTGTTTTACAACATGCTGTTTCTTCCTGACTTGAGTTTTTATTTTTTAATGTCTTCATTTCTCAGTATGGGCAGACGTATTCACAGAACAGACACAGCGGTGGATATAAGGAGGAATGTGTCCCTTTAAATGGACAAGTCGGCTGAATCTGAATTATTTCGACTGGGCACAAATGTATCATCTCAAATTCTCAAATCAGCCTCGCTTAAATCAGAATTTTTGATTCAACTCATCTGTCCGATAGCTGACCAACATTGTCCAGCCGGACAAGCCAGCAATGTAAACTTGTTATGAGACAGCGAGTATTTTATTTTAAATAAACCCCATGGGCTGCATTTTCGGTCTGTTGCCGCCTCTGTTTGCGCCCCGGAGGGGCGGTAATGGCGGCGAGAAGCATTTCCGGGCGGCCGGCCAGCTCCCAGCGCTCTGCCGGGACTTTCGGTGCCGGGTTTGCGCGGGCGTGGAGCAGGACCGCCCCCTGGTTGCGACACCATCTCGAAAATTGAACCGCGTCTGATCCGCAGCGCCCCACAGAGCCCCCTAGTGGGACCGCCTGGGAAAGCGGGCGGTCCGAGTTGTAGCGGTCGCAGTGAGGGAAGGAATGTCGACCTGAGGTAAGTAAGTGTGATTGGTTTTTACTTTTTTATTTTTGCGATTAATGTGGATGCGGCGTCAGCAAGGTATTGGGAATGTTTTCGGTGTTTTTGTTCCAGGTTTTCTTTCACGGAAGCCTCTCTCAGAGTGTTCCGAGGCCGGCTGTTTAGCTCGGGATTTTCAGTCGCTCAGACGGCCTAGCGCCCTGAGAGAGGTGTGCAACGCCACCCTTAGCGCTCCGCCCCACGCTCGGGGCCCAGCGGCCGAATTTTGCGGCTGGAGACGCAAACCATTTCCCGGCGCAAAGTTTACTGCCCCGCCCGGGTTAACGCCACAACAGAGGCGTGACTGAATTTCCCTCCCTTTCCTCAGTTTATTTTTTGATAGGAACTAACGATTTTCTGCAGCTTATTCTGCATCAGCGATTGTTTGGTTTTGAGCAAATGCTTTTAAATTAAAGCTGCTTTGCTAATTAGCGTACGAAGCATCATGTTGCTCTTTGCGTCTTCATTCTCTAAGGGCTCGTCTTCAAATCCCTGATCTGCTGCTGTTAAACATAAGAACATAAGAAATAGGAGCAGGAGTAGGCCATTTGGCCCCTCGAGCCTGCTCCGCCATTTAGTAAGATCATGGCTGATCTGATCTTGGGGCTCAGTTCCACTTCCCTGCCCGCTCCCCATAATCTTTCACTCCCTTATCGCTCAAAAATCTGTCTATCTCCACCTTAAATATATTCAATGATCCAGCCTCTACAGCTTTCTGGGGCAGAGAATTCCGGAGATTTACGGCCCTCTGAGAGAAGAAATTCCTCCTCATCTCAGTTCTAAATGGGTGACCCCTTATTCTGAAACGATGCCCCCTAGTTTTAGTCTCCCCTATCAGTGGAAACATCCTCTCTGCATCCACCTTGTCGAGCCCCCTCAGTATCTTATATGCTTCAATAAGATCACCTCTCATTCTTCTAAACTCCAATGAGTATAGACCCAACCTGCTCAACCTTTCTTCATATGACAACCCCTTCATCTCAGGAATCAACCTAGTGAACCTTCTCTGAACAGCCTCCAATGCAAGTATATCCCTCCTTAAGGAGACCAAAACTGTACGCAGTACTCCAGGTGTGGTCTCACAAATACCCTGTACAGCTGTAGCAGGACTTCTCTGCTTTTATACTCCATCCCCTTTGCAATAAAGGCCAACATTCCATGATTACTTGCTGTACCTGCATACTCAATTTTTGGGTTTCATGCACAAGGACCCCCAGGTCCCTCTGTACTGCAGCATTTTGTAATACGATAGAACTTTATAAAGGATCGCCGCTCTCTCCCACTCGGGAAGGGGAAGCTATGCATCATTTTCCTTGCATTGGGAGCAAGCGAGGTAGCTCGTTTTACTGCAACGTTGTGACGTGTTCCGACACAATCCCATCAGACCCTTTCTTTTTGTTTGATTCCCACTTCCTGAAAATGCAGCCATTGCCTCCGAAGGAAGAAATAAAAACAGAAAGTTTGAAACTGCACCTTTGAAATCCTGAGTTGAGGAAATAGACGGAGGATAACTATTTCAAATAAACCTGGGTAGTGGTGATATCAGATGATGAAACCCTTGTCTCCATGTCACCCTGGTGTGTTAGGGTCAAACACTTCCCAATTCAAGGTTCTATATTTATTCTCTCTATTCGTTCTAAAATCTCGGTTTGGAAGAAATTAATTCCTCCCCTGAATTTGCAGTGAAGACAGATTGCACGGGGAATCTCAAAGTGGCACTGGTTATAATAACTGCTGCCCCATTGTGTGGCACTTGTAGCACATTTTAAATTGACGAAACCTTTGAGTTTAATCTCTTGAGCTGTGCAAAGCTGTACCTCTAGAGCGTATTAAAATTGTTGCATGCAAATGAGGTTTAGAAGCTTCCCTGTTAAATCAGAATCAGACGGGCGGGGGTGGGGTAGTTAGTGAGACTTGCTGAAGCGCTCTTGCAGAGAGCCGGCACGGGCTCGATGGACTGAAACATAGAAACATAGAAAATAGGTGCAGGGGTAGGCCATTCGGCCCTTCGAGCCTGCATCACCATTCAATATGATCATGGCTGATCATTCCCTCAGTACCTCTTTCCTGCTTTCTCTCCATGCCCCTTGATCCCTTGAGCCGTAAGGGCCATATCTAACTCCCTCTTGAATATATCCAATGAACTGGCATCAACAACTCTCTGCGGTAGGGAATTCCACAGGTTAACAACTCTCTGAGTGAAGAAGTTTCTCCTCATCTCAGTCCTAAATGGCTTACCCCTTATCCTTAGACTGTGTCCCCTGGTTCTGGACTTCCCCAACATCGGGAACATTCTTCCTGCATCTAACCTGTCCAGTCCCGTCAGAATTTTATATGTTTCTATGAGATCCTCTCTCGTCCTTCTAAACTCCAGTGAATACAGGCCCAGTCGATCCAGTCTCTCCTCATATGTCAGTCCTGCCATCCCGGGAATCAGTCTGGTGAACCTTCGCTGCACTCCCTCAATAGCAAGAATGTCCTTCCTCAGATTAGGAGACAAAAACTGAAAACAATATTCAAGGTGTGGCCTCACCAAGGCCTTGTACAACTGTAGCAAGACCTCCCTGCTCCTATACTCAAATCCCCTAGCTATGAAGGCCAACATACCATTTGCCTTCTTCACCGCCTGCTGTACCTGCATGCCAACTTTCAATGACTGATGTACCGTGACACCCAGGTCTCGTTGCATCTCCCCTTTTCCTAATCTGCTGCCATTCAGATAATATTCTGCCTTCGTGTTTTTGCCACCAAAGTGGATAAACTCACATTTATCCACATTATACTTCATCTGCCATGTGTTTGCCCACTCACCTAATCTGTCCAAGTCACCCTGCAGCCTTTTAGCGTCCTCCTCACAGCTCATGCCGCCACCCAGCTTAGTGTCATCTGCAAACTTGGAGATATTACACTCAATTCCTTCATCTAAATCATTAATGTATATTGTAAATAGCTGGGGTCCCAGCACTGAGCCCTGCGGCACCCCACTAGTCACTGCCTGCCATTCTGAAAAGGACCCTTTTATCCCAACTCTCTGTTTCCTGTCGTCCAACCAGTTCTCTATCCGTGTCAGTAAATTACCCCCAATACCATGTGCTTTAATTTTGCACACCAATCTCTTGTGTGGGACCTTGTCAAAAGCCTTTTGAAAGTCCAAATACACCACATCCACTGGGTTTCCCTTGTCCACTCGACTAGTTACATCCTCAATAAGTTCTAGAAGATTTGTCAAGCATGATTTCCCCTTCATAAATCCATGCTAACTCACATTTCCAAATGTGCTGCTATTTCATCTTTAATAATTGATTCCAACATTTTCCCCAATACTGATGTCAGGCTAACCAGTCTACAATTACCTGTTTTCTCTCTCCCTCCTTTTAAAAAAAAGTGGTGTTACATTAGCTACCCTCCAGTCGATCGGAACTGATCCAGAGTCGATAGACTGTTGGAAAATGATCACCAATGCATCCACTATTTCTAGAGCCACTTCCTTAAGTACTCTGGGATGCAGACTATCATGCCCCGGGGATTTATCGGCCTTCAATTCCATCAATTTCCCTAATACAATTTCCCGCCTAATAAGGATTTCCTTCAGTTCCTCCTTCTCACTAGACCCTCGGTCCCCTAGTATTTCCGGATGGTTAATTGTGTCTTCCTTCGTGAATGGCCTCCTTCTGTGCTGTTACCCATTCTACGATTCTATAAGGGCTGGAAATTTGGTTGGAGGGTTTTTAAGGCAAGGATCGTGGCTGAATTTAGCACTGGGAAATGGTTAGCGACGACGACCACAAAATTCAGCGGTTGTGCCCTGAGAATGGAACGGAGTGCTAGGGGAGGCATTCCACACCTCTCTCAAGGCGCTAGGCCGGGGGAGCAACTGAATATCCCGCGCTAAAGAGCCGGCTTCGTAGCGCCTGAGAGAGGCCTCCCTGCAAAAAATAAGTTGGAACAAAAAACACAAAAAACATTACCGATACAGTACTGACCCCAAATAAAGTTAAATCGCAAAAATATCAATCACACTTACCTCACGCAGTCATTCCTTCCCATAGCGCCCCAGGACAGCTCTGCACGCCAGCTTTCTCTGGCGGGGTCACTAGGGGGTGCTATGCATGCCGCTCAAACCAAATGTTGCCTCCGTGTCGATACCAGGGGCGTTGCACACCGGCGCGGTGCTCCCGGGCGATACTGCTCAGCCCTGTCGGTACCGGTACACGGAACTTGCCGAGTGGCGCTAATGCTGACGCTCGCAGCTGCAAACCCTTTAGCGATCGTGTAGCGCCCCCTCCCCCCCCCAAGCGGCGCTATCCAACCGAATCTCTCCCCCATGATTCTTTTCCAATTTTACGCACAAAGGGCCAATTTGCTTTCTCTCCTTTTTTTACGGGAAGAGAAAAAGCTGAGAGCTTCCGTTTGATGCCTGCTTTCTTCAGAGAGGAAATTAGCATTCTAACCTCAGATTCCATTTATCACACCAAACGTGTTTGATGAATCGATAAATGTATCTATTGCCTAAGTGATTAAAAATAATTGATGGGGTAAATGGTGCAGTTCGTCAACTGTGTGATGTTCCTCGGGCATGACTGGGACATCTTCAGTGTAACTACGCACCTTGCTAATAGGAACTCCAATAGTTCTTGGGTTATGTCTACATTGTTTTATGTGTTCAT
Organism: Pristiophorus japonicus; assembly: GCF_044704955.1. NCBI lineage: Eukaryota > Metazoa > Chordata > Chondrichthyes > Pristiophoridae > Pristiophorus > Pristiophorus japonicus. The sequence continues at coordinate 10,375,805 of NC_091990.1, forward strand.
AAAACAGCATCTGTTATTATTAGCCTGTCAAGGTTGTATATAACAAGACTGCATTTTTATTTACTAAACTGTGAGTAAGGTTTTATGAGCTCCTGACTGCTGTAATCAGATTGCTTTGTGGAAAATTAGCTTTAAACGTTGATAAAGGAAATGAAGTTGAAAGAGGCCATTTTGTCTTTCAGGAAACGCTATTCCAGTTGGTAAAACAATCTATTGGATTGGAGGTAAAAGACTTAAGAACATGAGAAATAGGAGCAGGAGTAGGCCATACGGCCCCTTGAGCCTGCTCTGCCATTTAATAAGATCATGGCTGATCTGAACTTGGCCACAACACCACATTCCTGCCTGTTTACCATAACCTTTGACTCTCTTATAGCCTTGCATTTATATAGCGCCTTTCACAGCTACTGGACATCCCAAAGCACTTTACAGCCAATGAAGTACTTTATTGGAGGGTAGTCACTGTTGCAATGTGGGAAACGCTGCAGCCAATTTGCACACAGCAAACTCCCACAAACAGCGATGTGATAATGACCAGATAATCTGTTCTTGTGATGTTGATTGAGGGATAAATATTGGCCAGGACACCAGGGATAACTCCCCTGCTCTTCTTTGAAATAGTGCCATGGGATGTTTTATGTCCACCTGAGAGAGCAGACGGGGCCTCGGTTTAACGTCTCATCTGAAATACGGCACCTCCGACAGTGCAGCACTCCCTCAGCACTGCACTGGAGCGACAGCCTGGATTTTTGTGCTCAAGTCTCTGGAGTGGGACTTGAACCTACAACCTTTTGACTGAGAGGCGAGAGTGCTGCCCACTGAGCCACAATGACGATACCTGTGTTGCTCTGTCCACCATTTTAGCTAAAGCCGATGCAGTAAAATAATTCCTTTCAACTTCATGTTCAACGTTGAAGGTCCAATACCTGGTACTGAGCAAAGAACCATTGCCGTGAGGCAAACAGACACCGATACCCTGGCCAGTAAGTGTCGGGGATCACACAGCCACACTTCCACCAGATTGTATTATCCCCACCACTCTGATGAGATTACGAGGGATCAGGTGCATAAATCCACCATTAACACACGGTTAAATTTCCCATCGAGATGACCAGAGACGCGACACATGCACTACCTGAAATCAGATGCCTCCATCAAAACACCAGTGGGCACGGAGTTCCAGCTCTAACTTTCAAAAGAACAGGGGCTGGATCTTCCGGTCCTTTGTGCTCAGGGTCTCGCCCCGGAGCGGGGTGAAAAGTGGCGGTGAGGTCCCCAGCGCCCCGCCCCGATCCTCCGGTCGGGTTTTGTGGCGGCGGGGAGCAGGGCCACCGGGGAGAGCCGTGCCGGGTGTGCGACGCTTCTGGTTACAACACCGGCAGGAGTTTGGATTCAAACCCGACCCGTCCGCCCAGAAGTGTGCCCGCAATGACCGCCGGGGAAATCAGAGCGGCCCGGCATCACCGACGGTGGTGAGGAAGGTAAGGTACTCCGAAGGTAAGTGCGAGTGTTTGTTCTTTTAATGTTTTTAGCAATTTGTGTTGTGGTGGCATGGGCGATGTTTTGGGAATGTTTTTGTGAATTTTTTAAGATTCCCCCCCCCCCCGCCCCCCGGCCTCTCTCAGAGCGCTCCCGGCCCGGCACTTTATTTTGCGAGTTTCCCATCCTCACGCCACGAGAGGTGTACAACGCCTCCCTTTGCGCTGCGCCCCCTGATGCAGGGCCCAGATGATGAAATTTCCTTACCAAAGCGCAACCTGTTCCCGGCCGGCAACTTTCCCGCTCCGCCTCTGTTTTTGCCCCTGTTATGTATGTAAACATTGTAACTGTGTAAGACTTGCCACCAGAGGGCGCAACTGTTGGAGGCCCAAGGGTCACCTGCACACCTCGTGCAAGTGAGTATGAAAGGTTGTCTGCCATGCTGCTTAGGCACTCTGGAGTTGTATTAAAGAGACTAAGGTCACATCAGTTTTAGCTCACAGTACTCAGTCTTGTGGAGTTCTTCCATACTTAACAATTGGCGACGAGTAACAGATTACGAACTTTCACGCAGTCGTGGCTACCGTTGGTACCTTAGAGAGATTTGTAGAGGGTGATGATTGGGAAGCCTTCGTTGAGCGTCTTGACCAGTACTTCGTGGCCAACGAGCTGGATGGGGACGATAAAGTGATCAAGCGCAGGGCGATTCTCCTCACTGTGTGTGGGTCCACAATATACGGCCTTATCAAGAATCTGTTAGCACTGGAGAAACCAACGGAGAAGACATATACAGAGTTGTGTACGCTGGTTGATGTTATGTATGTAAACATTGTAACTCTGTTAGACTTGCCACCAGAGGGCGCAACTGTTGGAGGCCCAAGGGTCACCTGCACACCTCGTGCAAGGGAGTATAAAAGGTTGCCTGCCATGCTGCTCAGGCACTCTGGAGTTGTATTAAAGAGACTAAGGTCACATCAGTTTTAGCTCACAGTACTCAGTCTTGTGGAGTTCTTCCATATTTAACAGCCTCGAAAGCAGAAAAGCCCCAAATCCAGCCCACGATTTGTGCAGTAGCTTCAGCTACAGATGTCACTCACTCCATCATCGCACCCATCAATAGAACAGACTTGTAACATAACACTTCACCTGCACAGGGGAAAACATTCTGCACCTGTGCTTGCATCAGCATTTCTCAGAGTTCTCGCCACCTCAAGCTCCAATTGTGTGGAAATGTGCAGAATATAGATTTTTGCGGAAAATAAATGGCCAATTTCGGAGCCAGTCCAGCTTAGGTCGTGCCGTCCTCCTAATAAATAGCTTTCGGCCCCAGACTCGGCTTTACATTACAGGCACTGAAAAGACATTTTAAATAAATATAAACTTGTTTTCCCCTGGGTCCCACTTCTATCAAGTGTCGCTTGTGTTGTCACGGTTGATTTTCAAGCCGCACAGCAACCTTCAGCGTGAAAGTTCCCCAGAGAGCCAGTGTATAGAGATACCTGGAGGTGTGGGGCTGAGTCAGATTGAACAGGATGATCCCACGATTGATCCCTGGCTCGTTAGTTTATCTGAGGTAAAGTTAGCCTCAATGGCCCTGCACTGGAGAGTGGACCAGTATGCGGGAGTACCTGGTCCTGATTGGTATGAAAATGAGCAGCCACGTTATTGGCAGCAAACATACTGAGTTAGATTGGAATACAACAATGACTACACTCCAAAGAAGCACGTCATTGGCTGTAAAAGTTTTGAGACCTCAGTGGTCATGAAAGGCGCTATATAAATGCAAGTCTTTCTTTTTTTATGGCTGGTCGGTAGGAAACAAATGGGAAAAATTGTAAATATGGGACAAATTCTGGAGGTGGGGAGGTGGGGGGGTTGTTGGTGACGTGGAGTCCCACAGTCATTCAATATTTTCATTAATGAACCCAAAGTAGGTCTTTATCGCTTAATTTTGAAGTTTGCAAATGGTGGAAAATAAGTGGGTTGGTTAACCTGCTCGAACTTGGGGACAAGCTATGGGGAGTCTTGGAATGTTTGGGGAGATGACCAGACAGTTAGCAGCTGTAGGTGTCAGCTGTGGCTCAGTGGGCAGCACTCTCACCTCTGAGGCAAAAGGTCGTGGGTTCAAGTCCCACTCCAGGGACTTGAGCACAAACAAATCTAGGCTGACACTCGCAGTGAAATACTGAGGGAGTGTTGCACTGTTGGAGGTGCTGTCTTTTGGATGAGACGTTAAACCGAGGCCCCGTCTGCCCTCTCAAAAGATCCCATGGCACTATTTTGAAGAAGAGCAGGGAAGTTATCCCCGATATCCTGGCCAATATTTATCCCACAATTTACATAAAAAACAGATTACCTGATCATTATCACATTGCTATTTATGGGAGCTTGCTGTGCACAAATTGGCTGCTGTGTTTCCCACATTACAACAGTGACCACACTCCAAAAGTACTTCATTGGCTGTAAAACGCTTTGAGACGTCCGGTTGTCGTGCAAGGCGCTATATAAATGCAAGTCTTTCTTTCTTTGTAAGTAAGTTTCAATTCATGAACTTAGAGATATGAAATAAGCTGTGGGATTGATGGGGAAATACTGACAAAGACAAATCAGGAAAGCGATCTGGAAATCAAAGCAGATAGATGCCTTAAGCCTTGAGATTTTCTCAGTTGCTGTGGACATTGGGAGAGACAGGAATAGGCTTGATTGTAATGGCCATGCAAGGACAATTAGTCTGCCCACAATCACTGTGAGCACCCACATAAAGAGTGGCCACTCAGACTGGCAATGCAAAAGCAACCATACAGTAGTATGCATCACTGACAGCAGGGAGGGGAGGGACAAAGAAAAAACACGAGGATGCGATGACAAGTCAGTATAATTAAAATAATGAGGAAGTGTTGACTGCCTTACTCAACTTGTCAGAGTTTCATCTTACAGGTCATTATTTGAGTAGAAACGGTATCCGGGTTGTATTTATCTGGGCACTAATCCGTAGCAGGATAACCAGATGAAGAAGTTACTGGACCATCAAACTGGGGAAGTGGTTTGAGGCTTTTGCTGAATTAGCCAACATCTGAGAGCAGCACATCCCAACGATGCGCTCCACACTTGATGTACAACAGTGAAACACAGAGCTTCATAGCGGCAGTACATTGGCCCGTGGATGATTTGAACTTGTGCTGTTTGCAATGTACCTGAAAAGTGCATTGGCAGGTGCCACGTGGGAAATAAGGCAGGGTAGCATCAACACTTGCTCATTAACATCAACCTGTTTGGCTTATACGCGTTACACTGTGCAGGAAAATTTGGGCATTCGTGCATTTACTGTTTGAGAATGCAACAATATGCTCGTCCCACCAAACCTTCTCAGTGATCGCATTAAAGATGCACTATCCCTGGTGGCTTAGTGGGTAAAGACATTATTTGACATAATACTATACCTGACAGACTAGATTTGCGGATGACACTAAGTTGGGTGGCAGTGTGAGCTGCGAGGAAGATGCTATGAGGCTGCAGAGCGACTTGGATAGGTTAGGTGAGTGGGTAATTGCATGGCAGATGAAATATAATGTGGATAAATGTGAGGTTATCCACTTTGGTGGTAAAAACAGAGAGACAGACTATTATCTGAATGGTGACAGATTAGGAAAAAGGGAGGTGCAACAAGACCTGGGTGTCATGGTACATCAGTCATTGAAGGTTAGCATGCAGGTACAGCAGGCGGTTAAGAAAGCAAATGGCATGTTGGCCTTCATAGCGAGGGGATTTGAGTACAGGGGCAGGGAGGTGTTACTACAGTTGTACAGGGCCTTGGTGAGGCCACACCTGGAGTATTGTGTACAGTTTTGGTCTCCTAACTTGAGGAAGGACATTCTTGCTATTGAGGGAGTGCAGCGAAGGTTCACCAGACTGATTCTTGCTTTAGAGGCGGCGTAATGAAGGTTCACTCGATTGATTCCTGGGATGAGAGGGTTGTCCTATGAGGAGAGATTGAGTTGATTGGGCCTATACTCTCTGGCGTTTAGAAGAATAAGGTGTGATCTAATTGAAACATACAAGAGTCTGAGGGCAATTGACAGGGTAAATGCTGAGAGGTTGTTTCCCCCGGGCTGGAGAGTCTAGAACTAGGGGGCACAGTCTCAGGATAAGGGGTTGGCCATTTAAGACTGAGATGAGGAAGAATTTCTTCACTCAAAGGATTGTGAATTTTTGGAATTCGCTGCCCCAAAGAGCTGTGGATGCTGAATCATTGAGTAGGTACATTGTTGGACTCCTGGGGAATCAAGGGATATGAGGATCGGGCGGGAAAGTGGAGTTGAAATCAAAAATCAGCCATGTTTTTATTGAATGGCGGAGCACTCAAGGGGCTGTGTGGCCTACTCCTGCTCCAAATTCTTTTGTTCTTAAACCTGTTACATAGAAACATAGAAACATAGAAAATAGGTGCAGGAGTAGGCCATTCGGCCCTTCGAGCCTGCATAACCATTCAATATGATCATGGCTGATCATGCAACTTCAGTACCCCATTCTTGCTTTCTCTCCATACAGCTTGATCTCTTTAGCCGAAAGGGCCACATCTATACTCCCTTTTGAATATATCTAATGAACTGGCCTCAACAACTCTCTGTGGTAGAGAATTCCACAGGTTCACAACTCTCTGAGTGAAGAAGTTTCTCCTCATCTCGGTCCTAAATGGCTTACCCCTTATCCTTAGACTGTGACCCTGGTTCTGGACTTCCCCAACATTGGGAACAATCTTCCTGCATCTAACCTGTCCAATCCCGGCAGAATGTTATATGTTTCTATGAGATCCCCTCTCATCCTTCTAAATTCCAGTGAATATAAGCCTAGTCGATCCAGTCTTTCTTCATATGTCAGTCCCGTCATTCCGGGAATCATCCTGGTGAACCTTCGCTGCACTCCCTCAATAGCAAGAATGTCCTTCCTCAGATTAGGAGACCAAAACTGTACACAATATTCAAGGTGTGGCCTCACCAAGACCTTGTACAACTGTAGTAAGACCTCCCTGCGTCTATACTCAAATCCTCTTGCTATGAGGGCCAACATGCCATTTGCCTTCTTCACCGCCTGCTGTATCTGTATGCCAATTTTCAATGACTGATGTACCATGACACCCAGGTCTCGTTGCACTTCCCCTTTTACTAATCTGTCATCATTCAGATAATAATCTGCCATCCTGTTTTTACCACCAAAGTGGATAACCTCACATTTATCCACATTATACTGCATCTGCCATGTATTTGCCCACTCACCTAACCTGTCCAAATCCCCCTGCAGTCTCTTAGCATCCTCCTCATAGCTCACACCGCCACCCAGCTTAGTGACATCTGCAAACTTGGAAATATTCCATTCAATTCCTTCATCTAAATCATTGATGTATATTGTAGGAGACTAAAACTTGTAAATCTCCTGCACCCTCTCAAGATCACCTCTCGTTCTTCTAAACCCGAGGCAATATAACCCCAGTCTACTCAATGTGTCCTCATAGGAGAATCCCCTCATTCCAGGAATAGTCTAATGAACCTTTGTTGTACCTCCTCCAAGGCAAGTATATCCTTCCTGAGGTAAGAAGACCCAAACTGTGTGCAGTACTCCAGGTGTGGTCTCACCAATTCCCTGTACAATTATAGTAAGACTTCCTTACTCTTGCACTCTGTCATGTATGTAGACCATGTATAGTAACTGTATAGTCACATAAGGTGTGCCACCTGCATAGGTGTGCAGGGCCCAGTATAAAAGGCTGCCCACCATGCTTGTGCCTCACTCTGGAGTTACAATAAATGGGACTAAGGTGACAACAGCTCAAGTACAATACCAGACCTCGTGGAGGCATTCATAAAGACATAACACACTCCAAGTTTGGCTCTGGGTTATATGCTGAGTGAGCTGATTGCAGCCAGGCCAGCAGTTGGGATGTACCAATTGGGCCTTGGCAATCTTCAACGAGGAAGGGAAGCAGTCAGCCAAAGGCCCCACTACTGTTGCTACTTGGAGAGCCTGTTGGGATGCGTTGACTTCAGATGCGATCAAGACTGGGCTTAGCTGTTCTGGCTTCCATGGTCAGGTAACCTTTCTCGGCTCAACAGGAAGGATAACCATTTGGGTGAAGTATCGGAAAGGAGAGTGAAAGCAATGGTCTCCATTATTTTATATTTTCATTTCACAGTTTGTGCGATTCAGGTCCACGCCTCCCCGTGTAAGTGTAGTTCCTGCTGAAATGCTAGCAAGTCTTATTTCCCCTGTTTCCAACGTTTTGTCAATAATCAGCTCCAACCGAACTGCAATAACACTGAATCATGCCAGACCTCATGAATTTTAAACAAAGAGGAGACATCAGCATGGAATGAAGCAACTCGGTTTGCCAGAGATTGTATTACATTGATCAGTGCTGCATCCACTTTGTCTCCCGTCTGCTGTTATGTCCATTAATTGCCCTCAGGCAAGACCCCACAAGGAAGCTCTCAAAATAGAGTCCATCCTGCAAAAGTCTGATATAAATAGTAGTTCCATCAGTAAAGTGGATAATGAAATAAAGCACTGTAGTATATAAGGGATTGTGATCTTCCCCTGCTTGGAGGTAACGTGCCTTGATAGTGTGGTAATATTTCTGACCGTGTTTGAACTGCTCGTGCCTTATCGGATGTGATGGATGTCCGATGTGCAGCAATACTAACAACTCAGTTAGGGACATAAGTGCTGGATGATAACATCTATAGTAATTTAATCAAAAAACTAAAATGTCACTTGTGATTGATACAAGTAGCTGGCGTGGCCGGGAGAATTGAACATTCTTGGGCTTTGTCTTCGACTAAATCGCTGGATTTCAATTATTTAGAAAGCATTTTTTTTTTGCTTGTAACAGTAATTTGTAAAGATGAATCAGCACATGTGCTCTCCGATGGTTTTATTGAAGGACCTGCAACATGAAAAAAATTGAAAAGGTGAGAGTTTGGTTCGACAAGATTGTGTTGCCAGTGTTATTGTGAGTGAACCGAGGCATTAATTATTCAGGCTTGTCAAGGCCAGATATAAGGCTCCTTACAGCAGAGGTTTGGACTGGCTCAGCCTGTTGCTATTCATTTTATTTCAACTTACGAAGGTAGAAGCCAGGCATGGCCAGCCCCTAGCAGTTTGCTTAGTTGCTGAATCAAATATGTGGCATTTATTCTGCAGCCGTGGTCATTCTTTCTTTTGTGAAGGGCAGCTTTGGAGCCGATCAAACTCAGGTATTCAGGAAAGAAAAAGAAAGGCTTGCGTTTATGTAGCGCCTTTCACGACCACCAGATGGCTCAAAGCGCTTTACAGCCAATGAAGTACTTTTGGAGTGCAGTCGCTGTTGTAATGTGGGAAATGCGGCAGCCAATTTGCGCACAGCAAGCTCCCACAAACAGCAATGTGATAATGACTGGATAATCTGTTTTTTGTGATGTTGGTTAAGGGATAAATATTGGCCAGGACACCGGGGATAACTCTCCTGCTCTTCAAAATTGTGCCATGGGATTTTTTGCATCCACCGGGGAGAGCAGACGGGGCCTTGGTTTAACGTCTCATCCGAAAGACAGCACCTCCCGACAGTGCAGCACTGGGAGGGTCAGTCTATATATTTGTGCTCAAGTCCCTGGAGTGGGACCTAAACCCACAACCTTCTGACTCAGAAGCAAGTGTGCTACCCACTGAGCCACAGCTGACAATGAGGCTGATCCAGCAGCTTATAACGGAAAACATCATCACACTGTCGACACCAGTCTGGAGATTGCATCTAACTGGGTGATTGCCCAGGAATTAGGTTTAAGGCTTCCTCCCACTGTAATGTGTTCAATGGGAGGCATTAAATTACCTAGATCGAGCTCCCCTGAGCCTCATCTCCTTTATCCAGGAAGATGCGGACAAATAAAGTGCCAGGTTTGATTCCCTGTGTGTGCTGATCTCGCTGACGTCAACCAGAGCATTGCCAGTGACATCAGTAGCCCTGGCTTAGGGACAGCAAAAGTGGCGAGGGTTCCTGTTCCTGATTTCAATCCTGCACCCCCTGGCGCAAGTTCTCCGGGTGTAGGTGTCAAGGGAAACAGCCACATAGCCTGGATTGAAATCCTGGAACTCCCTCTCTAACAGCACTGTGGGAGCACCTTCACCACACGGAATGCCACGGTTCAAGAAGGCGACTCACCACTGTAATATATATATAGCTCCGCCCAGTGGATTACTGTAGCATTGCAACCATTGCTGTTTACAACAATAAAGAGGGAACACGTCATGTGACTGGCTTCCTGAATTCATCCGCCATCTTAGAGCCTGTGTGTTTGTGATGTCGTACTGGAAACATAACAACCATCACCTTCTCAAGGGCAATTAGGGATGGGCAATAAATGCCGGTCTTGCCAGTGACGCCTACATCTCAGGAACGAATAAAAAAATATATACATGTACATGACGCGTCGTTTTCGGGCTACTCAGGTGAAAGGGCAGCTTCTAACTCAGTACCCAACCCCAAATCCCAGACAAATATCAGCAGGTTTCATTCATTTTAATTCGATTCGAAGTATTTTAACACCGTTTTCCTTACAATCCTGGTGTTGTGAAGTGCCTGTTACTAATTGAAGTACAAAAGCATGCCGAGTTTACAGCGATCTCTGCTATCTGTAGCCGTGACGTTATCAGCAGCAGGAATAAATGCGCTACTCCTGGCGAAGGTCCCAGGGTCATTCTGCAATAGTACTTGCAATAGGATAATCAAATAGCGAGCTGGATAATCGCACGGTGTCTCAGCATATCCGACAACGGGTAAAAAATGAGCTTGTCTTTTCCATCTGAGCACCGTGTCAGTGGGCATTTGGCTTGTTCTCAATCTTGTGTCTCTCCAAAGCCTTCACTGCGGCTTAGCTCTAAATCCCAACAGGGAAAGAAGGGGAAGAAACGAACTGTTACATGTCAAGTGCACACTGTGGCCAGTAAACATCATACACGACAAATGGAACTGTTTATATTTGACTTATTAATAGTTGACTTTGGAAATTCTAAGCTGTATGTGGTCACTCATTACAAACTGTAATAAATGTAGCCGAGGTACATTCAAAGATTGGATAGACTGGGGTTGTTTTATTTGGAACAGAGGAGGCTTAATTGAGGTGTATAACATTGTGGGACGCCCTGACCTGTGTGAGGACACCACTGCAGGTCGGGGTTATAAATAGAGCTGAGCACCGGGCCTTGGATCATCGTGGGCGGAGGTGCGGCGAATGAGGGTACAGGGCCCAGAAGAGTCGAGGGCCCAGGGGCAGCACGGGCCCAGCCCACACTGCGATATGTGTGCGCACTGGGTCCGTGCAGCAGAGCAGGTCTCCAGTCATCTTGGTTAACCCTTGCCACTGGATAAAGACCGAGCTCTGTCGAGCCCGTGTGGTGGCTGGTGTGCAACAGTCACCACACGTTAAAAAATCCACGCACAGGCATCTTCCACCCCCTCAACTGGAGTTCAGGACTGGAATATCGGGTCCTTCATTGAAACATCTGTGAACTCTCATGGAAGCAAGTCATCCTCGTTCAAGGAACCACCTATGATGATTAAAAATATGAGGGGCCGAGATAGAATGGATAGGAAGGGGACCTATTTCCCTTAGCAGAGGGAGCAACGATTTAAAGTAATTGATAGAAGGATTAGAGGGGATTTGAGGGGGAATTTCTTCACCCCGAAGATGGTGGGGGTCTGGAACTCGCTGCCTGAAAGGATGGTAGAGGCAGAAACCCTCACCACATTTAAAAAGCACTTGAAGTGCCGTAACCTACAGGGCTACGGACCTAGAGCTGGAAAGTGGGATTAGGCTGGGTAGCTCTTTGTCGGCCGGCGCGGACACGATGGGCCGAATGGCCTCCTTCCATGCTGTAAATTTCTATGGTTCTGTGATTCAGTGAGCTTTGCTTGCGTGACCTTTTCAATTTCACCAGAAGCTCATTTACAGCCAAGCTTTGCAGTGGGGCTCTTGTACATTTAAAATAAATGAAATAGGAAGATAAAAGTAAATAAATAAATGTACATAGTTCACAATCAGTTGAGTTGTTTCAATGCAGTTCGCAGATTGTTTGTGCTCCCTTCGCTTTTGTTGAAGACACCGACTCATCAGGGAGAGGGTCCGCAGACTGCTGACTGCCCTTATTCTTTTCATGTGAGTCTCAGCAGTGAATGCAACAGGCTATTCAACCACAGAGGCGTCACAGCCGAGTCCAACCAATGTCCTCAACAAACATTTACATACACACTTTCCAATAGGAAATACCAAGGGGTTGAAATTCGGCGACGCCGTTTGTGAGGCGGTGACACCGCCTGAGTGCCGATTTTACTGCCGGGCCTTCGGTGCCAAGTTCAGTTTTTACGGCCAAAGCTGAGAGAGCGGTGCTAAACAATGGGGTTGCACATTCCCCCTCGGGCGGGGGCTCAGGGGGCCGACTGACTCTCGCATCGGGAGGCTGCCACCGTGCCCGCTGGGAAACGGGAAGAACAGGGAAGAAAGAACTTCCCCGACCCCCACACACACAAACTTCCCCGACCCCCCCCACACACACACTTCCCCGACCCACACACACACACTTCCCTGACCCACACACACACACTTCCCCGACCCCCCCACACACACACTTCCCCGAGCCCCCCACACACACACTTCCCCGACCCCCCCACACACACACTTCCCCGACCCCCACACACACACACTTCCCCGACCCACCCACACACAAACTTCCCCGACCCCCACACACACACTTCCCCGACCCCCACACACACACTTCCCCGACCCACACACACACAAACTTCCCCGACCCCCACACACACACTTCCCCGACCCCCACACACACAAACTTCCCCGACCCCCAGACACACACTTCCCCGACCCACACACACACAAACTTCCCCGACCCCCAGACACACACTTCCCCGACCCCCACACACACAAACTTCCCCGACCCCCACACAAACTTCCCCGACCCCCACACACACACTTCCCCGACCCACACACACACAAACTTCCCCGACCCCCACACAAACTTCCCCGACCCCCACACACACACTTCCCCGACCCACACACACACAAACTTCCCCGACCCCCCCACACAAACTTCCCCGACCCCCAGACACACACTTCCCCGACCCCCACACACACACACACTTCCCCGACCCACACACACAAACTTCCCCGACCCCCACACACACACACACTTCCCCGACCCCCACACACACACACTTCCCCGACCCACACACACAAACTTCCCCGACCCCCCCACACAAACTTCCCCGACCCCCAGACACACACTTCCCCGACCCACACACACACACTTCCCCGACCCCCCCACACACACAAACTTCCCCGACCCACACACACAAACTTCCCCGACCCCCACACACACAAACTTCCCCGACCCCCACACACACAAACTTCCCCGACCCACACACACACACTTCCCCGACCCACACACACACAAACTTCCCCGACCCACACACACACACTTCCCCGACCCACACACACAAACTTCCCCGACCCCCCCACACACACACTTCCCCGACCCACACACACAAACTTCCCCGACCCCCCCACACACAAACTTCCCCGACCCCCACACACACAAACTTCCCCGACCCACACACACAAACTTCCCCGACCCACACACACAAACTTCCCCGACCCCCCCACACACACACTTCCCCGACCCACACACACAAACTTCCCCGACCCCCCCACACACAAACTTCCCCGACCCCCCCACACACACACTTCCCCGACCCACACACACAAACTTCCCCGACCCCCCCACACACACACTTCCCCGACCCACACACACACACTTCCCCGACCCACACACACAAACTTCCCCGACCCCCACACACACACTTCCCCGACCCCCACACACACACTTCCCCGACCCCCACACACACACTTCCCCGACCCCCCCACACACACACTTCCCCGACCCACACACACACACTTCCCCGACCCACACACACAAACTTCCCCGACCCCCCCACACACACACTTCCCCGACCCACACACACACACTTCCCCGACCCACACACACAAACTTCCCCGACCCCCACACACACACTTCCCCGACCCCCACACACACACTTCCCCGACCCCCACACACACACTTCCCCGACCCCCACACACACACTTCCCCGACCCCCCCACACAAACTTCCCCGACCCCCCCACACAAACTTCCCCGACCCCCACACACAAACTTCCCCGACCCCCACACAAACTTCCCCGACCCCCCCACACAAACTTCCCCGACCCCCACACACAAACTTCCCCGACCCCCACACAAACTTCCCCGACCCACACACACACAAACTTCCCCGACCCCCACACACACAAACTTCCCCGACCCCCACACACAAACTTCCCCGACCCCCCCCCACACACAAACTTCCCCGACCCCCACACACACACTTCCCCGACCCCCCCCCACACACAAACTTCCCCGACCCCCACACACACACTTCCCCGACCCACACACACACACAAACTTCCCCGACCCACACACACAAACTTCCCCGACCCCCACACACAAACTTCCCCGACCCACACACACAAACTTCCCCGACCCCCCCCCACACACAAACTTCCCCGACCCCCACACACACACTTCCCCGACCCACACACACACACAAACTTCCCCGACCCCCACACACACACTTCCCCGACCCACACACACACACAAACTTCCCCGACCCCCACACACACACTTCCCCGACCCACACACACACAAACTTCCCCGACCCCCACACACACACTTCCCCGACCCACACACACACAAACTTCCCCGACCCACACACACAAACTTCCCCGACCCCCCCCCACACACAAACTTCCCCGACCCCCACACACACACTTCCCCGACCCCCACACACACACTTCCCCGACCCACACACACACACAAACTTCCCCGACCCCCACACACACACACTTCCCCGACCCACACACACACACTTCCCCGACCCCCACACACACACACACTTCCCCGACCCACACACACAAACTTCCCCGACCCCCCCACACACACACTTCCCCGACCCACACACACAAACTTCCCCGACCCCCCCACACACACACTTCCCCGACCCCCACACACACAAACTTCCCCGACCCCCCCACACACACACTTCCCCGACCCACACACACAAACTTCCCCGACCCCCCCACACACAAACTTCCCCGACCCCCACACACACACTTCCCCGACCCCCACACACACTTCCCCGACCCACACACACACTTCCCCGACCCACACACACAAACTTCCCCGACCCCCCCACACACAAACTTCCCCGACCCCCACACACACACTTCCCCGACCCCCACACACACTTCCCCGACCCCCACACACACTTCCCCGACCCACACACACACTTCCCCGACCCACACACACAAACTTCCCCGACCCACACACACAAACTTCCCCGACCCCCCCACACACAAACTTCCCCGACCCCCACACACACACTTCCCCGACCCCCACACACACTTCCCCGACCCACACACACACTTCCCCGACCCACACACACAAACTTCCCCGACCCACACACACACACACTTCCCCGACCCACACACACAAACTTCCCCGACCCCCACACACACACTTCCCCGACCCCCACACACACACTTCCCCGACCCCCCCACACAAACTTCCCCGACCCCCCCACACACACTTCCCCGACCCCCACACACAAACTTCCCCGACCCCCACACAAACTTCCCCGACCCACACACACACACAAACTTCCCCGACCCCCACACACAAACTTCCCCGACCCCCACACACACAAACTTCCCCGACCCACACACACAAACTTCCCCGACCCACACACACACAAACTTCCCCGACCCCCACACACAAACTTCCCCGACCCCCACACACACACACTTCCCCGACCCACATACACACACACAAACTTCCCCGACCCCCACACACAAACTTCCCCGACCCCCACACACACAAACTTCCCCGACCCCCCCCCACACACAAACTTCCCCGACCCCCACACACACAAACTTCCCCGACCCCCACACACACAAACTTCCCCGACCCCCACACACACAAACTTCCCCGACCCCCCCCACACACAAACTTCCCGACCCCCCCCACACACAAACTTCCCCGACCCCCCCACACACAAACTTCCCCGACCCCCACACACACAAACTTCCCGACCCCCCCACACACACAAACTTCCCGACCCCCCCACACACACAAACTTCCCGACCCCCACACACACAAACTTCCCCGACCCCCACACACAAACTTCCCCGACCCCCACACACACAAACTTCCCCGACCCCCCCACACACACAAACTTCCCCGACCCACACACACAAACTTCCCCGACCCCCCCCACACACAAACTTCCCGACCCCCCCACACACACAAACTTCCCGACCCCCACACACACAAACTTCCCCGACCCCCACACACAAACTTCCCCGACCCCCACACACACAAACTTCCCCGACCCCCACACACACACAAACTTCCCCGACCCCCACACACACACACAAACTTCCCCGACCCCCACACACAAACTTCCCCGACCCCCACATACACACAAACTTCCCTGACCCCCCCACACACACAAACTTCCCCGACCCCCACACACACACAAACTTCCCCGACCCACACACACACAAACTTCCCCGACCCACACACACAAACTTCCCGACCCCCCCACACACACAAACTTCCCGACCCCCCCACACACAATTTCCCGACCCCCCCACACACAAACTTCCCGACCCCCCCACACATACAAACTTCCCGATCCCCACACAAACTTCCCCGACCCCCCACACACACAAACTTCCCGACCCCCCCCACACAAACTTCCCCGACCCCCACACACAAACTTCCCCGACCCCCCCCACACAAACTTCCTGACCCCCACACACACAAACTTCCCGACCCCCCCCACACAAACTTCCCCGACCACCCCCACACAAACTTCCTGACCCCCCCACACTCAAACTTCCCCGACTCCCACACACAAACTTCCCGACCCCCCCCACACAAACTTCCCCGACCCCCCCACACACAAACTTCCCGACCCCCCCCACACAAACTTCCCCGACCCCCCCCACACAAACTTCCTGACCCCCCCACACACAAACTTCCCCGACTCCCACACACAAACTTCCCGACCCCCCCCACACAAACTTCCCCGACCCCCCCCACACAAACTTCCTGACCCCCCCACACACAAACTTCCCCGACTCCCACACACAAACTTCCCGACCCCCCCACACACAAACTTCCCGACCCCCACACAAACTTCCCCGACCCCCACACACAAACTTCCCGACCCCCACACACAAACTTCCCCGACCCCCACACACAAACTTCCCGACCCCCACACAAACTTCCCCGACCCCCCCACACACAAACTTCCCCGACCCACACACACACAAACTTCCCCGACCCCCACACACAAACTTCCCGACCTCCCCACACACAAACTTCCCCGACCCCCACACACAAACTTCCCCGACTCCCACACACAAACTTCCCGACCCCCCCACACACAAACTTCCCCGACCCCCACACACAAACTTCCCCGACCCCCCCACACACAAACTTCCCCGACCCCCCACACACACAAACCTCCTGACCCCCCCACACACAAACTTCCCCGACCCCCCCACACACAAACTTCCCCGACCCCCACACACACAAACTTCCCCGACCCACACACAAACTTCCCCGACCCCCACACACACAAACTTCCCCGACCCACACACAAACCTCCCCGACTCCCACACACAAACTTCCCAACTGTTAGAGCTAATAAAAAAATGAAGAAATAAAGGGAGAATAAAACTCACCTTGCTCTCTGGCCAATTGCGCCCTAGTTCCATTGTTTAACCACGGCTATTTTCAGGCTGTACGGCCGCCCGCTGGTACGGCATCCGTACAAACTAAATATCGCGACAGAAGCACCAAGGGGGCATGATTTCCATGGCGTTATCCGGCAGGATGTAACATTTTAACGCCCTTAAACAATGACCCCCGAATTTTGCGTCAGACGTGAGCAGCACCCAGTGCCACTCCCAACCGTCCAACTCCCAGTTAACACCCAACATCGGCGTTATTAGCAGGTGTTAGCAACCCAATTCCAACCCCTGAATGTTGATTACGGGCAAGTTGATTTTGTCCTCTACTACAGGACAACAAAGCCCACCTTGGGGGGGGGAAGGTTTTCCACTGTAACATTGGCAGAAGAGCCGCAGAAATCCCTGACACTTGGTTAGTGCCCCAAATGTTGCTTCAACGGAGATCACATAACGCAATACAAAGCAGGGACTCTCTGGGTCTGGATGGTGCAGTTACCCGCGAGGCTTTTTGGGGAACCCACAATTGATATACACACACATATATATATATATGTATATATATATAGGGCTCGTAAAGTGACTGTAGTGATGGTCAGTTAATAAATATTTTTTCTATACAGGATGGAAATGGGAACATGACTTCAGAAACTCGCCCCACAAAACCATCTCATGGTCAGAGGCTGCAACTAGATTGTAACAGACCGATACGAACATTGAATGGTAAATGTTAATGCACAATTTACATTGGTAAATGTCGACGAGGAAGTATGACTAACAATTGCAATAACAAGTAGTGTCTGTAATTTATCAGAAGGCCTCCTGAAACCTTCCACACTGAGAGATTGAATAGATTGGGCCGATACTCTCTGGGGTTTAGAAGAATGCGAGGTGATCTCATTGAAACATGTAAGATTCTGAGGGGGATTGACAGGGTAGATGCTGAGAGGATGTTTCCCCTGGCTGGGGAGTCGAGAATGAGGGACATAAGTCTCAGAATAAGGGGTCGGCCATTTAAGACTGATATGAGGAGGAATTTCTTCACTCAGAGGGTGATGAATCTTTGGAATTCTCTGCCCCAGAGGGCTATGGATGCTCAGTCATTGAGTATATTCAAGACTGAGATCGATAGATTTTGGACTCTCGGGGAAATCAAGGGGTATGGGGATTGGGCAGGAAAGTGGAGTTGAAGTCAAAGGTCAGCCATGATCTTATTGAATGGCGGAGCAGGCTCGAGGGGCCATAGGGCCTACTCCTGCTCCTAATTCTTATCTTCTTATCATCACACGGTAAGTCGGAGGATTCACTGTTTTATAACAATAGGGCAGTTTATCCCATGTGGTGGATAATATCAGGGTCACTGGATGAATACAATGGCTGAACTCGCCAAGGCTTCTTCGGCAGCACCTCCCAAACCCGCGACCTCTACCACCTAGAAGGACAAGGGCAGCAGGTGCGTGGGAACACCACCACCTCCAAATTCCCCTCGAGGTCACACACCATCCTGACTTGGAAATATATCGGCCGTTCCTTCATCGTCGCTGGGTCAAAATCCTGGAACTCCCTCCCTAACAGCACTGTGGGAGCACCTTCACACCACGGACTGCAGCGGTTCAAGAAGGCGGTTCACCACCACCTTCTCAAGGGGCAGTTAGGGACGGGCAATAAATGCCGGCCTTGCCAGCGACGCCCACATCCCAGGAACAAATAAAAAAAGGAATAAATCAGATTCCAGTTTTATTAAATGCTATTCTGGAATTTTTATCGTTGCTTTGGGAATGGAATTTGTGAATGTTTGTTGTGTATTTTGTGGAGTGTTTTTCCCCCCAGGGAACCCTCTCTTAGGGCGCTCCGAGACCGTCTCTTTAGCTCACGATGTTCATTCGCTCAGCCGACCTCGCGCCCCAAAAGGGGTGTGCAACGCCTCCCTTAGCGTCCGCCCCACACTCCGGGGCCCAGCTGGTGAATTTTGTGGCTGCAGGGGCAAACCATTTCCCGGCATAAGATTTACCGCCCCACCGCCATTACTGCCCCGAAATGACCAGAACCAAAAACCCAACCCCTCTGTCTATTATTCTCTGACTTTCTAAGGAATGTCTGTAAACATAGAATTAGGGGTTCCCCGATTGGTTTCAAGACGTGTCTCTTTAATCTCTTATTGGCTCTCTTTAATCTCTTATTGTCTCAAACAATCTTTCACATGTGAGCGGCCCATGGTTGTAGTGCGGAGCCGGGGATGTGTGGAGCGGGGAGCACTCCCGCTGCTCCTGGCTCCACAACAATGCAAGTCAATAAACGTTTAACTTGCCTTCCTGGGCGGCAGTCTCCAGCGGTTCCTGTAAGGACCACTGGTTTGGCTGCTGAGCGCCTGAGTGAAGGGGATGGCAGCACACACAGCGCCCGCTGGTGTTGCATTCAGCGACACCTTTGTTCGTTACATTCTTTCAGCGATTTGTGTTGTGGTGGCGCGGGTGATGTTTTGGGAATGTTTTTGTCTTTCTGTGGGTTTGTTTAAAGTGCCCCCCCCCCTCCTACCCCGCCCCTCTCAGAGCTCTCCCGGCCCAGCTCTTTAGCTTCGGGAGATTCCCATCCTCGCGCCATGAGTGGTGTACAACGCCTCCCTTCACGTTGCGCCCCCTTGATGCAGGGCCTAGATGCCCAAACTTCCTCACCAAAGCCCAAACTATTCCCGGCCGGTAACTTTCCCACTCCGCCTCCGCTTTTGCCCCGAAAACAGAAAAACCTAAAATCCGGCCGTTTATCCCTCAATCGACACCAGCAAAATGGATTATATGGCCATTTATCCCATTACTGTTTACGGGACTTTGCTGTGCTCAAATTGGCTGCCACATTTCTTTACGTTATAACAATGACTACATTTTAGAAGTACTTCATTGGCTGTGAAGCACTTTGAGATCGCCTCAGGATGTGAAGGGTTCTATATAAATGCTTTCTTTCTTTCATACTTTCCTTCTGCCTTTCCTTACTTTCCTTTCTATCTTTTCTTCTTTCTTTTTCTCTCTCTCACAGCTATAAGAACATGTTTAAGTTGACAATCAATAAAACGGGTGGTATTTTGAGCTTTCATAAGAACATCAGAAACAGTAGCAGGAGTCAGCCATTCGGCCCCTTGAGCCTGCTCCACCAATCAAAAAGATCACGGCTGACCTTCGACCTCAACTCCACTTTCCCGCCCGATCCCCATATCCCTCGATTCCCTTAATATCCAATTTAAAAATTGAACTCGTTTGTTCTTTTGAGAAGAAAATCAATGTCATGAAGAAGCTCTCCCGATGAGTGCCTTTGGTTGTGGGTCTCGATATTTGACAGACGTTAGTAATTAGCATGTTTGCATTTTCTCACTGTCAAGCTAACACAGATGATAATTAGACTGCTTGCTCTGTCAATACAGGCGGAAATCTGACGTGACAATTAGAGGCTGTTCATTTTTAATTCCAATTTTTTTTGAAAAATTAAAATTACAATGAGGAAGGACACTGGGGCCCACCCAATGGAATCAAGCATCAAGAACATAAGAGCATAAGAAATAGGAGCAGGAGTAGGCCATACGGCCCCTCGAGCCTGCTCCGCCATTTAATAAGATCATGGCCGATCCGATCATGGGCTCAGCTCCACTTCCCTGCCCGCCCCCATAATTCCTTACCCCTTATTGTTTAAGAAACTGTTTATTTCTGTCTTAAATTTATTCAATGTCCCAGCTTCCACAACTCTCTGTGGCAGCGAATTCCACAGATTTACAACCCTCTGAGAGAAGAAATTTCTCTTCCTCTCGGTTTTAAATGGGTGGCTCCTTATTCTAAGATCATGCCTTCTCGGTCTACTCTCCCCCATCAGTGGAAACATCCTCTCTGCATCCATCTTGTCAAGCCCCCTCATAATCTCATACATTTTGATAAGATCACCGCTCATTCTTCTGAATTCCAATGAGTAGAGGCCCAACCTCCTCAACCTTACCTCATAAGTCAACCCCCTCATCCCCGGAATCAACCGAGTGAACCTTCTCTGAACTGCCTCCAAAGGATATACTTTTGTAAATATGGAAACCAAAACTGCACGCAGTATTCCAGGTGTGGCCTCACCAATACCCTGTATAGCTGTAGCAAAACTTCCCTGCTTTTATACTTTGAGCAGCTGAAACATGGTCTTTATAGGGGTCGCTGTGGACCACTCCGAAAGAGGGGAACAAAGTGCAGCACTGAGCTGTGTGGACCCGTCTGGCCCAATAAAAATCTTCCGGCCCATCGCCAGTCCCCCTGCGACCCTCTTAAAGGGGCCTACGTCCAGCTTGGCTCCATAGAAGAGTGGTCAGAATTCCCACAATCCCACTTGCCTTTATTAGCTGAGGCATACAATACAAGAGCAGGGGGGTTATGTTTGAACTGTATAAAACACTAGTTGGGCCACAGCTGGAATACTGCATGCAGTTGTGGTCATCACATTACAGGAAAGATGTGATTGCACTTGAGAGGGTGCAGAGGAGATTTACGAGGATGTTGCCTGGACTGGAGAACTTTGGCTGTGAGGAAAGATTGGATAAGCTGGGGTTGTTTTCTTTAGAACAGAGGAGGCTATGGGGAGATTTAATTGTGATGTATAGAATTATGAGGGGCCGAGATAGAGTGGATAGGAAGGACCTGTTTCCCTTTGTAGAGAGGTCAATAACCAGGGGCATAAATTTAAAGTAATTTGTAGGTTTAGAGGGGATTTGAGAAGAACTTTCTTCACCCAGAGGGTGGTGGGGGTCTGGAACTCACTGCCTGAAAGGGTAGTAGAGGCAGAAACCCTCACCACATTTAAAAAGTACTTGGATGTGCATTTGAAGTGCTGTAACCTACGCAGCTACGGACCTTGAGCTGGGATTAGGCTGGATAGCGCTTTGTCGGTCGACACAGACACGATGGGCCGAATGGCCTCCTTCTGTGCTGTAAATTTCTATGATTCGGTGATTGGCGAACTGCTTGTCAGTGCTCATTGAGCATATTCAAGACAGATATTGATAGATTTTTGGATATCAAGGGAATCAAAGGATATGCGGATAGTGCAGAAAAGTGAAGTTGAGCTCGATCAGCCATGACCTTATTGAATGGCGGAGCAGGCTTGAGGGGCGAAATGGCCTATTTCTGCTCCTGTTATGTTCTTATAGCTCCACTATTCTTTCAAAATAGTGCCATGGGATCTTTTACGCCCTACTGCGAGAGCAGATGGGGCCTCGGTTTAATGTTTTATCCAAAAGATGGCACCTCCGACAGCGCAGCATTCCCTCAACACTGCACTGGAGTGTCAGTCTAGATTTGTGTGCTCAAGTCTGTGGTGTGGGACTTAAACCCACAACCTCATGACTCAGAGTGCTACCCACTAAGACACTACAAATACTGCAATGGATACAGTTAATCATGTTATTGCAATATATATATTTTTTGGACATTAGAAATTTCAGTTACTGAGGAAAAAAATTTTTTTTCAGAAAACATTTGGAGTGATTTGTGGGAAGCTGGTAACCAGATTGTATCGTCAGAGTGGCAAGTATATATCGTCAAAACCAAATATAAATGTGGACATAGGAATTTGGAACGGGAAAAATTTGACAACAATTGTGACAAATGTGACAATAGGAGGTGATGTTGTGCAAACAGGAAGTTTGTGCCCATGTGAGATTATACTTTTAAATTGACAAGTCGAATGCAAGCTGCTTAAGCCTGCTTCCTGAATGTTTGTACCATGGTTTTTGGGCGGGTATAAGAACTAGCAAATCAAAAACTCCCAGGCACTCTCAGCATATATATATATATCCTGCAGTGGGGTCTTAATACTTTTGAACAAAATATAGAGAAAAAGACAAAAAAGAACCACAGTAAAACTAATTAAGCATTTGCCAAATTTTTTCGGCCTGGATTTCAAGATGGCAGAGTGTTAATGGTAGGCTAGTGAGATGCTTTAAGGATGTGCATATCAAGATAGAACAGTGGTGCTGGTGTGTGAAGATGGCAGAGGTTTGAGGAGATGAAGGCAGTACTAGTGAGAAGAGTAGAAGGTGCAGAGTGTGGTAACAGGAGCAGAAGGTTGCGGGGTGAAGTGTATGGCAATGAATGGAGCAGAGTGCTGGTAATGAGGAGAGGGGGAGGGGCGCATTCTGTGCACTGGGACCTTGTGCAGTGCAGGGCTAAGCGGAATTGTAGTTAGGAGTCTCACCTTATCACCCTGGTCAGGTCATTGAACTCTATCCTACACTGCAGCCCTGCACTGGCGATGATGCTCCTGACACTGATGGACACTGTATCCGAGCAGCAGGGGGGCCCTTGAAGCTTCTCCTGGGCCTGTTGTGTTCAGAGGTGGCCTCTGTGATGGCCTGCAACCAACATCGCTTCCCCCATAACAGACACAGGCTACATTTAAACATGGTCAGGGACGCCCAATATTCAAGCCTCCAATTGGGCAATTTGCCAGTGAACATTGGATTACATCGGATATACGGCACAGAAACAGGCCATTCGGCCCAACCAGTCCATGCCGGTGTTTATGCTCCACTCGAGCCTCCTCCCAACTTTCCTCATCTAACTCGATCAGCGTAACCCTCTATTCCCTTCTCCCTCATATACTTGTCTAGCCTCTCCTTAAATGCATCGATACTGTTCGCTTCAACCACTCCCTGTGGCAGTGAGTTCCACATTCTCACCATTCTCTGGGGAAAGATGTTTCTTCTGAATTCCCCATTGGATTTCTTGGTGATTATCTTATATTGATGGCCTCTAGTTATGCTCTTCCCCACAAGTGGAAACATTCTCTGTATCCACTCTATCAAAATCTTTCATAATTTTAAAGACCTCTACTAGGTCACTCCTCAGCCTTCTCTTTTCAAGGGAAAAGAGACCCAGCCTGTTCATCCCTTCCTGATAGCTATAACATTACATTACTAGTTTCATCCCTGTAAATCTTTTTTGCACCCTCTCCAGTGCCTCTATATCCTTTTTATAATATGGCAACCAGAATTGTATGCCATTTTATAGGATATATAATATAGTGCACCATGGCTGCAGTGTGTACCATCTACAAGATGCACTGCAGCAACTCGCCAAGGCTTCTTCGGCAGCACCTCCCAAACCCGGGACCTCTACCACCTAGAAGGACAAGGGCAGCAGGCGCATGGGAACACCACCACCTCCACGTTCCCCTCCCAGTCACACACCATCCCGACTTGGAAATATATCAGCCGTTCCTTCATCGTCGCTGGGTCAAAATCCTGGAACTCCCTTCCCAAAGCACTGTGGGAGCACCTTCACCACACGGACTGCAGCGGTTCAAGAAGGTGGCTCACCACCACCTTCTCAAGGGGCAATTAGGAATAAAAGCAGTCCTTGCCAGCAACGCCCACATCCAAGGAACGACTAAAAATAAATAAGTAGCGTTGGCAGAGCTGCTATTTCAGGATAATGAGGGCCCCTGACCAATTTTATTTCTTCGGGCCACCCACGGGATCAGACACACCATGTTTCCAGAGTGAAGATTCTGATGCCCAAACTAATTTCCGTCTCTACGTGTGTATTGCAGTGACCATCAACATCGGCAGTCCCTCGGAATCGGGGAAGACTTGCTTCCACTCCGGAAGTGAGTTCTTTGGTGGCTGAGCAGTGCAATATGAGAGCCACAGGCTCTGTCACAGCTGGCAGTGACAAGCCTGTGTCATATACCGCCAGGGTTTCGCACGGGTACTTGTGTGGATTTTCTGCCGTTCGTGGCGGGAATAAATCCGCATTTCATGCGATGGGTACCCTCTGGCTGTCGTCAGCGTTCAAGGCCCGCGTTGTGTCCGGCGGGGCGAGAGTTCGCATCAGGGGAGAGCAGGGCAGTGGGGTGACCATTGAATGACTTTTATTCAGAGGCTGAATGCAGCTTGACGAAAGTGTGTGAGAATAAAACAGCAATTATTTTCGTGATTATGGATGTGACATTTTTATTGTGTAAGTGGATCGTCATCAAGGTTAGAGCATTGTTAATGGTCAGGTGCTTGAAAGGTAGACTGAAAAGAGATTGCAAATCCACTTTAATGGATATAGTTGTTGACGTTACTTGAAGACAGACACAAATGTATTCCCTCCCAATTGTCTTCCGAGGCAGTCACTCGGAGGGCTGTAATGTTATGGGTGATAGAATTGGCTTCCATTACCTTGCTCAAATAGCCCTTCCCCACCTTTAAGCTTAGACAATGAATCGATTTAATCACTAGCATCCTTCTTCTTAGGCAGTCCCTCGGAGTCGAGGATGACTTGCTTCCACACTAACACTGAGTTCTCAGGTGACTGATGAGATCGATGTGGGACCTACAGTCTCTGTCCCAGGTGGGGCAGACGGTGGTTGGAGGGACGGGTGGGCGGGGGGCTTGGGTTTACCGTACGCTCCTTCCGCTGTTTGCGCTTGGCTTCCGTGTGCTCCCGGTGAAGATACCCGAGGTGTTCGGCACCTTCTCGGATGCTTCTCCTCTACTTTGAGCGGTCTTGGGCCAGGGATTCTCAGGTGTCGGTGGGGATGTTGCATTTCAAGGAGGTTTTGAGGGTGTCCTTGAAGCATTTTCTCTGTCCTCCTGAGGCTCGCCTCCGTGACGTAGCTCGGAGTAGAGCGCCTGTTTCGGGAGTCTCGTATCGGGCATGTGGACAAGGTGGCCCGTCCTTCGGAGCTTGTCGAGCGTGGTCAACTACTGACATAAACCAAGGATTGAACCAGAAACCTTGCTGCTTTGCCTGGCTCGGTTCCAAGGAATATATATCATCATAGGCGGTCTCCCAAAACGAGGATGACTTGCTTCCACGCCGAAAAGGGATGAGTTCACAGGTGTTTCAATGAAGGACCTAATATTCCAGATCCTGAACTACATCCTGAAGAGTAGAAGATGCCTGTGGGTGGATTTTTTTAACCTGTGGTGGCCGTTGCACACCAGCCACCACACGGGCTTGACAGAGCTAGGTCTTGGTCCAGTGGCAAGGGTTAACCAAGACGACTGGAGACCAGCTCTGCTGCAGTGTGGGCTGGGCCCGTGTCCTCGCCGCTCCTGGGCCCCGATCACATCCCTCTACGAACTCTCACCGCTCCTTCGCCCTGACCTCACCGCTCCTGCTGTACCTGCCCTCCCTGCAATCAGCCGTCGCCTTCCTGCAGCAGCAGGAGGCCCTGCTCCCTGAAGTGGTATACCACCGCACGCTGCTCCCTCGAAATGCCCCGGCCTGCTGATGGTATATATATATATATATATATATATATGTGTGCGTTTGTTTTTAAACAAAATTGATATGTCTCAAAGGAAGTGAATGCGATGTGGCAGGACTGTGGACAGGAGCTTTCGTTGCCTGGTCTCGGAGTAGGCGAAGGATTATCACATGCTGAAATTACTGAAGACTGTAAGTAAAAGACTTTGGTGCTGATGTTACCTGGTCAGCTCGATCTGTCCCCCCTTCGGCAATGACTTCATCTTCAACTGTTTCAGCCTCTCTCTACGAAACATAAACGGGACTTTCTGAACACAGACCTGACTGTGGGCTTTGATCCTTTTCATACAATTAAATAAAATCCCTAATTCATGAATAATCTGAAGCCAAGCATAATTTTCTTCAATCGTGTTTTAAAGGAGAATATTTCGGTTTCTCAACAGGCCTAACATGGTCAGGCTTCAGATAGAGTAACACGCGGCTGGGAATTGAGGATATATTGTTTCTATAACACTCTGGTTATAAATGGTTTTCAATTGTTTTAGGTTAGTAATGTAATTTGCAAAACTAGATGGAAAAGCTAATTTACGTGATGTCTGGAAGCGATGTAGAGGGAGGGTGAGTCAGCATGGGGGCGGACACACACTGTTCCTGATTGAGCTATGCAACGGAGCAATCTGTTGTTCAGGTATGCACAGCTGTCCGTCTCTCTGTGCCACATAGGGATATATTCCCTCCATCAAGCCAACTTGGTGTGTTGTAACGTGTGCACCTATAAGTATGCTCACAGATTTGTAGAGCTGTTGGCGGTGTCCACCGGTACGCTCGCGGCCTTCCGCGAGAGGTGGGCAGCGGAGGGACTGGAGTGCATCATCACCCCCGGCAACCAAATTTTAATTTGACTTTATATGTTTTAAAGTTTAATTTGTTTCCTGTGCCGGGTTTTAGTGCCCCCCCCCCACCCCTTTTTAGCCAGGGGGGCACTTGTACAATTGTGTTTTTAGTGCCCTAAACCCTATCCCCTCCCACAAAAAAACAAAAAAGAGGGGCACTTGAAACATTTTTGTTGTGTCCCCACCCCCCGTTAATCAGGGAGCATGTGATTTAATTGTTTATTTGTTCTCAACAAAAGAGTTGATCCACCGGTACGCTCGCGGCCTTCCGCGAGAGGTGGGCACCGGAGGGACTGGAGTGCGTCATCACCCCCGGCAACCAAATTTTAACTTGATTTAAGTTTACCGTCAAAAGTTTAATTTGTGTAATGTGCCGGGTTTTAGTGCCCCCCCCCCGCCCCTGCCTCTTTAATTAGGGGGCACTTGATTTACATTTCAACTTAAAATAGTTGTAGAGCTGTTGAGTCGGGGAGTGGCTTAGCCAGTCACGTGCTGTTCACAAGACTCAATAAAACCCCAGCCAGTTGGGTTCGGGGGATCCACGATGGGGCAGGTGGTTGTGAGCCTGGTGAATGAACTGGTAATGTGTAGTGTGATTGTTAAGCCTTTTGCTGATAAACCAACTAGTTCTTAATAGCAATGTGTTGCTATGAATTCTTAAGCAAAGAACCCATGAAGCAAATACATTACATGTACAGTGCAAACTTGCAAGAATTCTCCTTGTATCACACTTTTTTTAATGACTACCTCTTGCACCAATCGCTCATCATCACCTACAGCAAGCATATGAACTCTGACGGGTCACTTGCTGGTCAATTTCCAGCAATTTCAATGTTAGTGTCCAACTCCCAATCCCAGTTCTGATTGGCCCTTTGAACTTGGCTCCTTTCACTGATACATGTGACTTTTTCAAGGTGTCAGAAGTGCCAGGGCTGCCTGCGATGGTAGAACGCTCAATCTCAAGAAACAGCCCAACCATCAAACAACCATGTCTCACATTCATTAAATTTTTTATTTATTCGTGCCTGGGATGTGGGCATCGCTGGCAAGGCCAGCATTTATTGTCCATCCTGTAATATAGAGCTCCCTCTAGTATACTACTGCGGTAATGCAACTGCTAATGTTCATACAATAAAAGCATCAGGTGACTAGGTCACCTGACAAGTTTCTGTAGCGCAATCTTGTAAGTGTGTGTTTGAGAAGTCGTAAAGAATATATCATGCATCCCTCATTGCCCCTTGAGAAGGTGGTGGTGAGCCGCCTTCTTGAACCGCTGCAGTCCGTGTGGTGAAGGTGCTCCCACAGTGCTGTTAGGGAGGGAGTTCCAGGATTTTGACCCAGCAACGATGAAGGATCGGCCGATATATTTCCAAGTCAGGATGGTGTGTGACTTGGATGGGAATGTGGAGGTGGTGGTGTTCCCATGCGCCTGCTGCCCTTGTCCTTCTAGGCGGTAGAGGTCGTGGGTTTGGGAGGTGCTGTCGAAGAAGCCTTGGCGAGTTGCTGCAGTGCATCTTGTAGATGGTACACACTGCAGCCACGGTGCGCCGGTGGTGGAGGGAGTGAATGTTTAAGGTGGCGGATGGAGGGCCAATCAAGCGGGCTGCTTTGTCCTGGGTCATCTGTCCCTCAGGCTGTTGTCCACCAGTCCCAGATAAAAGAGAAGTTGTGCCAACAGTAAGATAAGTAATGAATATCAAGCTTGAAATATCTCAAAATAATTTCCCACCTTGTCGATCGGCAGTTCCACCTTTGTGTTTTCATCGTCGGGAATTTCTTGAGCGTCTTGAAGTTCGGCTCGTTTCTCTTTCACTTTGAAAACACTTCTATCGTCTGATGGATGTAAAGTAGATTAAATTGATTGGAGAAGCCATTGAAACAAAAGATATTTCAAATAGAGCGTGTACAGCAAGCAACATTGTCCGAGCTAGTTCAGCCTGTTCGAATCACTGGAGGGTAGCAAAACGTCAGCGAATCCTACTCACTCGGTAGCATAGTGGTTATGTCACTGGACCAATAATCCAGAGGACTAATGATCCCGAGACATGAGTTCAAATCCCACCACGGCAGCTGGGGAATTTAGATTCAGTTAATTAAATAAATCTGGAATAAAAAGCTAGTATCAGTAATGGTGACCATGAGACTACCGGATTGTCGTAAAAACCCATCCGGTTCATGAATATCCTTTAGGGGAGGAAATTTGCCGCACTTACCCCGGGCTGGGCTTATTGGTGACTCCAGACCCACAGCAATGTGGTTGACTCTTAACAGTTGTACCAAACAAAGTGAGCACTTCACCACACAAACGGCAGCGGTTCAAGAAGGCGGCTCACCATCACCTTCTCGAGGGCCATTAGGGATGGGCAATAAATGCCGGCCTTGCCAGCGACGCCCACATCCCGTGAACAAATAAATGTTTAAAAAAATCCTGCTGGAAACATTCCAGGAGATGTGGAGCTGGCTGGTGCCAATCTAGATTAACTATATCAGCGGGAACATTTCCAGTGTACTCCAAGTTATCTTAAATCTGGCTCAACTGGCAATACAATGATCATAATGATGCTCTTTCATGTGGATGTGTTCCACACAATAGTCTCTGTGCCTCAAATGTATTCATAGTGCCAAGTATATTGAGATGTTTTGACATGATAAGGCGTGACGTTAAGTGTAAGGATTATTGTTCTCTCTCTCATAAGTGTCGCACTCTCATCTCAAAGTCAGGAGGTTGTGGGTTCAAGTCCCACTCCAGTGGCTTGAGCACAAAAATCCAGGCTGGCACTCCAGTGCAGTGCTGAGGGAGTGCTGCTCTGTCGGAGGTGCCGTATTTTGGATGAGACGTTAAACCGAGGCCCCGTCTGTTCTCTCAGGTAGCGGTAAAAGATCCCACGGCATTATTTCGAAGAAGGGCAGGGGAGATATCCCCGGTGTCCTGGGGCCAATATTTGTCCCTCGATCAACATCACTAAAACAGATTACCTGGTCATTAGCACATTGCTGTGTGTGGGAGCTTGCTGTGTTGCCCATTGGTGTACATTACAACAGTGACTACACGTTAAATAAAAAATACTTAATTGGCTGTGAAGCACTTTGGAACGTCCGGTCGTCATGAAAGGCGCTATATAAATGCAAGTCTTTCTTTTTCTCATTGCCACACCCCCTATTGTAGACAAAACATGGTCCGAAGGATGGAAAGATTTTCAAACAGAACTAAATATCTGATTCAGATAAATAAAGGGCCGGAAAATTACGATCTAGTGTTTTTTAAGCAATGATCTGCTTAAACAATCATTTTTTTAAATCCAAGGCATCATTGAAAAATTAATTTAAAAATCTAGAATAATATATACATAACATATACTTAAGCACTATTTCATTTCCATCAAACACTACAATTAGGTTGCGGCAAGGTATGTCCACATATTACAAATGATCTCCCTGGTTCAATATTAACTTATAGTTTGACATATATCCCTATTTCCATCAAACAGGGACCAAGCTCAGATACAGCAGCCTGATGCATTGTGCGATGTGCCACTGACCTATACAGACCAATCTCACCAAACTCAGCCAGGGCAGTGATGGTAGTGATGAGGATGGGAATATAAAATCAACCAGTGTTCTCCACTCCTGATTTTCATATTGCTACTTCTACTGGACCTGTGAGATTACGGATGCCAGATTTGGCTCTGCTATGGTTGCCCCTGTGTTGAATGGCCTATTGGCACACAAAGATGGCCATTTGGTCATGCTATCAAAGAGCTGCTGCAGCCTGTGTAACCGCACTGGTTGGGGAGTGTGTGTGTGTGGGTGTGCGTCCATGTGTGTCTGTGGGTGCTGTATATGTGTGTGTGTGTGTGTGTGTGAGTGTGTGTGCGTCTATGTGTGAGTGAGTGTGTGTGCGTCTATGTGTGAGTGAGTGTGTGAGTGAGTGAGCGTGTGTGTGCGTATGTGTGCGTGTGTGCGTGTGTGTGTGAGAGTGAGTGTGTGTGAGAGTGAGTGTGTGTGAGAGTGTGTGTGTGTGAGAGTGTGTGTGTGTGAGTGTGTTAGTGTGTGAGTGCGTGTGTGTGTGAGTGCGTGTGTGTGAGTGCGTGTGTGTGTGTGTGTGAGTGCGTGTGTGTGAGTGCGTGTGTGTGTGTGTGTAAGTCAGTGTGTACGTGTGTGTGAGTCAGTGTGGGAGTGAGTGTGTGTGTGAGTGTGTGAGTCAGTGTGTGTGAGTGTGTGAGTGTGTGTTTGTGAGTGAGTGTGTATGTGAGTGAGTGTGTATATGAGTGTGTGTGTGAGTGTGAGTGTGTGTGATTGTGTGAGTGTGTGTGTGTGTGAGTGTGTGAGTGTGAGTGAGTGTGAGTGTGTGTGTGTGAGTGTGTGAGTGAGTGTGTATGTGAGTGAGTGTGTATGTGAGTGTGTGTGTAAGAGTGTGTGAGAGTGTGTGTGTGTGTGAGTCAGTGTGTGTGAGTGTGTGTGTGAGTGAGCACGCGTGTGTGTGTGTGTGTGTGAGTATGCGTGTGAGTCACTGTGTGTGAGTCAGTGTGTGTGTGTGTGTGTGTGCATGCGAGTCAGTGTGTGTAAGTTTGTGTGTGTGTATGTGTGTGTGAGAGAGAGTGCGTGTATGTGTGTGTGTGTGTAAGTGTGTGAGTGCGTGTGTGTGAGTGTGTGAGTGTGTGAGTGCGTGTGTGTGTGCGGGCGAGTGTGTGTGAGTGTGTGAGTGTGAGTCAGTGTGTGTAAGTTTGTGTGTGTGTATGTGTGTGTAAGAGAGAGTGCGTGTATGTGTGTGTGTGTAAGTGTGTGAGTGCGTGTGTGTGAGTGTGTGAGTGTGTGAGTGAGTATGTGTGAGTGTGTGAGTGAGTGTGTGTGTGTGAGTGTGGAGAAAGTGTCCGTTTACAAGTTAACAGTCGCATCTGTGTTTATCCTCTCAGTGCCACGTTCCCATGTGTTTATTTTCTCCATGTTAGGTTGTTTGACAATGAACACGAGCTTTACCTCCACGACTGGACTCCATCTACTGCAGACTCATGTAATTACAGGAAATAATCGGGAACACCGCCTGTAGCCCCGACATGAGCCACTCACGACCGTACGGGTAAGGGGGAGAATTGTGGCTAAGGGGGAGAATTGGAGGGAGGAGGTGTTTGGAGGGTTCCCTTCAGATCATGTCCTGTAAACATTGCTGCTGCCTGCTGAGCGTTTAACAAATCTTCAGCTTTAAAAATTAGAATTCTCACCTTTGTTGGCATCCCTGAGCTGTGAGTTCCTGGTCCGATGATGATTTAGCTTCACTTTAACTGGCTTTGCAAAGAATATAGAATGTTCTTCCTGGTTGGTGCTCTTTCTCCCAGTTCTCCTGACTGTCTGTGGAGAGTGGATGACTTCTGCGACTCCAGAGTCCCCTGTGGACTGAACTCTCCGGTTATCCGACTGGGAATTGAAATGATTAAGATCTTCATTTACCCAGCATTAACACGATATTTATAGTACTTCCCCCACTTCACTTCATCAACCTATCCTCCAATTACCTTCGCATGGGACGTTAAACCGAGGCCCCGTCCGCTCTCTCAGGTGGACGTAAAACGATCCCATGGCACTATTTCGAAGAAGAGCAGGGGAGTTCTCCCCGGTGTATTGGCCAAGATTTTATCCCTCAATCGGCATTGCTAAAACAGATTATCTGGTCATTTAGCACATTGCTGTTTGTGGGAGCCTGCTGTGTGCAAATTGGCTGCCGTGTTTCCCACTTTACAACAGTGACTACACGCCAAAAAAAGTACTTCATTGGCTGTAAAGCGCTTTGGGACATCCGGTGGCCGTGAAAGGCGCTATATACAGGCAACTCTCGATTATCCGGGTCCCTCGGGGATTGGGCTCTGCCGGGTAAACGATTTCTCAGTTAGAGCGAGTTGACATTACAAAGTTAAAACTTCAATGAATGAACACTGTGCAATCAGCTACAAACAGTAACAAGGCAGTTAAGGATGGACATTACCAGCATGCATGCAGGTGGCCTCGAGGAGGAGATTGTCTAGCTCCCGGCTTGCGGAGCGCGCTTCCTTCCCGGACTCCGAACGCACCGGCCCGATGCCTTCCCAGGCCGAAAGGACTCCGCCGTCAGCGGCGGCCGCAAGAGACATCGGCTGCAGCAGCGCGCACACACAGAATTTTAATGTCGTTACAACGGTTTCCCGTTGCATCCGTGTGCGGATAATCGAGAGTTGCCTGTACATGCAAGTCTTTCTTTCTGTCCTTTCTCATGTATTTATCTGGCTTCCCCTTGAGTGCATTTTCAGCTCTGACGATTTCCCCAGAAAGTGTGATGAGCCCATTTGACTGTGATAGGCCGCACTAAGGCAGATCATGAGGACTGGACCTGTCCTTTCCCAATTGCAGCAGGAGTCACTAGACAGCTCCGAGCTAGAGGCAAATGCGGTGGTTTCTGCCCGTTGTAGCCCAGGGATGATGAGTTTAATTGTGACACCCACACTGCAGCCTGGCTTCAGCACTGAGCGATGATCAATCCTTTCATCTTCCTCGTCTGCCTGGGCGAGTTTCACATTGTGGGTGAGGGGGGTGGGGGAACATTTATCAACCAGCCCATCGGGAAAACCCATTCTTAACTTGAGGATACAGTAGAATAGGAAGGCGCGAGGACATTCTCAGGAGAGCACAAGGTACATTTAATAAAATCAGGAAGCTCTATTTTAAAATTATACTCCCTTATGCGTATGTGCTTGTTGGCTTTTGGATGAGACGTTAAACCGAGGCCCTGTCTGCTCTCTCAGGTGGATGTAAAAGATCCCACGGCACTATTTCGAAGAAGAGCAGGGGAGTTATCCCCGGTGTCCTGGGTCGATATTTATCCCTCACCCAACATAACAAAAAACAGATTATCTGGTCATTATCACATTGCTGATTGTGGGAGCTTGCTGTGCGCAAATTGGCTGCCGTGTTTCCAACATTACAACAGTGACCACACTCCAAAAGTGCTTCATTGGCTGTAAAGCGCTTTGAGAGTTCCTGAGGTCGTGAAAGGCGCTATAGAAATGCAAGTCTTTCTTTCTGAATAACTCCAATTGTATTTCCGGAGTGAGCTGACCGTTTCCCTCTAGTGGCCATTGAGGAGTAGGTTCACCGCCCTGCATTGTGATTACATCACAGAGAAATACGGCTCAATAAAATAGATTTGGTAGTAAACAGATTATCAGCAGAATGAGGTGCCTGCTGGAGAGATCACCATCCTTCATTTTAAAGGGCGAGGGGCTGGCAGGGAAAGTGTTTAATCCAGCAAAGTCGAGGTGATAATTACCTTATCAGGTGAAGTCAACAATGCAGAATCACTGATTCCATCCTGGGATACGATGCACTGTTTCACACAATAGGAGCAAATCATTGGAAACAATCAGTTGCATAATTATTTGTTTAAGCCCTTAATTTATATACAATTTACTTTTAAATTAAAGACCGCAGTGTCGATCGCTATACAAGTTTTATGACACTTAAGAGCTAGAAGTTGCGTGGTGCCCTGTTTGGGGCGATAATGTTTTGCGGGAGCGCAGGAGTATCGAACGGCCGCTACCCGATTCCAGCCGACACAAACTTCGGGCTTAGCGCTCCAGGAGGGAAGTGCAGCGCGAAATCAAGCGCTATCACTTCCCTCGGAGCGCTAAAGCAGGCAGGGGGGGGGGGCAGTGCAGCGGTGCAGCGCGGCCCAATGTCCCGTGCAGCGCTGTCGGGATCGGGAGGCTCCTTCTCCCCCGCAAAGGGACGGGCCGGCGCTGCGGGCTCTGCAATAAATCGAACCCCCTCCTCGCCGACAGCAAACCGCGATCCGCGACGATCGGCCCCGAGCGCTGTGACAGAGAGCAGGGCCCCACCAACAATCGCGGCACAGCAGAGGGCTGCAAAAATGACCTGAGGGCTCAATACATATTTTTCACTTCCCTCGCCGGCGATCCCTTTAAATATCGCTCCCCGAGCGCCCGGCCTCCAGAACAGCGCCTCCTGCAGTTTCCGTGGTGCGGTGCCGGGGCGCTGCACTCCGGACAACGTCACGATCTCTGGGGCGCAGGAGGTTGCAGCGTTAGGGGGTTACCACCGCTGCTAACCCGCAAGGGATGTTCATGGGCGTTGGTACTCTCACCGCAGCCGGTCACAGAGCCGATAACGCCTCGCGCTCTCGCCCCCTGGAGACGCTAGCTGGAGGCACAAAGGAAGCCAATTTCTCCCCCCTTAAACATATGAGCATCAAATGTTCTTTCTGAAGCTTTTAAAACACCTCTTTTATTTTACATTATGTAACTGCCACAGAAACAGTTTGTCGAGGCGCACGCTCGAAGAACAGCCGCTTGGGTGAGCTGTGGGGGCGCTGTGTGCCAGTCCATATCCCAGCAACAATTATTGCCATGGGCAGAAACTGTAAAAACAATCAGATTTACGTGGGGGCAGAAGCAGCAAAGCTATAGCGCAGACGGAAAGCATAAACTGGGGATTTATAAACGCAGGGACTCTGATTATATTGTATTATAATGAGTCCAGAGTTATGGCTGTGTGTTTGTGGAGGGTCGAGTATGATATATGTGAATACCTACTGTTAGAATGATAATATGTTCCATAAATACTGCTGTTTGGGCTGAAGGTAATTAGAAAGTCGTGAAGTTGCGGTTTCGGCAATGACAGAAATAAAAATGTTTGTTCAATAAGTTGTGTGTGACTTTTAAATAGAGGGATTGACTGGGTAGGTGCTGAGAGGTTGTTTCCCCTGGTTGGAGAGACTAGAACCAGGGGTCACAGTCTCAGGATAAGGGGTCGGCCATTTAAGACTGAGTCGAGGATGAATTTCTTCACTCAGAGGGTGGTGAAACTTTGACATTCTCTGCCCCAGAGGGCTGTGGATGCTGAGTCTCTGAATATATTCAAGGCTGAGATAGAGATACTTTGGACTCTAGGGGAATCGAAGGATATGGAGATCGAGCAGGAAAGCGGAGTTGAGGTCAATAATCAACCGTGATCTCATTGAAGTACTTCATTGGCTGTCAAGCACTTTAAGACATCCGGCGGTCGGGACAGGCGCTATATAAATGCAAGTCTTTTTTCTTTCTTTCTGTGTTTTGAGCCTGGGAGCAGGTTGACTGAACTCGGTTTGAAGCTCCATTTGTTAGCGAAAATAATGAAAACCTGTCCCATCAGTCAATAGCTGATTCGGGAAAGGTTGACAGGTTATTGGCTTTGCTAACAAAGCAAACAGACAATTTTTCACTCAAACGCATGAATCAATTTATCCCCCAAAAATAATTCTAGCCCTGAATTACATTCTTTTCCCCCAGTTGCTGCAAGGCATGATTGGGACTGGATTTTCGGCTTTGATGATTTCGGGGCAGTAACGGCGGCGAGGCAGTCCCGATACCGCCCGGGAACAGTTTGCGCCTCAGTCAGCAATATTCATCAGCTGGGCCCTGAGTGTGGAGCGGAGCGCTAAGGGAGGCGTTACACACCTCTCTCAGGGCGCTAGGCCGGCTGAGCAAGTGAAAATCCCGAGCTAAACATCCGGCCTGGGAGGGCCCTAAGAGAGGCCTCGGGGCGGCGGTGGGGGGGGGGGGGGGTGGTGGTGTGTGCTGGGGGGGGCTGTGGGAGGGAACACCAAAAACATTCCCACTAAATAACTCACACCACCACAACATAAATCGCAAAACAATAAAATAAAAACCAATGACACTTACCCGAGGTGGACATTACTTGCCTCACTGTGGTGCTACAGCTCGGACTGCCCGCTTTCACCGGCAGTCCCAGCAGGGGGCGCTACGGGGCGCTACGGACCGGGCGGGAGCCAAATATCGAGCCGGTGTCACAACCGAAAGTCCCGGCAGGGAGCTGGAAGCTGGCCGGAAGAGCTCACCGCCGCCATCGCTGCCCCTCCGGGAAATCCAGCCCAAAGGATTATTCAGATCACGGGGTCACACTAAGATTGGGCCGGAATGAGTGTGAGCTGCTACCCTGGGACAGGTGGGGAGTAACAAGCTGACGGGGATGGGGTTACAAGCATGTGGCATGGCATACTCTCTCCTCACTGATTCAACGCTTAAAGCTCACTTGTTCGTCACTTCATCTGTTCAATTTTGATTAAAAGAATCCAAAATGCCCCACATTATGTCAGAGAAGTGTGCAGTGACGCATTTTGGCAGAACGAATAGGGAGAGGCAATAAGACTTAATGACACAGTTCTAAAGAGTGTGCAAGGACAGAGGAACCGTGTGCATAGGTCTTTGAAGGTGGCAGGACATATTGAGAGGGTAGTTAGCAAAGCATATGGGATCTTGGGCTTCATAACTAGAGATATTAAGTACAAAAGCAGGAAGTTATGCTGAACCTTTATAAAGCTCTGGTTAGGCCACAACTGGAGTATTGCGTCCAGTTCTGGTCACCACACTAAGAAGGATGTGAAGGTCCTTGAGAGGGTGCAGCGGAGATTTACCAGAGTGGTTCCAGGGGTGAGGGATTTTAGCCACAAGGTTAGGTTGGAGAAGCTGGGGTTGTTCTCCTTGGAGCAAAGGAGGTTGAGGGGAGATTTGATAGAGGTGTACAGGAATTATGACGGGCTTGGATAAGGTAGACAGAGAAAGGCTGTTCCCATTAGCTGATGGTACAAGGACGAAGGGACACAGATTTAAGGTTTTGGGCAAGAGATAGGAGGGGGGGGCGGCGGTGTGAGGAAGAACTATTTCACGCAGCGAGTGGTAATGGCCTGGAACTCGCTGCTGACAAGGGCAGTGGAAGCGGAGATGATCAATGATTTCAGAAGGAAATTGGACAGGCATTTGAGGGAAATAAACTTGCAGGGCTCCGGGGATAGGGCGGGGGAATGGGACAGAGAGCCGGCATGGGCTCGATGGGCCAAATGGCCTCCTTCTGTGCCTCTATGGCTCTAAATAGATTTAAAAGGATTACTTAATTATCGACCATTGTAACATCTTCTTCATTCTACTGAAATGAATTAGCCCCGCGGTCCTGTGAGGTAGAGTGCGTTTGTGGGGAAGGTGATGCACTAATCAAAAATAACTTGAGCGTTCATTTATACAGCTGTACAAAGCCCTGGTTAGACCATACCTGGAGCACTGTGAGCAGTTCTGGACATCATACCATAGGAAGGATATATTGGCCTTGGAGGGAGTGCAGCATAGGTTTCCGGACTCCAGGGGTTGAATTGTGAGGAGTGATTACACAAACTGGGGTTGCATTCCCTAGAATTTAGAAGATTAAGTGGTGATCTGATTGAAGGTTTCAGGATATTAAGGGGAACAGATAGGGTAGATAGAGAGAAATTTTTCTCTGCTGTTTGGGGATTCTAGGACTAGGGGGCAGAGTCTAAAAATTAGAGCCAGACCTTTCAGGAGTTAAATTAGAAAACACGCCTACACACAAAGGGCGGTAGAAGTTTGGAACTCTCTTCCGCAAATGGCAATTAATGCTGGATCAATTGTTAATTTTAAATTGGAGACTGAAAGCTTTTTATTAACCAAAGGTATTAAGGGATATGGGCCAAAGGCGGGTATATGGAGATCGGTCACAGATCAACCTTGATCGCATTGAATGGCGGGATAGGCTCGAGGGGCTGAATGGCCTCCTCCTGTCCCTATCGTGTTCTTATTTAAAAAAAAAGCTTTGTCTGTTATTGAAATTAATGGAAAACTTTGACATCTAATCAACAGGCAGAACAAAATTAGCAGCTTATTAAAATGAAGTATTTGTGCCCAATGCATTAACTGACGCGTTAATTGCGCTTCTGCCATGCCATTGTTGCTGGCCTCATGCTATCTCACTGATCAGCTCTGCATTTTCCCATTTAGCAGATGGCTTACCTCTTTGCTGTGATTCTTGCGTCTGATCATTTGTTGATGTCTGAAAAAAGGATATGCGTATCACAATTATTTTCTATTTCCCCCCCCCCCCCCCGACCCCCGCTCCCCCCGTAAAAAAGCTTCATTAAAAAGCATCATTAAAACAACAGCGTGCCTACTTCCTGAAGCTTACTTGTACATTCACGTTTACAGATAGGGCAAGGCAGTTTTCACCTTTGCCATTGTGAGCTGCATTGAAGGCATGTGGCAGGCTACAATCACAGCACCTTGTATTCATTAGCGCTGTTTAACACAGAAAATCAGCTCGAGGCAATTCGGAGGGAGAAAGGAACAGATGGTGAGGCCTTGTGGGAAACCGAAGAGAAGTGACCACAAGCTTGGTTGAAGAGACAGGGTTTGGGAAGGCTTCTCAAGGTGTGAGAGAGGTAGGGTGCCAGAGAGAATTCTGAAGACAGGCAAAGGTTGACGGGGGAGTTTCACAGAAAGCCAGAGACACCGGTCTTCACCAATATCCACACCATGGTAGTGATCAGGCCCAGTAGGCTGAGCGGCCCCTGGCCTGCGAGCACCATCGGAGCAGGCCGGGGAACGGAAGGAGCACTGTGGTGGCATAGCACTCCAGGAGCAGGAGAGCAACAGCAGCGAAGTGGGACGTCACCAAGATCCAGGTCGGTGATTGGAGCGTGGGCAGGTATAGCAGGAGCGGCGAGGTCGGGGCGAAGGAGCGGCGAGAGATTGTAGAGGGATCTGATCGGGAGCCCAGGAGAGGCGCGAGTTCAGGGCCCAGGAGAGGCGAGGGCCCAGGGGCAGCACGGGCCAGCCCGCACTGCAATATGTGTACGCACTAGGTCCGTGCAGCAGAGCAGGTCTCCAGTCGTCCTGGTTAACCCTTGCCACTGGACCAAGACCTCGCTCTGTCAAGCCCATGTGGTGGCTGGTGTGCAACGGCCACCACACGTTAAAAAAATCCACCCACAGGCATCTTCAGGATTTAGTTCGGGATCTGGAATATTAGGTGCTTCATTGAAACACCTGTGAACTTTTTGACGTGGAAGCAAGTCATCCTCGATTCGAGGGGCTGGCTATGATGATGCGTGATCAGGAGCAGGCACATTAGCACAGGGGGGGTTGTAGCACACTACACTGCCCTGGGTGAGATCATCTAACCCAGCACAGACTGGCAATGAAGTAGGAAGCCTTCCTGCTCTCTACTATACAGCTCGACACAGACCAGTGAAGTTAACAACCGAGCTATCAGAGAAACCCGCAGCAAGTTTACGTGTGCGTTATGTGATGAGCGAGAGCTGGACCTGTTTCTGGCTGGGGTGGAGATCACCGCTTACAGAAGGTCAGCACTGCGGGGAATTCAGGGCCAGAGTGATCATACAATCATAGAATCATAGAAATTTACGGCACAGAATGAGGCCATTTCGGCCCATTGTGTCCGCGCCGGCCGACAAAGAACTGTCCAGCCTAATCCCACTTTCCAGCTCCTGGTCCGTAGCCCTGTAGGTTACAGCACTTCAAGTGCATATCCAAGTACTTTTTAAATGTGATGAGGGTTTCTGCCTCTACCACCCTTTCAGGCAGTGAGTTCCAGACCCCCACCACCCTCTGGGTGAAAAAAATTCTCCTCAAATCCCCTCTAAACCTACCAATTACTTTAAATTTATGCCCCCTGGTTATTGACCTCTCTGCTAAGGGAAATAGGTCCTTCCTATCCACTCTATCCAGGCCCCTCATAATTTTATACACCTCAATTAGGTCTCCCCTCAACCTCCTCTGTTCCAAGGAAAACTCCTAAACTAGTTTCAATCGCCTAGATGGATCAGAGAGGAATTTCCCAGATTTTTTCCCCCAATGGGCCTGGGTTTTTTTGCCTCTCCCAGGGGATCACATGGTTTCGGGTGGGGTGGGGAGTATATGTTGTGATACACAAGGTATCGCAATTGTGTTGGGCAGGCTCGATGGGCCACAGGGTGTTTACCTGTCCATCATTGTTCGTATGTTCATGTGATTGTGTCCTCACAGAATATTTTCTGTAATCCACGCATTGTGATTGGCCATTAATGTCCCGACGATATTGTAAATCTGGAACAATTTCTGATTTTTGAATCATTTGTATTATTTTTTGTGCTCTCAGCTATCTACTTTTATGGAGCAGAAGTGATATATGACAGTGGTCATAGGAACATAAGAAATAGGAGCAGGAGTAGGTCACGTGGCCCCTTGAGCCTGCTCCGCCATTCAATAAGATCATGGCTGATCTTCGACCTCAACTCCACTCTCTCGCCCGATCCCCATATACCTTAATTCCACCTAGAGTTCAAAAATCTATCGATCTCAGCTTTGAATATACTCATTCAACATCCACAGCTCTTTGGGGTCGAGAATTCCAAAGATTCACAACCCTCTGAATGAAAAAATTTCTCCTCATTTCAGTCCTAAATGGCCTACTCCTTATCCCGAGTCTATGCCCCCTGGTTCTAGACTCTCCAGCCAGGGGAAACAACCTCTCAGCATCTACCCTGTCAATCCCCCTTAGTATCTTATAGGTTTCAGAGAGTATAGGCCCGATGTATTTAATAGTCAAGTGGGGTGGTCAGACACATGATGAAATGGTGAATCACTGTGCCTTACCCAGCCCACTGCTACACACACAGTAGGCCTGTTGTGTCTCATTGGGCAGAGTCCATTGGAGCACCAGTGTGGGGAACTACAGAGGTGGTGACACAGGGCCCTGAAATCTCAATCTTGGGGGCAATGCATTAGCGAGGGACTGCACAGAAGTGAAGCACCTATTCCCTGAGGGGCGAGAAAAGAAAGAGGGGTGTTGTCTCTGGGCTGTTCCTGGATGTCTACTAGAAGCTGGCTCAGAGCGTCAGTGATGGAAATATAGGAGCACCACCTCTGATGCAGGACCTCCTTGGCTTTGAGAAATCAGAGCTCTGAGTAAACTCAAATCAACACTTTGCGTCATCGTGTTCAATTACTGTTCGGGTAACACCGCTCAGCCTAAGATTCCAGTCTTAGGAATCACTCAAACTTAACTCACGTCAATAAGGTCCATTTCAGCTTGCTTCCTGTGTCTCAGTTAGATGACAGTAGTGATGTCTCCTGTGACTATTGTACTGCATGTGGTTGCGTTTGTAAAATGTCGAGATGTTCTGCTCGTTTGGTAAGATGGGAATGGATTCAAAAATGATGTCCGTGCGGCACAATGTGAGGCACAGCGACAGCGTCTGACATGTCCGCGGCATTATCATAAAGGTCTGATTGATGCGCTCGTGGGTCATGTGACACACGGTGTCCGCTCAATCCCTTGATTAGATTGGAGCCAGGCACCCGTTATCTTCTGCTTGGTATCTCTATCAGAGGGACGTGATTGGATACTTTGATATATTCTTTATGACATCACCAACACTCTACACAAGATGGCTCCAGTACAGAAACCTGACATCATGTGACCTTGCCACATGATCTTTTATTATTTACATCTGTAGTTGCATTACCACAGTAGTCCACTAGGAGGAAGCTCTATTACACTTACCGGTTCGGCACCAAACTGTGGGAATGTCGAGCTTTGGGCAATTTATGAGAATACAATTTAGTTTGCGGGTCA
Organism: Pristiophorus japonicus; assembly: GCF_044704955.1. Taxonomy (NCBI): domain Eukaryota; kingdom Metazoa; phylum Chordata; class Chondrichthyes; family Pristiophoridae; genus Pristiophorus; species Pristiophorus japonicus. The sequence goes on from NC_091990.1 coordinate 10,418,740, forward strand.
GCCATTATGAAGAAAAACAGACATTCACCCAATTATCGATGTGACAGGAACGTCACCCACCAATTAGTCCTTCCAGTGATCTCTGGTCAAAGTGAGAGAGCATACGTGATCAAGTAATGTGACAGGACAGTACAAACCTATAGACTAGAACTGAAATTACCTGTGAGTATTTTGTGATGACATTTGGAGTTCAAGGTAAGGCAGTTTTTTGAACTTTTCAGATCCAGATGCCACATAGTACTGTCCGCTCTCTAACTGAGCGCTGCTGTCCACAAAATGACCATCCATTGTATAAAGTCTGGAGAAAATAAGTCACTTTTCATTGAAACTGAAATACACCTGAATAATTTATCACTAAAATACATTTTTTTAATCAAAAATACCATTTCACAATTTATTAACAGGCTCGAATGCAAAAGGATATTGAATACTGCAAAAAATATTGATAATCTTATTATTATTCATTCCAATGCCGTGGTTGCCTGGAGACCAGCAGTATGATTCAAAGACACCAATGTCACTCCATTTCTATATTTACTGTGATCACGTCACCATAGTTAAGCTGGCTGTTGAGAGAAGCTTCGATATTAAATGTATTCCGAAGCCTGTTCTCCTGCCACATTTCCCACGTGGCTTTGAACCTCCATGCCAAAAAATTTACAGTTAAATCAGTCAAGCTTACACCAGAGTAGTTTACCTACTGGACTGGTTTGAACTAGTATCAGCCAGCACTTCGAGCAGCAACCGGTACAACAACTTGCATTTATATAGCCCCTGTAACCTCCCGACATTGCTTCACGGAGGGGTAAGGAAAAGAACATAGCCACTGAGGCAAAGAAGGAAATATTAGGAGGGGAGACAAAGATTTGGGTTTTAAGGAGAGTCTTAAAGGAGGAGAGAGAGATGGAACGACAGGGAGGTTTAGGGAGGGAATTCAAAAGCATGGGGCCAAGACGGATTAAGGCACGGCCACAAATGGAAACAGGTCTGCAAAAGCGACTGGAGTCAGAGGAACGGAGAGTTTGTGGGGCGGGGTGGGGGGGGGTCGTTTGGGACTGTTGTGGCATTGGAGGAGTTTACATAAGAACATAAGAAATAGGAGCAGGAGTAGGCCATTTGGCCCCTCGAGCCTGCTCCACCATTCAATAAGATCAAGGCTGATCTGATCATGAACTCAGCTCCACTTCCCTGCCCGCTCCCCATAATCCCTTACTCCCTTATCGCTTAAATATCTGTTTATCCCCTCCTTAAATATATTCAATGACCCAGCCTCCACAGCTCTCTGGGACAGAGAATTCCACAGATTTACAACCCTCAGAGAGAAGAAATTTTTCCTCATCTCAGTTTTAAATGGGCGGCCCCTTATTCTGAGATTATGCCCCCTAGTTCTAGTCTCCTCTATCAGTGGAAATATCCTCTCTGCATCTACCTTGTCGAGCCCCCCTCATAATCTTATACGTTTCAATAAGATCACCTCTCATTCTTCTGAACTCCAATGTGTATAGGCCCAAGCTAATCAACCTATCTTCATAAGTCAATCCCCTCATCTCCGGAATCAACCTAGTGAACCTTCTCTGAACAGCCTTCTCTTTTAGTTGCAAGAAATTGTGGCTCATCGAAGACCAGACGTTGGACAAGCCGTCTGACAGCACAGAGCAGAGGAGGGGTCAAGAAAGATAATGGAGAACGAGAGCTGGAATTTAGAGAGAGTGATCATGACTGAATCTAACTGTTGTCTTCACTTCTCATTGGTTTGGATGAGATTTAAAGCACTAATGGATGTCACATATAGATATATATATATAGATAATGTATGAATCTGACAGTGCAGTAAACCATAAATTAACAGTCTCAGGTATGCAACTTGCCAAGGCTTCTTCGACATCACCTCCCAAACCCGCGGCCTCTACCACCTAGAAGGACAAGGGCAGCAGGCGCATGGGAACACCACCACCTCCATGTTACCCCTCCAAGTCACACACCGTCCCGACTTGGAAATATATCGGCCGTTCCTTCATCGTCGCTGGGTCAAAATCCTAGAACTCCCTCCCGCACAGCATTGTGGGAGCACCTTCACCACACGGACTGCAGCGGTTTAAGAAGGCGGCTCACCACCACCTTCTCAAGGGGCGATTAGGGATGGGCAATAAATGCCGGCCTTGCCAGCGACGCCCACATCCCGGAACAAATTTTTTAAAAGAATATAGCCAGGCTTGATTCCATACTAGGGATAAAAAGGTAAACTGAATATTGGAAGTGTCTCTGATAACATACCTCAGAATGATACCTGGACCTCAAGGGAAGAGGAAAGATTACACAAATTCGGGTTGTATTCCCTAGAATTTAGAAGGTTAAGGGTTGATCTGATCGAAGTTTTCAAAATATTAAGGAGACCAAGGAGGGTAATAGAGCAACACTTTTTCCGCTGGTTGGGGAGTCTAGGACTAGGGGCATAGTCTAAAAATTAGAGCCAGACCTTTCAGGAGTGAACTTAGGAAACATTCCTACACACAAAGGGCGGTAGAAGTTTGGAACTCTCTTCCACAAATGGCAATTAATGACAGATCAATTGATCATTTTAAATTGGAGATTGATAGGTTTTTTGTTAACCAAAGACATTAAGGGATATGGGCCAAAGGCGGGTATTTGGAGTTAGATTGTAGATCAGCCTTGATAACATTGAATGGTAGAGCAGGCTCGAGGGGCTGAATGGCCTACTCCTGTTCCTATGTTCCTAAACCTCTGCCTTATCTTTTAGACATGGATAGATCGGGTATATTTCCAGAATTTTCTGTTTTTCGTTTTGAATCTATCGAAATTTACAGCACAAAAGGAAGCTATTCTTTGGAGTCCATCTGACGGACGGAGATCTACACCTCTCTCTTTGGCTGCACTTCTATAATATCAAAGACCCTTATACTTTCTGAGATCTTCCTGCCTTCAGTGCTGTTGAAGCGTGTTTTGGTCCCACTATCTCAACACTCCATTGGTTGAAGAAAACACTTATGGTTGTCACGCATGGCTCCATTTCTGTTGCTCAGCGCAAATTGATATTTCACACCTAACTGCAGAGATTTGGCTCGACAAATGGGACATCCTTCTCAGTCTGGAGGCTGAAATATTAATAACAAAGCTGCAAGATAGCAGATTAAAATGTTCTATAAGAATCAAGAAGCCATGCTTTGTGAGAGACAGGATTAAGTTTAGTGCATGTCACCTGACTCCCGAGAGATGGAGAACTCTGCTACTACAACCAGTTACTGTCAGATCTGCCAAGAGTACTATTTCATCACTGTGCTAGTTCCAATGCAAATATCAAGCACTTATTAATTCTTTAACAGTGCGAGTGGTTAAATTGGATGAGAATTGATTATTCCAATGCATTCCTGGCTAGCCTCCCACATTCTACCCTACGTAAACTTGAGGTGATCCAAAACTCGGCTTCCCGTGTCCTAACTCGCCCCAAGTCTCGTTCACCCAACACCCATCATCACTCGCCGACCTACATTGGCTCTTGGTTAAGCAACGTCTCGATTTTAAAATTCTCAACCTTGTTTTCAAATCCCTCCATGGCCTCGCCCTTCTCTATCTCTGTAATCTCCTCCAGCCCCACAACCCCCCGAGATGTCTGCGCTCCTCAAATTCTGCCCTCTTGAGCATCCCCGATTATAATCGCTCAACCGTCGGTGGCCGTGACTTCTGTTGCCTGGGCTCCAAGCTCTGGAACTCCCTGCCTCAACCTCTCTGCCTCTCTGCCTCTCTTTCCTCCTTCAAGAAGCTCCTTAAAACCTACCTCTTTGACCAAGCTTTTGGTCACCTGCCCTAATTTCTCCTTATGCGGTGCGGAGTCAAATTCTTTGTCTCATAATACTCCTGTGAAGTGCCTTGGGACGTTTCACTACATTAAAGGCGCTATATAAATACAATTTGTTGTTGTTGTTGAATGGTGAGCCCTGTGAGGAATTCTATATTAAAGTTAGAGAACTCCTCTCCTCTTCTTGTTAGAATATTTTCTTGTATTCAAGTAGTTATATCCAGAGACCCTATATGCACTGCAGAATACAGATAATTATCTTACACATGGATATGTCAGTACTTTCACGATATATTTGATTTGGAAGGATATGGGGGAAAAAATCAAGATGCCAATCATTTACTATTTTATACAAGAGCACCCACCTCCGGACTGCTCCAGTTCGGATGTTTGCTTTCTCGGTTACCATGGCAAGAATCTTATCCCAATCTGACATCACATGCTTGGGGATAATTAATCGAAAAGGTGGGCTCAGTAGATCTCCATTCCTAAAAATACTAGATAAGCAGATTTATTTTTTTAAGTGGCACAAATTAAGCAATGCGTTTTCACCATAAGAACATAAGAAATAGGAGCAGGAGTAGGCCCTAAGGCCCCTCGAGCCTGCTCCGCCATTCAATATCATCGACCTCATCTCCACTTGCCATACTGATCTCCATATCCCTTGATTCCCCCAGACTCCAAACATCTGTCTATCTCAGCTTTGAATATATTCAGAGACTCAGCATCCACTGCCCTCTGGGGCAGAGAATTCCAAAGATTCACCACCCTCTGAGTGAAAAGATGTCCAGTAAATGTTCTCTATATAAACTCATCGGACGGTTGGACCAGCAGATCACTCTACCATCCATCTCATCACTCCACTGGTCTGTGGCACCACTGTAAAATCCCATCACCAGGTACTTTTTATTTTTATTCATTCACGGGATGTGTGCATCGCTGGCAAAGTCAGCATTTATTGTCCATCCCTAACTGCCCTTGAGAAGGTGGTGGTGAGCCGCCATTTCAGAGGGCAGTTAAGAGTCAACCCCATTGCTGTGGGTCTGGAGTCACATATAGGCCAGACCGGGTAAGGACAGCAGATTTCCTATGTGAACCAGATGGGTTTTTACAACAGTCCGGTAGTTACACGGTCACCATTACTGATACTAGCTTTTTATTCCATATTCATTTAATAAACTGAATATAAATTCCCCAGCTGCCCTGGTGGGATTTGAACTCACGTCTCTGGATCATTAATTTTGTTTATTCTGTTTCTTTCCTCCACCAGTCCTTATAGTGTCATCTCTTGAATTCAGCTGGGGTTTTTTTTTGTCACCAATGATCTGTCGAGATGAGCAAGAACATGACTCTGAACAGCTTTTGCGTGCTGGCTGCAGTTCTGCAGTCTCGGTCTGACGTTGTGGTGTGGGACTTCCCTGAGGTCAGGCCTGGCAGTGGGCTCCATGTACACAGCAGTAGGGGAAGAGAGAACAGGTCTGACGTTCTGGTGTGGGACTTCCCCGAGGTCAGGCCTGGCAGTGGGCTACATGTACACAGCAGTAGGGGAAGAGAGAACAGGTGGTGGGGCTATGTGGAGCAGGGGAGCTGGTGTGAGTGAGAAGTTTGAGGCCTGGCATGGAAGGGAAGGACAGTTCGGCATCCAGTGGGCAGGGAAGGACTGGAGGCTGGGTAAGAAAGGCTTGAGGCTGAAGGCAGGGAAGGGCTGTAGATTGATGCATATATATCTTTGGAGAAAATTGCATTGCAAAATCAACAAAATCTGCGTGAGCACGACCAAAAATCCTGAAGGCTGTGGGCCAGAAACCATGTGCACAATCAAAGGTTGCAGGAATGTGGGCACAGGTTTCCGTGTGGGGAAGGGAGCAGGAGTTATCCATTCTTAGCAAATTCCAATTTAATCCACTGCTGCCACCTCACCATCGCATCATGGCACTGGGTCACTGTACCACCTTAATCACCCATGTCTCTGAATTATGGCACCATCACCACCCCACTGCTGCATCTCATGGCTGTGCCTGAGTTAATTTTAAATACCGTGGAGAGCAACAATTTATAATACACGGCAAACTGCTTTTTTTAAACTCGGACAGACTGCTTGCAAAACTCCAGAGCCTATTCTTCTGATGCGATAATCATTAGCTATTTTCTTTCTTTGCCTGTTCTGGAATTGTAATGCTCACAGGTTGGTAAAGCTGTTGAGTTGGGAGTGGCTTAGCCAGTCACATGATGTTCACAAGACTCAATAAAACCCCAGCCACTTGGGTTCGAGGGATGCACGATGGTTGTGAGCCTGGTGGATGAACTGGTAATGTGTCGTGTGTTTGTTAAACTTTTGCTAATAAACCAACTAGTTCTTAACAGCAATGTGTTGTTATAAATTCCTAAGCAAAGGACCCATGAAGCAAATACATTACAGGAATCAAGCAAGTCTGTGCTAGATTCAAGTACGGTTACACAAACACAGATTGACTGCACAAGATGAATGTTTGATTTTGCATTCAGATTGCCTTGTGCAGAACCGATCCTTTGTTTGTGTGCCAGGTTTGTGGCAATGTGCATCTCTCTATTTTGTTTTACTTGTCAGGTCAAAATAAGTAATGACCAAAACAGCGTTTTGTCATCGCCAACCAGACTTATTGCTCACCCGCTTAGTTCTTTCAGGGTAAATACTTTACATGCCAGAGTTTCTTTAGGCATTACGGTGAAATACAGAATTGTTTGATGACTGCATGAGGTCATCTAAAATGGGACACCATCACCAGGAAACAATCACCCAAAGTTACCCTGCTATAATGCATGCACCTGTGCGTATGCTCACAGGTTTGTGGAGCTGTTGGGTCCACTGGTACGCTCGCGGCCTTCTGCGAGAGGTGGGCGCCGGAGGGAATGGAGTGCATCATCACCCCCGGCAACCAAATTTTAATTCGATTTTATATGTTTTAAAGTTTAATTTGTTTTAATTGCTGGGTTTTAGTGTCCTCCTCCCCTTTTATAGGGGGCACTTGTAAATTATGGTTTTATTGCCCCAAAAAAACAAAAAAAACCCCACAAAAATCACCAAAAAAACCCCCCCAAAAAACCAACAAAAAAAAAGGGCACATGAAAAGTGTTTGGAGTGTCTCCCAGATCGGGGGGCACTTGATTTAATTTATTATGGTTTTCCCCAAAAGAGTTGTAGAGCTGTTGGAGTGGCTTAGCCAGTCACGTGATGTTCACAAGCCTCAATAAAACCCCAGCCAGTTGGGTTCAGAGGATCCACTATGAGGCAGGTGGTTGTGAACTGGTAATGTGTAGTGTTTGCTAATAACCTTTGCTAATAAACCAACTTGTTCTTAATAGCGATGTATTGCTATGAATTCTTAAGCAAAGAACCCAGGAAGCAAATACATTACACCTATAACTGGTCAAAACATGTCATTGGGGGCATAAGTTAAAGGTTAGAGGTTACAAAGCAAAATCCCATTTTGAATATGGAATTTATGTAAAGTAAAAGCAAATAATCTGATCTAAGCTGGACCAAACTATTGTATCTTTGACCACAAACAGTTGGTATGTATTTATTTGTCAAACTCTGGGCTTAAACTTTTCTTAATCGCAGTTACGATGAAATGCTTCGAAATTATAGCCCTGCTTATACACCGATCTTGCCAACCGCAACTTAAGCTGCAATTTCCTGAGTATCTTATTAGCATATGTGTCAGCTGTGGCTCAGTGGGTAGCACTCTTGCCTCAGAGTCAGAAGGTTGTGGGTTCAAATCCCACTCCATGAACTTGTGCACATAATAGTCTGACACTCCAGTGCAATGCTGTGGGAGTGCTGCACTGTTGAAGGTGCTGTCTTTTGGATGTGACATTAAACTGAGGCCCCATCTGCCCTCTCAGGTGGACAGAAAAGATCCCATGGCACCATTTTGAAGAAGAGCAGGGAAGTTATCCCTGGTGTCTTGACCAATATTTATCCCTCAATCAACATCACTAAAACAGATTATCTGGGTCATTATCACATTGCTGTTTGTGGGAGCTTGCTGTGTGCAAATTGGCTGCTGTGTTTCCCACATTACAACAGTGACTACACTCCAAAAGTACTTCATTGGCTGTAAAGCACTTTGGGATGTCCTGTGGTCGTGAAAGGTGCTATATAAATGTAGTCTTTCTTTCTTTTTATGTTGGAACTTTTAAAAACAGCGTAAAACATGGGGAAATCAGCATAAACAATCAGGACATGGGGAAAGCACAGAGCAGAAGTAGTGGCTCCAGGTGCTGCTGCACCTGACATTTTGTGCGTAAATTTATCGTCTGTTCGGAATTAGTGTAAATGCAGGAAACTCGTGTTCTCTGGCCCTTTTCCTAGGGATGCACATCATCATCATAGGCAGTCCCTCGGAATCGAGGAAGACTTGCTTCCACTCTAAAGATGAGTCCTTAGGTGGCTGTACAGTCCAATATGAGAACCACAGTCCCTGTCGAGAAAGCAGGAATGGGGTACTGAGGTTGCATGTTCAGCCATGAACTCATTGAATGGCGGTGCAGGCTAGAAGGGCCGAATGGCCTACTCCTGCACCTATTTTCTATGTTTCTATGTTTCTATGTCACAGGTGGGACAGACAGTCGTTGAGGGAAGGGAGGTTGGGACAGGCATGCCGCACGCTCCTTCCGCTGCCTGCGTTGGTTTCTGCATGCTCTCGCCGATGAGACTCGAGGTGCTCAGCGCCCTCCCGGATGCTCTTCTTCCACTTAGGGCGGGTCTTTGGTTAGGGATTCCCAGGTGTCAGTGGGGATGTTGCACTTTATCATAGAGGCTTTGAGGGTGGCCTTGAAACGTTTCCTCTGCCCACTGTTGGCTCGTTTGCCATGCAGGAGTCTATGCTAATGAGCTAAATGGGGTTTCAGCAGACGTACCTCTGGAGCAGGGCATATGATCGATGAAATTTGCGCATAGCAGTTTTGGCGCAAAATTGGTGTAAATCAGTTACTTGTGAATTTCCTTGGAGAAAAATGGCACAACTCCGATCATGCGCTGAACTTTTCTTGAAATTCCTGAACCACGGTATGGTACTGAGGCATACAGATGAGTGAGGGCTCGGGTTTGGGCCCCTGTGCATCTTCATTTGGTTGGTCTCACGGAAAACATAAAACAAGAAAGGGCCCTTCACCAAAGCTGTTCTTCTCATCAAGCTCTTCGTATTACATTATCGTTGACTCACTTAAACTTAATTTCCTGAGGGAGATGAATAAAACCTCCCAAGAAAATTATCTTATAATAGATGGTATTTAATTCTGTCTAGCTGCGTTTCATAGACGATCTTCCCAAAGTCCCAACAGGCCTTGAGCTGCGATTTTCTTTACCATCTTTGATTAATCATGTCCTCCTGTGATGGGGTGGACTTTGTGCCAAACCACCTCACTCTGCCCTGACCCCAGCCAATCTTCCAGGGTCAGCCTAATTCTAATCATTGTGGTGCACTCCCACCAGTATCTCTGGTCCTGCCAGAGTCCATATACCAAAGGTTGAGTGGAGGAGGGGACGGAGAGTGAAACTGCTGCAGCAACAACAACAACTTGTATTTATATAGCGCCTTTAACGTAGTGAAACGTCCCAAAGCGCTTCACAGGAGTGTTATGAAACAAAACAATTTGACACTGAGCCACATAAGGAGAAATTAGCTTGGTCAAAGAGGTAGCTTTTAAGGAGCCATCTTAAAAGAGGATAGAGAGGCGGAGAGGTTTAGGGAGGGAGTTCCAGAGCTTAGGGCCCAGGCAACAGAAGACACGGCCACCGATGGTTGAGCGATTATAATCAGGAATGCTCAAGAGGGCAGAGTTAGAGGAGTGTAGCCATCTCGAGGGGTTTGAGGCTTGAGGAGATTACAGAGATAGGGGGGTGTGAGGCCATGGAGGGATTTGAAAACAGGGATGAGAATTTTCAAATCGAGGCATTGCTTAACACGGAACCAATGTAGATCAGCGAGCACAGGGGTGATGGGTGAGCGGGACTTGGTGTGAGCTACAAGATGGGCAGCCGAGTTTTGGATGAGCACAAGTTTACGTAGGGTAGAATGTGGGAGACCAGCCAGGAGTGCATTGGAACAGTCAAGTCTAGAGGTAACAAAGGCAGGGATAAGGGCTTCAGCATCAGTTGAACTGAGGCAGGGGCGCAGACGGGCGATGTTACAGAGGTGAAAATAGGCGGTCTTAGTTATTCTGCGGATATGTGGTCAGAAGCTCATTTGAGGACCAAATATGACATTAAGGCTGTGAACTGTGTGATTGAGCCTATAGAAATCCAAGTGTGATTCAGACCGAAGTTGGAGAAAGGGATGGAGTCAGTGGCTAGAGAACGGCGGGGACTGAAGACAATGGCTTTGCTCTTCCCAATATTTAATTGGAGAAAATTTCTGCTCATCCAGAATTGGATGTGGGACAAGCAGTCTGACAATTTAGAGACCGTGGAGGGGTTGAGAGAAGTGGTGGTGAGGTAGAGCTGGGTGTCATCAGCGTACACGTGGAAACTGAGTTTCTGGATGATGTCGCCAAGGGGCAATGTCTAGATGAGAAATAGAGGGGGCCAAGGATAGATTCTTGGGGGACATCAAAGACAAGCCATTGCAGCTGATTCACTGGCTACGATTAGATAGATAAGAATGGAACCGGGGTGGGGGGCGTGGGGAGTGGGGTGGGGGGGGGTAGAGGTTGGGGTGGCGGGGTGGGGTGGGGGGGTGGGGGAACTGGCAGAATGGTTGCTTACCGAATTTCTCACATCCACCTGAGAATTGGCTGAAAACAGAGGGCAAATACTGGCAAAATTCAGGCCTGTTGTGCTTCACAAGAACACAAAAAATAGGAGCAATGGTAGGCCATTTGACCCCTCGAGCCTGCTCCGCCATTTAATAGGATCAAGGCTGATCTGATCATGGATTCAGTTCCACTTCCCCGCCTGCTCCTCATAACCCTCTTTTCCTTATCGCTCAGAAATCTATCGCCGCCTTAAATAAATTCAATGGCTCAGCTTCCACAGCTCTCTGAGGCAGAGAATTCCACAGATTTACAACCCTCTGATAGAAGAAATTCCCTCTCATTTCAGTTTTATATGGGTGGCCCCTTATTCTGAGACTATTCCCCCCTAGTTTTAGTTTCCCCTATCAATGGAAATATCCTCTCTGCATCCAACTTGTCGAGCCCTCTCATTATCTTCTATGTTTCAATAAGATCACCTCATTCTTCTGAACTCCAATGAGTATAGGCCCAACCTATCTTCATAAATCAACCCTCTCATCTCCGGAATCAATCTAGTGAACCTTCCCTGAACAGCGTCCAATGCAAGTATATCCTTACTTAAATACGGAGACCAAAACTGTACACAGTACCCCAGGTGTGGCCTTACCAATACCCTGTACAGTTGTAGCAGGACTTCTCTGCTTTTATACTCTATCCCCCTTGCAATAAAGGCCAACATTCCATTTGCCTTCCTGATTACTTGCTGTAGCTGCATACTAACTTTTTGTGTTTCATGCACAAGAACCCCCTGGTCCCTCTGTATTGCAGCACTTTGCAATTTTTCTCCATTTAAGTTATAATTTGCTTTTCTATTATTTCTGCCAAAGTGCATGACCTCACACTTTCCAACATTATACTCCATCTGCCAAAATTTTGCCCACTCACTTAGCCTGTCTATATCCCTTTGCAGATTTTTTGTGTCCTCCTCACAATTTGCTTTCCCACCCATCTTTGTATCATCAGCAAACTTGGTTACATGACACTTAGTCCCTTCATCCAAGCCATTAATATAGATTGTAAATAGTTGAGGCCCCAGCACCGATCCCTGCAGCACCCCACGAGTTACTGTTTGCCAACTGGAAAATGACCCATTTATTCCGACTCTGTTTTCTCTGTTTTCTGTTAGTTAGCTAATCCTCTATCCATGCTAATATATTACCCCCAATCCCGTGAACTTTTATCTTGTGCAGTAACCTTTTATGTGGCACCTTGTCAAATGCCTTCGGGAAATCCAAATACACTACTTCCACTGGTTCCCCCTTATCCACCCTGCTCGTAACATCCTCAAAGAACTCCAGAAAATTTGTCAAACATGATTTCCCTTTCAGAAAATCATGCTGACTGCTTGATTGAATGATGCTTTTCCAAATGTCCTGCTCCTGATTCCTTAATAATGGACTCCAGCATTTTCCCAATGACAGATGTTAGGCTAAATGGTCTACAGTTTCCTACTTTCTGTCTGCCTCCTTTTTTAAATAGGGGCGTTACATTTGCAGTTTTCCAATCTGTTGGGACCTCCCCAGAATCCGGGGAATTTTGGTAAATTACAACCAATTCAACCACTATCTCTGTAGCCACATCTTTTAGACCCTAGGATGCAAGCCATCAGGTCCAAGGGACTTGTCCGCCTTTAGTCCCATTATTTTACCGAGTACTACTTCTTTAGTGATAGTGATTGTATTAAGTTCCTCCCTCCCTATAGCCCCTTGATTATCCACTATTGAGATGTTTTTAGTGTCTTCTACCATGAAGACCGATACAAAATATTTGTTCAAAGTCTCTGCCATTTCCCTGCTCCCCATTATTAATTCCCCAATCTCATCCTCTAGGGGACCAACATTTACTTTAGCCGCTCTTTTCCTTTTTATGTACCTGTCGAAACTCTTACTATCTGTTTTTATATTTCGTGCTAGTTTATTTTCATAATCTATCTTCCTTCTTTATCATTTTTTTTAGTCGTTCTTTGCTGGCTTTTAAAAGTTTCCCAATCCTCTGGCCTCCCACTAGTCTTGGCCACATTGTATGCCCTCGTTTTCAATTTGATACCATCCCTTATTTCCTCAGTTAGCCACAGATGGTTATCCCTTCTCTGACAGTCTTTCCTTCTCATTGGGATATATTTTTGTTGAGAGTTATGAAATATCTCCTTAAATGTCTGCCAGTGCTCATCAACCATCCCACTCTTTAATCTATTTTCCTAGTCCATTTTAGCCAACTCTGCCCTCATACCTTTGTAGTCTCCTTTATTTAAGCTTAGGACACTGGTTCGAGATCCAACTTTCTCACCCTCCAACTGAATTTGAAATTCAACCATGTTATGGTCACTCATTCCTAGAGGATCCTTTACTAGGAGATTGTTTATTAATCCTGTCTCATTACACAGTACCAGATCTAAGATAGCCTGCTCCCTGGTTGGTTCTGCAATGTACTGTTTAAGGAAAGGAAACTATCCCGGATACGCTCTATTAACTCTTCCTCAAGGCTACCCTGGCCAATTTGCTTTGTCCAATCAATATGAAGGTTAAAATCGCCCATGATTATTGCCATTCCTTTTTTACAAGCCTCCATTATTTCTTGATTTACACTCTGTGTAGCTACTGTTAGGGGGCCTATAGACTAGGCCTGCCAGTGACTTTTTCCCCTTATTATTCCTTATCTCCACCCAAACTGATTCAACGTCTTGATCTTCTGAGCCAATATTGTTTCTCACTAACGCACTGATCTCATCCTTTATTAACAGACCTTTTCCTTTTTGTCTGTCCTTCCGAATTGTCAAATATCCCTGAATATTTAGTTCCCAGCCTTGGTCGCCCTGCAACCACGTCTCTTAAATGGCTATCAGATCATACCCATTTGTATCTATTTGTGCCGTCAACTCATCTATTTTGTTACAAATGCTGCGTGCATTCAGATAAAGAGCTTTTTAAATTTGTTTTTCAGTAAACTATAAGAACAGATTTTAGTACTTACTTAACTATACATGGCATTTGAATGTATTTCCTCCATCTAGCAGAAACATGTTCTCTGTTGGAATAAACAGCCCTCACCTGAAAACAAATTTAAAGGGAAAATATGTTTTAATGATTTAATTCAGTTGGCTTACCCTAGTTAATTGATTCCTGAGATACTTAAATGAAGGGCCAAGCTGAATGGTGCCGGGCCCCAACCATAGCACAAAACATAGGAGAGAAGAAGACAAGGTGAGATAGGAATTAATTGGTGGCATGAAGGTTGGGATTTGTATGAAGGGAAGATGGAGGGCGATAAGCGCATGCTGTTTTCATTCTAGTTGTAATAGAGCTCCACCTAGTGGACTACTGATGTAATAACAATAGAAGGTCATGTGGCAAGGTCATGGAAACATAGAAACATAGAAAATAGGTGCAGGAGGAGGCCATTCAGTCCTTCTAGCCTGCACCGCCATTCAATGAGTTCATGGCTGAACATGCAACTTCAGTACCCCATTCCTGCTTTCTCGCCATACCCCTTGATCCCCCTAGTAGTAAGGACTACATCTAACTCCTTTTTGAATATATTTAGTGAATTGCCCTCAACAACTTCCTGTGGTAGAGAATTCCAAAGGTTCACCACTCTGTGGGTGAAGAAGTTTCTCCTCATCTCGGTCCTAAATGGCTTACCCTTTATCCTTAGACTGTGACCCCTGGTTCTGGACTTCCCCAGCGTTGGGAACATTCTTCCTGCATCTAACCTGTCTAAACCCGTCAGAATTTTAAACGTTTCTATGAAATCCCCTCTCATTCTTCTGAACTCCAGTGAATACAAGCCCAGTTGATCCAGTCTTTCTTGATAGGTCAGTCCCGCCATCCCGGGAATCAGTCTGGTGAACCTGCGCTGCACTCCCTCAATAGCAAGAATGTCCTTCCTCAAGTTAGGAGACCAAAACTGTACACAATACTCCAGGTGTGGCCTCACCAAGGCCCTGTACAACTGTAGTAACGCCTCCCTGCCCCTGTACTCAAATCCCCTCGCTATGAAGGCCAACATGCCATTTGCTTTCTTAACTGCCTGCTGTACCTGCATGCCAACCTTCAATGACTGATGTACCATGACACCCAGGTCTCGTTGCACCTCCCCTTTTCCTAATCTGTCACCATTCAGATAATAGTCTGTCTCTCTGTTTTTACCACCAAAGTGGATAACCTCACATTTATCCACATTATACTTCATCTGCCATGCATTTGCCCACTCACCTAACCTATCCAAGTCACTCTGCGGCCTCATAGCATCCTCCTCACAGCTCACACTGCCACCCAACTTAGTGTCATCCACAAATTTGGAGATACTACATTTAATCCCCTCGTCTAAATCATTAATGTACAATGTAAACAGCTGGGGCCCCAGCATAGAACCTTGCGGTACCCCACTAGTCACTGCCTGCCATTCTGAAAAGTACCCATTTACTCCTACTCTTTGCTTCCTGTCTGACAACCAGTTCTCAATCCACGTCAGCACACTACCCCCAATCCCATGTGCTTTAACTTTGCACATTAATCTCTTGTGTGGGACCTTGTTGAAAGCCTTCTGAAAGTCCAAAAACACCACATCAACTGGTTCTCCCTTGTCCACTCTACTGGAAACATCCTCAAAAAATTCCAGAAGATTTGTCAAACATGATTTCCCTTTCACAAATCCATGCTGACTTGGACCTATCATGTCACCTCTTTCCAAATGCGCTGCTATGACATCCTTAATAATTGATTCCATCATTTTACCCACTACCGATGTCAGGCTGACCGGTTTATAATTCCCTGTTTTCTCTCTCCCTCCTTTTTTTAAAAAGTGGGGTTACATTGGCTACCCTCCACTCGATAGGAACTGATCCAGAGTCTATGGAATGTTGGAAAATGACTGTCAATGCATCCGCTATTTCCAAGGCCACCTCCTTAAGTATCAGGCCCTGGGGATTTATCGGCCTTCAATCCCATCAATTTCCCCAACACAATTTCCTGACTAATAAGGATTTCCCTCAGTTCCTCCTTCTTACTAGACCCTCTGACCCCTTTTATATCCGGAAGGTTGTTTGTGTCCTCCTTAGTGAATACCGAAGCAAAGTACTTGTTCAATTGGTCTGCCATTTCTTTGTTCCCCGTTATGACTTCCCCTGATTCTGACTGCAGGGGACCTACGTTTGTCTTTACTAACCTTTTTCTCTTTACATATCGATAGAAACTTTTGCAATCCGCCTTAATGTTCCTTGCAAGCTTCTTCTCGTACTCCATTTTCCCTGCCCTAATCAAACCCTTTGTCCTCCTCTGCTGAGTTCTAAATTTCTCCCAGTCCCCTGGTTCGCTGCTATCATTTCTGTTCGGAACCATCTTGTCACCTGTGTGGTTGTGTAGTTGTGTAGAAAGATATCACAGTTGTGTCTGAGGAATACTGAGGAAAGGAAAAGGGGACAGAGACCTGCTACAACAGGAGCACTCCTGCAATCTCCTGGCCCACAAGGAACCTTTGAAAATAACTAAGGAGGCCACTTACCTGTGGCCAGAATGTTGGCTGGTGTCAGCCTCCGCTGGCGGGTTGGAGACGATGCGGGCCTCAGTGGGGTTATCGGGATGTGACCTCGCCACATTTATTAGGCCCACAATCACCTGGGGTGTGCAGCCTTCCCCTTCCTGAATTCGGGATGGAGGGGTGGCGGGAACCCATTAGAATGTGGCGCGAACCTCCTCTGGCAACTACCCCACCCATACTGGCATCATTCATGCTGATGGGTGGGGTGGGGGGGGGAGGGGAGGAGGAGGCAACGGGAGGTAAAATCAGTCCTAAATATTACTCCTAAAGAGTTAAAAAAGGACACATTTCAACACAGAGACAAAAATGAGGAACATTAGAACATAAGAGCATAAGAAAAAGGGGGAGTTGGCCATACGGCCCTCGAGCTGCTCCACCATTTAATAAGATCATGACTGATCCAATCACGGACTCAGGTCCACTTCGCTGCCCGCTCCCCATAACCCCTTATTCCCTTATCGGTTAAGAAACTGTCTATCTGTGTCTTAAATTTATTCAATGACCCAGCCTCCACAGCTCTCTGAGGCAGCAAATTCCACAGATTTACAACCCTCTGAGAGAAGAAATTCCTCCTCATCTCAGTTTTAAATGGGCGGCCCCTTATTCTAAGACTATGTCCCCTCGTTCTAGTCTCCCCCATCAGTGGAAACATCCTCTCTGCATCCACCTTGTCAAGCCCCCTCATAATCTTATACGTTTCGATAAGATCACCTCTCATTCTTCTGAATTCCAATTAGAGGCCCAACCCGCTCAACCTTTCCTCATAAGTCAACTCCCTCATCTCCGGAATCAACCTAGTGAACCTTCTCTGAATAGCCTCCAAAGCAAGTATATTCTTTTTCTTAAAGAGCATAGAAGGGAGCATATTTGGAGATAATATTACATAATTACTCAAAGGAGTACAGGCGCTTGCATGGCAGTGAAGTGAAAATGAGCAAGAGATTAGTTCCATTGACTGCGAGAGTTTGGCTTCAATGCTGATCTTGTTGATACTCTGACTTGGTTGGCAGTGGCGTAGTAACGAGAGGTGCGACTGAACAGATTGCCTTTAAATACTATTCCTGAAATTGGGCCAATTACCGCCCAGGAGCATTTTTGGCTTGATGAAGATCTATGGACAGCAGACATGTGATGCTTCTGGCTTTATTGACACACACACATAAATATAAAATCTTGACAATCAGAGGAGGTCTTGTGAGCAATCAGGTCAGACACCTCCTAGTTCCTGCCCATGAAATGCATGAAACCATGTTGAGCATCTGCATGCTATGTCATACCACCACGCAAGCATTTCAATGCAAAGAACAGGCTCCATATGCATTGCCGGCAGTTCAGAGAAGGTCCACTCGGTTGATTCCTGGGGTTGACATGAAGAAAGGTTGAGCAGGTTGGACCAATGCTCATTGGAGTTTAGAAGAATGAGGTGATCTTATTGAAACATATAGGATACCGAGGGGGCTCGACAAGGTAGATGCAGGGAGGATGTTTCCATTCGTGGGGGAATCTAGAACTAGGGGCCATAGTTTCAGAATAAGGGGTCGCCCATTTAGAATTGAGATGAGGAAGAATTTTTTCTCTCATTGGGTTGCAAATCTGTGAAATTCTCTGCCCCAGAGAGCTGTGGAGTCTGGGTCATTGAATATATTTAAGGTGGAGATAGACGAATTTTTGAATGATAAGGGAGTAAAGGGTTTTGAGGAGCGGGCGGGGAAGTGGAGCTGAGCCCAAGATCAGATCAACCATGATCTTATTGAATGACGGAGCAGGCTCGAGGGGCCAAACGGCCTACTCCTGCTCCTATTTCTTATGTTCTTATATCAACTCCGATGTGTGGCCTGCATTCATGCTAGCTCTAAAGATCCAATTTTTAAAAAAGAATATTACCTAAATTGTACACAGAACCAGCTCAATGGCCAGTCCCTCTCTCTCTCTCTCTCTCTCTCTCTCTCTGCATAATGGCACACAATTGCATAATAAGAACATAAGGACATAAGAATTAGGAACAGAAGTAGGCCATCTAGCCCCTCGAGCCTGCTCCGCCATTCAACAAGATCATGGCTGATCTGGCCCTGGACTCAGCTCCACTTACCCGCCCGCTCCCCGTAACCCTTAATTCCCTTATTGGTTAAAAATCTATCTATCTGTGATTTGAATACATTCAATGAGCTAGCCTCAACTGCTTCCTTGGGCAGAGAATTCCACAACCCTCTGGGAGAAGAAATTCCTTCTCAACTCGGTTTTAAATTGGCTCCCCCGTATTTTGAGGCTGTGCCCCCTAGTTCTAGTCTCCCTGACCAGTGGAAACAACCTCTCTGCCTCTATCTTGTCTATCCCTTTCATTATTTTAAATCTTTCTAGAAGATACCCCTCATCCTTCTGAACTCCAACGAGTAAAGACCCAGTCTACTCAATCTATCATCATAAGGTAACCCCCTCATCTCCGGAATCAGCCTAGTGAATTGTCTCTGTAGTCCCTCCAAAGCTAGTATATCCTTCCTTAAGTAAGGTGACCAAAACTGCATGCAGTACTCCAGGTGCGGCCTCACCAATATCCTATACAGTTGCATCAGGACCTCCCTGCTTTTGTACTCCATCCCTCTCGCAATGAAGGCCAACATTCCATTCGCCTTCCTGATTACCTGCTGCACCTGCAAACTAACTTTTTGGGATTCTAAAAGAGTTTCATGCACAAGGGCCCCCAGGTCCCTCTGCACCGCAGCATGTTGTAATTTCTCCCCATTCAAATAATATTCCCTTTTACTGTTTTTTTTCCCAAGGTGGATGACCTCACATTTTCCGACATTGTATTCCATCTGCCAAACCTTAGCCCATTCGCTTAACCTATCTAAATCTCTTTGCAGCCTCTCTGTATCCTCTACACAACCCACTTTCCCACTAATCTTTATGTCATCTGCAAATTTTGTTACACTACATTCTGTCCCCTCTTCCAGGTCATCTATGTATATTGATGCAACGATTCCCAGGACTACCGTGAACTTTTACAAATCAACATTAAGAGATTCAGAAGATTGAAATAACTCCAGCGCGCAATGAGTTATGGATCTCCATTTGAACATTGCTCTCCCAGGATCTGAGCACTAGGGTAAAAGTGCCTACAATTGATTTTATTGTTGCGACAATTCAGCAATGATATTCATTGTGCCTGCGACTTGGAAATTAATGTCAGTGAGTTCAGTTTGACCAATTATAATAGCTTTGCTGAGCTTGAACTGAATTATAGTGTCAGCCAATAGCTCAGTGGGCAGCACACAAGCCTCTGAGTCAGAAGGTTGTGGGTTCAAGTTCCACTCCAGGTACTTGTAGCACAAGAAAATCTAGGCTGACACTCCAGTGCAGTGCTGAGGGAGTGTTGCACTGTCGGAGGTGCTGTCTTTTGGATGAGGCTCTGTCTGCCCTCTCAGGTGGACATAAAAGATCCCATGGTACTATTTTGAAGAAGAGCAGGGGAGTTATCCCCGATGTCCTAGCCAATATTTATCCCTCAATCAACATCACTAAAACAGATTATCTGGTCATTATCACATTGCTGTTGTGGGAGCTTGCTGTGTGCAAAATGGCTGCCGCGTTTCCCTGTTGGCTGTAAAGCGCTTTGAGATGCCCCCTGAAAGGCGCTATATAAATGCAAGCCTTTCTTTCTTATAACCACAATAATAATTTTAAATGTTTAATTCAGATTGAATCTCTTACATTAGTTGTTACTGGATTCCTGATAGCCCATCCAACTATTTTCTAAAGGGGTTAATCCAACATTGTATGTCCGGCAGACTATTTCACAGATTCTGTGGGGAATAAAAGCTTCTTTCTAATCTCAATAATTGCCTGAGGCATGTTAATTTTAATCATATATCCTGTTGCTCAGCGCTGACAGTCCTAGTTAAAAATAACCCGATTACATCTATATTGTCCCTTCTTCTCAATATTTCAAAAATCTGGATGTCTTTCCTCAATCTTTTTTGAAAATAAATTCAGTTCTGAGTCTTTCTTCATAACACAGAGCCCTAAATTCTGCAATTATCTCAATCACTGTTCTGAACGCTCACCAGAGCTTCAATATACTGCTCGAGGTTATGGTTTTCAAAAACTGCATGCGAAGGCAAAACTGTCTCCAATGTTCAGCACATCTGTTTTTCTTATTCCTCCTCATCAACTAACTGTTTTAGAAACATAGAAACATAGACACGATGGGCTGAAATGGCCTCCTTCTGCACTGTAAATTTCTATGTTTCTATGTTTCTAAAACAGTTTGTTGATGAGGAGGAATTTCTTCTCTCAGAGGGTTGTAAATCTGTGGAATTCTCTGCCATAGAGAGCTGTGGAGGCTGGGTCATTGAATAAATTTAAGGCGGAGATAGACAGATTTTTGAGCGATAAGGGAATAAAGGGTTATGGAGAGCGGGCAGAGAAGTGGAGCTGAGTCTATGATCAGATCAGCCATGATCTTATTGAATGGCGGAGCAGGCTCGAGGGGCCGAATGGCCTACTCCTGCTCCTATTTCTTATGTTCTTATGTTACCTTCTGCAATATGATACGGTTCACATTACCAGGAAACATGCCTGAACATGTTGTAGCTAACACAATAACAATCACATTCCAGACTACTTAAAAGAATCGTTATTTGTTTCTTCCAATTTTCTCTTTCCTGCGTTTCCCTGGTCCTGAAGGTGATGCTGAGGGACGGTTTGATGACCGTGTAGTTTTCACATGTAGAAACAGAGGGAGCAGTTTTTGTCTCCATTGCCTGTGTGAACAGGACGGTTGTGAGAGACAAATAGTAAAAGTAGATTTATTGGCATCTCCGCAGCCAAGGCCCACTCAATGCCATTTTCGAACGGGCCTCAGTTAGGTGGCAAGCACTCCTGGTGAAAGCGGAAAGGAGCCTTATTACCCAATGAAAATCGAGGTCCTATGCATTTATATAACACCTTTAACGTAGGCTGGTCGCTCACATTCTACTCGACGTAAACTAGAGGTGATCTAAAACTCGGCAGCCCGTGTCCTAACTCGCACCAAGTCCCGCTCACCCATCACCCCCTGGGCTCGCTGACCTACATCGGCTCCCGGTTAAGCAACGCCTTGATTTCAAAATTCTCATCCTTGTTTTCAAATCCCTCCATGGCCTCGCCCCTCCCTATCTCTGTAATCTCCTCCAGCCCCACAAGCCCCCCGCCCCCCCCCCCGAGATATCTGCGCTCTTCTAATTCTGCCCTCTTGAGCACCCTTGATTATAATTGCTCAACCATCGGTGGCCGTGCCTTCAGCTGCCTGGGCCCTAAGCTCTGGAACTCCCTGCCTAAACCTCTCCGCCTCTCTACCTCTCTCTTCTCCTTCAAGACGCTCCTTAAAACCTCCCTCTTTGACCAAGCTTTTGTTCACCTGCGCTAATTTCACCTTATGTGACTCGGTGTCAAATTTTTTTGTCTTCTAATACTCCTGTGAAGCGCCTTGGGGTATTTCACTAAGTTAAAGGCGCTATATAAATACTAGCTGTTGTTGTTGTAGTAAAATGTCCCAAAGCGTTTCACAGCAGTGTTATCGAACAAAATCTGACCCCGAGCCACATAAGCAGATATTAGAGGTAGGTTTTAAGGAGCGTCTTAAAGGAGGACAGAGAGGTAGAGAGGCGGCGAGGTTTAGGGAGGGAATTACAGAGCTTGGGGCCCAGGCAGCTGAAGGCAGGGCAACTGATGGTGGAGTGAGTAAAATCAGGGATGCTCAAGATGCCAGAATTGGAGCAGCGCAGAGATCTCGGGGGGGCGGGGGTGGGGTGGGGATGGGGTGGGAGGGGGAGGTGGGGGTTGGGGGGAGGGCGGCTGGAGGAGATTACAGAGGTAGGGAGAGGACGAAGATTTTCAGCTCTATCGGAAGGAACGGGAGGGCACCAACACCAGCCTGCAACCAGAGATCTTTGGCAGTGGCTAAACGACCACCGTTTCAGCCACCGAACTATTCCATTCGAGTGAGAGCTTGGAACCGTGCCTGCAGCTGCCCCACATCACTAAGCTTTAGTTATAAATAATAATTAGGGCAAGTGATTTGTTATTGATTTGATCTACTCAGAAACCAGTCTCCGCACTGCCTCCAGGATTTGTTACTGTGGGCAACAGATCACAAGTTTTATTAAATATAGAAATATGCCGGTTTTATTGTGGACTGACATCCCTCACTAAATCACTTGTCCTAACATTAACTGCCAAAAGCAACCATTCATCTCACTTGGAATGTTTATAAAAGATACTTTTTCTATTTATTTTTCCATTTAGCCCTCACTCCCTTGCAGAGGTTGACTGTGAGTTTTGCCCGCTGGTTGAGTGGGTGCAACAGGCAGGCAGAGAGACAGCATTTAATACTTTTGCTCCAATCTTGAGTTGCATTTATTGAAATGAAGCAATTACCACAACAACAACTTGCATTTATATAGCAAATTTAACAGTGTGAAACGCCCCAAGGATGCACCTAATCAGACAAGGAGATTGCTACTGAGCCAAAGAAGGAAGCATTAGGGCAGGTGACCAAAAGCTTGGTCAAAGAGGTAGGACTTAGTGTGTGTATAAAAGAAAGAAGAAAAAAAAGACTTGCATTTATATAGTGCCTTTCATGACCACTGGACATCTCAAAGAGCTTTTCAGCTAATTAACTACTTTTGGAGTGTAGTTACTGTTATAATGTAGGCAGCCAATTTGCGCACAGCAAGCTCCCACAAACAGCAATGTGATAATGACCAGATAATCTGTTTTTTTGTTATGTTGATTGAGGGATAAATATTGGCTAGAACACTGGGGGTAACTCCCCTGCTCTTCTTTTACGTCCACTCGAGAAAGCAGACGGAGCCTCGGTTTAACATCTCATCCGAAAGACGGCACCTCCGACAGTGCAGCACTCTCTCAGCACTGCACTGGAGTGTCAGCCTAGATTTATTTGTGCTCAAGTCCCTGGAGTGGGACTTTGAACCCACAGCCTTCTGACTCAGAGGCGAGAGCGCTGCCCACTGAGCCACAGTTGGCAAGGAGGAGAGAGAGGGGCGGAGAGGGTTAGGGAGGAAATTCAGAGCTTGGGGCCTAGTCAGCTGAAGGCACGGCCGCCAATAGTCGGAAGGAATTTGGGGATGCACAGGGCTACAATTGGAGGAAGGCAGAGATCTCAGAGGGTTGTAGTGCTGGAGAATGTTACAAAGATAGGGAGAGGCAAGGCCATGGAAAAATATGGACACATGGATGAGAATTTTAAATTTGAAGCATTGCTGGAATATGAACCAATGTAGGTCAGCGAGCACAATGGTGATGGGTGAATGGGACTTGGTGCGAGTTAGGGTACAGGCAGCAGATTTTTGGATGAGTTCAAGTGTATGGGGGGTGGAAGGTGGCCAGCCAGGAGTGCATTGGAATAGTCATGTCTAGCGGTAACAAAGGCATGGATGAGGATTTCAGCAGCAGATAGGCTGAGGCAGGGACGGAGACAGGCGATGTTACGGAGGTGGAAGTAGATGGTTATAGTAATGGAGAGCATATGGGTTTAATAGCTCAGTTCAGGGTCAAATAGTTCGCTGAAGTTTCGAACAGTCTGGTTCCACCTTGGACAGTGGCCAGGTAGGGGGATGGAATCGATGGCTATGGAACGCAGTTTGTGGCGGGGGCCGAGGACAATAGTTTCAATCTTCCCAATATTACAACATTTAACGTAAGACCAGGAATTTAACATTTCCACAGAACTCTTATCAAAATGTAATGGAATGGCACAGTGTGAAGGTGAGTATCGATGCACTCGGAAAGTTTGTTTGCAATCTCTGTGTCTCTGTTTTTAAAAAGATGTACATTCCATTTAAAATAAATGGGCTCATGTCTCTGTAAAAGTAATGCAGGAGGAAAATGAATAAAAATGCATGAAACATTCAAGACCTAATATTTGCATAGTGCAATTTCAAGGTCTAATACTTTAATTGCCAGACTTAGTCGTGAAGAGGAACATAGTAATTTACTGTGAAGATCACAAATTGCAGGCTAAGGGTGTACAATCTCGCAAGGAGTGCTCCATCAGATACACTTATACACCAGGTGCAACACAATGGAAAAACGTGTGCGGAATTTCAAAATCTTTATCTAAAAAATATTCCAACTGTAGATCATAACACAGCACAAACATATAGATAAGAAATAGGAGCAGGAGTCGGCCATTTGGCCTCTCTAGCCTGCTCCACAATTCATTAAGATCCAGGCTGATATGGTCTTGGCCTCAACTCCACTTCCCCGCCCGCTCCCCATAACCCTTTACTCCCTTATCATTCAAACATCTGTCTCTCTACACCATAAATATATTCAATGACCCAGCCTCCACAGCTCTCTGGGGTAGAGAATTCCACAGGTTCATGACCCTCTGAGAGAAGAAATTCCTCCTCATCTCGGTTTTAAATAGGAAATCCCTTATTCTGAAACTATGTCCCCCTAATTCTAGATCCCCCCACAAGGGAAAACATCCTCTTTGCATTTACCCTGTCAAGCCCCCCGGAATTTTATACACGATGATATAGGCCATCTCACAGTGTTGAGCACAGTTTTATCCTTATCGGAGGAAGGATATAATTGCCTTGGAGGCGGTGCAATGAAGGTTCGCTAGATTGATTCCTGGGATGAGAGGGCTGTCCGATGAGGAGAGATTGAGTAGATTGCTTAGATTTTAGAAGAATGAGAGGTGATCTCGTTGAAACATAAGATTCTGAGGGGGATTGACAGGGTAGATGCTGAGAGGTTGTTTCCCCCGGGCTGGAGAGTCTAGAACCAGGGAGAAGGAAAGTGAAGTTATGGTTGAAGGTCAGCCATGATCTAATTGAATAGGCTCAAGGGTAAATATGGCCTACTCCTGCTCCTATTTCTTATGTTCTTATGTTCACTACCTCCAGTACAAGCAAGCTGTCTATCTACAACTCGTGGTCTTCACTATACATGACAATCTTCTCCTCACAACCATGTCTAGGCCTCCTCACTACCTTTCCTAACCTGCCCCAAGCTCACTCCCACTAAATGCAACTCCAAGCTCACTCCCACAGACACATCAAATAATTGATTCTTAGACGAAGCAATATTTTCAACAAAAGTCTTCTCTATGATTCCTCCAGATTTAGATGCTGGCAAAAATAGGTGGAAAATAGAATGTCTGGATGTGATTATCTACTATTCTTTGAATATTCTCTCCAATCATCATGAGTTACAAAGCAATTGAATTGACAGCTCAGTAGGCCACTTCTCATTTCCATATTTTTAATGTTTCTATGTAGTTATTTTTCTTTGCAGTATTTTGGTGGAAAGAAACACAAAGTTCACCCCAAGAGAACATGACATGGAATTAAACTGGGTACAATATAGTCTGGGAGGGTGACAAGAAGTGATTTTTTTCTCTTCGCTATTTGCAGAAAAATCACGACCTTTCTTTTATAGATATATATGTTTACAAATTCTGAAGTGACAATCCATCCCGGACATTTAATCCCAAATAAGATGCTGCATTTCACTGAAATAACTGTGAAGAACCAGTTTAAGCCTTGGACAATCATGCAGCGGCCTAAACATTGGAGTTACTAATGGGTTAGCATTTCAACTCATTCATATGACACTCGTTTGTTCACTCTTTCAACTCAGTTAAAGTAAAAGCCGGGAGAATGGTGATTGTAAATGCAACAAATGTCCGTCACTAATATCGACAGCAATAATTTCCGTGCTCACGGTATCACCCAGTAATGTCCACAATTCTCAGCCAAGAAGGTTTAACGGTTATCAAAATATGATATTGTTCTCAATATGTTATTGAAAGGAACTTACCATTATCCCATTTTTTCTTCTGTTTCCATTGGGTTTTTGGTTCGCTGTTTGCAAATAGCTAATAAAAGAAAAATTAATATTAAACAGTTGATGAGGGAAGAAACCTAAGAAGCTATATCTGACCGAAGAGGAAATGCGTTGACAAGTGATGTGTGTCAAGCAACATTTAATATTGCCTCTAAATCTGTTCCCAATAGCAAATTAAGTTTCTTCAACATCGGCATGGAGGAGCAAACTACAGAGAGATGCCAAAAAATAATCATTTGATTTGATACCAAAATAAGTTGTTGTTGTTTGGTATGACAGGAAAGCTTATGATGGGATGTCTAGTTTGGCTCCCTATCTAATGCCGAGTGGGAAAATGAGGTGCCTCCCGCCACAGATCTCAGTGGGCCGGTCGATGTGAGGTGTTCCAGGGTCTGGGACCCACAGATCTCAGTGAGCCGGTCAATGTGAGGTATTCCAAGGTCTGGGACCCACAGATCTCAGTGGGCCGGTCGATGTGAGGTGTACCAGGGTCTGGGACCCACAGATCTCAGTGAGCCGGTTGATGTGAGGTATTCCAAGGTCTGGGACCCACAGATCTCAGTGGACCGATCGATGTGAGGTGTTCCAGGGTCTGGGACCCACAGATCTCAGTGGGCGGGTCGATGCGAGATGTTCCAGGGTCTGGGACCCACAGATCTCAGTGGGCCGGTCGATGTGAGATGTTCCAGGGTCTGGGACCCACAGATCTCAGTGGGCCGGTCGATGCGAGATGTTCCAGGGTCTGGGACCCACAGATTTCAGTGGGCGGGTCGATGCGAGATGTTCCAGGGGTTGGGACCCACAGATCTCAGTGGGCTGGTCGATGTGAGGTGTACCAGGGTCTGGGACCCACAGATCTCAGTGGGTGGGTCGATGTGAGATGTTCCAGGGTCTGGGACCCACAGATCTCAGTGGGCGGGTCGATGCGAGATGTTCCAGGGTCTGGGACCCACAGATCTCAGTGGGCCGGTCCATGTGAGGTGTACCAGGGTCTGGGACCCACAGATCTCAGTGAGCCAGTTGATGTGAGGTATTCCAAGGTCTGGGACCCACAGATCTCAGTGAGCCAGTTGATGTGAGGTATTCCAAGGTCTGGGACCCACAGATCTCAGTGGACCGGTCGATGTGAGGTGTTCCAGAGTCTGGGACCCACAGATCTCAGTGGGCCGGACAATGTGAGGTGTTCCAGGGTCTGGGACTCAGGGCCACAGTTGCACTTCGGGCCGTCCCTCACCTTCCCCATGTGGGGCAGGTGGGCACAGCTCGCTGCCCACTGTCTCTGAGGGAGGGCAAGGCCGGGGACCTCCGCTGTGGGGTCAGCGATGAGCAGTTGGTTCTTTATGCTGCATGCGTCCCACGCTTCCCTCCATCTGGATCGTGGGTTGATACTAGCTGCATGAATATTGGCTGCTGTTTCCCAGACTGGCTGGCTCGATAATAACAAGTGATATCACAAGGCAGTGGTCTCTGGTTTTATTAAGCTTAAAAACTACTACTGCAGCTATATATTATATTTACAGTTGATTACAGACTGCAAATGTTGTAAAGCGAATGTCATAGCTTGAGTTAGCTGGGATGTAAATATTGCCACAGGAGACTGACACTAATTTAATTGTGACTTCACTATCACAGGTTATCGATTTCGCACCAGTGTGCTCCTTATCATATCTTATTACAAGCTATGACATGCCTCTATAGCCCTTGTCAAATATTAGTTCCTGCATTAAAAATTAAAAATTAATTCATTTGACAATTAAGCCAACTTATGCAGGAACTGGACCTAGGAATTCAGCAAACAATCTCACAATTTGCTGATGACTTCAAAATGACAAGCTGTGGTGAAGGTTATGATAGATCAATACAAGAGAATGTAAGACTTGCATTTATATAGCGCCTTTCACGACCTCAGGACATCCCAAAGCGTTTTACAGCCAGTGAAATACTTTTGAAGTGTAGTCACTGTTGTAATGTAGGAAACAGTAAACATGGTGGGCAACTAGGTGTCAGATGTAGTGCTGTGCAGAAAAATGTGAAATAATAC
The DNA here is from genome assembly GCF_044704955.1 of Pristiophorus japonicus. Classification (NCBI taxonomy): domain Eukaryota; kingdom Metazoa; phylum Chordata; class Chondrichthyes; family Pristiophoridae; genus Pristiophorus; species Pristiophorus japonicus. The sequence goes on from NC_091990.1 coordinate 10,446,762, forward strand.
ATTTTGGAAGTAAGATTAGGGATAGAGACACACCATAAATGGTAAGATTTTAATTAAAGTAGAGGAACAGAGGTGTAATGTATGCACCTGTGAGTATGCTAATGGTAGCATAGTGGTAATATTACTGGCACTGGTGATCCAGCAGCCTGGACTAATACTCCAAAGTTATGAGTTCAAATCCCACCACAGCAGCTGGGGAATTTAAATTCAGTTAATTAAATAAATCTGAAATTTTAAAAAGCTAGTATCAGTAATGGTGACCATGAAATTACCAGCTTGTTGCAAAAACCTATCTGATTCACTAATGCCCTTTAAGGAAGGAAATCTGCCGTCTTTACCCGGTCTGGCCTATACGTGACTCCAGACCCACACCAATATGGTTGACATTTATATATGTTTTAAAGTTTAATTTGTTTTAATTGCCGGTTTTAGTGTCCCCCTCCCCTTTTGTAGGGGGCACGTATATATTTATGCTTTTAGTGACCCCAAAAAACCCCCCACAAAAACACAAAAACCCCCAAAAAAACACAAAAAAAGGGCATTGATAAGTGGTTGGAGTGTCCCCCAGATTAGGGGGCACTTGATTTAATGTTTAATTATGTTTCTCCAAAAGAGTTGTAGAGCTGTTGCGTTGTGAGTGGCTTAGCCAGTAACATGATATTCACAAGACTCAATTAAACCCCAGTCAGTTGGGTCTAGGTCATCCACGATGAGGTATGCAGTTGTGAGCCTAGTGGATGAACTGGTAATGTGTAGTGTGATTGTTAAACCTTTGTTAATAAACCAACTAGTTCTTAATAGCAATGTGTTGATATGAATTCTTAAGCAAAGAAACCAGGAAGCAAATAGATTACAAGAGGGGCCTTGGTATACAAAGTTAGTAGAAATATCTTAGGCTATACAAAAGGCAAACACAATCGGTGTTTCTATTTCCAGGGGCATAGAATACAAAAGCGAAGCAGTAATGTTGAACTTGCACAAGACCTTAATTTGGCTGTAGTTGAAGTATTGTGTATAGTTCTGAGCAAACCATTGTAGAAAGGATCTAAAATCAATGGTAAAAGTGTTCTGAGAAGGTAACGATGGATTTTTCTCACTGGATAAGGACGTGTTAATGAGATAGCACAAATTTAAGGCAATCACAAAAAGAATAAAGGAAATTTAGAAAAATCTTCTATCCAGTGAGAAAAATCCATCGTTACCTTCTCAGAACACTTTTTCCATTGATTTTAGATCCTTTCTACAATGGTTTGCTCAGAACTATACACAATACTTCAACTACAGCCAAATTAAGGTCTTGTGCAAGTTCAACATTACTGCTTCGCTTTTGTATTCTATGCCCCTGGAAATAGAAACACCGATTGTGTTTGCCTTTTGTATAGCCTAAGATATTTCTGCTAACTTTGTATACCAAAGCCCCTCTTGTAATGTATTTGCTTCCTGGTTTCTTTGCTTAAGAATTCATAGCAACACATTGCTATTAAGAACTAGTTGGTTTATTAACAAAGGTTTAACAATCACGTTACACATTACCAATTCATCCACTAGGCTCACAACTGCATACCTCATGGTAAGAATGTGGAATTCTTTGCCATCGACTATTGAAGGAGGACATAACATAAGAACATAAGAAAAAGGAGCAGGAGCAGGCCAGCTGGCCCCTCGAGCCTGCTCCGCCATTTAATAAGATCATGGCTGATCTGATCTTGGGCTCAGCTCCACTTCCCTGCCCGTTCCCCATAACCCTTCACTCCCTTATCGTTCAAAAATCTGCCTATCTCCACCTTAAATATATTCACTGACCCAGCCTCCATAGCTCTCTGGGGCAGAGAATTCCACAGATTTACAACCCTCTGGGAAGAAATTCCTCATCTCAGTTTTAAATGGGCGACCCCTTATTCTTAAACTATTCCCCTAGTTCAATTCCCCCATGAATGGAAACATCCTCTCTGCATCTAACTTGTCGAGCCCCCTTATTATCTTATATGTTTTAATAAGATCACCTCTCATTCTTCTAAACTCCAATGAGTATAGGCCCAACCTGCTCAACCTTTCTTCATAAGTCAATGAGTGAATTTCTTCACTCAGCGGGTTGTAAATCTTTGGAATTCTCTACCCCAGAGGGCTGTGGATGCTGAGTCGTTGAGTATATTCAAGGCTAAGATAGATGATGGGGAATCAAGGGATAGGGGGATCGGGCGGGAAGTGGAGTTGAGGTCGAAGATCAGCCGTGATCTTATTGAATGACGGAGCAGGCTCAAGGGGCCGTATGGCCGACTCCTGCTCCTAATGCTCGTGCTCTTATGTTCTTCGAGAGCGAGAACTTGCTTAGGGAAGTTGACCTTAGTAGTGAGCAAGATAAGGAGTATTGGGAACAAGCTTAAATTGTAAAACCTGGCTGTCACAAATACTAATATATGGCCCCGTGAAGCAATGCAACCATTGTCCTTTCAGAGTGTAAAACGCATTGCTCAAACGTAGTTTAACCACAAGTAAACTATTAAAATCTTTACTGCAAATACTTAGAACATTCCATCTACTAATTTGTTCTGGGAAAGGTGTTCAGGCTGCATTGTAAATTGCTTTCAGTGGAGAGATATTTTTACATGATTATAATATTGCTTTGATTATCACTGATGTGAAATATAGTTTTCAGGGAACGAGAAGGCCAAAGTGTTGGCTGCATGTGAAGGATAGATTTTACTTGATGCGTTTCATTTAAGAAATCCCAATACCTATTAAAGCTACTGTATCCAGGCTGGGATAAAGTATTGGTTTATCAAGTTCATTCCATGCTACTAGTTTGAAATAATGGGGGGAATTATAACCACCCCACCGAAAACAAAAAACAGGTGGGGTGGGAGGTTATGTGTTAAAATTCTGAATCCCGACCCCAACCCGCTCCCAGATGGTACGTCGCCCATTTAAATATTATAATAAGGCTCCGTGCCTCAGATTTAACCTCCATTTTGAATTTAACTTTAGCTGGTTGGGTTTTGCAGGCCTCATGAAATTGGCCAGCTGAAGTAAGGCGAGGACTGCTGGACCCAAGAGTTAAAAGTGCCTTTACACATATCTCCTGGATTCAGTGTCCCTACCTTACCCACCCCCGGGGATCAGCAACCCCCCACGGGGACTCCGATTCTCCCCACAAGGCCTCCCCCCCCACCCCCCCGCCCCTCCACTGGCTGTGCTCCTCCAGACCCCACCCAATCAGCCGCTCCAGCCTGATTGGTCCCAACCCCCCCTGTCTCCCCACCCTGCTCCTCCGACCCTCACTGTGCTCCTCCGTCCTCCCCCCCCCTCCCCCCTCCCCCGAGCACCCCCAGCCCTCAAGTGAATCTTCCCTCCCTCCGTCCCTCTTCCCTTTGCGGTCTATCATCGCAGAACTACCTGCCCGCAGCAAGCCAACCTCTCATTCCGGCTGGCTGCAGTTGGGAAACAGCGGCTTCCGATGCAAATCAGACCCTGCCATTAAATTTGGTAGCGCCTAAGGGAAACCAGCTCTCCCGGGTGTCCTAGCCACTTCCGAGCACCAACCCTCCGCCCCACCCCCCACCCCCCTCTTCCCCCCACCCCCCCTCACCCCAGCCCCACTCCGCCTCCCTGCTCCCAACCCGCCTCCCGATTAATATTCCGGCCAACATTTGTAACATCTAAGGCCGCGACTTTTCATACTGGGTCGAGAGCGAGGCGGGCGACTTCGAGCGCAAGCTGGAAACTCCCTCCCTTCTTCATCCGCCTCTGTCCAAGTGATTTTGCACCGATTGTGCTTGTTAAGCCCGCCCTGCGAGGTTCCCGGTCAATTAAAAGGAAGCGGATCTGATAACGCCATTTGATGATGCGTCATCAGCTGGTTTCCTTAAAGGGACCATGCCCACAGCGGATCACAAAACCTAACTGCAAAGTCACTCTCAACCTCACTCTGCCGTGCAGCACATCACATCACTCTGCCTTCCCTACCCTACTCCTGCACATCCTTACTCACATCAACGTACCTTACACCTCCACCCATCCCTCTATCTACATTATCACTTCCCCATCTCACTAGCCACCCCTCACACTCACCCTTGTCCAATCATACCAACTAACAACACACAAGGGTCATTATCATATACAAGGGTAAGCACTTGGGTGTTAGCGCCAATGTTGATGTAAAGTTTCTGCTAATGTGTTGTCAAACATTGAAATCTTTATTTTCAACACTTTGCGTTCTTGGACATCTGTGTATACCTTTGGAAGTGGCTTAATGAGTTGCAGTGAATGTTGAGACCCCCCGCAATGGTGATGAGTGGGAAAGGAATGGGTTGGGCATTGTAGGGATGCTTTATGGAGCTGGTGTGGGGTGGTGCCAACCTGGTGCATCATGTGGCAGTAAGGGTGTACAGCGTCAAGTGAAATAAATGTGGCCATGTTGAGGCCATCCCTGGCCTCCCGGGCAGCAATGTGGTCGGGTGCTGTCCTGTGCAGCATCAGGTGATTGCGGAGAAGGTTGGTGTTGTTGTTGGTGATGTTGGTGTGCCTGGTGATGTTGGTGTTGGGGCTGATCCTGGTGGGATTCTGAGTACCAAGGTGAGATTTTCTCAAGGGTACCGATGCTGCTGGAATAGATGGCAGGTGAGGTTCAGATGACAGAAGCGTTCTCTCAATGGTGAGAGAGGTTGCTCCAAGGAGGTGACAGTGAATGGCGAGTTTGCTGCAAACACTTCCAACCTGCATACAGTTCACAAATCTTTGCCAAAACCTGAAGGCTTCATCTTCTGACATTGGAAAGTGAACAGTTGTGAAATGGTAGCTTTTATACCCCTTCTGCAGCTGTCAACTAGTCAAAGCAATGAGGAGTGACTGAGAACCCGACACACTTACCTGGCATGGAACCCGAGGGACGGCAAACCCGTTAAAAGTTTGTTAAAATTGTAAGTGTTTGCTTTTAACCATCTTAACTACCATTTAAGTACCTTTTAAAGATGTAAATTACCTGTCCTGCCGCTTGCCTTCAGGTCAGAAACTGACACGGTGGTGGGTTCAGAGCGAGATCCTGCCCCGTGTCAATCAAAGCCATATTGACAGCAGGCCCACCTCCAAACCCGCACTCACAGGGCTGGGAAGATTACTGCCCGATGTGTGTTCACTCCTAAAAGGTCTGGCTCTAATTTTTAAGACTATGCCCCCCTGACATGATCCCCGAGGGATGGGAACCACGTAAAAAAAACTTGTTAAAATGTTTAGGACCTGGTAAAATGCTGCTTAATTAACTTTCTTAACTAGCTCAGTTGCCTGACACGCTGCTTAGTGCTGGATCTGCAAACCTCAGGCAGAGTCAACACTTGGGAAATTCACAAGGAGGCGGGTTCAGAGTGGACTTCCGCCCCGCTGTCAATCACGGCCACTTTGACAACGGGCCCACCTCCAAACTCACACGCGCAGTGTCATGAAGATTCTGGCCTACTTGTCTCTGAGGCATAGTATTTGACAAATCTTTTTTGTGTGCTCACAAACAAATGATGCAATAATAAAAATGATAAAATATTGTGTTACTTGTAATTGTCAGCTGGTAACATTCTTGCTTCTAAGTCAGAATCTCGTGGGTTCAAGTCACACTCCAGGACCTGTGTGTGTATCATTTAGTCTGACTCTTTAGTGTAAATCTGAGAAAGTTCTGCATTTTCAGAGATGTGAAACTGGGTGCCTGTTCCTATGGTTCAGATGGAGATAAATGATCCCACAGTACTATTTGAAGATGAGTAGGGAGTTCTCCTGGTGTCCTGGACAATATTTCCCCTCCAAATAATACCACCACTGTGGCTCAGTGGGTAGCACTCTCTCCTCTGAGTCAGAAGGTTGTGGATTAAAGTCTCACTCCAGAGACTTGAGCACAAAAATCTAGGCTGACACTCCAGTGCAGTGCTGCGGGAGTGCTGCACTGTCAGAATTCTCCCCGGTGTCCTGGGGCCAATATTTATCCCTCAATCAACATCACCAAAAGAGATTATCTGGTCATTATCACATTGCTGTTTGTGGGAGCTTGATGTGTGCAAATTGGCTGCCGCGTTTCCCACATTACAACAGTGACTACACTTCAAAAGTACTTCAGTGGCTGTAAAGCGCATTGGGATGTCCAGTGGTCGTGAAAGGCGCTATATAAACGCAAGTCTTTCTGGGGCCGAAATTGCCCACCGCTGGAAGGCGGCCCACCTACCGTGTTTCGACTGTTTTTAGTGGGGGTGGCAGGTCGGCCGAACCCAGGGGCATAATTGTTGGCCCGACATGGAAGTAGGCGGACAAAAAAAAGATGGCAGCTGCGGCAGTGCGCCCTCGTCTTTAATGGCAGCTGCACCGCCATTTTGCAAAGACTCCAAGCACAGTGCACTAGAAGAAAAGGCTGTTGGTGGCACCGAGTGGCGGCAGCAAGATTTTCTCGGCGGAATTTCGCCATCAAGGGCGGGGTGCAGAACATGAGCGGTGCGCGCTCTGATGACGCACTTAGGACCGATCAGCAGCAGCGGAGCAGTGAGCGGCGGGGGGGGGGGGGCGCGCGTGGGTCACCGCCAGGATACCGCCAGGATACCGCCAGGATACCGCAGGAGCGACATTTTCAAAATGGCGGTCATTCCACGAAACATCGGCGGTCATTGCTCTCCGCAGCGTGGCCGCCAATTTACAGCGGTAACAAGCCTTAATGGAAGGGACAATGTTGGGCTCCTCTTTCTTTTCCTTCTTTACCAAAAACAGGTGAACGGGTCATTTATCTAATTTGCTGTTTGTGGGGACCTTACTTGGTTGCCGTGTTTGTCAACTTAACAACAGTGACTGCACTTCAAGAGTAATTCATTGTATGTATAAAGTACTTTTTGACATCCTGAGAATGAGATAAGGCACTATACATACATTTATAGTGTATCTAAATCATTTTGACACAAATTACGTACTACTGTTCTTGGCTGGCTCTTCTGCCAATCAAAGAAAAAAACTTTGCCAAATACTTTTAATGAAGACAGTTTAACCTTTGTATCCTTCTTGTGATTTTGCAAATGTGATGCGTCTGAGTGTGTCTGATCTCATTATTATGCACAGTGAAAGCAGTTATAACTGTGAAACTTTAACAAGTGTAAGGTGGAGTACTGCAGAGTATCTAAGTCTCCGCAACCCACTTTCCCCTTTATTTTACTATCAAAATGCGACAGATATACCTTCCGGCAAAACCCATTCTAGCTTTTCTCTCGTGTCAAAATAAACATTTGTGCTCCATTAGCCTATGATTTTCCTTGAGTAAGTATTGAGTTAACAAGCTCCCACTAACTGAGATTCAGGTGCCTAGTTGATTCTTTAATAAATCATAGCTACATCAACGCATGAACAGTCATTCTGTTGAAAGAAAAGAAAGAATGACATTTCACGACCTCAGGATGTCCAAAATCACTTTACAGCCAATGAAGTACTTTTAAAGTGTAGTCACTGTTGTAATGTGGGAAACGTGGCAGCCAATTTGCACACAGCAAGCTCCCACAAACAGTAATGTAAAAATGACCAGACAATCTGTTTTTGTTATGTTGGTTGAGGGATAAATTTTGGCCAGGACACAGGGGAGAACTCCCCTGCTCTTCTTCGAAATAGTGCCATGGGATCTTTTACATCCACCTGAGAGAGCAGACGTGGCCTCGGTTTAACGTCTCATCCGAAAGACGGCATCTCCGACAGTGCAGCGCTCCCTCAGCACTGCATTGGGAGTGTCAGCATGGATTTATGTGCTCAAGGTGGGCGTATTTTATAGACCCCAAATAATAACTTCACGGTGGGGCGGGCAATAATCAAGGGAATAATGGAGGCATGTGAAAAAGGAACGGCAGTAATCATGGGGGATTTTAACCTACATATCGATTGGTCAAATCAAACCGCATGGGGTAGCCTAGAGGAGGAATTCATAGAATGCATACGGGATTGTTTCTTAGAACAGTATGTTACAGAACCTACAAGGGAGCAAGCTATCTTAGATCTGGTCCTGTGTAATGAGACAGGAATAATAAACGATCTCCGAGTAAAAGATCCTCTCGGAATGAGTGATCACAGTATGGTTGAATTTGTAATACAGATTGAGGGTGAGGAAGTAATGTCTCAAACGAGCGTACTATGCTTAAACAAAGGGGACTACAGTGGGATGAGGGCAGAGTTGGCTAAAGTAGACTGGGAACAAGGACTAAACGGTGGCACAATTGAGGAACAGTGGAGGACTTTTAAGGAGCTCTTTCATAGTGCGCAACAAAAATATATTCCAGTGAAAAAGAAGATCGGTAAGAGAAGGGATAATCAGCCGTGGATAACCAAGGAAATAAAGGAGAGTATCAAATTAAAAACCAATGCATATAAGGTGGCCAAGGTTAGTGGGAAACTAGAAGATTGGGGAAATTTTAAACGACAGCAAAGAATGACTAAGAAAGCAATAAAGAAAGGAAAGATAGATTACGAAAGTAAACTTGCGCAAAACATAAAAACAGATAGTAAAAGCTTTTACCGATATATAAAACGGAAAAGAGTGACGAAAGTAAATGTTGGTCCCTTAGAAGATGAGAAGGGGGATTTAATAATGGGAAATGTGGAAATGGCCGAGACCTTAAACAATTATTTTACTTCGGTCTTCACAGTGGAAGACACAAAAACCATGCCAAAAATTGCTGGTCACGGGAATGTGGGAAGGGAGGACCTTGAGATAATCACTATCACTCGGGGGGTAGTGCTGGAAAAGCTAATGGGACTCAAGATAGACAAGTCCCCTGGTCCTGATGAAATGCATCCCAGGGTATTAAAAGAGATGGCAGAAGTTATAGCCGATGCATTCGTTATAATCTACCAAAATTCTCTGGACTCTGGGGAGGTACCAGCGGATTGGAGAGCAGCTAATGTAACGCCTCTGTTTAAAAAAGGGGGCAGACAAAAGGCAGGTAACTATAGGCCGGTTAGTTTAACATCTGTAGTGGGGAAAATGCTTGAAGCTATCATTAAGGAAGAAATAGCGGGACATCTAGATAGGAATAGTGCAATCAAACAGACGCAACATGGATTCATGAAGGGGAAATCATGTTTAACTAATTTACTGGAATTCTTTGAAGATATAACAAGCATAATGGATAGAGGTGTACCGATGGATGTGGTGTATTTAGATTTCCAAAAGGCATTCGATAAGGTGCCACACAAAAGGTTACTGCAGAAGATAAAGGTACGCGGAGTCAGAGGAAATGTATTAACATGGATAGAGAATTGGCTGGCTAACTGAAAGCAGAGAGTCGGGATAAATGGGTCCTTTTCGGGTTGGAAATCGGTGGTTAGTGGTGTGCCACAGGGATCGGTGCTGGGATCACAACTGTTTACAATATACATAGATGACCTGGAAGAGGGGACAGAGTATAGTGTAACAAAATTTGCAGATGACCCAAAGATTAGTGGGAAAGCGGGTTGTGTAGAGGACACAGAGAGGCTGCTAAGAGATTTAGATAGGTTAAGCGAATGGGCTAAGGTTTGGCAGATGGAATATAATGTTGGAAAATGTGAGGTCATCCACCTTGGAAAAAAAAACAGTAAAAGGGAATATTATTTGAATGGGGAGAAATTACAACATGTTGCAGTGCAGAGGGACCTGGGGGTCCTTGTGCATGAATCCCAAAAAGTTAATTTGTAGGTGCAGCAGGTAATCAGGAAGGCGAATGGAATGTTGGCCTTCATTGCGAGAGGGATGGAGTACAAAAGCAGGGAGGTCCTGCTGCAACTGTACAGGATATTGGTGAGGACGCACCTGAAGTACTGTGTGCAGTTTTGGTCACCTTACTTAAGGAAGGATATACTAGCTTTGGAGGGGTTACAGAGATGATTCACTAGACTGATACCGGAGATGAGGGGGTTACCTTATGATGATAGATTGAGTAGACTGGGTCTTTACTTGTTGGAGTTCAGAAGGATGAGGGGTGATCTTATAGAAGCATTTAAAATAATGAAAGGGATAGACAAGGTAGAAGCAGAAAGGTTGTTTCCACTGGTCGGGGAGACTAGAACTAGGGGGCACAGCCTCAAAATATGGGGGAGCTAATTTAAAACCGAGTTGAGAAGGAATTTTTTCTCCCAGAGGGTTGTGAATCTGTGGAATTCTCTGCCCAAGGAAGCAGTTGAGGCTAGCTCATTGAATGTATTCAAATCACAGATAGATAGATTTTTAACCAATAAGGTAATTAAGGATTATGGGGAGCGGGCGGGTAAGTGGAGCTGAGTCCACGGCCAGATCAGCCATGATCTTGTTGAATGGCGGAGCAGGCTCGAGGGGCTAGATGGCCTACTCCTGTTCCTAATTCTTATGTTCTTATGTAAGTTGCTGGAGTGGGACTTGAACCCACAACCTGTTGACGCAGAGGCGAGAGCACTGAACCATGGCTAACACGACATTTACGATATATTCACAGTCCAACCAGTGTGATCATGCTCCATACATATTAAATGTCACTTCAACAGCAGTTATTAATTTCAGCTGGTTGCCAGAGGATGAAAGTTGAAAAATACTTTATTAACTTTTACAATCGTGAGTTTCATAACCAAACTTTGATTATAAGGTTAGAAATTCTGATGGGATAACTAACACAGCATAAAGATAGCAAACACTTAAATGCGGTGTGTGTCCATTAAGTGTTGGAAACTGAACTTTGCTAATCAGAATTTCTACCTTCCCATGTTATTTTTAATCCTGATTCAAAGCTGCTTTTGATAGCTGCGGTTCTTTGGCTGTCCCTGCAGCTAAACCATAATTTGACATAATCTGAATTCCTCTCTTCAGAAACAGTTCTAATTAATCACCGTTTTGTTACCTTTCTGTGACACTGATATTTGCTGGGTAAGTTTGATTGATCTTAGATCCCCCAGGTCTTTGCTGATTAATAGCGGCAGCACACAGGTTCTCGTTCCAACTTAACTGTTTGTTCACAAACTGCATTTTCGCCTCAATTTATGGGCAGGGCAAACTGGTAAAATAGTTTAGGCAAATTTAAATTACTTTTAATTATCCCCGGTGTCCTGGCCAATATTTATCCCTCAATTAACATCATTAAAACAGGTTATCTGGTCTTTATCACATTGCTGTTTGTGGGAGCTTGCTGTGTGCAAATTGGCTGCCATGATTTCCACATTACAATAGTGACTACACTCCAAAAGTACTTCATTGGCTGTAAAGCGCTTTGGGACATCTGGTGGTCGTGAAAGGCGCTATAGAAATACAAGTCTTTCTTTCTTTATGCAAAAAATGAAAATAAAATATTGATTTATTATACTGTTATTGATCAAAATGTAATTAACAAATAAACTACTTGTTAAAAAGTGTTTTTCTTACATATTTGTTCTTAACACTTCTGATTCATTATAAACTATAATTAATATAGGACAATGAAGAAAAATTAAACTGATACAATTATATTTCAAAAGGTATTTGATAAAGTTCCACTTGACAAGCTTTCAAAGAAATTGGGGCAGAAATATCGGCCTCCCCAGGTCGGTATGTAGTGTGTACGGAGTGTGTAGGTAACTGGGAAGGCATCACAAAAGCCGGTTTTCAGCGCATAATGCGTATGCACCGAAAAACGGCTTTTGCAATCTGTCAAACTGGAGCTCGACAGATCCAATGCATCTCGGCAGCGAGGACATTCACATGGGCAAAATTGCAGGATTTACCCATATCCTGCCCAGCAACTCTTGTGCCTAGCCTGCTTTTACAGGCTAAGAGTTTTAAAACACACTTAAAACATAAAAAATAAAATTAAAAAAACACATTTTATTTTTAAAAACCCTGCCCACTACATTAAATTTATTTTAAAGCATAATTAAATTTTTTTTTTTAATAATTAGGAAAATATATATTTTAAATAATACATAAATAATTTTAATTTAAATTAATGTTAAATACGTAGTGTATTTTTAATTTTTTTATTAGTGTTTGTGTGTTTAGGGGGTTCTCATTCATAATAATGGGAACTCCAACTTACGGAGTTCCCATTATTATGAATGAGAACATACTTTACTTTGATTGGCTGCCCCAGAGCCATGTGACTGCAGCTCCAGCCCTGCGCATGTCCCGATGTGCATGCGATACGATGCGCAGTCAGTGAAGGCCTCAGGACCGGGAACTCGCGTGGGCGCAGCAGGAACAGGTAAGTGCACATTTTTTAAAACATTTTTTACCCGATCGCCCGCGGGAAGAAGCCGACTGGGGTTTCTGGGCCAATGTTGACACATATGGAATTAAAGAAAAGTTTGCGAACCAGGCTGTGAAGTTTCTTGGCAATAGAAAGCAGGAGGGAAATATGTAAGACTGTCTGGGAGGCAATTAATGATTGAATTTGTTCTGCGTCCGTTGCTATTTACACTATCCATAAATGAACTTTTAATGATGATATATTACAAACAAGCTGATAGCACCACACCACAAGGTTTGGTGATTACTATGAAGATGATTGAAAGCATTCAGGGAAATCTAGACAAATTTAGCAGACCAGGTTGAGGAATAGAAAATGGATTTAAATTTGAATGATATAAAGTAATACATATTGAAACAGGAAATATAATATGTGCGTCACTGCTGCACTGTCGGAGGTGCCGTCTTTCAAATGAGATTTTAAACCGAGGCCCCGTCTGCTCTCTCAGGCAGACGTAAAAGATCCCATGGCACTATTTCGATAGAAGAGCAGGGAAGTTATCCCCGGTGTCCTGGCAAATATCTATCCCTCAACCAACATCAATAAAACAGATTATCTGGTCATTATCACATTGCTGTTTGTGGGAGCTTGCTGTACACAAGTTGGCTGCCGCGTTTCCTACATTACAACTGTGACTACACTTCAAGTGTACTTCAATGGTTGTAAAGTGCTTTGGGGCGTCCGGTGGTCATGAAAGGCGCTATATAAATGCAAGTCTTTCTTTTCTTTTTACCAAAAACAGATTAACTGGTCATTTATCTAATTTGCTGTTTGTGGGGCTTTACTTGGTTGCCAGATTTGTCAACTTAACAATAGTGACTGCACTTCAAAAGTAAGTCATTGGTTGAAAAGTACTTTTCGATATCCTGAGAATGAGATAAGGTGCTATACATACATTTACATTGTATCTAAATCATTTTGACACAAATTACATACAACTAATCTTGAGTGGCTCGTCTGTCAATTAAAGAAAAAAAAGTTTGCCAAATATTTTTAATGAAGACAGTTTAACCTTTGTATCCTTCTTGTGATTTTGCAAATGTGATGTGTCTGAGTGTGTCTGAGCTCATTATTATGCACAGTGCAAGCAGTTGTAAGTGTGAAGTTGGCTGCCGCGTTTCCCACACTCCAACAGTGACTACACTCCAAAAGTACTTCATTTGTTGTAAAGCGCTTTGAGACGTCCGGTGGTCGTGAAAGGCGTTACATAAATCCAAGTCTTTCTTTCTTTTTTGTCAATAGACGAGGGTGGAAAATAGAATGTCTGGATATGATTATCTATTATTCTTTGACAATTCTCTCCAATCATCATGAGTTAGAAAGCAATTGAATTGACATCTCAGTAGGCCACTTCTCATTTCCATATTTTTTATGTTTCTATGTATTTATTTTTCTTTGGTGGAAAGATACACAAAGTTCACCACAAGAGAACATGACATGGAATTAAACTGGGTACAATATAGTCTGAGAGGGTGACAAGAGGTGATTTTTTTCTCTTCACTATTCGCAGAAAAATCACAAGACCTTTCTTTTATATAGATATATATGTTTACAATTTCTTTACAAATATAGAACACAGGGAATCTTCCCCGGTACATAAAACAAGCATTTTCTTCATATGATTTACAACTAAATTTCAAGGCACCTATCGGAAGTAACCACGGATTTTGCGGTCAGCGGTGAAGGAATGCCATTCGCCACTCACCACGCTGACAGCTGCACACGGACTTTTCGCGTGCTTGTCAGCGGAGATTTCCACCAATCCGGTGTCTTTTCCTGCATGGCGCCCTCTACAGGGAGTCTGTGGCATGTTTGAACAAAGCAAACAACAGAGTGGCTCTTCAACCAATCAGATTGAGACACACAGGCCAGAATTTTCACAGGAAAGAATGGGCGGGTTGTGGGGCAGGGGAAGTGAAAATTGTAAAAATCTAAAACCTGACCCCCAACTGCATCCACTTTCACATTTTACTCAGGCGGGGTGACGGGGGTTGGAGAGGGGTCGGGGGGGGGGGGAAGAGAGGCGGCAACGTGTTGGCAATTTAAATATGATAATGAGGCCTGAAGCCTCTACTTTAACCTGCTTTGCAGGTTTTACTGCAGGTGGCCAAGGATCCCGAGGCCCATCTCCTGGGACCCCCACACCGTGCAGGTGGGAAATGGGAAAATCCAGCCCGCAGAGTCCAAACCAGGAAGTAAAAAGCAGGAAGTATAAATTACATTTCAGTGATGTAAAGAAAGTGAAATAAAAATTGGGAAATACAGGTTGGATTAAGGGAGAGAGATAAGAGAGAGAAACAGAAAAAGTAGAGAAAATTAAATCAGATTTACCCTGTAATAATGTAAAGGCTGATAACCTCACCATTATTATTACACAATATCTGGGCAAATGTAGTGATAAATTCTAAAAGAATTATACAAAACTGGAATAAAGTGTCTCTATCGTTGGCTTTCATAGCCTGCCATAGTTGAGTTCACATGACTAGTTCAAGATCAACTTTGTGTCTAATTTCATTTATCTTATTCCCCATTTACTATCTATTTTTCCCCATTTAATCTCCTTTTTCAGTTTTGCTTCACCACACAATTTCCCATGCCCGAGGGGGCACACAGGCAGCATCACTAACATTCTGGTAGTGGATGCACCTTAGTTGCATGTTACTGGATCACAACCTTATTTATTGTTTTCAATGTAGTCCCATCCCAATAACTTCAGATCCAAGTGTTGATCAGCTTATCAATGGAGTCATCCTTATCAGGACTCTGCTGCACAACTAATCCTCCGATTCTGGAGCATAATACATTTCTATCTTTTTATTATTCCATGGATTCAAACTATTCATTAAAGAAATGGCAATTCCAAAGTTTAGCTGCGTTCTTCCTTTCATATTTTAGAATGTTCTTGCTTAATTTAGTTTTTTTTAAATTCTATTGTATTTTAAGTAATGGCTTCTAACATTTCTGCTTGCCAGCTTGTGTCTTAACCAGATTCTTTGGGTGGTGGGGGGGGTGCGGGGGGCTTGAAGCCCCATCTATGGACAATCCCCTGGATGGGACATCCTAGTGGATGATAAAGCATAACAGAGCAGGCAATCCCGGGGCTTTCATTGAAAGCAGGTGGGCACCCTTGTCAAGGTCCAATGTAAACAAGAATCTCCATATATCTTGGTTCCTACTTTAAATTGCTTCAAATAAGTAATAGTGAAAAAAATTGTGCATTCATGCCGAAAAATGTGTATAAAATTATGAGGGGCCTGGATAGAGTGGATAGGAAGGACCTATTTCTCTCTTAGCAGAGAGGTCAATAACCAGGGGGCATAGAATTAAAGTAATTGGTGGAAGGATTAGAGGGGAGTTGAGGAGTGGGAGTCTGGAACTCACTGCCTGAAAGGGTGGTAGAGGCAGAAACCTTCATCGCATTTAAAAAGTACTTGGATGAGCACTTGAAGTGTCGTAACCTACAGGGCTACGGACCAAGAGCTGGAAAGTGGGATTAGGCTGGATAGCTCTTTTTTGTCCGGCACAGACATGATGGGCCGAATGGCCTCCTTCTATGCCGTAAAGTTCTATGATTCTAAGAAAAATAACAGCACCATGTTTCTCAAAGTCTGAAAAAAAGCAACACTGATTTTAGTTCATGTATAGACTGAGACAGAATAGCATAAATGCACTTACTCTATTTTCTTAAACTTCTCAAATCCTGCGGCCACATAATGGCATCCATTCTGTAGATCGTTTAACTCCCGGACCCGGTGTCCCTCACGCGGTGTATAAATGTTTCTCACAGCCACAAGAGCATTGATGTTGTTTGTCACTTCATTTAAAAAAGTCTCAAAAGTTAGAATCTGCCTCTGGTTGACCACAAGCTTTCTTCCAGTGAAGAAAGGATCGCCATTCTTAAAGACTACCACATTCTTTGCCTGAGGGGCAACAGAGACGCCTGTTGGGGCCACGTTCCTTAACTTAAAGACCAGCATTTTTTTATTCCTTTATGGCGCACTTCAACTGCTACTAAAGTTATTGAGAGCCGTGCATGAGTGACTGTGCTGTGCAAAGCTACCTTGGTTTCCATGGTGCTGTTTTCATCAATGGTTGCTTTGTGTGTAAGTGCTGTTAGTAGCACAACAGCTCCAGTCAATACGATAAATTTACACCTATTGTTTGATTACAAGCTTCTCAATCAGAGAATTCCCTTGCTCTGATTCATACCCATTGCCGAGCAGGGATATTAAATGGGGGCTGGGGTTGTACCCCATTACTATCATTTTCCCCCCCTTCCCCCCCAACTTTGACTGCATTCGGTTCCAATACCTGCCCCATACTGGGCGTGTTCCCTTTCAGAGTTGTTCACTTTCAGTTTGTAGGCTGGCACAGCATGAGTCAGTGCTGAGTTTAATTTTGTGGCAGAAATGCACATGGGAATATTCACATCAGGAATTTAAATCAGATCATCATTATCTGGGTGTTATTCTGTTCATAACAATGTAACAACATAAGAAATAAGAGCAGAAGTCGGCCACCTGGCCCCTCGAGCCTGCTCTGCCATTCAATGAGATTATGGCTGATCTGATCATGGACTCAGCTCCACTTTCCTGCCCGCTCCCCATAACCCTTTATTCCCTTATCGCTCAAAAATCTGTCTATCTCCGCCTTAAATGTATTCAAACACCCAGCCTCCACAGTTCTCTGGCGCAGAGAATTCCACAGATTTATAACCCTCCAAGAGAAGAAATTTCTCCTCATTTCAGTTTTAAATGTGCGGCCCCTTATTCATGGCGCCCGACTGATAGGATCATGGTCTGGCATTCTTGCTTGATCCGAGAAAGGGATGAAGCTTTGTGGTTTGTAGGCTTCCAAGATGATGGTTGCCATGGTGATATGGGATAGGGGCTCTTGGGGTTGTTAGCGATCAAACCAAACAAATTATCTCACCGTGACAGTTCTGTTTGGTGGAGTGTCAGATTAGGGATTGTCTCTCTAATTTTATTCAAAGCTTTGCTGTGGGAAACTAAAAGCTGTAGACCTTGAAATATAGTAAAAACCCCCCTCTCTCTCACTCTCTGGAGTATGAGCAGAATGTAACAGCTCCAGACCCTGCGTTCTCTGCTGATAGCACAATGTTTAGTTCGTATAACAAGTAAACTATCGAGAGACTACATGGGGCACACTCTGTACATAAAGATTGCTGTCACAAATGTTCCATTTGTCTGATAATATACTGATTTTTGTTTCCTCCTACAAAATACAATTCATCCAAAACTAGGTCACTGGTAAACATGGAGATGAAGTAAATGTTATAAGCCTCATTAAGAACCTGGACTGGGATTAGCAGGTTGCACTGTTGGAGCACAACAGCTCCTGTATTTATTTTTGAAATATATTAACGTATTCTCTCAGCCAATTGGATTACAGAATTTAAATGAACACAAAACCAAAACACTGTAGATCCTGGAATCTGAACCCCTCGCCCCTTTATTTCTCTTTTCCAGGGCAGCTGGTGACGATCCCACCATTCACTCCCCATCTAGACTCATCTTTTGTTTCTTAACTTGTCCCATTACCATCTCATTTTTTCCCATCATCCCTATTGTCTCTTAAATCTCTCCTGCCTTCCACCCTATCACAGATCTTCCATTTTTCTTTCCTCCATTCCCCCTTTCCCTGCCCCCTGCACCCTGCACTTAGGATCGGTTACATCTCAAACTTTTCCAGTTCTGACGAAGGTTCATCGACCTAAAACGTTAACTCTGTTTCTCTCTCCACGGATGCTGCCTGACTTGCTGAGATTTACAGAATTTAAACTGTTCACCTCCTATTTTTAGCTGAAATGTCCGACCCTTTAAAAGTGAAGGAGATTGTTGTGAGGGAGTGAAACACTTCAGGGGACAGTCTAACTTAAGCTGTGCAGCGGGAAACGAGTAGGTTCCAGTCTGGCATCTGTTTTACCTCCCATCCGATTTATGGTCCGTTTCAGGGGTAACAGTGAGCAGGGTATAAAACAGGCATAGGACCAATGCTCCCTTTAAGCCGCACGGCCGCGCAGCGCTCTGCAGCTCCCACGCAGCCCGCTCGCCGGCTTTTAAACAGGAAAAACCGCGCATGCACTATATCTTGAATGGGCCGCGCACCCCTTAAAGGGGTCTTACAGTCCCACAATATTAAAGGGAACATTGCATAGGACCTGAACTCGCTCCGCTCCCTCTGGGCGGGTTAGGTTAAAATTACTCGCTTCTTTATATCATTTGTCAGCAAAATCTCTTTCTTGGGTGAAGAATAACCGTGATTAAATGTGGAGCAAAGCTCCAGTAATGTGCATTAACCCCAACCAAGGCCATTGGGCAACTTTACAGTATGGAGTGACGGTTGGCAGAAACTAAGTTGAGTTTGCCCAAATTTATTTCATTTAAGACTTTTACAGTTAGCAGATTGAAGACTGAAGTCATTGAATATATTTAAGATATTGAAGCACTGACCACACTTGATCATCTTCACTGGGCAGGCCACATAGTTCGCATGCCAGGTACGAGACTCCCTAAGCAAATGCTTTAAGCGGAGCTCCTTCGTGGTAAACGAGCCAAAGGAGGACAGCGTAAATGTTATAAGGAAGCCCTCAAAGCCTCCCTGGTAAAGTGCAACATCACCACTGACATCTGGGAGACCCTGGCCGCAGACCGCCCGAGGTGGAGAAAGGCCATCCGGGAGGGCGTCGAGCTCTTTGAGTCTCAAATCAAAGAGCATGAAGAGGCCAAGCACAGGCAGCGGAAGGGGCACGTGGCAAACCAGCCCTACCGACCCCTTCCCCAAACGAATGTCTATCACACCTGTAACAGGGTCTGTGTCTCTCGTATCGGACTGTTCAGCCATCAAAGAACTCACTTTGGGAGTGGAAGCAAGTCCTCCTCGATTCCGAGGGACTGCCTATGATGATTAAGGTAGAGATAAATAGGTTCTTGAATGTTAAGGGAATCAGGGTTATGGGGAATGGGCTAGGGAAGTGGAGTTGAGGCCAAAATCAGATCAGCCTTGATCTTATTGAATGGCGGAGCAGGCTTGAGGGACCAAATGGTCGACTCCTGCTCCTATTTCTAATGTAAGATATCGGGCTGGGTGCTAACTCAGGGCCCAGAGGTGGAAAGGCAGTCAACAAACCACCCAAATGCTCATGGTTCCGGGTTTTTTTTCGTAACTGTTTTTTTATTTTACGAAGATTATTTCATGGTAAGTATACCCATTGCATTTAAGTCTCCACATTTATTTGAAACATTTCTGAGTTAAAGCTTTGACAGAACTGATTCTGGCCACTTAATAATGATTATGGGAAATTTTGCAATGCATTTTACAGATTTATCAACAAGGGTGGATTTCAAAATTAATTATGTGTGCATTTTTCCTTTATCTATACAACAACTTGTATGGATGAGTGTAGCTCCAACAACACTCAAGAAGCTCGACACCATCCAAGACAAAGCAGCCCCGCTTGATTGGCACCCCATCCACCACCGGCGCACCGTGGCTGCAGTGTGTCCCATCTACAAGATGCACTGCAGCAACTCGCCAAGGCTTCTTTGGCAGCACCTCCCAAACCCGTGACCTCTACCAACCAGAAGGACAAGGACAGCTGGCGCATGGGAACACCACCACCTCCACGTTCCCCTCCAAGTCACACACCATCCTGACTTGGAAATATATCGGCGTTCCTTCATCGTCGCTGGGTCAAACTCCTGGAACTCCCTCCCTAACAGCACTGTGGGAGCACCTTCACCACACGGACTGCAGCAGTTCAAGAAGGCCACCACCACCTTCTCAAGGGCAATGAGGGATGGGCAATAAATGCCGGCCTTGCCAGCAGTGCCCACATCCCAGGAACAAATAAATTAAAAAACACTTCAATAGCGCCTTTAACATGGTAGAACATCCCAAGGCAGTTATAATTGACTTGTATAAATTCTGTAGCAACTGGCTGAAATACATCTCCAGCCAACATCAATCAGTGATTTCCTTGCAGTCTATTAGGCAATGTTCCCTCAAAGCTGTGCGGCCCTCCCTGCCAATCCCTCACAGCCCGGGACTGGATTTTTCAATGTTAAATATAAAACTGTGAATGGGCCCCGGAGCCCCTTAAAGGGGCTGGGCGGCGCACCCCCCAAAAAAAGATCAGGGTGAACTTTGCGATTCGGTTCCTCCTTTACCTCACTCTGAACAGTCCTTTCAGTTTAATTATTATTTTTAAGTACATGGCTTTTGTGGACGAACAAAATGACATAAAAGTGGACATTCTGATGAAAGGTCATCGACCTGAAACGTTAACTTTGTTTCTCTCTCCACAAATGCTGCCTGACCTGCTAAGTATTTCCAGCCTTTTCTGTTTATATTTCCGATTTCCAGCATCTGCAGTATTTTGCTGCTGTCTATTATAAAAATGGATGACTCTGCTGTCTCAGTGAGCCATCTGGTGTGGTAACATTTTCCCCTAACCTTTTCGACATCATCTTCTCCCTCTTGAAAGATAATCGTGAGACATTTTTCTACGCAAAAGGCACCAAACAAATGCAAGTTATGGTCCTGTTGAGCCACACACACCAGGAAGATCCCTGGATGGATTGCTGGTCTATCTGGAGTTGGCTCATCTCCACCATGGGGCATTAAAGCTCGGACTGAATCGCTGGAACTTTCAACTTCAGCAGGGGCATGAAGAGGGGAAGTATCAGACTGGCACTGTGCTATACACCACACCCAATCTTCCTTTCCTTGATGTCAATAGAAAGGAAAATTGGGGCGGGGTGTAATCCGATATCGCCCATTGTCCAATGTCTCTGGGCTTGGAAGGCCCCTCAAAATGTTGTACACCTCAATGATGTCTCCCCTCAGCTATGATTTATGCGGAGCCCAAATTCTATTAGTGTCATTCATTTACGTACCTGCTCTTGTCTGTTTCGCTTATCAAACTTGGGGGGCATCATTTTCAGAGCAACATAGCGACTGCTGCCTGCATGTCCTGCCATGAAAATTGACCTGTCGGCATTAAGCTAATTGGGTGTCGTAATGCATCAGCAAGGGTTGAGTGGGTGCATCAGAGACTGTCACAATTGGTATGTGACACTATGAACCAAGTCTTCACAAGAGATTCAACAAAAAACTGTAGTGATAACTGAAAAATTCAACAGGTTAGTGCTCCCCCAATAAATGAGAATTTCGCAGACGTGTACCTTTAACAAATAATAACCAGAGAATCCGATGAACTTTTAATTTCCACCAGCTCTTAATGCAGTTACTATTTCTCGCAAGACAAAGCTTCGACTGTTACAGCAGACCATTTAGTTGGAGATTTTCAATTTCGGAATTGCTGTTTGGTATTTCTAACACTGTTGGTGTTGCAGCCAAATGTAGAAGCTCTTGATATTTAAAAGATCGAACTTGGGTTTTCTTTTCTTTTTCCCTGGGAGAAGGAATAGAAAGATATAATATATCAAGTGATGCAACTCCGGGTGCAACGTCTCAAATCAGGCAACCTTGGGACCGAGATCCTGCCAGTTTTTGGATTTTTTTCGGATTTCGTACGCGATAAATATTGAAGACAATGGCGGTACTTTTTACCCAGAATTCTCCGCGGGGTAGAATACGCCCTATCAATGCTGCGGCGGGGTGGGGGTGGGCTGGTGCGCAGTGCCGTCAGTCAGGTAATGGCAGCGGGAGGCGGAGAGAAGAATCTGAAGGGTGGGGGCGGAGGACCAGGTAGTGGCGGGGCGGAGCGTGGGTCAGGTCGGATTTTATTTTACTGATTAGCAAATGGGATTTTCTCAAAACAAATTCTCACAAATGTCCGGTTTTTGGCCAATAATTTCGGATTTTACGTTACTGAAGCTCAAGTGGGATTTTCTCAAAAATGTCTGCTTTTCAGACAATTCCGGTTTTCGGGCAGCCGGATTTGAGATGTTGTACCTGTATATATTTGTTTGTTGCCATCGTCCAGACAATTTCATAGCTTCAAAAAGATTGATCTCTGAGGTTTGGCCTGCTTTTATTCTGACAGTTATCAAATGGATTACTGGAACAAAATGTGATTTTGTTAAAAAAAATTAAATTGCTAGAACTGCACCACAACATTTTTCAGAGATTATTGAACACCAATGAAAAGGAATACTGCACTGTTAATAGCAGTTTCCTCTTTATTAAATGTTATAACCTTCCCTTTCATAAAATTCTTAGCAAAATGTTAGACACAAGCTGATCTACCATGTCAACATGCAGAGGTGCTCAGTGAAGACAAGTGTAACTGTGTATTTGAAACCTGCATTGCTTGCTTATTTTATGATTGTG
Source organism: Pristiophorus japonicus (assembly GCF_044704955.1). Classification (NCBI taxonomy): domain Eukaryota; kingdom Metazoa; phylum Chordata; class Chondrichthyes; family Pristiophoridae; genus Pristiophorus; species Pristiophorus japonicus. Next base: position 10,469,297 of record NC_091990.1, read on the forward strand.
CTGAGTGGCTGAATCTCTTTCATATTTGTCAGAGAGAACACAAGTACTCAAATAGAGTAAAGGTTTAATCATTTGATAGAATCATAGAAATTTATAGCACGGAAGGAGGCCATTCAGTCTATCGTGTCCGTGCCGGCTGAAAAAGATCTATCCAGCCTAATCCCCCTTTCCAGCTCTCGGTCCGTAGCCCTGCAGGTTATGGTACTTCAAGTGCGCATCCAAATACTTTTTTAATTTGGTGAGGGTTTCTGCCTCGAAAATCCTTTCAGGCAGTGAGTTCCAGACCCTCACCACCTTCTGGGTGGAAAATTGCCCCTCAACTCCCCTCTAATCCTGCTACCAATTACTTTAAATCTATGTCCACTGGTTATTTACCCTTCTGCTAAGGGTAATAGATCCTTCCTATCCACTCTGTCTAGACCCCTCATACTTTTATACACCTCCTCTATTCCAAAAAAAAACAGCCTCTCCAATCTTTCCTCATACCTATATTCTTCAGTCCTGGCAACATCTTCGTAAATCTCCTCTGTATCCTCTCTAGTGCAATCACATCTTTCCTGTAATGTGGCGACCAGAACTGCACGCAGTACTCTAGCTGTGGCCTAACTAGTGTTTTATACAGTTCAAGCATAGCCTCCCCGCTCTTGTATTCTATGCCTCGGCCAATAAAGGCTAGTATCCCGATCCTCATGCAAGTAAGCACAGAGGCCGATGTAGAAAGTTTTGCCTTAGGCATGGTCAGGAGCATTTTCCTCTCGCCTTACGCTAGTTTTCTGGGGTAACGTGGATGGGTAGATTGGAACATTGTGCATCCTGTTATGTCGCTGTGTATTTCCGGCCCAGGAGAAATGTTCTGGTGTCATTTCCAGTGATGCGAAAGCACTGCCCAAAATACTGGCAAGGGTAACCAAATAAGTGGGCCACAGTAAAGAGACATTGTGTGACACAACATTCCTCATTACCATCATTGCAACGCTGGACACGAGTATCACCAGCATCTTGCTGCCATCCAATATCGCTAGCTTTAGTGCAAGCCTTTTTAAAAAAAAATTATGATCCCACCTTGTAACCTGATGCAACAGTCTGCCTGTTCGATGACTGTAGGCAAGGCCTATATAACCCGCATAACTGGGCTGGAGTTTAATATTTTTATATCTGTCAAAATAGATTAGTTTTGTTTCAAGCACAGTGTGTCGGCTCCTTGATTTTTCTAAGAGGAGACGAATTGATGTCCTGTTACAGACTGCTCCATTTTGGGACCTTTTCTCCTTTCTAACTCTAGATTATTTCGGTTCTCATACCTTCAGTTACTCTCATGGACAAGTCCCAGCTCCCCATACCTGCCAGAGCATCTCCCCTAACCTTGATATCCGGGGAAGGTATCGATAACATGTCTGCGTACCTGCCCTGGGAGTGTGTGATGGGACAATGCAGAGGGAGCTTTACTCTGTATCTAACCCGTGCTGTACCTGTCCTGGCAGTGTTTGATGGGACAGTGTAGAGGGAGCTTTACTTTGTATCTAACCTGTGCGGTACCTGACTGAAGAGTATTTCAGGCAGACAATATGATCTCAGAATACCCCATTCCATGGCACCTCGATGAGAATAATATTTAACCCAAAGATAAGAGAAACCCATCAGTTCTCCCCGGACACAGATCTGGAGTGAGTGTCCTGAACATTGTTGTACAGTGTACTCGATAGTTCCTCCCTGGGTCTGAGCCTTTTGGTGATGATTTGAATTTGATGCCCTCGAGTTACTGACTCACCGACTGTGGAAATAGTTTATCCTCATTTACCTGATCAAACTTTGAACACCTCCCTCAGATCTCCAATTACCCTTTGTTCCAATGAAAAGAGCCCCAGTTTCTCCAATCACTCCTGATAACGAAAGGCTCTTGTCCCTGGTATCATCTCAGTGAATCTCCCTGCACCTTCTCCATGGCCTTCACATCCTTCCTGGTGTAAGATCCCCAAAACCTGACAATATTTTAACTGCAGCCTAACCTGAGGGAATGATCAGCCATGATCTTATTGAATGGCGGTTCAGGCTCGAAGGGCCGAATGGCCTACTCCTGCACCTATTTTCTATGTCTATGTCTATTATGTTCTCTCCTTCTCCAAAGTATATTATAATTTGTATTCATTTAATTCAGGTATTTGTATCTTTACCTCTAGCTACGCAGGAGTCAGAGGAACAAATTATTTAATATATATATATATATATATGATTTTTGATTTGCCTATTTTCCAACAGTTGGATCCATTTAATGGTTCTACAGTGGCTCACCCAATGAAGGGACTTTGGTGGCAAATACAAATGGTTTTTAGCCACACCCGCTGACTCCTAAGCTTAACTGAGGTATACATAGAGAGGCATCAGAAGAAGGAAAGATAATTAATGTAGAAACAATGCCAAGTATTCATAACAACCGGCTAGGAATTAAAAGCAGCCCCCACCTTCTACCCCATGACACTAGCTGCTAACAGTGTTTAATTTGTTCCTTTAAGATCTTTGGGAAACTACTCTAAATAGCTCATTGCTGTTGCTGAGGGAAGTATTTATAGATTCTTATGCAGAGAGGTCAATAAGCAAGGGACATGGATTTAAAGTAATTGGTGGTAGGATTGGAGGGAAGTTGATGAGAACTTTTTTCACTCAGAGGGCGGTGGGGGTCTGGAACTCACTGCCTGAAAGGGTGGTAGAGGCAGAAACCCTCATCGCATTTAAAAAGTACTTGGATATGCACCTGAAGAGCCGTAACCTTCAGGGCTATGGACCAAGAGCTGGAAAGTGGGGTTAGGCAGGATAGCTCTTTTTTGGCCGGCACAAACACGATGGGCCGAATGGCCTCCTTCTGTGCTGTAAATTTCCATGATTTCTATGATTGTGAGCTGCTCTAAATCTCCAACTCCTTCGCTTGGGGAGTGTAATGTATTTGCTTCATGGGTTCTTTGCTTAAGAATTGAATTGATAGCAACACATTGCTATTAAGAACTAGTTGGTTTATTAACAAAGTGTTTAACAATCACACGACACATTACCAGTTCATCCACTAGGCTCACAACTGCATACCTCATTGTGGATGACCTAGTGGTTTTTGCTGGCGGGTTCCCAGGCAGACGGTAAATCAAACGATATCGCCGAATTTTCCGCCCGGGTCGATAGCACAGTGTTGCACGCCAATTGACGTCATCCAAACGGTGAAAACATCGGGCAGGCGCTAAGTTTTAGCGCCACCGCAAAACTACTGCCGAAATTTCCGCCCGGCCGCAAAATGTTGTGCGACTCGTTTAGCGCCAAAAAAAGTCGTTGTTTGCGATTGGATGAGAAGGGGGATTTAATAATGGGAAATGTGGAAATGGCTGAGACCTTAAACAATTATTTTGCTTCCGTCTTCACAGTGGAAGACACAAAAACCATGCCAAAAATTGCTGGTCACAGGAATGTGGGAACGGAGGACCTTGAGACAATCACTATCACTAGGGGGGTAGTGCTGGACAGGCGAATGGGACTCAAGGTAGACAAGTCCCCTGGTCCTGATGAAATGCATCCCAGGGTATTAAAAGAGATGGCGGAAGTTATAGCAGATGCATTCGTTATAATCTACCAAAATTCTCTGGACTCTGGGGAGGTACCAGCGGATTGGAGAACAGCTAATGTACCGCCTCTGTTTAAAAAAAGGGGGCAGACAAAAGGCAGGTAACTATAGGCCGGTTAGTTTAACATCTGTAGTGGGGAAAATGTTTGAAGCTATCATTAAGGAAGAAATAGCGGGACATCTAGATAGGAATAGTACAATCAAGCAGACGCAACATGGATTCATGAAGGGGAAATCATGTTTAACTAATTTACTGGAATTCTTTGAGGATATAACGAGCATGGTGGATAGAGGTGTACCGATGGATGTGGTGTATTTAGATTTCCAAAAGGCATTCGATAAGGTGTCACACAAAAAGGTACTGCAGAAGATAAAGGTACGCAGAGTCAGAGGAAATGTATTAGCATGGATCGAGAATTGGCTGGCTAACAGAAAGCAGAGAGTCGGGATAAATGGGTCCTTTTCGGGTTGGAAATCGGTGGTTAGTGGTGTGCCACAGGGATCGGTGCTGGGACCACAACTGTTTACAATATACATAGATGACCTGGAAGAGGGGACAGAGTGTAGTGTAACAAAATTTGCAGATAACACAAAGATTAGTGGGAAAGCGGATTGTGTAGAGGACACAGAGAGGCTGCAAAGAGATTTAGATAGGTTAAGCGAATGGGCTAAGGTTTGGCAGATGGAATACAATGTCGGAAAATGTGAGGTCATCCACCTTGGAAAAAAAAAACAGTAAAAGGGAATATTATTTGAATGGGGAGAAATTACAACATGCTGCGGTGCAGAGGGACCTGGGGGTCCTTGTGCATGAATCCCAAAAAGTTAGTTTGCAGGTGCAGCAGGTAATCAGGAAGGCGAATGGAATGTTGGCCTTCATTGCGAGAGGGATGGAGTACAAAAACAGGAAGGTCCTGCTGCAACTGTATAGGGTATTGGTGAGGCCGCACCTGGAGTACTGCATGCAGTTTAGGTCACCTTACTTAAGGAAGGATATACTAGCTTTGGAGGGGGTACAGAGACGATTCACTAGGCTGATTCCGTAGATGAGAGGGTTACTTTATGATGATAGATTGAGTAGACTGGGTCTTTACTCGTTGGAGTTCAGAAGGATGAGGGGTGATCTTATAGAAACATTTAAAATAATGAAAGGGATAGACAATATAGAGGCAGAGAGGTTGTTTCCACTGGTCGGAGAGACTAGAACTAGGGGGCACAGCCTCAAAATACGGGGGAGCCAATTTAAAACTGAGTTGAGAAGGAATTTCTTCTCCCAGAGGGTTGTGAATCTATGGAATTCTCTGCCCAAGGAAGCAGTTGAGGTTAGCTCATTGAATGTATTCAAATCACAGATAGATAGATTGTTAACCAATAAGGAAATTAAGGGTTACGGGGAGCGGGCGGGTAAGTGGAGCTGAGTCCACGGCCAGATCAGCCATGATCTTGTTGAATGGCGGAGCAGGCTCGAGGGGCTAGATGGCCTACTCCTGTTCCTAATTCTTATGTTCTTATGATTCGCCCAGGTGAAAAGCTGCTCACAAACCTGGCAAAAATCTAGCCCGATATGTTTCAAGTTTTGTTATTGTTGTTTGTCATTGTTATTTGTTGCTGTTTTATCAATATAACATTTGCATCAATCAGAAATTGCATATTTGACCCTTTCAGATGTGATGGGTGTTCTGAATGCAGGACTTTTATTAAACGGATAAATAAATATTAAAAGGGATAAAATGTGCTTTGCTACATAGGCATCTTGTCATTATTAACCTTGGTACATTTACTGAATGAAAATTGTAAACACTGTATTTCACAAATAAATTGTACTGTTTATGTCAGAAAGTGAGGCCAAAAGTGGGACAGAGATTATTTAATTGAACAATCCCTGCTCAGTATTTTGTGTTGTGTTCAGATATTTGCGCAGAAAGATCGGTGATTCTGTAAACTGTTCATTATTAACATGCATTCTATAGAAATCCAAACCAAGTACAATCAAGCAATAATTGTCAAACCAGTTATCAGGTTATAACCGTGTCTACAATAACTCTTTACCTGGATAGATATGGGTTTACTGATGATTAAAGGGGCAGTGCTTCGCTGCACTCTTCAGTATTCTCTTTGCAATGTTGGTCTTCATTGGCTGGAGAAATGTGAAACCAAAAATATGAATTATAGACTACAAGCTATGACTCAACTGCATATCGTCGTCATCTAATTGATGACTATTCCTGCACTCCTGGTCGGCCTCCTACATTCTACCCTATGTAAACTTGAGGTGATCCAAAACTCAGCTGCCCGTGTCCTAACTCGCACCAAGTCCCGCTCATCCCCTGTGCTCGCTGACCTACATTGGCTCCCGGTAAAGCAATGCCTCAATTTCAAAATTCTCATCTTTATTTTCAAATCCCTCCATGGCCTCACCCCTCACTATCTCTCTAATCTCCTTCAGCCTTACAGCCCCTCTGAGATATCTGCGCTCCTCCAATTCTGCCCCCTTGAGCATCCCTGATTATAATTGCTCAACCATTGGTGGCCGTGCCTTCTGTTGCCTGGGCCCTAAGCTCTGGAACTCCCTCCGTAAACCTCTCCGCCTTTCTTTCCTCCATCAAGACGCTCCTTAAAACCTATTTCTTTGACCAAGCTTTTGGTCAGCTGTGCTAATTTCTCCTTATGTGGATCAGTGTTAAAGTTTTTATCTGATAATACTCCTGTGAAGCACCTTGGGACGTTTTACTATGTTAAAGGCGCTATATAAATACAAGTTGTTGCCCATTTCTTTATACTTTTGCCCAAAATGCGACACAGGAATTTGCATCAGACTATCTCACCTGAAGTCTGATGGACAGAAGAGCAGGCACTCATACAGTTTTATTTTAACAACAATAAATACTTGTATATTAAAATTTATATTATGAAAATTGCAATCGGCTTAATTACTGCATGTGTTTACAATTCAGAGGCTTAAATAATGTATATAACCCACGGCTGTGGCTGTGGGCTGATAAAGTCTTTCTGATTTATTGCTGTACCTGGTTGGCATTCATCAGACTGGACGGTTTCAGACACATCCTCCGGTAATACAAGGGGGCTGCCGCAGGAAGGTGGAAGGCTTGTATGTGGAGGCTTCAGAGACTCTGTGTTGGAGGGTTCTTCAGATGGCTGGCAATCTGTCACAGCCGACTCAGAGCACAGCTGCAGGAAAGACAATGAAGCAGAGAGTTAACAGCGTACCGCAGCCCAGCAAGGTAGAGAGATGACAAACATGTCCATGGCCCTGGGTGAGGCCTTCAGTGAAGACAAATAATGATTAAGGCTCAACATGCCTTAATTAATATTAACATGTGGTTGTTCAATTTTTTCTTAGTCAAATTAATCTTGTTAATATTTCACTGTAATTTTATATAATACACCATTTGTTTGCAAGCATGCTGCAAGTACACACTTTCATTGTGACTATGATGCTGAAGCAAATTTATAGATTAATCAAACATAAGAATTAGGAGCAGCACTAGGCCAAACGGCCTCTCGAGCCGACTCCACCATTCAATGAGACCATGGCTGATCTTCGACCTCAATTCCACTTTCCCGCCCGATCTCCATATCCTTTGATTCCCCCTAGAGTCCAAAAATCTATCGATCTCAGCCTTGAATATACTCAACGGATTTTGAAGTAGAGAATTGCAAAGATTCACAACCCTCTGAGTGAAGAAATTCATCCTCGTCTCAGTCTTAAATGGCTGACCCTTATCCTGAGACTATGCCCCCCAGTTCTAGACTCTTCAGCCAGGGGAAACAACCTCTCAGCATCTTCCCTACCCCTCAGAATCTTATCGGTTGCAATGAGATCACCTCTCATAGGCTGAATCTACTCAATCTCTCAATCTAAAGACCGAGCAAGTTTTGACTAAACACCTAAACACCTATTATCAATCAGGTAACAAACTGCCTGATTGAACAAAGTGCCTTTTGAGCTACAGGATAACATTTGCTCACACTTGGATTCATGTTCTTATTTGTTTTTGTCCGGTTGATAACATTTCTTACCAGAGTGGCATTCTGAGAAATGGCAATGTCATGAAAAAAATATATTGTTGTTATAATAAAACTTTATGAATTTGCCTGCTCTTCTGTCCCATCACCCTCAGATGAGATTGTCTAATGCAAGATTTAGAACCATTGGTATTGTGTCTATAAGCATCATCATCATCATAGGCAGTCCCTCGGAATCAAGGAAGACTAGCTTCCACTCCTGAAGTGAGTTCTTTGGTGGCTGAACAGTCCAATATGAGAGCCACAGACTCTGTCACAGGTGGGACAGATAGTCGTTGAGGGAATGGGTGGGTGGGTCTGGTTTGCCGCACGCTCTTTCCACTGTCTGCGCTTGATTTCTGCATGCTCTCGGCGTTGAGACTCGAGGTGCTCAGCACTCTCTCAGATGCACTTCCTCCATTTAGCACCGTTTTGGGCCAGGGACTCCCAAGTGTCAGTGGGGATGTTGCACTTTATCAGGGAGGCTTTGAGGGTGTCCTTGTAGCGTTTCCGCTGCCCACCTTTGGCTCGTTTGCCATGAAGGAGCACCAAGTAGAGCGCTTGCTTTGAGAGTCTCGTGTCTGGCATGTGGCCTGCCCAGCGGAGCTGATCGAGTGTGGTCAGTGCTTCAATGCTGGGAATGTTAGCCTGAGTGAGGACGCTGATGTTGGTGCGCCTGTCCTCCCAGGGGATTTGTAGGATCTTGCGGAGACATCGCTGGTGATATTTCTCCAGTAACTTGGTGTCTACTGTACATGGTCCATGTCTCTGAGCCATACAGGAGGGCAGGTATTACTACATTACTACAGCCCTGTAGACCACGAGCTTGGTGGCATTTTGGAGGGCCTGGTCATCAAACACTCTCTTCCTCAGGTGACCGAAGGCTGCACTGGCGCACTGGAGGCGGTGTTGGATCACTCTAGTAATGACTCCACGAGGCAAGGTATTGTACCTTAGTCCATTTATTACAGCTCCTGAGTGAGGGTACAGCACGGTGAGCTCCCTTTTATACCTGGTTACCTGTTGTGTACAGGTGACCCCTAGGTCTCCACCAGTTGCACCCTCTGGTGGTACAGGCATAGTGTATACAGTGTGAAGATACATCCAGTGGTCTTATGTAACTAGATTGAGTATACAGGATATATACTTATGTTATACATACACATCACTCCCCCGCCCCCCCCAAGTCTTGTGCCACTGGCCTTTGCACTGTGTGCTCTGGCCCTAGACTTGAATGTCCAAAGCCCTTGCACCTTGTCTATGCTTTGGCTTGGCTCTCTCCCTGTAGACCCCCAAGTCCTTATTGCCACAACATTGGGAAATGTTCAGCAGTGGACGGTTAGAGGTTGCAGTGGGGGTTGAGTGGGTTCTGGGTGTGATCCATGTGTGTCCATGGCTACATAAATCCATTTCACCGCCCCTCCCCCCCCCCCCCCCCCCATACATAGACCATGTGTGTGGCTCAACACCTGCATGTGCTATCACAGTCTTGCCCTGGGGTGTAGTTGCAGGTGGGTGAGGACGCTAGTTCCAGAGTAACCGGACTGTGTCCAGGTTGTCTGATGGCGGCGCTGCACCCCCTGCCAGCTGGGTGGGCTTGGATCGCTCACCTGGCTGAGTCTCAGGGCCTTTGCCGTTGCCTAGTGGTGGGCAGAGCCACAGGAATGTGTGGCCTCCCTCCTTTGAGGGCTGCAGTGTCTCCCTGCTGCCCTTCAGCGGTAGTGGGAGTCTGGTCATCGCAGGTCCCGTTGGGAAAGCTGGAGGGTGCTAGCCTCTTGCTCCCGGTACTGGCCCTGGTGGCCAGAGAGGGAGAGCCGATCTGGGGCAGGGTGCCAGTAGTGGTGCCTTTGCCGTCCGCTGATCGCTGGCCCTGCAGTTGGTATGCTCTCTCGGTGTGTGGCCACGCTCCCTGGAGCATCACATTGGTCCCGGAGGCGCAGGCTACATGATCGGGTAGTCTGCTGGACCTGGGTGCTTCCGAAGGGAGGTTGCCCTTGGTTTTGTCGGCGTACATGTAGAACCCGGCATCGCACATCATTCCTTCAGTTACAGTCATAATACATTGGCTCCGACCACAATCACACGATTCGACACTGTTAGTTACATTTACATATTACATTGTCAATTACATCTTTTACATGTGTACTACCGGCATCGTTGTACAAAGAGTGGAACTGTCCCTTTAATTTCAATGGGTTGCCGGTCTTTTTTAAGAGGGCCTTGCAGTCTTTACCCCAATCCAGTTCGCTGCTCGGCATCACGTGTTGCTCCCTCAATGCTGCCTGGTCTGGCCGCCGCCATCTTTACTTCAAGGAGCGGGCGCCATCTTCTTTCTCGCCAAAAGGTAGGCTGTGGTGATCCTTTTCTCCCCAGATTCTGCCACGGAAACGGGGAAGTTACCTTCTGCACCAATTTTCTTCCTGCAGAGTCCTGCCACTGGAGCCCGGAAGGTGAGGTTGGATCTGTTGTGTATCTGTAAAGCATGCACTCCCATGTTCCGCCACCAGGGAGCGCATCCCCTGAAGTTGCAAGGGATCCCAGCATTCCTTGGGAGCACTGTATATAAGCCGGCCCCAAGGCCTGTTACTCACTCTGGAGTGTCTTAATAAAGACTCAGGTCACTGTTACTTCAACCTCCCTGTGTTAGGGACACAACAGGATCGTTTGGGCTGGATCCCTCTCGCCATTGGGTTGAGCGGTCTGTGTCGTCTCCACGCAGTCGAGTTGGGCGGTTAGAATTTCAGGTGTTGTGCTGGATCCAAATTTGGGGCCGCTTAGGACGTCAATCGCCGGGCCTTGGAGGTTTTTCCGGCTCCAACAGATTTGGATTTGTTTCATCCACCTTCTTCCTCGCAGCGTTGGACCATCACCAGCAACGATCCACAAAGGTAACTTTGTGCATCGCACCGCCATGGGACACCTGGACATCCACACTGCCAATGACAGGGATGGCGTCGTTTGTGCAGGTGAGCAGCTTCACTTGGATCGGGATCATTTTAGGTCGTTCGCTTGTATTGTCCCAGAGTTTCTCAAAGGCCACCTGATTCATCAGCGATTGGCTCGCCCCTGTGTCCACCTCCATCGAGACCGTTGATTTCAACTTCCATTTTCAACGGAGAACTCTCGGTGGAGCAGGTAAACACTTCGTGGGGCTGAGCTGCTTCCTGGACACTCTCTTCATCATCGCTGGAGCCCGGGTGATCGGCCAACACTTCAGCGACTCGGTGAGTAAAATTTCTTTTGCACATTCTCTGTAGGTGGCCCTTCGTGTTACAGGCTTTGCAAGTACAGTCTTTGTGGCGGCACTGACGGCCCGGTGATTTCCTCCACAGCGCCAGCATGGGGTTGGCCAGTTGGACTCGTGGCGGACTCAGGGTTGCGGGATTCGGGGTTCTGTTCTCTCTACCCTGAGAGAGACCACTTGCAGCAGCCTTGTCTTTAAAAGGCGCCAGTCGGTTCACAGTACTTGCCGGGTTCGAGTCCTGGGGGTGAGTTATCTGCTTGGACTCGCAGGCCGAGACCATGAACGTCTGGCTCACGTTAATTGCCTTCTGCAGGGTGACCGTGGTGTCCGCAGAGAGCAGCCTGTGGAGAAGGCCCTCGTGGCCGATTCCAATAACGAAGATGTCCCTCAGGGCTTCGGTGAGGTGGCCGCTAAAATCACACGGTGCAGCCAATCGTCTGAGGTCTGCAGCATATTTTGCGATTTCTTAGCCTTCGGGCCGACGGTGTCTGGCTGTGAGGATGCTCTCTTTAGGTTTGAGCTGTTTCTGTATCGTTACGAGCTCCGCATACATTTTCGTTGTTGTCTTCTCTGGGGCTAGCAAGTCCCTGACGAGGCCATAGACGGTGGGTCCACAACAGCTGAGCAGGATAGCTCAGCGCTATCAGCCAGCGAGGTCGGTGTGTCTCCCGCCAGGTCATTCGCAATAAAGAAGTGTTGGAACCTTTCCACAAAGGCATACCAATCTTCCCCATCAGCGAATTGTTGTAAGTTGCCAAGGTTAGCCATTTTTCGCGTGGAAATTCGTAATCTCGTCGCCAGTTATTGTGTCTGTAAGCACTCTAGTAATGACTCCATGAGGTAAGGTATTGTACTTGAACTGTTGTGACAGTCCATTTATTGCAGCTCCTGAGTGAGGGTACAGTAAGGTGAGCTCCCTTTTTATATCTGGTTACCTGTCGTGTACAGGTGACCCCTAGGTCTCCACCAGTTGCACCCTCTGGTGGTACAAGCATACTGTATACAGTGTGAAAATACATCCAGTGGTCTTATGTAATTGTACATTGAGTATACAGGATATATACTTAGGTTATACATACACAACAATTGGCTGTGATTTCGCCTACTGAGGCAGGGTCTGAACCCCCCCCCCGCTCCTGTCTCCATCCTGGCTTCCCACACGACTTTCCCCTGATGGGGCTTGTAAAGCCCACCCAGTGCGGTTCACAGCCAATTAAAAGGTAGCGGGTCTGATTATGTCATTTGAACACGTGTCATCAGCCGGTTTCCTTAAAGGGACCATGCGCAAATTTATTTTGACAGTTGTGCTGTCAGTGTTTGCATTGAAATGCTGCAAACACTGACAGTGACTGCACAAAGGTGCACGGCTGCACCCAGGCTCTCCCATGACTCCCTTCATAGGCTTCTGGGTGGAGTCACAGCATGCAGGGAGGTACTGTTCCCTTGCAATGGACGGAAGAGATCTCCCAGGGAGACCAACGCAGTCTGGTTGCACATTGCACAGGAGGCCACAAGCAGGGATGTGGCCAGGAGGACCAGGCTGCAGTGGCGCAAACCTTTCAATGATCTCAGTTGATCACAAAAGGTTATTGCAAAGCCACACTCAACCTCATCCTGCTGTGCCACTCATCACATCCCCATCACTCTGCCTTCCCTATCCTACTTCTGCACATCCTTACTCACATCAAATTACCTTGCACCTCCACTCATCCTTCTCTCTTTATCTACATTATCACTCCCCCATCTCACTAGCCACCCCTCACACTCACCCTCATCCTAGTCCAATCATACCAACTAACAACACACAAGGGTAGGCACTTGGGTGCTATCACCAATGCTCATGTAACATTTCTAGTAATGTGTTGTCAAACATTCAGATCTATATTTTCAACACTTTGCGTTCTTGGACAGATTTGTGGGCACCTTTGGAAGTGGCTTAGTGAGTTGCAGTGAATGGTGAGATATAAGGGCACACCCCCGCAGTGTTGATGAGTGTGAAAGGAATGGCTTGGGCATTGTAGGGATGCTTTATGGTGTTGATGTGGGGTGGTGCCAACCTGGCGCATCATGTGGCAGCCAGGGTGCACAGCGTCAAGTGAAGTTAATTGGCCATCGGGCAGCAATGTGGTTGGATGCTGATGCCCTGTGTCCTGTGCATCAGGTGATTGCGGAGAAGGTTGGTGGTGTTGTTGGTGCTGGTGTGCCCAGTGCTGCTGGTGTTGGGGCTGATCGTGGTGGGATTCTGAGGACCAAGGGCACCGCTGTTAATAATAGATGGTAGGTGAACTTGAGATGACAGAAGCGATCTGTCAATGGTGAGAGAGGTTGTTCCAATGTGGTGACACTGGATAAAGAGATTGCTCCAAAGACTTGCAACCTTCATAAAGGTCAATGTGCCTTCCAAACGCAGTAAGCAAGAGCATTTGATTTTGGAAAGTTAACAGCTGTGTGATAGGAGCTTTTATAGCACAGTTGCAGCTGTCAGGTAAAAAAAATGAATTCATGCTGACACAACTCTTGGCGTCTTTACCTGACGTGATCCCCGAGCAGTGGGAACCTCATGGAAAACCTAGAAAAATGGTAAGTTCAGTTCAAAATTGTTTTTAATAGCCTCTTAACAAGATCTTAATTACCTAAATAGCCTCCCCTGCCGCTGCGTGCTGGGTCTGTTCAGCGTTGACAGATCCAACATCTGGGAAAGTAGCATGGTGGCAGGTTGTCAGCGGGGTCCCAACCCACTGTCAATCATTTTAAATTTAACAGCTGTCCCGCCACCAATCCCGTCACATGAGCACCAGCAAAATTCTGGCCATCATAGCAGAAATCTGTGAACTTCCAACAATAGCCACGTAGCAACCTGAATCACCGCTACTCTCAGCGGGCTTAACGGGTGTTGGTATCAGGAATATCCCTCATGTAAACAAAGGAGCCAAACCAGAGGATTCAAATGTACAAATGAAGACTCTTCATTTCTGAAACTCTTCACAAACAGCATTGTGGAAAGACCACAGTGGACTTAAATTCCATCAGCACTCTGCTAACACGGTCACTACGGAAACAAGCTTATTTTAGAGTATTCTACGCATTTAATGTAAGTGGGATACCTCTTATGTTGTCTGACATATCAATTTAGCCCTTTGATCGTCACTAATCAACATCACTTACATATAGAACTCGCTGCCTGAAAGGGCGATAGAGCCAGAAACCCTCATCGCATTTAAAAAGTACTTGGATGTGCAGCTTGAAATGCCGTAAGGCTACAGGGCTACGGACCAAGAACTAGAAAGTGGGATTAGGCACAGACACGATGGGCCGAATGGCCTCCTCTGCGCTGTAAAGTTCTATGATTCAATGAGTACATTCTTTATTTCTAGGTTGCATTGTCAAAAATTGTCACCTCGATGCCTAAATACTCACGATGTGTATGATTAGATGGTTGGTCTTGAGTTGCTGACTATCTAGGATGTTTGATATTGCTTATGACAAATTAACTCCCAAATTTTTGTATGGCAAAATGTTTTGGAATACAGAAAGAACAAATCCACATTATGGTACGATCAGAGTGACAAATAGGTAACCCTGTACATCATACATGTGCTCTGCCAGCCACCTATCGCATTTCGAACTTGTCAAACCATATTAAGGATTGTTAAATTAATAATCATAAAGTGGGCAGAAAAAAGTCCAGTTTTCAATTACTGCCTTTCAAAAGAGGTTGGCACATGTGCAAGTCAGCCCCTGTCCTGATTGGTGGATGTTCGATGAACCCCTTTGCCATTTTCTGGATGCACAAGCAAATTTGTTTCCAGATTCGCGATGCGTCACCTTTTTGGTCATATTTGGTCAGACCTGTTTTGTGCACCATGGTTTTTCTTAAAATACCATGCACCCCTCTACAACCTAACCCCCCCCCCCCCACATACTGTTTCAGACTGGAGAAAAGGTGGCAACCATTATATGTGAGCTTGGAAAGTGTCCTCGGGCTGAAACTCAGATGCTGGAGGTGAAAAGCCAATGTCCAAACACACTGTGGTCTTCAATGCTGCAAGAATTATGGGGTAGAAATTGCCCCTTGCCCGAAACGGGGCGCTCGCACCCCGTTACAGTGGATTTTACCGCAGCTGTGGTTGAGGTCGCCTCTTGAGCAAAATTACGCTCTTTGTTGTTTTTTTTTCAAATTCGGATCCGGAAGTCGCTCTTACTGGGGGCGGTGACTACACGAGAGGGGCAGATACGGGGCAATACCCGAGGGCCGGAAGTTGGGGGCGGTGCTGAGTGACCGCCGCAATGACATCATCACGGCACTGCGTCACCACGGCTCTCACCTTCACTTAAAGGGGAGAGCCTCCGCGATTTAAAAACTTCGGCCCACTGGGCCACCAGGGAGGGTTTCGGCCGGGCCAGCGGCCTGGCACCCAAGAAGGGGTGCCAGGCTGCCTGTTGACGGCCCGGCCAAACCCGGGGGCGTAATTGTCGGGCTGACATGGCAGTCGGCCGACAAAAAAAATATGGCGGCAGCGGCAATGCGTCCTCCCCTTTAAGGGAAAGCCGCACCGCCGTTGCAGAAGGCCACAGCCTCACTGGACCACCGGGAAAAAACAGGATTTGGCACCGCCGGGTGGGCCGAAGATTTTCCCAGGGGAATGTCACCGTCGGGGGGATAGATCGGCGGTGGGCACTGTGACGATGCGCTTAACACGGATCGGCAGCAACGGAGCGGCGGGGGGGCGGACGGAGAGGGGGTTCGGGACACCGCTGGGAAACCTCGGAAGGGCAATTGGGATATCTGTGGCCATTCCACAAAAAGTCGGCAGCCATTCCACTCTGCAGCGAGGCTGCCGATTTGCGGTGGTAACAGGCCTTAAGGAGAGGGGCAATTTCGGCCCCTATATTTCATTTAAAATGCTATTTGACTAAAATTTATCATACATTTGATTTAACCTTCAATCCTTTAGCCCTCAGATGAAATTGTCGAATGCAAAAATTGTGAATGCACTTGTAAAGTTCCCCAGTGGTTTAGTTGGTGATTGCAGTGCACAGTGGGTAACAGCCACACAGACCGTGAAAGATCTCAGGATCTGTCCTGGGTTAGCTAGTCTTGGCTGAACTGCTAATTGGTGTGGTATCGTTGAGACCGGCCATGAGAGGTGGAAAAAGATGTCAGCGAGGTACTCCTTATCCAGTGACTACTGATGGAAAGTGTGCACCTATTGACATTGAACGAGAGTAGGATCAGGTTTGGCGGAGACAATGCTGACCACTCATTAGCTAGGTTTACACATGAAGAACACTTGGGTGTGGGTGCAGAAGACAGCTGCCACATGTGGAAGAACATCACAGCCTCCGACATCAACTGATGGGATTGAAGGCCGATAAATCCCCAGGGCCTGATGGACTACATCCCAGAGTACTTAAGGAGGTGGCCTTGGAAATAGTGGATGCATTGACAGTCATTTTCCAACATTCCATTGACTCTGGATCAGTTCCTATGGAGTGGAGGGTAGCCAATGTAACCCCACTTTTTAAAAAAGGAGGGAGAGAGAAAACAGGGAATTACAGACCGGTCAGCCTGACATCAGTAGTGGGTAAAATGATGGAATCAATTATTAAGGATGTCATCGCAGTGCATTTGGAAAGAGGTAATATGATTGGTCCAAGTCAGCATGGATTTGTGAAAGGGAAATCATGCTTGACAAATCTTCTGGAATTTTTTGAGGATGTTTCCAGTAGAGTGGACAAGGGAGAACCAGTCGATGTGGTATATTTGGACTTTCAGAAGGCTTTCGACAAGGTCCCACACAAGAGATTAATGTGCAAAGTTAAAGCACATGGGATTGGGGGTAGTGTGCTGACATGGATTGAGAACTGGTTGTCAGACAGGAAGCAAAGAGTAGGAGTAAATGGGGACTTTTCAGAATGGCAGGCAGTGACTAGTGGGGTACCGCAAGGTTCTGTGCTGGGGCCCCAGCTGTTTACACTGTACATTAATGATTTAGACGAGGGGATTAAATGTAGTATCTCCAAATTTGCGGATGACACTAAGTTGGGTGGCAGTGTGAGCTGCAAGGAGGATTCTATGAGGCTGCAGAGCGACTTGGATAGGTTAGGTGAGTGGGCAAATGCATGGCAGATGAAGTATAATGTGGATAAATGTGAGGTTATCCACTTTGGTGGTAAAAACAGAGAGACAGACTATTATCTGAATGGTGACAGATTAGGAAAAGGAGAGGTGCAACGAGACCTGGGTGTCATGGTACATCAGTCATTGAAGGTTGGCATGCAGGTACAGCAGGCGGTTAAGAAAGCAAATGGCATGTTGGCCTTCTTAGCGAGAGGATTTGAGTACAGGGGCAGGGAGGTGTTGCTACAATTGTACAGGGCCTTGGTGAGGCCACACCTGGAGTATTGTGTACAGTTTTGGTCTCCTAACCTGAGGAAGGACATTCTTGCTATTGAGGGAATGCAGCGAAGGTTCACCAGACTGATTCCCGGGATGGCGGGACTGACCTATCAAGAAAGACTGGATCAACTGGGCTTGTATTCACTGGAGTTCAGAAGAATGAGAGGGGACCTCATAGAAACGTTTAAAATTCTGACGGGGTTAGACAGGTTAGATGCAGGAAGAATGTTCCCAATGTTGGGGAAGTCCAGAACCAGGGGACACAGTCTAAGGATAAGGGGGAAGCCATTTAGGACTGAGATGAGGAGGAATTTCTTCACCCAGAGAGTGGTGAACCTGTGGAATTCTCTACCACAGAAAGTTGTTGAGGCCAATTCACTAAATATATTCAAAAAGGAGTTAGATGAAGTCCTTACTACTAGGGGAATCAAGGGGTATGGTGAGAAAGCAGGAATGGGGTACTGAAGTTGCATGTTCAGCCATGAACTCATTGAATGGCGGTGCAGGCTAGAAGGGCCGAATGGCCTACTCCTACACCTATTTTCTATGTTTCTATGTTTCTATGCACAAGACGAAATTAGATAATTGGAAGGTATGAACACTTTATCATTTGCATTTAAGCTTACATTGAAAAAAATGACTGATTGGCATACCTTTGGGATGTTTGGGATGGTCGTATCAAGCATGTGACTCTGGAGTCTTTTAGGAAGGTTTTCCGAATCTGCAACTACTGATGTGATTCCCAAAGCATCCTTTAGGGTCAGGATGATCTTGCCCTTGTAGTACGCGGAGATGCTATTATCCTCCAGCACATACTGGTCAATCACCCAGTCAATCATTTCACAGTCATCCTCCCACTCATAGGGAAGGACCAAGGAGTTCTGCCTGATCCACGCGCTGCCAGTCTGGCTCTCTGGAATTGTGTTGTTCCACGTGAAGATGCTACGAAAGGGAATATAATGATAAATAAGTCGGCTGTGAAAAAATGATCAAGCAGAAAAAGAAGTAATTTTGAAATTCTCAGTTCAGTTCCCAGCGGAACAAATCCACTTCAGAAAATCTAAAATTGTGCAAATTAACAATTGAACCATCAGTGGGCAGACAGAGATAAGGATATTTGCTTTCAAGAAATACTTTCTTTAGGTTTTCTGTGAGACGGAAATTTCCTGAGGAATGGGCAGAAGGTCGCCATTTGCTCCTGGGATAATCTGTTTGAACCACTGCCCTGTTCCCCATCCATTGCCCCCTCAGAGTTACTACTAGTTGTCTAGAGATTATCAACATATGTGTTTCTTTATTCTGATTGTGCTTCAAGTGGCCACAACACTAACCACAACCTGTTATTCTTCACCAGCCTCCCTCACAGCCTGCTCCTGTATCCAGTATACAGCACACTTGATCTAAAATGCTGCTGTAATGTCACAATGGAAGAGGGGCAGTAAACTGATCCCTGAAGGTAGCAGGACAGGTGCATAAGACGGTTAAGCAGGCATACAGGATACTTGCTTTTATTAGCCGAGGCACAGAATATAAGTATGCTTGAACTTTATAAAACACTAGTTAGGCTACAGTTAGAGTACTGCGTACAGCGCAGGAAAGATGTGTTTGCACAAGAGCGGGTACAGAGGAGATTTACAAAGATGTTGGCAGGACTGGAGAATTTTAGCTATGAGGAAAGATTGGATAGACTGGGGCTGTTTTCTTTAGAATAGAGAATGCTGAGGTGTATAAAATTATAAGGGGCCTAAATAGAGTGGATAGGAAGGACATATTTCCCCTAGCAGAGAGGTCAATAACCAGGGGGCATAGATTTAAAGTAATTGGTAGAAGGATTAGAGGGGAGTTGAGGAGAACCTTTTTCACCCAGAGGGTGGTGGGGGTCTGGAACTCACTGCCTGAAAGGGTGGTAGAGGCAGTAACCCTCATCACATTTAAAAAGTACTTGGATGTGCACCTGAAGTGCTGTAACCTACAGGGCTACAGACCTGGAGCTGGAAAGTGGGATTAGGCTGGATAGCTCTTTTTCCGCCGATACATACACGATGGGGCGAATGGCCTCCTTCTGTGCTGTAAATTTCTATGATTCTGACAGTGAGAATGGTAGCTCTTGAAAGCTCATATCCTATCATATAAATGTCAGAGATTTAGAAACGGATTGAAAACATAAATCCTTCTAAGCTCGAGAAAATATGAAAGGAAAATAAATACACGATCACATCCTCAGGATGTTCCAAAGTGCTTTAAAACTGATGGATTACCTTTTGAAGTGTAGTCCCGTGTTGTTCTGTGGGAAAAGATGGCACCTGTTATGTCTTGAATAAAGAGTCAGATTAGATACTGCAAACTCAAAGTAAGGTGTGACCGTAGTCCTTTATTACAGATCTCAGAGTGCCTCTCCAGCCTGTGAGGCCTC
This sequence comes from Pristiophorus japonicus, assembly GCF_044704955.1. Lineage (NCBI taxonomy): Eukaryota > Metazoa > Chordata > Chondrichthyes > Pristiophoridae > Pristiophorus > Pristiophorus japonicus. Next base: position 10,488,981 of record NC_091990.1, read on the forward strand.
CTTATATACAGGTGCTCCCAAGGGATTGTGGGATCCCTTGGGACTCCAGAGGATAAGCCCTCTCGTGGTTAGACATGGTATTTACAGGTTTACATACATAACAAGACTCCCCCCCCCCCCCCCGCCACAAAGTCAATAGTGCAACTATTTACAATGTGAGTCGATCTGGGGCCTTCCTTTCCCTGGTTGATCGTCTCGGTGAGTCGTTTGTTGGGCCCTCGCTGGGCTGCTGCGCAGTTGGCCTTGCTGGGCTGTTGGGGATGGTGAGTCCTGCTGGGCTGCTGCGGGTGATGGGTTCTGCTTCATGGTCAACCGCTGGGTCGGTTGCCATTTGTGTGTGCGTTGGAGGGTCCAGAAAGGTAAAGTCTATTTTGGGTTATTCTGGATAGTCCGTAAATCTTAGTTTGATTTGGTCCAAGCGTTTCCTGCAGGTGAGTCCATCGACCACAAACACCCTACTCCCCTCTTTGGCTAAAACAGTGCCGGGAAGCCACTTGGGACCTTGTCCATAGTTCAACACAAATACAGGATCACTTATCTCAATTTCGGGTGACATATTTGCGCGATCATGATATGTATTCTGTTGAAGCCGCCTGTTCTCTACCTGTTCGTGTAGATCAGGGTGGACTAACGAGAGCCTTGTCTTAAATGTCCTTTTCATGAGCAGTTCAGCGGGAGGAACCCCAGTGAGCGAGTGGGGTCTTGTGCGGTAACTAAGCAGGACTCGGAATAAGTGAGTCTGCAGTGAGCCTTCAGTTACCCTCTTCAAGCTCTGCTTGATAGTTTGAACTGCTCGTTCTGCCTGACCGTTAGACGCTGGATTAAATGGGGCAGACGTGACATGTTTGATCCATTGCGGGTCATGAACTCCTTGAACTCGGCACTGGTAAAGCACGGCCCATTGTCACTTACAAGGACATTAGGCAGGGCGTGCGTGGCAAACATGGCCCGTAGGCTTTCAATGCTGGCAGCGGACATGCTTGCCGACATTACCACACATTCAATCCATTTGGAGTACGCATCTACAACTGCTAAGAACATTTTTCCCAAGAATGGTCCTGCATAGTCGACATGGACCCTAGACCACGGTTTGGAGGGCAAAGACCATAAACTTAGTGGCACCTCCCTGGGTGCATTGCTTAACTGGGAACACGTGTTACATTTGTGCATGCAGGACGCTAAGTCTGCATCAATACCAAGCCACCACATGTGGGATCTGGCTATCGCTTTCATCATTACGATGCCTGGGTGGGTGCTGTGGAGATCACTGATTAAGGTGTCCCTGCCCTTTTTTGGCACCACTACCCAGTTACCTCATAGGAGGCAGTCTGCCTGTATAGACATTTCATCTTTGCGCCACTGGTACGGCTTTATTTCTTCCTGCATCTCTAACGGGACACTAGACCAACTCCCGTGGAGCACACAGTTTTTTACTAAGGACAGTAAGGGGTCCTGGCTCGTCCAGGTTCTAATCTGTCGGGCGGTAACAGGTGATTGCTCACTCTCGCATGCTTCCATTACCATAACTAAAATCTGCGGGCTGTGCCATCTCCACCCCGGTAGTGGGCAATGGTAGCCTACTGAGAGCATTGGCACAGTTTTCTGTGCCTGGCCTGTGGCGGATGGCGTAGTTGTATGTGGACAACATGAGCGCCCATCTCTGGATGCGGGCCGATGCATTCGTGTTTATCCCCTTACTTTCAGAAAAGAGGGATATCAGAGGCTTATGGTCGGTTTCCAATTCAAATTTGAGCCCGAACAGATATTGATGCGTTTTCTTTACCCGGTAAACACACGCTAATGCTTCTTTTTCAATCATACTGGAGGCCCTCTCAGCCTTAGACAGACTTCTGGATGCATAAGCAACCAGTTACAATTTCCCAAATTCATTAGCTTGTTGCAATACAAACCCGACCCCGTACGACGACGCATCACATGATAGTACCAAACGCTTACATGGATCGGACAACACAAACAATTTGTTTGAACATAACAGCTTCCTAGCTTTCTCAAAGGCATTTTCTTGGCTTTTACGCTATACCCATTCATCTCCTTTACGCAGTAAAGAGTGCAGGGGTTCTAACAATGGCTAAGACCCAGTCAGAAGTTACCAAAATAGTTCAGGAGTCCTAGAAACGACCGCAGCTCCGTCACGTTCTGTGGTCTCGGTGTGTTCTTGATTGCCTCCGTCTTCGAATCGGTGGGCCTGATGCCGTCCGCCGTGATTCTTCTCCCCAGGAACTCCACTTCAGGTGCCAGGAAAATACACTTCGAGCATTTTAGCCTGAGCCCCACACGATTAAGCCAACTAAGAACCTCCTCCAGGTTCTGCAGATGCTCGACGGTGTCCCGATCTGTAACCAAGATGCCGTCCTGGAAGACCACGGTACGCTGGACCGACTTCAGCAAGCTTTCCATGTTCCTCTGGAATATCGCCGCGGCCGATCGAATACCAAACGGGCCTCTGTTGTAAATGAAGAGATCTTTGTGCGTGTTGATGCAGTGAGGCCTTTCGATGATTCCTCCAGCTCCTGTAGGCCGAGGTCAAGTCCAGCTTCGTGAACGTTTTCCCTCCCACCAGTGTCGCAAATAGGTCGTCTGCCTTTGGTAGCGGGTATTGATCCTGCAGTGAGAAACGATTGATAATTACTTTGTAATCACCACAGATTCTGACGGTGCCGTCTCCCTTGAGGATTGGAACAATCGGACTGGCCCGCTCATTGAATTCGATCGGCGAAATGATGCCCTCTCGTTGCCGCCTGTCCAGCTCAATCTCCAACCCCTCTCTCATCATGTAAGGTACCGCTCTCGCCTTGTGATGGATGGGTTGCGCCCTCGGAATCAAATGGATCTGCACTTTTGCTCCTTGGAACTTCCCGGTGCCTAGTTCGAACAGCGAGGTGAACTTGCTTAGGACCTGGGCAGATGAGGTGTCGTCGACGGACGAAAGTGCTCGGACGTCGTCCCAGTTCCAGCGTATCTTTCCCAGCCAGCTCCCGCCAAACAGCGTGGGGCCATCGCCCAGTAGCTCGTGCAATGCTCCATCGTAGGAGACCTTTACGGTAGCACTGCCGATTACGGGAATCCGTTCTTTTGTGTACGTTCTCAGTTTAGTACGAATGCGAGTCAGGACTGGCTTTGAAGCCTTGCTGCACCACAATTTATCAAAAGTCTTTTTGCTCATTATGGACTGGCTTGTGCCCGTGTCCAGCTCCATGGACACTGGCAGTACATTTAATTCAACCTTCAGCATTAATCGGGGGACACTTTGTGGTAAATGTGTGCGCCCCATATACCTCTGCATCCTCAGTCTGAGGCTCTGGTTTGTCGTGATCCACCGTGGATCTGTCCTCCTCTGCAACATGGTGGTTTGCAGGATTAGCAGGGTTTGCAGCTCGCCTGCACATGCGTTGGAGGTGTCCCATTGTTCCACAGCCCTTGCAAACGTATCCTTTGAAGCAGCATGAATGGAAACGATGATCACCCCCACAGCGCCAACAAGGTGTTAATGGCCTTGCATTCACCATCTTTGATGGTGGACTCCGAGTTATCTGCGGACGTGAAGCTGCAGGCGTGTAAGTCCTGCCCTGTATATTTCAATTCGAAAACACTACTTGCAGCAGTAAGAGTGTGCTGACAAATTTGTTTGGTATTGTCACTGGTGGTGATAAATGCCTGGGCTATTGCTATGGCTTTACTCAAGGTTGGGGTCTCTACAGTCAAAAGTTTACGAAGTATTACTTCATGGCCAATGCCAAGTACAAAGAAGTCCCTGAGAATGTGCTCCAAGTGTCTTTCAAATACGCAATGTCCTGCAAGGCGCCTTAGCTCAGCGACGTAGCTCGCCACTTCCTGGTCTTCAGACCTCTTGTACGTGTAGAACCGATACCTCACCATCAGAACGCTGTCCTTCGGGTTTAGATGCTCTTGGACCAGTGTGCACAACTCATTGTACGATTTCTCTGTGGGTTTCACTGGAGCGAGCAGGTTTTTCATGAGGCCATACGTTGGTGCCCCGCAAACGGCGAGGAGGGATCGCCCTTCGTTTGGCAGCGTTCGCATCTCCTTCCAGCTCTTTGGCCACAAAATATTGCTCGAGTCGCTCCACGAAGGTTTCCCAATCATCTCCCTCTGAAAATTTCTCCAGGATGCCCACGGTTCTCTGCATTGTTGCGGTGGGGTTCGTCATCTGTATCTTGTCGCCAGTTGTTTGGTCTTGAATAAAGAGTCAGATTAGATACTGCAAGCTCAAAGTAAGGTGTGACTGTAGTCCTTTATTACAGATCTCAGAGTGCTTCTCCAGCCTGTGAGGCCTCCTTATATACAGGTGCTCCCAAGGGATTGTGGGATCCATTGGGACTCCAGTGGATAAGTCCTCTGGTGGTTAGACATGGTACTTACAGGTTTACTTACATAACAGCACCAATTTGCCCTCGGCAAAGAGGAGGGGAGCAGTGACCTGCAGCAAAGTATTTTTTTTACAAACTTACCTCTTTGGTGGCGGTCCCTTTAAGGACTGCCAGTTAAGCCGCATTAGACTTGGTTTTGCGGGCCAGCTGTGTTGTGGGCAACCCAATGGGGCCTGAAACAGTCGCTAGGCCCCTTAGTTGCATGTGTCCCTGACGCCCATCAGTCTGCTTGCACCAATCATCATCATAGGCAGTCCCTCGAAATCGAGGAAGACTTGCTTCCACTCTAAAAGTGAGTTCTCAGGTGACTGAACAGTCCAATATGGGAATTACAGTCTCTGTCACAGGTGGGGCAGACAGTCGTTGAAGGAAAGGGTGGGTGGGGAGTCTGGTTTGCCACACGCTCCTTCTGCTGCTTGCGCTTATTTTCTGCACGCTCTCGGCGATGAGACTCGAGGTGCTCAGCGCCCTCCCGGATGCTCTTCCTCCACTTAGGGTGGTCTTTGGACAGGGACTCCCAGATGTCGGTGGGGATGTTGCACTTTATCAGGGAGGCTTTGAGGGTGTCCTTGAAAAGTTTTCTCTGCCCACCTGGGGCTCGCTTGACCTGTAGGAGTTCCGAGTAGAGCGCTTGCTTTGGGAGTCTCCTGTTGGGCTTGCGGACAATGTGGCCCGCCCAATGGAGCTGGTCGAGTGTGGCCAGTGCTTTGCATATGGCAAGCGGGCCACTTCCTGCTCTTAGTGAGCATGCGCTTCCCACCCACTACGTTGGAGGTTTCGGCACCCATTTAGCGTCATCAAGTTGCTCGGCAAAAAGATCTGAATGAAATGAAAGCCTACCCAGTGACTGATAAAAGTAGAACTGAACTGGTATTGATTGAAGATGTTGAAGTGATGATATCACTGAAATGCTAAAGTGGTATCAACACTAAGAGGTTGCATGACGATATCACCATGGGAAACAGTCAACAGGGAAATTGGTTTGCAGTTGGGAAGCCAATGGTAGGGGTTTTAAAACTTGTTTGTATATTTTTAATGTCATTAACTTATGACTAACCTCTTTTCTTGAAGGTGTTTTGAGGGAGCATCGTTCACCCTGGAATCAAAGTAGTGTTCATCTGTTCTCTCTTTGGCATACCGATTACTGTGACTGCCTCTGTCGCCACAGCACTCATCCTCTTGCTTAGTCTTCCGGCGACCACAATTGGAACATCTGATGTGATGTACTTTACAATGCCCGTTGTCAGATTGAAACTCACAGTCTGGGTAGAAATGGAAAAACGTCATTCGGAATCACGACACACAGAAATGAAGTAGGACGCGCTTATTTGTACTGTGAAAATGGCTGCCCTGGTCTGCCCTTTGTCAATGGCTGGTCCCCTTGGAGGATGAGAGTTTCGCTGGAATGTGTAACTGGAACCGCCCATTCCAAGTTCTCACTGACTTTGCAAATTGTAACTTGATCCACTTTGACTTCCAGAAGCCACAGAGGATAGATCTCCCCAGAAGACAGAAAGGGCCGACTGAAGGTCCATACCCCAGCAAAAGTGCATCCCTCCCCAGCCAAAGTGCCTTACCCCAGCGCAAGTGCATCCCTCCCCAGCCAAAAGTGCCTTACCCCAGCGCAAGTGCATCCCTCCCCAGCCAAAGTGCCTTACTCCAGCGCAAGTGCATCCCTCCCCAGCCAAAGTGCCTTACCCCAGCGCAAGTGCATCCCTCCCCAGCCAAAGTGCCTTACCCCAGCGCAAGTGCATCCCTCCCACAGCCAAAGTCCCTCCTTACATCTTACCCACACCCCCCCACCCCCCGCCCAACCATAGATGAGGCATTGTGTATGGATTGTTAATTGGTTTATTTTGTATGAAGTGAATAGTGACAGTGTCGTGACTTCTGGATTTCATCCACTCCAATGCTGTCCCTTGTAGTTGTGGTTGGAAGAATGCGATCCGTCTTTCCTAAGTTCCCTCTCTCCCCCACCCGTGTCTCTCTATCCCCCAGTCTCTCTCTCTCTCTCTCTTTTCCCCAGTCTCTCTCTCTCTCTCTTCCACCCCCCTCTTGGTCCCCCCGCCACATCTCTGCCCGCCATCACTCTCGGCCCGCCGTCACCGTCAGCTGCCCGCGGGCCCTCTCGGCCGCGTGGAATGATAGCGGGGCCGCACTCCTGGTCCGAGCAGGAGGAATCGGGGGATGGAGCTTGACAGATGCAGGCGCAGAAAAAACACAGTACACATAGTTACTCCCATATCCCGGAGGGTTGTAGGGCTGGAGGAACCAGGCAACATCAATACTAAGACCAACATGCTTTTTTCTTTTGTACATTGCTGCTTCCTGGAACTCCACACAATGATTTATTGCACCAGGGCTCCAAACCAACTTTGGTCCTCTCCCCTTCGAACACTTCTCAGCCAGGCAGTGGTTGGCCTGTCCCTTTAACCTGCTACTGAGGGGTGACCTCATAGAGGTCTTTAAAATTATGAAAGGTTTTACATGGGGATACATGGTGAAGAGCATAACTAGAGGCCATCAATATAAGATAGTCACCAAGAAATCCAAGAGGAAATTCTGAAGAAACTTCTTTACCCAGAGAGTGGTGAGAATGTGGAACTCACTACCACAGGGAGTGGTTGAAGCGAATAGTATCGATGCATTTAAGGGGAGGCTGGACAAGCATATGGGGGAGAAGGGAATAGAGGGTTACGCTGATAGATTTAGATGAGGAAAGACGGGAGGAGGCTCGAGTGGAGCATAAACGCTGGCATGGACTGGTTGGGCCGAATAGCCTGTTTCTGTGCCGTCTCTCCGATGTAATCCGATGTATTTAATCCTATGTGTCGATGACACTGAGTGTTGTGAGGTGCTGGCTACAGGCTGCCTTTTTCATCAGGTACCTAAAAAAAACATGCATTTATATATCACCTTTTACGACCGGACGTGCCAAGGTGATTTACAGCCAATGAAGTACTTTTTGAAATGTAGTCACTGTTGTAATGTAGGAAACGCAGCAACCAATTTGCACAAAGCAAGCTCCCACAAACAGCAATGTGATAATGACCAGATAATCTGCTTTTTAGTGAGATGTTATTTAAGGGATAAATATTGGCCAGGACACCGGGAATAATTCCCCTGCTCTTCTTCAAAATAGTGCCATGGGATCTTTTTCATCCACCTGAGAGAGCAGACGGGGCCTCGGTTTAACGTCTCATCCGAAAGATGGCACCTCCGACAGTGCAGCACTCCCTCAGCACTGCCCCTCCGACAGTGCAGCACTCCCTCAGCACTGCACTGGGAGTGTCAGCCTAGATTTTTGTGCTCAAGACTCTGAAGTGGGGCTTGAAGCCACAACCTCCTGACTCAGGCGCGAGTGCTACCCACTGAGCCACAACTGCCACTACAATACTAACTATAGAAACAGAAGCAAAGTGTGTTATGGTGTTGGCTAAGCACCAGCTCATAGAAGCAGAGCTGACAGCCAATATCGAGTGCGCAGTGTTTTGCTGCAATGAACGAGTGTGAATACGCACATACGAACAATGACGGACAGGTAAAGACCATTTGGTCTATCCAGCCTGTTCCACACAATTGTGATACTTTGTATATCACAATATATACTCTCCACCCCACCCGAAACCATGTGATCTCCTGGGAGAGGCAAAAAAAGATTAAAAACCCAGGCCAATTTGGGGGGAAAAAATCTGGGAAATTCCTCTCCGACCCATGCAGGTGATCGAAACTCGTCCAGGAGATCACTCTGGCCCTGAGTTCCCCGCAGTACCTGCCTTCTGCAAGTAAGTGCGTGCGTAGGATGGGCAGAAAGAGTAACAAGAAAAGGATGGTGCTACCCTGATCTTGGTGTTCTCCAGCTCCCTATGGCCCACATTCTCTACACCAGTGGAGCACACTCATACTGTGTTAGCAATCTGAACCGAAGGAGTCATGCTCTGCTCCAGCTCTGCTCTGTTTTGTGAAGAGCAGCTTTGGACTGCAGACAGAGAAGCAGCGAGATGCTGCAAGAGCACACAGACTAATGAGAATCAAGTGGCCACCCTGTATTTTGCGTCATGTGAGTTAGTGATGCTTTGTGGGGTCAGTTTTCCAAACTTTCACGCACTTATGTCTTAAGCACCGGTAATAAAGTGAAACACAGAAACATAGAAAATAGGTGGAGGAGTAGGCCATTCGGCCCTTCGAGCCTGCATTCAATATGATCATGGCTGATCATGCAACTTCAGTACCCCATTCCTGCTTTCTCTCCATACCCCCTGATCCCTTTAGCCGTAAGGGCCACATCTAACTCCCTTTTGAATATATCTAACGAACAACTTTCTGTGGTAGAGAATTCCACAGGTTCACAATTCTCTGAGTGAAGAAGTTTCTCCTCATCTCTGTCCTAAATGGCTTACCCCTTATCCTTAGACTGTGACTCCTGGTTCTGGACTTCCCCAACATTGGAAATACATACAATGCTTAGGAAGAACTTCTTTCTGAGGGCCCAGCCTTCAACCCCAGTCAACGTGTTAACAGGTGAAGTGGAAACAGTTAGCGGGGTGGATAGTTTATTATAGTGTGGCGCTGGCTGAGGTTACCATGGGAGATCTCCTGAGGATATTCATTATTTGACGCATCCGTTTCCAGGTCCTCTTGATGGTGGACACTGCATTAACTCAGTCAGACACCTCCTGCCAAGCAGTTTGAGCATTGTTTTAACACAGGAAGGTTTACCTGACATGTCAAAGAGGACAATCAACCTTCACTTCATTTCTGGCACGAGGACGTAAGAACATAAGTGCATAGAATTAGGAGCAGGAGTAGGCCCCTCGAGCCTGCTCCGCAATCCAATAAGACCATGGCTGACATAATCATAGAAATTTGCAGCACAGAAGGAAGCCATTTCGGCCCATCATGTCCGCGCCGGCCGACCAAGAGCTATCCAGCCTAATCCCACTTTCCAGCTCTTGGTCCGTTGACCTTCGACCTTAACTCCACTTTCCCGCCCGATCCCCATATCCCTTGATTTCCCCCAAGAGTCCAAAAATCTACCGACCTCAGCCTTGAATATACTCAATGACTCAGCAGCCACAGCCCTCTGGGGCAAGAGGGCTGTGGCCAGAGTCGTTGAGTATATTCCTCTCTGAGTGAAGGCCCTCCAAAGGAGCATCAGAAAGGGGAGCAGACATCTCCTTGCTCCAGCCATGTCTTCAGTTGTGCACAGGAACGATACATGTGGGCCCACTTAGCAGGTGCTGCCTATAAGAGCTGCAGTTGCATGCGATTTCCTGCATCCCTTCTTTCCGTTTGTTCCCAACATTGGGCCCATGCAATCCTGGGAGCTCTTTTATTTCACTCGAGAGCTGTCGGGATCTGAAACGCTCGACCTAAAAGGTGCTGACAGCTGACTGCATCAATAATTTGAAAAGGGAGTTGGACGGGTGCTGGAGGATGAGGAACTTACAGGGTTATGGACACAAAGTGGGGAAATGGAACTAATCACTGCTCCACAAACTCAATTCCCCAACTTCCCAGCCCTTGGCAGCAACGTAACTTCATCTGGAAACCTCACTCTGCTTCCCGTAATCGAACATTGACTTCATCCACTGTATTCACATGGCACTGGTCACTGATCTCATGAACTGGTCACTGACCTCGATAACTCGACATTGACGCCAAAACAAAAATCATACATTGACTTCATTAACCGCATAACACGACACTTATGGCCATTGACCTCACGGGGCCTGTGTTTAGGCTGTGTTACTCTAGGGAGGGGAGGAATATTTAAGGAAGCGGATTTCACGCTGAGACTGGGAGTGGTAATCTCACTCGTGCGTATCCAGAGACCTACCATCATCATAGTTCATGGTCTTCTTGGAGCATTTCCGTCCATTGGTGGGGCTGCGTCTTTTTTCTATGAGCCGATCCTCACTGGTAAAATGTAAAACATAGCTTTAGATTCACAGATTCATAGAAATGTACAGCGCAGGAGGAGGCCATTTGGCCCATCGTGTCTGTGCTGGCTCTTTGAGAGAGCAGTCGTGCTCAGTCCCACTTCCCCGCTTTGTGTCCTTATACCTGTAAGTTCCTCATCCTCTGGTATCTGTCCAACTCCCTTTTCAAATGATTGATGGAGTCAGGTCGAGGGTCAAGTCCCGACAACTCTCTGCGTGAAAAATAAATCTCATCTCCCTTCTACATCTTTTCCAATTATTTTGAATCTATGACCTTTGGTTACTGACTCACTTGCCAGAGGGATTATATTTTCCCTACTTACTCTATCAAAACCTCATGAAACATCACCTTGAATCTACTATTAGGTCACCTCTTAACCTTCTCTGTTCCAAGGACAGTTCTAACTTTTCCAACTTCTCAACTTTTTTTCTTTTCTATCTTACAATATCACTTTGCTCAAAAGTGCATATTTATTGTTATTTATATCATTATATATATTTAAACATTCCACTATTCCATTGCTTGCTTGCCTGTACCGTGTATCTATTTTATATTATAGTTTTATAATAAATGGCATATCTCCCATAATGTTGATCACGGTGAAAGGGAGAGCACGCAGCTTTGTAACGACAGGGGAGCTGTATCATATGAAGCACAATGTATTATCAGGACTGCTCCTTACATGACTGAATGTTAAATTCTGCTTTCATTATGGTACTCTGGAATTTTTGAGGAATATATTCCAGGATTCTCCCTTTGTCTCTGTGCAAGCAAAGAACCTCAAGAAAATAGTTTTCCTGTTACAACTTACCTCAAAAAAGTTTCAAATCTCATGTTTTACCTTGTTTTGAAACCTTTAGAAAATTAAACTCAATTACTGCTATAGCTCATCTTTCCCAAGCTGTGATTTGTCTGCAGATATCTGTGCTGATACAGGCCAAGACTGCTCTCCACAGTGTGTGTACACACCCAGACATTCTGCAGACACAGGTCCTTGTTGTTCCTGCAGCTGACTGACAGTTCTGGGAAGTCCGTGAATTTCGAGGCTTGTCAGAAAGGCACAGAGCTCCCACAAAAAGCAAGCTTTCAAGCACAAGAAAGCTTAATATTTTCTTGCGATTTAAAAAAAAACTTTTTCAAGGGCTGGATTTTCGCTAGGTTTGCGACCGGGTTTTCGCTGCGATTTCACCCTCCGCGGCGAAAACCCGGTGGGATCCGTGGGTACCTCTTTGCAGTGGTGCTTCCACGTACCGCCGGGGAGAGGTATGCCGACGTTCAACAATGCAGGTTGCGTTTGCGTCGTACTTTCGGCTCTCTCCCGAACCGCACGCTGCGCCCAGAATAGCGGCAGGTCAAATCTGTCGGTGCAGCCCTGCCAGCAGGGGTAAGAATGAAGACCTGCAAAAATGGTAAGTTAAAGTTTTTATTTTTAAATTCTTTTTCAGCGATTTAGAAGGTAAAAGTTTTGTGAATGTTTTTTGCAATTTTTGTTTGTTTTTCCCCTTCCCAAGGCCTCTCTTGCAGCACTCCTATGGAGTGGAGGGTAGCCAATGTAACCCCACTTTTTAAAAAAGGAGGGAGAGAGAAAACAGGGAATTATAGACCGGTCAGCCTGACCTCAGTAGTGGGTAAAATGATGGAATCAATTATTAAGGATGTCATAGCAGTGCATCTGGAAAATGGTGACATGATAGGTCCAAGTCAGCATGGATTTGTGAAAGGGAAATCATGCTTGACAAATCTTCTGGAATTTTTTGAGGATGTTTCCAGTAAAGTGGACAAAGGAGAACCAGTTGATGTGGTATATTTGGACTTTCAGAAGGCTTTCGACAAGGTCCCACACAAGAAATTAATGTGCAAAGTTAAAGCACATGGGATTGGGGGTAGTGTGCTGACGTGGATTGAGAACTGGTTGTCAGACAGGAAGCAAAGAGTAGGAGTAAACGGGTACTTTTCAGAATGGCAGGCAGTGACTAGTGGAGTGCCGCAAGGTTCTGTGCTGGGGCCCCAGCTGTTTACATTGTACATTAATGATTTAGACGAGGGGATTAAATGCAGTATCTCCAAATTTGCGGATGATACTAAGTTGGGTGGCAGTGTGAGCTGCGAGGAGGATGCTATTAGGCTGCAGAGTGACTTGGATAGGTTAGGTGAGTGGGCAAATGCATGGCAGATGAAGTATAATGTGGATAAATGTGAGGTTATCCACTTTGGTGGTAAAAACAGAGAGACAGACTATTATCTGAATGGTGACAGATTAGGAAAAGGGAAGGTGCAACGAGACCTGGGTGTCATGGTACATCAGTCATTGAAGGTTGGCATGCAGGTACAGCAGGCGGTTAAGAAAGCAAATGGCATGTTGGCCTTCATAGCGAGGGGATTTGAATACAGGGGCAGGGAGGTGTTGCTACAGTTGTACAGGGCCTTGGTGAGGCCACACCTGGAGTATTGTGTACAGTTTTGGTCTCCTAACTTGAGGAAGGACATTCTTGCTATTGAGGGAGTGCAGCGAAGGTTCACCAGACTGATTCCCGGGATGGCGGGACTGACCTATCAAGAAAGATTGGATCAATTGGGCTTGTATTCACTGGAGTTCAGAAGAATGAGAGGGGACCTCATAGAAACGTTTAAAATTCTGACGGGTTTAGACAGGTTAGATGCAGAAAGAATGTTCCCAATGTTGGGGAAGTCCAGAACCAGGGGTCACAGTCTGAGGATAAGGGGTAAGCCATTTAGGACCGAGATGAGGAGAAACTTCTTCACCCAGAGAGTGGTGAACCTGTGGAATTCTCTACCACAGAAAGTAGTTGAGGCCAATTCACTAAATATATTCAAAAGGGAGTTAGATGAAGTCCTTACTACTCGGGGGATCAAGGGTTATGGCGAGAAAGCAGGAAGGGGGTACTGAAGTTTCATGTTCAGCCATGAACTCATTGAATGGCGGTGCAGGCTAGAAGGGCTGAATGGCCTGCTCCTGCACCTATTTTCTATGTTTCTATGTTTCTATGCTACCGGCCCCGGACTAAAGTTGCCAAAACTCGTGGTTTGCGCCACGAGTCATCGTGCAATGCTGACTTTACCTAAAAGCCGAAATTTAGGCCTAAAAATGGTAGTGCAGCGAAAACGGTAATTTTGGCGTCAAACGACCGTTTTCGCCGAAAAACAACAATCTAGCCCGTTATATCTTTGTAATGTTACAAATCTCATTTTCAGCTTTGTGCAGAATCCACGAAGGTGGTTGAAATGTATGCCCCTGTGAGTATGCTCACAGGTCAGTTCCTCGTTGGTATAGTGGTGAGCATCCCTGCCTGTCACACGGGAGAGACCAAGGTTCAATTCCCTGACGGGGTGGAAACATTTTGGCAGTGGCCGCGTGGCCTAATGGATAAGGTATCTGACTTCGGTTCTACCCTTGATGTTATCAGAGGATTGCAGGTTCGAGTCTGGCCACGGTCAATTAACTCGAGGCGCAAAATTTTACCAGGGTGTCCCTGGAGATGGAGCACGCGGTGTCCACTGGTACGCTCGCGGCCTTCCACGAGAGGTGGGCACTGGAAGGACAAGAGTGCGTCATCACCCCCAGCAACCCAATTTTAATTTGATTTTAAATGTCTAAAGTTTAATTTGTTTATTGTGCCGTTTTTTGTGCCCACCCCCCATTTTAGCCAGGGGGCACTTGTATAATTTGTGTTTTTAGTGCCCTAAAAAAAAAAGGGCACTTGTTTGAAAGTCTTTGGTGTGTTCCCTCCAGCCCCCCCACTTTAATCAGGGGGCATATGATTTAATTGTTTTCTACAAAAATAGTTGTAGAGCTGTTGCATTGTGAGTGGCTTAGCCAGTCATGTGATGTTCACAAGACTCAATAAAACCCCAGTTAGCTGGGTCTAGGTCATCTACGATGAGGTACGCAGTTGTGAGCCTGGTGGATGAATTGGTAACGTGTAGTGTGATTGTTAAAACTTTGTTAATAAACCAACTAGTTCTTAATAGCAATGTGTTGCTACAAATTCTTAAGCAAAGAACCCGTGAAGCAAATACATTTTCAAAAAAATATTTTCAGCTAATTGAATGGATCACCGTTATTTATTGGTAGCATAGTTGTAATGTTACTGGACTAATAATCCAGAGTCCTGGACTAATGATGCAGAGACAAGAGTTCAAATCCCATCAAGATGCCATGGACTTGAGTGGACATATATACATGTGGACCTAGATATTTGTCTCGGGTGGAGACACAAAACGGGTGCTATCGGATTTCAGTAAGTAGAACTGAATATGACCATCTCCAACAAGAGAGTCTCTAACCACCGCCTCTGATGTTCAACGGCATTACCATCGCCGAATCCCCCACCATCAGCATCCTGGGAGTCACCATTGACCAGAAACTTAACTGGACCAGCCACATAAATACTGTGGCTACAAGAACAGGTCAGAGGCTGGGTATTCTGCGGCGCATGTCTCACCTCCTGACTCCCGAAAGCCTTCCCACCATCTACAAGGCACATGTCAGGCGTGTGATGGAATACTCTCCACTTCCCTGGATGAGTGCAGCTCCAACAACACTCAAGAAGCTCCAGACCATTCAGGACAAAGCAGCCTGCTTGATCAGCACCCCATTCACCACCTTCAACATTCACTCCCTCCACCACCGGCGCACCGTGGCTGCAGTGTGTACCATCTACAAGATACACTGCAGCCACTCGCCAAGGCTTCGGTGTCAGCACCTCCCAAACCCACGACTTCTACCACCCAGAAGGACAAGGGCAGCAGGCACATGGGAACACCATCATCTCCACGTTCCCCTCAAAGTCACACACCATCCTGACTTGGAAATATATCGGCCGTTCCTTCATCGTCGCTGGGTCACAATCTTGGAACTCCCTCCCTAACAGCACTGTGGGAGCACCTTCACCACACGGACTGCAGCAGTTCAAGAAGGCAGCTCACCACCACCTTCTCAAGGGGCAATTAGGGACGGGCAATAGATGCTGGCCTTGCCAGCGATGCCCACATCCCAGGAACAAATAAATAAAACACCAGGCATTGCGTATAACGGGCGGCTGATCCGATACCGTCTGTTTTGCACCATCGCCTGAAACAAATTCTGAGCCTGTGATATTTATACTTGGATAGAAAGAAAACATTCAAGCCTCCTCTCCTAATTTATATTTCTTCTATTTATGACACTGGCGACACATTTTTGGCAGAATTTGGCCGAAATGTCATTATTATTGCCGTTCTTTGTTACAGTCACATGGACCAATAAAACATGGCTTACCATTGACCAATGGCAGGTTACATTTTTCAGTCACATTGCTACCACAGACCAATCATTGCACTCAAAAACAAAGAGCAATGGTCAGCAGGGACCTAAAGAACCCAATAATGTGCCTTAACTCTGAGCACTGAGGATCACTTCTGTGCCAGAGTAAGTTTTTCTATTTCTAGTGCCAGCATCTATAATGTTTTTCTATGAAAAATCTCCAATTCGACAGGTGCCAAATTATGGGCAGTTTTATACTGTGGGTCCAGGCCTGGTACATCAAGATTATCCAAACTCATTTCACATAGGACTCTCACAGCTGGCAGTCAGAGAAGACAATCATCCTCAGTCCAAACTTGTTTGGAACCCAAGTCCCAAAAAGAACACTCGATCTCCTGAACATTATTTTTCCACACAGAAGATGATTGTGGCCCTTATTGAGCTGATGGGAATATAGCAACATTGGAACAGAAGGAGGCCATTCATCCCCTCGAGCCTACTCCACCATTCAATGAGATCGTGGATGATCTGCGACCTAACTCCATTGACCCATCTTTGGTTAATAAAAATCTATCAATCTCCGATTTAAAATTAACAATTTATCTAGCACCAATTGTCGTTTGCAGAAGAGAGTTCCAAATTTCTACGTGTAGAAGTGTTTCCTAATTTCACTCCTGAAAGGTCTGACTCTAATTTTTAGACTATGCCCCCTAGTCCTAGACTCCCCAACCAGCGGAGATAGTTTTTCTCTATCTACCCTATCTGTTACCCTTAATATTTTGAAAACTTCGATCAGATCACACTTAATCTTCTAAAAGTATTATTTCTTTTGATTATATTTTATAATCCCTTAAGACGACGTCATTAAAACATTCTGAGAAGGAAGAAGTTAATTTTAGAAGTTGCTGTAAACATTAAGTTGTTGCTCAGAATAATTAACTTGAAATTTGATGGGTTAGGTAAGCACGACCCTTTTCTTACAAAAACCCTTGTGCTGCTTCTGATATAAGGAAATACCTGCAGGACTTAATTGCTGGAGTTTGTTCACTACTTCCCTGGTAATTTCTCTTTAAATGGTGATTGCTCCCTTTACAGTTGCTGCATTCAATGCATTTCTGTAGAAAGAGAAGGTAAGTATCAAATATTAACTTTGTTTTTGAAGTGACTACACTTCAAAAAGTACTTAATTGGCTGTAAAGCGCTTTGAGATGTCCAGTGGTTGTGTCAGCTGTGGCTCAGTGGGCAGCACTCTCGCCTCGGCATCAGAAGGTTGTGGGTTCAAGTCCCGCTCCAGGAACTTGAGCACATAAACCTAGGCTGATGCTCCAATGCAGTGCTGAGGGGGTGCTGCACTGTCGGAGGTGCCATCTTTCGGATGAGACATTAAACCGAGGCCCTGCCTGCTCTCTCAGGTGAACATAAAAAATCCACTATGGTAATCCAAGGAAATGGCATACAAATTGGCCAGAAATTGCAGCGAACCTGGGGACTGGGAGAAATTTAGAACTCAGCAGAGGAGGACAAAGGGTTTGATTAGGGCAGGGAAAATGGAATATGAGAAGAAGCTTGCAGGGAACATTAAGACGGATTGCAAAAGTTTCTATAGATATGTAAAGAGAAAAAGGTTAGTAAAGACAAACGTAGGTCCCCTGCAGTCAAAATCAGGGGAAGTCATAACGGGGAACAAAGAAATGGCAGACCAATTGAACAAGTACTTTGGTTCAGTATTCACTAAGGAGGACACAAACAACCTTCCGGATATAAAAGTGGTCAGAGGGTCTATTAAGGAGGAGGAACTGAGGGAAATCTTTATTAGTCGGGAAATTGTGTTGGGGAAATTGATGGGATTGAAGGCCGATAAATCCCCAGGACCTGATGGACTGCATCCCAGAGTACTTAAGGAGGTGGCCTTGGAAATAGCGGATGCATTGACAGTCATTTTCCACATTCCATTGACTCTGGATCAGTTCCTATCGAGTGGAGGGTAGCCAATGTAACCCCACTTTTTAAAAAAGGAGGGAGAGAGAAATCAGGGAATTATAGACCGGTCAGCCTGACCTCAGTAGTGGGTAAAATGATGGAATCAATTATTAAGGATGTCATAGCAGCGCATTTGGAAAATGGTGACATGATAGGTCCAAGTCAGCATGGATTTGTGAAAGGGAGATCATGCTTGACAAATCTTCTGGAATTTTTTGAGGATGTTTCCAATAAAGTGGACAAAGGAGTACCAGTTGATGTGGTATATTTGGACTTTCAGAAGGCTTTCGACAAGGTCCCACACAGGAGATTAATGTGCAAAGTTAAAGCACATGGGATTGGGGGTAGTGTGCTGACGTGGATTGAGAACTGGTTGTCAGACAGGAAGCAAAGAGTAGGAGTAAATGGGTACTTTTCGGAATGGCAGGCAGTGACTAGTGGGGTACCGCAGGGTTCTGTGCTGGGGCCCCAGCTGTTTACATTGTACATTAATGATTTAGACGAGGGGATTAAATGTAGTATCTCCAAATTTGCGGATGACACTAAGTTGGGTGGCAGTGTGAGCTGCGAGGAGGATGCTATGAGGCTACAGAGTGACTTGGATAGGTTAGGTGAGTGGGCAAATGCGTGGCAGATGAAGTATAATGTGGATAAATGTGAGGTTATCCACTTTGGTGGTAAAAACAGAGAGACAGACTATTATCTGAATGGTGACAGATTAGGAAAAGGGAAGGTGCAACGAGACCTGGGTGTCATGGTACATCAGTCATTGAAGGTGGCATGCAGGTACAGCAGGCGGTTAAGAAAGCAAATGGCATGTTGGCCTTCATAGCGAGGGGATTTGAGTACAGGGGCAGGGAGGTGTTGCTACAGTTGTACAGGGCCTTGGTGAGGCCACACCTGGAGTATTGTGTACAGTTTTGGTCTCCTAACTTGAGGAAGGACATTCTTGCTATTGAGGGAGTGCAGCGAAGATTCACCAGACTGATTCCCGGGATGGTGGGACTGACCTATCAAGAAAGACTGGATCAACTGGGCTTGTATTCACTGGAGTTCAGAAGAATGAGAGGGGACCTCATAGAAACATTTAAAATTCTGACGGGGTTAGACAGGTTGGATGCAGGAAGAATGTTCCCAATGTTGGGGAAGTCCAGAACCAGGGGTCACAGTCTAAGGATAAGGGGTAAGCCATTTAGAACCGAGATAAGGAGAAACTTCTTCACCCAGAGAGTGGTGAACCTGTGGAATTCTCTACCACAGGAAGTAGTTGAGGCCAATTCACTAAATATATTCAAAAGGGAGTTAGATGAAGTCCTTACTACTCGGGGGATCAAGGGGTATGGCGTGAAAGCAGGAAGGGGGTACTGAAGTTTCATGTTCAGCCATGAACTCATTGAATGGCGGTGCAGGCTAGAAGGGCTGAATGGCCTGCTCCTGCACCTATTTTCTATGTTTCTATGTTTCTATGTACTATTTCAAAGAAGAGCAGGGGAGTTATCCCCGCTGTGCTGGGCCAATATCTCAACCAACATAACAAAAACAGATTATCTGGTCATTATCACATTGCTGTTGGTGGAGCTTGCTGTGCACAAATTGGTTGCTGTGTTTCTCATATTACAACAGTGACTACACTTCAAAAAGTACTTCATTGGCTGTAAGTGCTTTGAGACATCCGGTGGTCGTGAAAGACACTATATAAATGCAAGTCTTTCTTTTTGTTTTGGTGCCTGCTATGATGTAAACAGCAGTGTACAAGCTAAGCGGACAATGAAGTTAGTTCTTTGAAGCACATTATATAGTAATTATAGTGAACTGTTTGATGAATTGGATCAAGATTTCACCTTAGGCTACCAAGATTGCTGGGCTACTGAATGTCAAAAGTTGTGAAGCTGATTTACCATTTATTTTGCCCTGTTGAGATCCTTATTTTATTTAACAACAAGCATAGTGCCCTCATCAAGTAGGAACAGGGTTCACCACTTTTCGTTGTTTCACTACTGTTTCACATTCATGTGCATCTGCTGATGTGCAACTATTCCATCTGAGAGGAGTCTGTTGGCTAAATGCATTTTGTAAGTTCAAGTAGGACAGAATGGATTATTATTTTAATGGAGCACAGCCTCCAAACATTAGGAGGCATTGCATAAAACTAGATACTAAATAGGCAACTGGACAAGACTTCCACGCCCCCACAACCTTAAGCCAGAAAGAAGGAAGGAAAGGAAGGAAGGAAAGGAAGGAAGGAAGAAAGGAAAGAATGAAGGAAAGAAGGAAGGAGATGGAAGGAAGCCAATTTGTGCACAGCAAGCTCTCACAAACAGGAATGTGATAGTGACCAGATCATTTGTTTTAGTGATGTTGATTGAGGGGTAAATATAGGCTGCAGGATGCTGGGGATAACTCCACTGCTCTACCTCAAAATAGTCCTGTGGATGTTTTATGTCCACCTGAGAGAGCAGATGGGGCCTCGGTTCAACCGTCTCATCTAAAAGGCGGCACCTCCGACAGTGCAGCACTGCACTGGAGTGTGTCAGCCTGGATCTTTCTGCTCAAGTCTCTGGAATGGGTAATTGAATATGAATGGCGGCCTTGCAGAGAGATTTCCGCCATGAAGATCAAGCCCACTATAGGGCCCAGCCGCACAATCCCAGTTGTTCTGCAGCGGGAATTTAAAAGGGTAGAAAGGCCTCAAAGATTACGGGGTCAGCAGCCTTGTAGGCCTTGACATGGATTGAGATTTGCTCAGGTTGAGGGCTTCTACTGTTGGAGAGACAGCTTCTACTGGGCACTCTCCTTTCATGCCCGGAACTCGAGGCCACTATCCATCGGACGACCATGGGAAGCAGAGTAACTGGGTCAGACGGGAGGGAAATGGGCTTAGGGGTTCCTGGGCCCTGTGCTCCTGGCAACATCTGAATCCAACTCAGGAAATGGGTGGTCAGTGGTGATCCAAGCTGGGTGGGGGAGGGAAACAGAAGTTGGGGCGCTGCAGTCGCAGTAGGCCTCAGTGCTCGATTTTGCCTCATTCACCTCCACTAGCCCCCACCCCATTCCAGCTGGAATCACAGAGGAAATTCTGAGTCAGAAGGTTGTGGGTTCAAATCTCACTCCAGAGACTTGAGCACAAAAATCCAGGCTGACACTCCCAGTGCAGTGCTGAGGGAGGGCAGAGGTGTCACCTTTCGGATGAGATGTTAAACCGAGGCCCTGTCTGCTCTCTCAGGTGGACGTAAAAGGTCCCACAGCACTATTTCAAAGAAGAGCAGGGAAGTTACCCCGGTGTCCCGGCCAATATTTATCCCTCAATCAACATCACTAAAAAACAGATTATCTGGTCATTATCACATTGCTGTTTGTGGGAGCTTGCACAAATTTACTGCCACATTTCCTACATTAGAACAGTGACTACACTCCAAAAGTACTTCATTAGCTGTAAAGTGCATTGCGACATCCTGAGGTCATGAAAGGTGCTATATAAATGCAAGTCTTTCTTTCTATCCCTCTTTGTATTTATGTGTACATAGAGTCACATATAGGACAATAATGATTGGTAACTATGTATTTAACTTCAGAAAACGATACTCTTTTTCACATGTCATGTTCTGCTCCTAACAGTTATGAAGATAACATCTGAATGTAGCAGATTTGCATCAGACTTTAAAGAGAGACGTGAAAAAATTCTGCGTCTCATAACCTCATCATTTATGGCCACATAGAAGCTAATGGTTACTTGTTTAAAGGCTTATTAAATATGAGGATTTGTGGCTACTGTGAATTTCCAGAATTATTCTAGATTGAGCACCATTATATAAGCAAAGGAGTGGAAATAATAACATCAAATAGGTGATAAATCAGGGGGCCTGTACACAAATGGGATAGAATAGTGAATTATTTACGATAGTTGGCTGGAACCACTCCAGGCAACACTGCTGGTTTCTTGCATAAAACCTAATACCGTTTGGAGGCCTACCGTTATTTCTTGCAACGAGAAAGCTAGAAAATTGGCTTTTTTATTCTATGTATGTTATTATAAGTCTAACTATACTGAGCTGTTTTTCTATCACTTACCTCCCGTGGG
Source organism: Pristiophorus japonicus (assembly GCF_044704955.1). Classification (NCBI taxonomy): domain Eukaryota; kingdom Metazoa; phylum Chordata; class Chondrichthyes; family Pristiophoridae; genus Pristiophorus; species Pristiophorus japonicus. The sequence goes on from NC_091990.1 coordinate 10,510,654, forward strand.
TACTTTTTATTCTGCTCAATAGCTTTCCTCACTTTTGTACGGACTGAAAGCACTTCACAATCCTTGGGAAGAGCTTTAATCTCTGTATTTAATTCCACTGGCTCAGCTTGAGGCTCAGAGTCCACCGATACCTCAGTCATGCTTTTAAAAAACCTGTAGAGAAAAATATATATATATTTCACTGGTTTTCTGAGGCTGTAAGCCCAACTCAGTATTCAGATTAGAAATTGTTTTAGGCTTATTCCCTTTGCCTATGATGTAATTTGAAAACCTCATTGTGTTTATAGCCTTGTAACCTCACCAATCATCCATTATTCCTTATATAATTGAACACTATTTCATATACACGGCATATATATATATATATATATATATATTACATCAAAGATATGTCTGTATTGTATACACATTGTTTAAAAATATATACTTGCCTTTTATTTCCCAGTAATTAAGTGGAACATCACATCACATCACTACATTACATCATTAATCCATGGTAGTGGATACCAAGACATATTAACGACTCAGAGCATGCAGCCTATCAATATCTGCAAAGACATCTATCACTGGGGGAAAGGGATGGTGGGTGGGTCAAGCACATAATAAAACCTTTCCATGAATTCAACAGTATTCATTGTAGAAATAATAGATATATGGAAAGGGGTAAAAATCGATCAACATTCCCACTCCTAACTGTTATCTAGTGACCCATGCTGCACTTGTGTTTTGTATGTGGGGTGAGGGCAGACTGGGGATATGGTTGTGATGCTTGGTATGATTCAACAGTCTGCTGATGATCACTGATGACAAAGGCCACTTGGATGAGGCTACTGACACCTGTGGAACCAAATCCCTGAATAAATTGTCAGGAGTGGTGGTGGGTGGGATGGTTGGGGGGAGGCGGGAACACCCTCTAGAATTTGTCAGAAGCAGGTTAACTATTAAAATCTTGTCAACATCAGAGACTTTGGGGGAGAAATTGCCCTGCGCCCCGATTAGTGGTGGTAACCTTCTGGGGCCGGTACATTCTGCGGCCAGCGCAGAAGTCCCGCGCCCCGCCGAGGAATTGCCCTTATTGCCCCTCAAAGGAAGCGGACGCAATCTCGCACTCTGCACTTCCTTTGGGGGCGGTAACCGGGCGCTACTGGGGAGCTGAAGGAAGCGCCGCGTACCGCTGACGTGCGTCAATGCACCTCCCCTTCAATTAAAAGGGCCACCAGGACAGTGTGCGACCGCGCCTGTAGCCCGGCACCCAAGACAGAGCGCCAAGCTGCACGCTGGGGCCGGCATCGTTGAGCCGACCCGAGAGTCGGCCGACAAAAGAAGATGGCGGCCCGTAGCGCTGGCGCCCTCCCCTTTAAGGGACGGCCAGAGAGCGGATGTCCGCCAGCCTCACGGGCTTCAGGGCTATTCCCCCTGCCCCGCCCCGCCCCCTGGCCAGGGCGGTAAGGGGTTGGCGCCTGGTAGTGAGTGGTCATCGCGCACGGCAATGACATCATCAACAGTTGCATGGAGACCCGGGGCGCTAACCTCGAGGTGCGCTCCGCAAACTCCCAGCCAATTTCCCAGGAGGCGGTAGCATCCCTCCAGGGGGCTATAAAAAGGGGCAATTTCACCCTCTGTATGTTTTATTTTAAGACATGAAGAAATATACCAGTGACTGCATTGGTCAACTGACTCCCAATTCAATGCTGGTGAGTTAAAGGCCCAGGGCTGCCTCTCACCCAAACTTATTTGCTGCTAATTTGTTGAGCATTGTCACTTTTCAGCCAGAACCCTCTCGGGTTCCGCAAGATCCTGCAAATCCCTTGGCAGGACAGACGCACCAACGTTAGCGTCCTCGACCAGGCCAACATCCCCAGCATCGAAGCACTGACCACACCCGACCAGCTCTGCTGGGTGGACCACATTGTTCGCATGCCCGACACAAGACTCCCAAAGCAAACGCTCTACTTGGAACTCCTACATGGCAAGCGAGCCCCAGGTGGGCAGAAAAAACGTTTCAAGGACACCCTCAAAGCCTCCCTGATAAAATGCAACATCCCCATCGACACCTGGGAGCCCCTGGCCAAAGACTGCCCTAAGTGGAGGAAGAGCATCCGGGAGGGCGCTGAGTACCTCGAGTCTCGTCACTGAGAGCATGCAGAAATCAAACGCAGGCAGCGGAAGGAGCGTGCGGCAAATCAGTCCCACCCTTTCCCTCAATGACTATCTGTCCCACCTGTGACAGAGATTGTGGTTCCCATATTGGACTGTTCTGTCACCTAAGAACTCACTTTGAGTGGAAGCAAGTCTTCCTCGATTTCAAGGGACTGCCTATGATGAGATGGGAGCAGAGAAGTAGCCCTGTTTGAATCATGCCTGCTGCTGGTTTAACGTGGAGTGTCGTGAGTGATTGGGTGCGGTTTGCAGCCCCCACCATTGCGTCTTCCAAGATATAAACATAGAAAATAGGTGTAGGAGTAGGCCATTCGGCCTTTCGAGCCTGCACCGCCATTCAATAAGATCATGGCTGATCATTCCTTCAGTACCCCTTTCCTGCTTTCTCTCCATATCCTTTGATCCCCTTAGCTGTAAGGGCCATAGCTAACTCCCTCTTGAATATATCCAATGAACTGGCATCAACAACTCTCTGTGGCAGGGAATTCCATAGGTTAACAACTCTCTGAGTGAAGAAGTTTCTTCTCATCTCAGTCCTAAATGGCCTACCCCTTATCCTAAGATTGTGTCCCCTGATTCTGGACTTCCCCAACGTCGGGAACATTCTTCCTGCATCTAACCTGTCCAGTCCCGTCAGAATCTTATACGTTTCTATGAGATCCCCTCTCATCCTTCTAAACTCCAGTGAATAAAGGCTCAGTTGATCCAGTCTCTCCTCATATGACAGCCCAGCCATCCCTGGAATCAGTCTGGTGACCTTCGCTGCACTCCCTCAATAGCAAGAACGTCCTTCCTCAGATTAGGAGACCAAAACTGAACACAAATATTCCAGGTGAGGCCTCATCAAGGCTCTGTACAACTGCAATAAGACCTCCCTGCTCCTATACTCAAATCCCCAAGCTATGAAGGCCAACATACCATTTGCCTTCTTCACCGCCTGCTGTACCTGCATGCCCACTTTCAGTGACTGATGAACCATGACACCCAGGTCTTGTTGCATCTCCCCTTTTCCTAATCTGCCGCCATCCAGATAATATTCTGCCTTCGTGTTTTTGCCTCCAAAATGGATAACCTCACATTTATCGACATTATACTGCATCTGCCATGCATTTGCCCACTCATCTAACCTGTCCAAGTCATCCTGCAGCCTCTTAGCATTCTTCTCACAGCTCACACCGCCACCTAGTTTAGTGTCATCCGCAAACTTGGAGATATTACACTCAATTCCTTCATCTAAATCGTTAATGTATATTGTAAAGAGCTAAGGTCCCAGCACTGAGCCCTGCGGCACTCCATTAGTCACTGCCTGCCATTCTGAAAAGGACCCGTTTATCCCGACTCTCTGCTTCCTGTCTGCCAACCAGTTCTCTATCCACGTCAGTACATTACCCCCAATACCATGCGCTTTGATTTTGCACACCAATCTCTTGTGCGGGACCTTGTCAAAAGCCTTTTGAAAGTCCAAATACACCACATCCACTGGTTCTCCCTTGTCCACTCTGCTAGTTACATCCTCAAAAAATTCCAGAAGATTCGTCAAGCATGATTTCCCTTTCATAACTCCATGCTGACTTGGTCCGATCCTGTCATTGCTTTCCAAATGCGCTGCTATTTCATCCTTAATGATTGATTCCAACATTTTCCCCACTACTGATGTCAGTCTAACTGGTCTATAATTACTTGTTTTCTCTCTCCCTCCTTTTAAAAAAAGTGGTGTTACATTAGCTACCCTCCAGTCCATTGGAACTGATCCAGAATCAATAGACCGTTGGAAAATGATCACCAATGCATCCACTATTTCTAGGGCCACTTCCTTAAGTACTCTGGGATGCAGACCATCAGGCCCCGGGGATTTATCGGCCTTCAATCCCATCAATTTCCCTAACACAATTTCCCGCCTAATAAGGATATCCTTCAGTTCCTCCTTCTCACTAGACCTACTGTCCCCTGATACAATCGGAAGGTTATTTGTGACTTCCTTTGTAAAGACAGAACCGAAGTATTTGTTCAATTGGTCTGCCATTTCTTTGTTCCCCATTATAAATTTACCTGAATCCGACTGCAAGGGACCTACCTTTGTCTTCACTAATCTTTTTCTCTTCACATATTTATAGAAGCTTTTGCAGTCAGTTTTTATGTTCCCTGCAAGCTTCCTCTCGTACTCTATTTTCCCCTCTTAATTAAACCCTTAGTCTTCCTCTGTTGAATTCTAAATTTCTCCCAGTCCTCAGGTTTGTTTATTTTTCTAGCCAAATTATATGCCTCTTCCTTGGCTTTAACACTGTCCTTAATTTCTTTTGTTAGCCATGGTTGAGCCACCTTCCCCGTTTTATTTTTACTCCAGACAGGGATGTACAATTGCTGAAGTTCATCCATGTGATCTTTAAATGTTTGCCATTGCTTATCCACCGTCAACCCTTTAAGTATCCTTTGCCAGTCTATTCTAGCCAATTCACACCTCATACTGTTGAAGTTACCTTTCCTTAAGTTCAGGATCCTAGTTTCCAAATTAACTGTGTCACTCTCCATCTTAATGAAGAATTCTACCATATTATGGTCACTCTTCCCCAAGGGGCCTCGCACAACAAGATTGCTAATTAGTCCCTTCTCATTATAAATCACCCATTCTAGGATGGCCAGCTCTCTAGTTGGTTCCTCAACATACTTGTACTTGTAGCGTGAGTACCCTGCAAGCAGCAAAAAGTATAATTGACGTGGTGTCCTTCAGCAGCTGAAGTGCCTTTAAGGTCTTCCCTGAACAAACTTAAAAAAATGAAATAAAAGTTTCAGACTTTAAATCATTTTGATCGAAGAGGTGGTATTTTGCACCAAATTACTTAAAAAGTGCAAACTGGAAATATTCCCAACATATAAAGTATTTATACAGGATTATATGTTACATAGAATGTTCAGCACAGAAACAGGCCATTCTTCCCAACAGGTCTATGCCAGTGTTTATGCTCCACGTGAGCCTTCTCCCACCTTTTATCTCACCCTATCAGCATTACCTTCGATTCCTTTCTCCCTCACGTGTTTATCCAGCTTCCCATTAAATGCATCAATGCTATTCGCCTCGACCACTCCCTGTGGAGTGACACATTCTCACCACTCTCTGGGCAAAGACGTTTCTTGCTCTTTTTCATGTTTATTAAACTTACCTGCTGCACAGTGTAAATGCTAAATTATTAAGTGAAAAAATGATTGACTTATTAGAGCTGGATAAACCCGAAGAGTTTTCCAAACAGACTGAGCACCAATGGGAGAGAAACGTTCAGATATCGAACGAGTATCAAAGATTCTAAAATGACAAATACAATTGTTTCCCAGCGATCACCTTAGTAACAGAGATTCTTAACTAGATACTTGTGATGTCACAGAGCAAGAGAATCTGCAACCTTTTATCGTTATCATTTACTAAGACTGGAATCTATAGACACTTTGACTTTCATTTGCAATGTTGTTTCGTCCCACAAAATCTGTAACATTAGGGGCTGGATTTCCGACTTTGATGTTTTTCGGGCGGTAATGGCGGCGGGACGGTAAAGTTAGCGCCCGGGAACAGTTTGCGCCTCAGTCGGTAAGTTTGGGCAGCTGGGCCCTGAGTAAGGGGACGCAGTGCGAAGGGAGGCGTTGTACACCTCTCTCAGGACGCTAGCATGGGAAACTCCCGAGCTAAAGAGCCGGGCCGGGAGCACTCCGAGAGATGCCATGGGGGGGGGGCACCCTAAAAAACCCCCACTAAAACATTCCCAAAACATTGCCCATGTCACAACACAAATCGCAAAAAAAAATTAAAAGAAAAAACAATCGCACTTACCTTTGGAGTCCATTACTCACCTCTCCGCTGTCGAGATGGTTGGACCGCCCGATTTCCCAGGCGGTCAGTGTGGGGCGCGCTGCTGGGCGGACAAGAGTCAAAACTCGCGCTGGTGTCGCAACCAGGGGCATTGCACACTGAGCGCAGCTCTTCCGGGCACTGCTAAACCGGACCCGGGGATCACTGCGGGTGCTAGAGGCTGACCGCCCGCCCAGAGCACCTTCCCGCTGCTCCGGGACACAGAGGAGCCAAAAATTCGCCTCCTATAGATTTAAATCGGTGTTCAATATAGGTCCCAATTTTCCTTCCCTCCCTTCTGCCTGGGCATAGTTCAAGCGAAGCGCACCCCACTCGATATGACCTGCAGCCGCCTGTTTTTCCAGGTCTTGGTCAGTAGCATTGGCCCAAAGTTCCCGAAGCCATAACAAGGGCCTGCACCCAGCTCCTGTTGTTCCAGCTCAGCAGCCAGACAGCCTCCAGCCCAAAGGTCCCTGTAACCAGTTTTTGCAAAAATGGTCCCACTTGCCTTTTTCAGCCTTTTGTGGCCTTGCTGCTTGTCCCATCAGATCCTCTAACTAAGTGTGTGTATGGAAATAAAGCATAACATTTAACTTCTGTGTCTTCTGGTGGCCCTTCCTAATGGATGGGCCTATCACACTTTCAGGAAAATGAGGCAGAGGACATATATTTAAGGCAATTGGCAAAAAGAACCAGAGGCGACATGAGGAGACATTTTATTTACACAAAAAGTTATTATGGTCTGGAACACACTGCCTGAAAGGGCGGTGGAAGCAGATTCAATAGTAATATTCAAAATAGAATTGGATAAATACTTGAAGGGATTTTTTTTTTTTTTTTTTACAGGCCTATGGGGAAAGAGCAGGGTGAGTGAGACTAATTGGATAGCTCTAACTAAGAGCCGGCACAGGCCCGATGGGACGAATGGCCTCCTTCTGTGCTGTACGATTCTATGGAGCTGCAATTGCCCTTTTCTATAAGGCCCATTACTGTCTGAAAGCAGCGGCCACGGGTCAGTGCGCTGACTGCCGCCGTTTTGTATATTGCCCTCGTTTCGTTTTGGAGCGGTGTAGAAGACCCGCCCGTTTCCCCGCCGCATCGTGCACATACCGACCCCTTATTGACCGGCAGCGACCCCTTTCCGAAATTGTCCCGCGGGAACGGCAGCGCCGGTCGGTGCCACTGACAGCCTTTTCTGTCGGTACCCTTTCTGTGGCTTGGGGCCGCCCTTCAAGGGGAGGTGGCACCACCGGCAACTCCCATTTTTTTTTTTTTTTTTAAGTGCTGACTGCCAGGTCGGGCCAACAATTATGCCCACAGGTTCGGCCGGGCTGCCAACCCCCTCTTGGGTGCCAGGCCGCTCGTCCGGCCGATACCCTCCCTGGTGGCCCAGTGTTGTGTCACTAAAGCGGCTGCAGAGTTCACAGCGGCCCTCCCCTTTTACTGAATGTCGTCGGGCCGGCCAGCAAGGAGGCCCCGAGGCCAGGGCAGCGGCAGCGAGGCCCGACGTCGGCAGGGTCATCATGTCCGGATTCCAGGACATTTTACGAACTCCGGACGACTGTCCCAGAATTTGGACTCCGGTACATTCCGGACCCTCAACGCTGCACCTGTAACATCAAGATTCAGCAGTGGCAGAAAATCCTTGTGCCAATACAAACCTTTATCAGTAACAGCGGGGGGCAAGTGGACAATGAAGGGATAATTTTCAGACTGTGCACTACTAGAAAATTACACAATTAGAATATTATATTCCTGGTTGCAGTTTTAGTTCCACACTATCGTCTTTATCTTTTCAGTAGTCTTTGGTGTTTCTAAAATTGATACTTTATACAAAAAAATAAACTAGATTTACTTCAGTGGGCAGCATTTAGATATATATATATATTTTTAAAAAGGTCCTGAACATGCTTCCATGATGCAAACTGTCATTCAATAAACTACTTTTATATGCAGTGAGAATACGCATGGTGTGGGCTTGTTAGCTTTTTATTGCGATATGTGAGCGCACTAGACCCGTGCGGCAGAGCAGGTCTCCAGTCGTCTTGGTTAACAATTGCCAGTGGACCAAGACCGAGCTCTGTCAAGCCCGTGCGGTGCCTTGTGTGCAACGACCACCCCATGTTAAAAAAATCCACAGGCATCTTCCACTCTTCAAGATTTAGTTTGGGATCTGGAATTTTAGGTCCTTCATTGAAATATCTGTGAACTTTTTGACGTGGAAGCAAGTCATCCTCGATTCGAGGGACTGCCTATGATGATGATGATGATTTACATGCTGGCCCTGTTCAGTAAAATAATGGTAATATTTATCTATTTATCGATTAACAATCAATGCAGAAGGTCCTTTGCTGGATTTGCAAGCTTTCTTAAAAGAACTTGCATTTATATATCTGCTTTCGCCACCTCAGGATGTATCAAAATGCTTCACAGCCAGTTTTAAAGTGTAGTCGCTGTTGTAATGTGAGGGAACACAGCAGCCAATTTGAGCAGAGCAAGGACCCACAAGCAGCAATGATATAAATGACCAGATTGTGCGTTGGTGATGTTAATTGAGGGATAACAGGGGAACTCCCCCGGCTCTTCTCTGAATAGTGCCGTGGGATCTTCTACATTAACCTCAGAGGAAAGACAGATGGCCTTAGTTCAACATCCCGTCTGAAAGACCACATCTCTGACAGTGCAGCATTTCATTATCACCACAGTGAAATGTCAGCCAGTTGAGGTACTGATGATGCAAATCAGGAAGCTACCAGATTTCATCTTTGGTCAGCGCTGTATTGGCAAACTCGGGTGAGACATCAATGGGAGCAACAATAACTTGTGTTTTCCCGAAGGCAGCTTTCTCCAGGGGCAGCGGTGAGCGCCTTTGCCAATATTGAATTCAACCACAGGTCCTTATCGACATTTGTATACCATGGTTTTAATATTCAAACTGGCAATGGATTGGGTGGCTATTGCATATGAATCCAATGTCTACATTTCTCCCTTTTGTGCCTATATTCTGCAATGCCTGTTCATACTATAGTACAGGTTGCACCTTCCTTATCCGCGACTCCCTTATCCGGCATGATTCTGGTGGCCGGGGGCGCATGCGCAGAACGTGGCCGACCTCCACCCCAACGTTGGGACCCGCCGACACTCGGCCCACTGGCGACCAAGCCGACACCCGCTGGAGCCTGCCGACACTTCAGGCCCGCCCGGGCACTGACTCCTCCCCCCCGACCTCGAGCCGCCCCCCCCTGCCTCCTTCCCCCCCCCCCCACCTCGGGCTGACCTCCCTTAATCCGGCAAAATCCCTTACTCGGCACAGGCCAGGTCCCCAGGGTGCCGGATAAGGGAGGGTCAACCTGTATTTTATAAGCCTGTTGTTGAGAGAAGAAATGGCTATCCCCGCCATATTCAGCTCAATCTACTGCCTAGCAGTTTTCACACGACCTACTATTTGGAAGAGGAAGAAATTTCCTGCATGTACACACATGTATTAGGAAAATCCAGTGACGAAAGTAATTTAAAAAAATAATAAAAATGGTCTTTTAATTAAAGGAGTTCAAATGCTACACAATCACCCTCAGCCAAACATTGTATCTGGCTAGATAAAAAATGTTATTCAACAAGATGACTTCACAATAGGTCATTCCACGTCATCACAAAAAACCCCTTTTTGCATGTCGTCCAATTTGTCCTTCAGACTCAAGCTCATCTTAATGCAGCAGGTAAATTATTTCCCGTATCCCACAGCTCCCTGTAGGAAACTCCATACATATTCTATCATAATTACAGGCACACCGATGAAAAAGGATATGTTATTTGGGAAAATCTTAGAAATTCCACAAAATATTGTGAAGATACTGTATGTGCTCATAGATTTAGGGATATAATAATCAGTTCCTGTTAAAAAAATGCTTTATAAATGCATTAATACCATCTAGTGGCAAGAAAAAAGTATCACAGACTTAAAATTTACTGGTCAAACTCTAATCAATTATTCTGGGATTATGCTTAAAATAATAAAAAGGTGTTAAGAGCAATGTTCCCTCAAAGATTTTTGAGGCCGTGTGACCCATTCAAAATTCCGCGCACGTGCGATTTTTCTGTTTAAAACCCTTCAATTAAAGGGGAGAGCCACTGTGAGCTCTGCATACTTTTAAGTTGGGTCCACTGGACCACCAGGGAGGGTTTTGGCCGGGCCAGCGGCCTGGCACCCAAGAGGGGGTGGCAGGCTGCCTGTTGGCGGCCCGGCCAAACCCGGGGGCATAACTGTCGGGCTGACCCAGCAGTCGGCCGACAAAAAAAATAACATGGCGGCCGCGGCAGTGCGCCCTCCCCTTTAAGGGCGGCCGCGGCAATGTGCCTCTTTAAGGGCGGTCGGGCCGCCATGCTACAGGGAGTGCACCGACAGCAAAAGCTGTCAGGGGGCACCAATCGGCGGCAGGGCACTACCGGGAAAGGGGCCATTTTGCGAGGGGGTCCCCGCTGGTCGTGAAGGGGTCGGCGTGTGCTCGTCGCGGCGGGAAAACGGGCAGAGCGGTCCCGTGCACCGCTCCAAAACTGAGATAGGGCAATTTACAAAATGGTGGCCCCGCCGCGGAGAGCCGGCGGCTATTGCACGCCACCCTGCGGCCACCGCTTTCAGGCGGCCAGAGGCTTTATCGGGAGGGGCAATTTCGGCCCCTCAGAGCGCCTGGCGGGTGTGCAGCTTCAAGGGAACATTGGTCAAGAGTGCAGTACACTGACTTTGCTTGTCACTACTGTTCAGCTTTGCACAGTGGATCTACCTTTGCAATCAGCTGCTGCATGGCTTCCAGTCTTTGATGTTCAGTATTACAAAGCCTTTCACTTCACTGGAAGAAAAATATACATGATTGTTTTATGCCAGGGCATGGCTGTGTCCTTGCTGCAATCAAGAATTGAAAATTACTGGCTTCTAACCCAACACCAGCTTGAAGATAGCTGTTGTCTTTTTTTTCTGTGCAGATCTCCGGTATCATAAACACACCAACTGCATTACAGTTTTATATTTACAAAGTGCTTGTCTTAGATATTGACTATCCATTCTGCTCCAATTCGGAGATACATCCAGATAAGAGTTTTGTTCGTTTGCCATTCTGCACTTTGTTTCTTCCTCGTTTGATGAGATGATCAAATATAGCTGTAGAACTAAAGGCTTGATTGCATCCCTTTGATACATCAGGTTCCCTCTATGTCAAGTCTCCATGCTGGTTGTACTGGCAACACACAAAGTTACACCCACGATAGTCAGCAGCATTCCCGTCATAGCCTCTGGAAATAAGACATAAAAAAGGAAAACCGGAGCATGTTTTTAAAGAACGACTTGACAAATACAAAATAAATAAAGAAGATTCGCAATGTCATCACAATGCCCCTATTTACAAGAAGTTGGTGTGTGTTCATAAAAATTTGCTGTTGATTGATGGCTAAGACAGTGGATAATGCAGTGAAGGTTAAGGTCAGCAAATCTGACTTTGTTCATGCTTTATATGAACTTCAGTATAGACAAGAGATGATGCATTTTAGTAGGAAGAATAAGGCAGCAACATACTCAACAACAGTTTGTATTTATATAGCGCCTTTAACGTAGTGAAACGTCCCAAGGCGCTTCACAGGAGTGTTATGAGATAAAAACAATTTGGCACCGAGTCACATCAGTAGAAATCAGGGCAGGTGACCAAAAGCTTGGTCAAAGAGGTAGGTTTTAAGGCGCGTCTTGAAGGAGGAAAGAGAGGTAGAGAGGTGGAGAGGTTTAGGCAGAGAGTTCCAGAGCTTGGGGCCCAGGTAACAGAAGGCACGGCCACCAATGGTGGAGCGATTATAATTAGAGATGCTCAAGAGGGCAGAATTAAAGGAGCGCCGACATCTCGGGTTGTGGGGCTGGAGGAGATTACAGAGATAGGGAGGGGCAAGGCCATGGAGCGATTTGAAAATAAGGATGAAAATTTTGAAATCGAGGCATTGCTTAACTGGAAGCCAATGTAGGTCAGTGAGCACAGGGGTGATGGGTGAGCAGGACTTGGGTGCGAGTTCGGACACGGGCAGCCGAGTTTTGGATCACCTTTAGTTTGCATAGGGTAGAATGTGGGAGGCCAGCCAGGAGTGCATTGGAATAGTCAAGTCTAGAGGCAACAAATGCACGGATGAGGGTTTTAGCAATGGATGAGCTGAGGCAAGGGCGGAGACATGCGGTATTACGGAGGTAGAAATAGGCGGTCTTAATTATGCTACGGATATGTGGTAGAAAGCTCATTTCAGATACTATTTGGAAAATAGTGTCTAAATGGGGTGGAAGAGCAGAGGGATCTGGGGGTACAGATATAGTAATTATAAACGCTGTGAAGCAGGTCAATAAGGCCATAAAACAGCAAACAAAGCACTGGGGTTCATTTCTAGAGGGATAGAATTGAAAAGCCAAGAAGTTCTGTTAAACTTGTATAGAACCTTGGTTAGACCACACTTAGAGTACTGTGAACAGTTCTGGTCATATTGTAAAAAGGATATAGCGGCACTGGAGAAAGTGCAACAAAGATTTACAAGGATAATACCAGAACTGAGAGGTTATACCTATCAGGAAAGATTAAACAGGCCGGGGCTCTTTCCTCTAGAACAGAGAAGATTGAAGGATGACCTGATGGAGGTCTTAAAGATTATGAAAGGGTTTGGTTGGGTAGATGTAGAGAAGATGTTTCCACTTGTGGGGGGAGACCAAAACGAGGGGTCTCTTTGGAAAATAAGTGTCTAAATGGAATGGAGGAGCAGAGGGATCTGGGCATACAGATACACAAATCACTAAAAGTAGCGATGCAGGTCAATAAGACCATAAAAAAGCAAACAAAGCACTGGGGTTCATTTCTAGAGGGGTAGAATTGAAAAGAATATAAGACAGACAGTCACCAATAAATCCAATAAAGAATTCAGGAGAAATGTCTTTACCCAGAGTGGTGAGAATGTGGAACTTGCTACCACACAGAGTGGTTGAGGCAAATAGTGTCGATGCATTTAAGGGGAGGCTAGACAAGCATATGGGGGAGAAGGGAATTGAAGGATAGGTTGATGGGGGTTAAATGAAGTAGGGTGGGAGGAGGCTCGTGTGGAGCATAAACACCGGTACGGACCTGTTAGTCCGAATGGCCTGTTTCCGTGCTGTAAAAGATTTTGTATTAATATACATATTGTACTTACGTTTTCCGCCCATTTCTTCCCCAAGCAACTTTCCAGTTAGTAATGTGAACAGAAATGTTAGCGAATTTGATAAGAGCACAGCCAACGACAGGTCTGTAAAGACAGACATTTTCACTCAATAATTACCTCCATAAGTTATGAGAGTAAGAGTAAGTATGTGCATCTACTATCGTCATTAAATAAACACATTTCAAAAGTGAATCGAAATGAAAGCTAAACATATTAACCTTTCTCGATTCTGTCCATTTACCCTAGAGCTTGACAGTACTTAAACAAGTTAAGTTTTAGTTGATGAAGTTGTCGAAATTCTGCTTGAAATTGATCCAACCTGATACACTGGGCACCATGTACAGTGGGTAAATCGTGTTTGCACGAACGAGCCCGCTATAAACGGTGAGGACTGTAGTTGCAATGACAGACTCCCATCACACAATGCTCACCAGCAACGTTCCCTGTAAGCTATGCAGCACCAAAAATAATTACGAAGAACATTGGTCACTAGTGCAGCTGTAACTGCGATGTCACTTATCAAGTGCAGGGAGCTGATGCATGTACGTCTAGATCACAATTGTTTTTAAAGTGTGGAGATTCACTAGGTTGATTCTGGGGATGAGGGAGTTGACTTATGAAGATAGGTTGAGTAGGTTGGGCCTCTGCTCATTGGAATTCAGAAGAATGAGAGGTAATCTAATCGAAACATATAAGATAATGAGGGGGCTCGACAAGGTGGATGCAGAGAGGATACTTCCACTCATAGGAGAAACTAAAACTAGGGGACATAGTCTCAGAATAAGGCGCCGCCCATTTAAAACTGAGATGAAGAGGAATTTCTTTTCTCAGAGAGTTGTAAATCTGTGGAATTCTCTACCCCAGAGAACTGTAGAAGCTGGGTCATTGAATATATTTAAGGCTGCGATAGACAGATTTTTGAGCAATAGGAGAGTAAAGGGTTATGGGGAGCGGGCAGGTAAGTGGAGCCGAGTCTAGGATCAGATCAGCCATGATCTTACTAAATTGTGGAGCAAGCTCGAAGGGTCCTGCTCCTATTTCTTATCTTCTTATGACTCCTAGTGTCAGCTGAGCCGATCACATCGATGCTTAGCATATTTTCCCGAAGAAAGAAAACATCGGAGGTTGAATCAACCCACACTATCATAATGCACCTCTTACAGGGCAGTTACAAAACATCACTGGCATTGGTCCAGGAACTGGCATTTTTGGTCAGGAAAGTTATTGTATTGAGAAGCTGAAAAGGAAAAGTGACAGATCAAGATAGCAGCTAAGCAGTACAATCGAGCTCCTGGTCCCCGATTCCTGGCAATAGTCACTAATGTTGCAATAAGAACCAGTAAACAGCATTTACTTTAAATTGTTCACATGTAAAAAAGATTTGAATGAGAACAACATGAGAAATTTATTCTTAAAGAAAATTTGCAGGCAGCCAACAAGATATCCACGCTGTTACACCGGAAACTTTGGCCTGGATATCCAACTTGGATATTGACGTTTGATTTGCTTTGCTACTGCCGTACGAAAGAAGAAAGAAAATTCCATTACAAAGTTGTTTTTTTGGCAAAGCGAAGGAGATGGGAATAAATAGAAGGCTCCAGATTATGCCTCCAGTTTCAAGTAATTGGAAAGGGCTCAGAGAGTGGCATTTGATGAAGAGGCTGCTGTAAAAGGCAACAGCTTTAATAAAACGGCGGCAATGTAAAGCGTCTATTAGAATGATCATCATAGGCAGTCCCTCGAAACAAGGATGACTTGCTTCCACGCCAAAAAGGGATGAGTTCACAGGTGTTTCAATGAAGGACCCAATATTCCAGATCCCGAACTACATCCTTGTATAATGAATAAGTACACTGACCTGTAGAAGCCAATGTGAAGTAATAGATAACTGATCCACTTTGGTTTAGAAGAAAAGGCACCAAATACTGAAAAACATAAAGGAAAACAGACAAGTGAACACTGTTTCTCAGTTCTTCCAACACTAGCACATGGGTTGCCTGGAGACTGGAACAGGTATGATGCTTTGCTCTAAGCAGACTAATCCAGGTAATTGGAGCTGGTTTGAACTACTGCGGGTATTTATGGGGCAAGTGTGAATCCAGGTTCAGCTCAGTGCTAGATAACACTTTTGCATATACCAGCGGATCTCCCGCAATTTTGCTCATGGTGAGTAAAAGGATACACTGTTCTGTGCTGTGCAATACACAAATTATAAGTACATAAGAAACAGGAGCAGGAGTAGGCCATTCGGCCTTCGAACCTGCTCCGCCATTCAATAAGGTCATGTATAATCTTGTACCTCAATTCCGCTTTCCCGCATCTATCCCCATATCTTTTATCCCGTAGTATCCAAAAACCTGTCATGAATATCTTCAATGACTGAGCATCCACAACTCTCTGGGGTAGAGAATTCCAAAGGGGGGAGATGGCAAGGGAGGGGGGAAGAAGCAAGGATTAAACCAATGACTCAGGATTGTCAGAGTTGGAGAATTGGGCAGGGCTAGTGAGACAGCATTAAACCAGTGAAGTAGAACTTGGGTTCAGTTGAACAGTCTGGTAGGGTTAGGGAATAAGCAATGAAAAACAGAAAGGTACTCTGGCATAACTGCAGGGTGCAGCGGGCTGCAAATAAAGTGCTAAAAGAATGCAAGTTTTTTTTGAAAGGCAATAAGAGCTGAAAAATGCATTTTTTCACTTGGTTTTAATTTTTTTAGTTTTGAATGTATTGCCCCTTTAATTAATCGGCACTTTAATTGCTCAAAATGCCGTGCGAACTCCCAGAGGCTGTAAGAAGCAGCAATGCTGACTGTGGACGGAATCTTCGGTTTGGAGGCCTCTGTTAAAGCCACTAGCAGGGCGCTGCGCTGTGCTGTAAGTTAGAGCTGTGCTCCACATCGCCAACCCCCAGAGCCAAATTTTCAACGGTAGCACAGTGGCCATTTTCGCTGGCCGCTAACTCTGGGCCGTGAATTGCGGCCTCTCCGGGCGTGTACGATGTGCGCACGCGCCCCAAATAACCAGGGCTGTAGAGAGGGCTTTAAACTAATTAGTGGTGGGGGGGGGAAGGATTCAAGTGAGCAAAAATGTAAAAAGTCAAAGAACAAGGAGAAGGCAATAGGGCAGGGAAGCACCGGGGGAAATGAAAACCAGAGCGTGCCAGGAAGGGGCAGAATGTATAAACATAAAGGTGAAAGTGGGGTCAAAGCAGGAAAAAATGGTAAAAAAACAAATTTAAAAGCTCTTTATCTGAATGCAAGCAGCATTCGTAACAAAATAGATGAGTTGACGGCACAAATAGATATAAATGGGTATGATCTGATAGCCATTACAGAGACATGGTTGCAAGGTGACCAAGGCTGGGAACTAAATATTCAGGGATATTTGACAATTCGGAAGGACAGACAGAAAGGAAAAGGAGGTGGGGTAGTACTGTTAATAAAGGATGAGATCAGTACGTTAGTGAGAAACAATATTGGCTCAGAAGATCAAGATGTTGAATCAGTTTGGGTGGAGATAAGGAATAATAAGGGGAAAAAGTCACTGGTGGGCGTAGTCTACAGGCCCCCTAACAATAGCTACACTGTTGGACGGACTATAAAGCAAGAAATAATGGAGGCTTGTTAAAAAGGAACGGCAATAATCATGGGCGATTTTAACCTTCATATTGATTGGACAAAGCAAATTGGCCAGGGTAGCCTTGAGAAAGAGTTCATAGAGTGTATCCGGGATAGTTTCCTTGAACAGTATGTTGCAGAACCAACCTGGGAGCAGGATCTTAGATCTGGTACTGTGTTCATTGGTGGTCCAGGCTCACGTGATCTCAGGTTGCGCTTACATTCCTGGGATGTGTGAGCCCATATGCTGGGCTACGAATGGAGGCCCTTGGACCATAAGTATACGTTCCTCCGGGACCACCAGGTACTTTCATTTAAAAAAAAATTTGGTCAAAGGTGTTCGCCCGCAGGAAGGCTCCGACCGCAAATTCTGTGTTTTTTGGTGTTAACAAATAAACACAGATTTCAGAGCGGAGAAGAGACTGATGGTAAAGCAAGGATAGGTCCAGAACCTAGACCAATCCACCAATTTTATTCTTATTTAAAATAAAATCGCAAAAAGTTCAGAAAATGGTGACTTCTCCATATGGCATTTCTCACGTGATATTTTGAAGAGTCAGTGCAGTATTTCAAAGTAATTTTCTTACCTTGTAATTGAGAAATAAAAATTTAATCTCTGCAAAGAGCTGAGTGACAAAGTTTCTGGACTTAACTTTCTCTATCCCCTCTGTGCCCTTCTTCAGAAAGGGGTTTGTTCCACCCCAAAGCAGTGCCACCAGGAGCAGGCAGGAAACTTCAACTGAGAGAAAAAACAAGGGATAGTCCTTAGCAGCTTCCTATTGACTGATATTCCTGTTACACTGATGGCAGATCACGGACAGCGCTACAATCTAAGACCAAACCACTGTCCTGCAGAATGTGACTGCTTTGTGGTAGGTTCTAAAAGAAGAAATGAATGTGAGGATTATGCCATGTTTTATGAGCGTACAATGCCTCAAGTCTTTACCAATAGACAGCTTGTCACAGACTGGCGCAGCACTTGGTACTCATATACATGCATATCAGGAATTATGCCCTGATGTCAAGCAACAAGAATGCAAACATCACAAATTTCAAAACCTCCATTTCAGGGACACAATACAAGGCATTGTTCAATTCGCTGCCTTTATCCAAAATAATCCAACCATATTTTAAGGCACATGTCATCATGGTCAATGTAAATCCTGGAGAAAATTTTGCATTTGCACAAGAGCAAAAGTTTTGATGGTGACTGGCTTCAACCTTGGACATATTGAGACAACTACAATCAGAACTTCAAGGACTGATGGGGCCTTTTGGAATGGATTGCAAAAAGCTCAAATATTCCAAAATTCTTCACCAACAAACATGATTGCCAATTCACTGAGGAATCACATTAGGTCCTTATACATGACCAAAAATAGATACCTAGAAGAGACCATAAGCATGGCAAACAAGCCTCATTGTTTCTAGGCTAGTTTAAGAACCTCAGTGAGAAATCAAAAATTTCAGATTGTTAGAACACCTAAAATTATATACCACTTTGTATAGCGTCCTGTTCATAGAATTATAGTCTAATACGGCACAGGAGGCGGCCATTTGGCCCAGCATGCCTCTTTGAAATAGCCATCTTTTCCCACATTACAACAGTGACTACACTCCAAAAGTACTTCATTGGCTGTAAAGCACTTTGAGACGTCCAGTGGTCGTGAAAGGTGCTATATAAATGTAAGTCTTTTTTCCCCCCAATTAGTTCCAGTCCCTGCTCTTTTCATATAGCCCTGCAAATTTATTCTTTTGAAATATTTATCCAATTCCCTTTTAAAAGTTATTATTGAATCTACTTCCACCGCCTTTTCAGGCAGTGCATTCCACATCATCACAATGCGCTGCGGAAAAAATGTTTTCCTCACATCGCTATTATGTCTGCAATGTACCTATGAATGACTCCACGAGGCACTGTGTTGTACTCAAACTGTAGTGATCTTGGTCCTTTATTCGTAACTCCAGAGGCACAAGCATGGTGGCTCCCCTTTTATACAGCCCCTGCCACCAGGGCAGGAAACCCCGGTCTCCACCAGTTGCACCCTCTAGTGGTGCCAGCATAGTATATATACAGAGTAAAGCTTATTGATAGTACATCAGGTAAACAAGTCTCCATCTCATGCAACTATACAGTGACTACACAGAGAGTATATCTGTAGGCTGCATATACAACAGTTGCGTCTGTTTTTTTTTTGTCAATTACTTTAAATCTGTGTCCTCTGGTTACTAACCCTTCTGCCACTGGAAACGGTTTCTCCTTATTTCATCTATCGAAACGTTTCAAGATTTTGAACACCTCTATCAAATCTTCCCTTTACCATCTTTGCTCCAAGGAGAACAAGCCCAGTTTCTCTAGTCTCTTCACATAACTGAAGTATTTTATTCCTGGCACCATTCAAGTAAATCTTCTCTTTACATCCTTCCTAAGGTGTGGTATCCAGATTTGGCCACAAAACTCCGGTTGGGGCCTACACAGTGTTTTATAAAGGTTTAGCATAACTTCCTTGCCTTTGTATATGCCTCTATTTATAAAGCTCAGGATTCCATATGCCTTTTTAGCACCCATCTCAATTTGTCCTGCCACCTTCAAAGACTTGTGTATGTACACCCCCAGGTCTCTCTTTTACAGCGCCCCCTTTAAAATTATTCCACTTTGTTTATATTGCCTCTCCTCATTCTTCCTACCAAAATAAGTCACCACACTTCTCTGGGTTAAATTTCATCTGCATGTGTCTGCCCATTTCACCACTCTGTCTATGTCTTCCTGAAGTCTGTTACTATCCTCCATATTTACAACCTTTTGAGAGTTTTGAGTCATCTGCAAACTTTGAAATGATGCCCTTAATACCCAAGTCCAGGTTATTAGTATATATCAAATAGAGCAGTGACCCCACAAGAATCAGGAGCTGTGCAGAGTTACTGCGAGAAGGCCAAGAGGGAGAAGTGATTCTCCGAGCTTAGGGTTAGCGGAGATACTTTGTCTCGATTATGTGACCAAAACCAAAAATCAACAAACGCACTGAAATATAGGAAGCCAGCTTGTTTATATATAGATAGAGAGATAGATAGATAGGCAAAGAGAGAGAGATAAAGAGAAAGATAGAGAGACAGAGAGAGAGAGATAAAGAGAAAGATAGATAGGCAGAGAGAGAGAGAGATAAAGAGAAAGATAGAGACAGAGGGAGAGAGATAGAGAGACAGAGAGAGAGAGAGATAAAGAGAAAGATAGATAGGCAGAGAGAGAGATAAAGAGAAAGATAGAGAGACAGAGAGAGAGAGATAAAGAGAAAGATAGAGAGACAGAGAAAGAGAGATAAAGAGAAAGATAGAGAGACAGAGAGAGAGAGATAAAGAGAAAGATAGATAGGCAGAGAGAGAGAGATAAAGAGAAAGATAGAGAGAGAGAGAGATAAAGAGAAAGATAGAGAGACAGAGAGAGAGAGAGATAAAGAGAAAGATAGAGACAGAGGGAGAGAGATAGAGAGACAGAGAGACAGAGAGAGAGAGATAAAGAGAAAGATAGATAGGCAGAGAGAGAGATAAAGAGAAAGATAGAGACAGAGAGAGAGACAGAGAGAGAGAAAGATAGAGAGACAGAGAGAGAGAGAGAGAGAGAGAGAGATAAAGAGAAAGATAGAGAGACAGAGAGAGAGAGATAAAGAGAAAGATAGAGAGACAGAGAGAGAGAGATAAAGAGAAAGATAGAGAGACAGAGAGAGAGAGATAAAGAGAAAGAGAGACAGAGAGAGAGAGATAAAGAGAAAGATAGATAGGCAGAGAGAGAGATAAAGAGAAAGATAGAGACAGAGAGAGAGACAGAGAGAGAGAAAGATAGAGAGACAGAGAGAGAGAGATAAAGAGAGAGAGAGAGATAAAGAGAAAGATAGAGAGACAGAGAGAGAGAGATAGAGAGATAGATAGATAGGCAAAGAGAGAGATAAAGAGAAAGATAGAGAGACAGAGAGAGAGAGATAAAGAGAAAGATAGATAGGCAGAGAGAGAGAGAGATAAAGAGAAAGATAGAGACAGAGGGAGAGAGATAGAGAGACAGAGAGAGAGAGAGATAAAGAGAAAGATAGATAGGCAGAGAGAGAGATAAAGAGAAAGATAGAGACAGAGAGAGAGACAGAGAGAGAGAAAGATAGAGAGACAGAGAGAGAGAGAGAGAGATAAAGAGAAAGATAGAGAGACAGAGAGAGAGAGATAAAGAGAAAGATAGAGAGACAGAGAGAGAGAGAGATAAAGAGAAAGATAGAGAGACAGAGAGAGAGAGATAAAGAGAAAGATAGATAGGCAGAGAGAGAGATAGAGAAAGATAGAGACAGAGGGAGAGAGATAAAGAGAGACAGAGAGAGAGAGATAAAGAGAAAGATAGATAGGCAGAGAGAGAGATAAAGAGAAAGATAGAGACAGAGAGAGAGAGAAAGATAGAGAGACAGAGAGAGAGAGAGAGAGAGAGAGATAAAGAGAAAGATAGAGAGACAGAGAGAGAGAGATAAAGAGAAAGATAGAGAGACAGAGAGAGAGAGAGATAAAGAGAAAGATAGATAGGCAGAGAGAGAGATAGAGAAAGATAGAGAGACAGAGAGAGAGAGATAAAGAGAGAGAGAGAGAGATAAAGAGAAAGATAGAGAGACAGAGAGAGAGAGATAAAGAGAAAGATAGAGAGACAGAGAGAGAGAGATAAAGAGAAAGATAGAGAGACAGAGAGAGAGAGATAAAGAGAAAGATAGAAAGATAGAGAGAGAGGTAAAGAGAAAGATAGATAGGCAGAGAGAGAGAGATAAAGAGAAAGATAGAGAGACAGATAGGTATTGAAAGATAGATAGACAGAAATATAGAAGAGAAAGATAAGAGAGATAGATCGATAGAGATTGGCCAAAATGAGTGAAAATTACTGGCTTTGCAACTTTTAACAAGAGACAGCGAGACTTACAGACGGTCGCCATGACAACGCCGGCCGAGTGACCTCTGACCGTCCACCGGAAGCCGTGCGGGTGGGTTTTCTTCCGGGGGTGAGAGGGCGCGGCGCCTGCGCACTGGCTCGCTGTGCTGTCCATGCTGCGGCGGTGCGGGTGAGGCGCGGAGGGAGAGTGAGAGGCCGCGGGCATCCAGCAACCAGCAACCATGGTGGGTCTGGGGTCTGCGAGTGTTCCCCCCGGGGGTCAGATATACCCCCCCCCCCCCCACCCCGGGCTTAGCCTGAAGCGCTCGGCATTCACTCTTTGATTCTAATTCTGCCCTCCTGAGCCTCCCCCCATTTTAATTACCCCGACCATTGGTGGCCGTGCCTTCTGTTGTCCAGGCCCCAAGCTCTGGAACTCCCTGCTTAAACCCCTCCTCCTCTCTACCTCTCTTTCCTCCTTCAAGGTGCTCCTTAAAACCTACCTCTGTGACCAAGGTTTTTGGCCCCCTGCCCTCATTCCTTATGATGTGGCTCGGTGTCAAATTGTGTTTGATAATTGCTCCTATGAAGTGCCTTGGGGGCCAATGTTCCCGCTACTTTTTTTTTGGATGGGGTGGGTGCTGCTTCGCTGCCCCTTCACGGTTATGTGCACGTCCTAAAACTTACCATTCAAAAATTCCGGGAAACTAAAACTAGGGGGCATAGTCTCGGAATAAGGGGACACCCATTTAAAACTGAGATGAGGAGGAATTGCTTCTCTCAGAGGGTTGTAAATCTGTGGAATTCTCTGCCCCAGAGAGCTGTGGAGGCTGGGTCATTGAATATATTTAAGGCGGAGATAGACAGATTTTTGAGCTTTAAGGGATTAAAGGATTATGGGGAGTGGGCAGGGAAGTGGAGCTGAGTCCGTGGTCAGATCGGCCATGATCTTATTAAATGGCAGGCTCGAGGGGCCAGGTGGCCTACTGCTGCTCCTATTTCTTATGTTCTTCTGTAAACCCGCGCAGCTTAGAGGGGATGTTGCTTGGGACGTCATGCCACGTTAAAGGCACTATACAAATGCAAGTTATTGCTGCTGGGATAAATTCGGAGCCCCTGGCATCACCGAGGGAGAAACCTCTGTGTCAGGAGGGTGAGAGGCCTGTTCCAGCATCATTGCCTTAATCACGTTGGAAAATGATTTGTAATTTCTATATTCCTGCACCAGAGCTTTATCTTCATGATTCCGAGCATTACTTTCATCTCTGTGTACTCTCTGACGCAAAATGGAAAACTTGCGCTGACCATCACCCTCCCCACCTTCCTCCTCCCAATTTTATTTTCTTAAAGGAAAGAATTTATACCAAATAGTCCCCCTTCAGGTGCTCTGAAAAGTCAGCCAATTCCTGACTTTGTTCTGACGAAAGGTCATCAACCTGAAATATTAACTCTTTCTCTCTCTCCACAGATGCTGCCTGACCTGCTGAGTATTTCCAACATTTTCTGTTTTTATTTCAGATTTCCAGCATTTGCATTATTATGCTTTTGTAATCTGTCTCTGATGTTGGTTGAGGAATAACTAGTGGCCAGGAATAGTCTCATGGGATCTTTTCCGTCTACCTGAACAGGCAGACAGGGCCTGGGTTTAATGTCTCATCCGAAAGATGATGCTTTCAGTGATTATGTGATCACTTTCTGGAATGGAGCTTGAACTCAAGATATTGTGACTCGGGTCAGAGGACTATCAACTGAACCAAGCTTGCACTGAAGACGACTGCTGGGATAAGGTTCATGTAGGAGATTTAGGTGCCCTTGTACAGGAAACACAAAGTTAGCAAGCAAGTAAAACAAGCAATTAGGAAGGCAAATGACATGTTGGTTTATTGCTTGAGGGTTGGAGTACAAAAGTAAGGATGTCTTGCTACAATTGTACAGAGCTTTGGTGAGACCACACCTGGAGTAATTTATACACTTTTGGTCTGCTTATCTGAGGAAAGACATACTTGCCATAGAGGCGAAACAACAAAGCTTCACTAGATTGATCCCTGGGATGAGAGGGTTGTCCGGTGAAGAGAGATTGAGTAGATTGAGCCTATACTCTGGAGTTTAGAAGAATGCGAGGTGATCTCATTGACACACACAAGATTCTGAGGGGGGCTTAACAGGGTAGATGCTGAGAGGTTGTGTCTCCTGGGTGGAGAGTCTAGAACTAGGGGGCATAGTCTCAGGAGAAGGGACTGGTCATTTAAGACTGAGATGAGGAGGAATTTCTTCACTCGGAGGGTTGTGAATCTTTGCAATTCTCTACCCCAAAGGGCTGTGGATGCTGAATTGTTGAATTATATTCAAGGCTGAGATAGATGGATAGATTTTTGGACTTTAGGGGAATCAAGGGGTATGGGGAATTGGGTGAGAAAGTAGAGTTAAGGTCGATGATCAGCCATGATCTTATTGAATGGCGGAGCAGGCTCGAGGGGCCATATGGCCTATTCCTGCTTCTAATTCTTGTGTTAGGTGCTGGGCTCCCAATGAGACCCTGATCAAGTTGCCATTGTTCACGTGAACCTGGGCAGTACCAATTCTAATCTGGTGCTGTTAGATGTTTTAATTACCAACTAAGTTATTGGGAACCTCTGCAGTAACAATTTAAAGGCAGTGGTTAGTGTCAGCAGAAGTACATGTAGTGTTATGTACTTGGCTCTTGTATCAGCTAAAAAAAAATTTAAATCACCCAGTAGTATTAATATACTTTGCAAGAAAACAGTTGTTCCTTATCTTTCAAACCATCCATTTTTTTAATTGGAGCAAGTGGTGGTGTGTGAAGACTGGCGGGGTGCTTGTGAATCCTAAAGTTACAATGCTTCCATGTCAAGCCAGTAGAGAATCAAGCTTGCATTTCAGACTGGAAACTGCTCGGCAACACTTCTGTTGTGAAGAGCCTAACGTTGAATGTAGGAGGCATTTTGCATCTCTTAAACTAGCCTCCGTGTCTAGTGGAAATTTCTTTTAGATTGAATGAGTGCAATTGTTTAGATACATGTACCTTTAAAATTAAATTAATATCGCACAAATTGACAAACCATTGAAATAGCTTAATAGTTTGGATGTCACAACAGAGGCTGAAACATTATAATCCTGTCTAGGTAAAACTGGCAGAACATGGTATCTTAATTATGCAGTACAACCAGTTTGATAAAACCATTTGACACTTCATCTGTTGGAATGACTGGAAATGAATCTGCATCAAAATGCTGTGCTTGCATCATGTGCATTGACCTAACTCCACTTTAGCTGCCTTCTGCATTGTTTCAGCTAATTCTGGTTGTCCTGTTACCTATGGCCACTTTTTACAGACACTGTTCTTTATGTTACAGTTGAATGTTTTCAGTTGTATTTCAGATTCAAAAAACATTAAACTTGAGAAGATTTAACGAGCTTTGGGAATTTATTTGCAAGTTTACTGAACTATACTTCAGGACATTAGCTTTGACGTGTTTATGTTGAATGATTTATCTATCATATCAAAATTGTGATGTATCCCAATTTCATTTTTTTTGCTCTATACTAGAAACCCATCTTGTTACAAGGCCATGAAAGATCAATCACACAGATTAAATACAATAGGGAAGGTGATTTGGTGTTCTCCTGTGCAAAAGATCCTGTAAGTATAATGTGTATATATATATAGTATATATATTAAAAATAACTTATTCTATGGAATTGGTATTGTCACACTTTATGAATGTATCAATAGTCAGGAATTTGTGAAGTAATGGCTGGGTGTATAATAACCCATATATGATCACTGTTGGTTGAAGCTAAACATTCTCTTGTGAGCAAAACTAGAGGCCGTCAATATAAGATAGTCATCAAGAAATCAGATGGGGAATTCAGAAGAAACTTCTCTACCCAGAGTGGTGAGAATGTGGAAGTGGTTGAAGCGAATAGTATCGATGCATTTAAAGGGAAGCCAGATAAGTATATGAGGGAGAAAAGAATAGAGGGTTACGCAGATAGATTTCGATGAGGAAAGACGGGACGAGGCTCGAGTGGAGCATAAACGCCGGCATGGACTGGTTGGGCCGAAAGGCCTGTTTCCGTACGAATATTCTATATAATTATATCTAAAGTCCCAGATAACTCGGTTCAGTGGCAGTACTGCTGAGTTTACTGACTTTCCTAAAAGCACAAAATTAAATCCGTACTATTACAATCAATTATGACGAGATGTTTTACCAAATCACGTTCTTCAATATCTACTTGCATCTTTAAAAGCACAAAGAATGCACCCATTTCTTGGTCCAGATGCATTTTCTTGTGGTCCATGTTACTTTTTCGCAGCGTGTAAAATGGTGGACTAACCTCTTGTTTGCTGCTGGTTTTGACATGATGCATTTTCCCCCAATATTCTCTTCTCCTCCATGTGCGTGGGCCCTCCTGTATATCACCCGAATATTTATTTTTAAGCTGGGCAGCGAGTATTGCAGGCTGTTTGACTTTGGAGCGCATCATTAGTTCTGTCCTTGCCCACTGTCAGGGGACATGGGCTGCACAGTGATGAGGAGTGGGAGCCCTGGCTGGTTTTATTTCCATGTTGTCTCCAGCCCAGAGGCAGGGAGACCGATTGTATTGCCCCAGCTGAAAGCTAATTCAGCACAGGCTGGAAATTGAATAGGTATCCTCTATCACTTTCTGCCGCTCAATGCAGTGGCATTAAGTCTTTGGTGGAACTATATTATATTTAACTCTTTCTGACATCAGTACTGCAAATGTGATACTGTTCCAAATGTATTTGTGTCATTGTGGCTGTAAGTACGTTAAACCATAATGCTTCAAAATGAATTGATACTTTTAATGTCAGGCTTGTTTAAAGACTAACTTCTGAGTTGTTTTTCCATTCCTTTGCTTGAGACTCCAATGCCACAATGCTATCTGCTTGTTGGCCCAGCCCGTAGCCAGAAATAACATCTATGCTATCATCATGAATCAGCAGTTTAACTGTAATCTCGCTGCTTGGCTCAATTCATATTCACATTTTTTGAGGAAAATTAAATTTTATATTATGGTTATTCTAAAGTTTATTAATGCACTCCTAAAGTTTAAACGAGAAACTCTAAATGGATGGCTTCAGCACAAATTGTTTCAAGTATGAGTGGCATTTTGTACACCACACGGAATAACAGTGATGACTGTCAGTCTGCCTATCTGCTCATGTCTTGGATAGCCACAGCTATGATGTTGCAGGTTTTCAACCAGTAATGTGCAGAAAAATATTTCCAACTTTATATTGTGAGGCCCAGAACCTTGATCCCTTTCTAATACGGAAAATGAAATGGAAACACGCTGCAGTTAATTTTCTCAATCAGGCTCCTCTTGATGACTGGAAGACCATCAAACAATAGGATTTTCCCCTGCCCCTGCACTTGCTTAAAAACCTGTTACATCTCTAACTTTTTCCATTCCTGACGAAGGGTCATCGACCTGAACCGTTAACTCTGTTTCTCTCTCCGCAGACGCTGCCCGACCTGCTGAGTATTTCCAGCATTCTCTGTTTAGATTTCAGATTTCCAGCATCTGCAGTATTTTGCTTTTGTATCAGACAATAGGATGTCACTTTATATATTCACGGTGCTCTCGCTGAGTCATACCTTTACAAAAGGCACAGTGGATTCAAAATCCCACGTGAACATAAGAAATAGGAGCAGGGGTAGGCCATATGGCCCCTCGAGTCTGCTCTGCCTTTCAGTACCATCGTGGCTGATCTTTTGCCTCAATTCCACTTTCCTGCACTTCCAGATCAGCCATGATCTTATTGAATAGCGGAGCAAGCTCGAGGGGCCAAATGGCCTACTCCTGCTCCTATTTCTTATATCCTTATTCCCATATCCCTTCCCTTAATATGCAAAAATTTATCGATCTTAGTCTTGAATATACTCAACAACTGAGTCTTCATAGCCCTCTGGGGTTCCCCCTTTCTCCAAACCCCCCTGACATCTATCCCCCCCCCCGACACCATTTCCCTACTCCAGACCCCCATTCTCCCTCTCTGAGCCCATTATCCTCTTCTTGACTCCCATTTTCCCTCTTTCTCTGACCCCCATTCCCCAGTCTCCCATCCACCAATCCCATTGCCGCTCGCTTCTCCCTGAGCCCCATCTCGCCCTCTTCTCATGTGCTAACCTTTCTGAGCCGACAACTTTCTACAATCCTAGCTGGCACATTATGTGCAGAATATAAATGTTAAATGTTTTAAGTAGTGCCAACATTTCACTGGCTAAAAGAAAATCTAATTTATAACGCAGCCCAAACAAAGCATTTCTTTATAAATGAGTGCTTCAACCCAAGGGCTTGTTAGATTAAAATGTAATTTATTTGTATTTTTATTAAAGAATGCAAGTTACCCACAATTTAAATTTCAAGATCAATGAGACTGAGCTGGTAGGGACAACGCTATTGGGTTTTGTGTAACAAAATACTTCTAGTTTGCTTCATTGATGGATGCAATACTGGTGAAAATTGAGGTGTATAAAATTATGAGGAGTCTAGACAGAGTGGATAGGAAAGACCTATTCCCCTTAGAGAGGTCAATAACCAGTGAGCATAGATTTAAAGGTTCTGAGGGGGCTTGACAGGGTCGATGCAGAGAGGATATTTCTCCAGGGGAAATCTAGAACTAGGGGGTATAGTTTCAGAATAAGGGGTTGCCCATTTAAAACTGAAATGAGAAGGAGTTTCTTCTCTGAGGGTCGTGAATCTTTGGAATTTTCTACCTCACAGAGCTGTGGAGGCTGGGTCATTAATTGTATTTAAGATAAACAGATTTTTGAAGGTTATGGGGAGCGGGCGGGGAAGTGGAGTTGAGGCCAGGATCAGATCAGCCATGATATTATTGAATGGCGGAGCAGGCTCGAGGTGCCAAATGGCCTACTCCTGCTCATATTTCTTGTGTTAATTGGTAGAAAGATTAGAGAGGAGTTTAGAACTTTTTTTTTCACCCAGAGGGTGGTGGGAGTCTGGAACTCACTGCCTGAAAGGGTAGTAGAGGCAGAAACCCTCATCAATTTAAAAAGTACTTGGATGTGCACTTGAAGTGCCGTAACCAACAGGGACCCATAATGGCCGACCGAAAAAGAGCTATCCAGCCTAATCCCTCTTTCCAGCTCTTGGTCCGTAGCCCTGTAGGTTATGGCACTTCAAGTGCATATCCACGCATTTTTTAAATGCGATAAGGGTTTCTGCCTCTACTGCCCTTTCAGGCAGTGAGTTCCAGCCAGACCTCCTCTGCCGTAAATTTCTATCATTGTAAGTGAAATTAAGTATTGAGAGAGTTGATATTACATAGTTCCTTATGGACAGCCATGATGTCTTCATTCTCTTTTTTTCTCTGTTGCGCAGGCTGTTAATGTCTGGTATTCTCTGAACGGCGAGAGGCTCGGCACTTACAGTGGACACACCGGAGCAGTATGGTGTGTAGACGTTGACTGTATCCTTATTGGCAAAGTTGCCATTTGTGTTTATCATCTCATTAGGTCGTAGCCAACATATGTACAGATAAATTCACTACATATATTCATAGTGAAAATCTAAAGTCTTGGTCAAGAATACCGTACAATGATCATGGTCAAAATTGCCGTTGGTAGAAATAGTCACAGTACCTTCATTTCGCAACCTAACTGTTGTGTATGTTTCCCACTGAAATACCAATTTCTCTAGATGTTTTGGTTTGATGGCAAATTTAACACAGCCAAGTATTGTTCTGATGTTGAGAAAACTTTGCTGTAAGCCCACAAACTGTTATTTTCTGTGTGTGTAAAACATTTTATTTGGCTTTAGATGTGCCTGGCCATCCTGCCTTGAGAATAAAGGCATGGCGGGATCGGCTCAATCAGTCAGTTAAAATTGTGAGATGGTTTCACAATGTGACCATTGGGGCATTTCTTCAACTTTCAGGGCGTAGAGTGCCCGTAAATTCCAGTTACTGCAAAGCCCTTCGGAGACTTCATAATTCTCCTCGGGAATACTCTTTGAATCTCCCAAGGAGTTTCCAAGAAATTGTAACACTGCATCATTTAAATTTTTAAAATTCTTACTGGAAGGAGCGTTACCCCTGCTATTGTGGGCATGATATTGTATTTGTCTTCGGGGAGCAATGTCAATTATTTTGCAGTATCATAAAATGAGTAATTTTCAAAAGAAATCACATTTTCAGTTCCTATGAATATTTACCCAATGGGCAAAAGTACAATGGCAAGGCTGAAAAGCCCATTTTGATTACATTTACTCTTGATAAAAGTAAGGAAGTCCTGGTACAACTGTACAGGGCATTGGTGAGACCACACCTAGAGTACTGCGTACAGTATTGGTCTCCTTATTTAAGGAGGGATTATACTTGCATTGGAGGCAGTTCAGAGAAGGTTTACGAGTTTGATTCCTGAGATGAAGGGGTTGCCATATGAAGAAAGGTTGGGCCTATACTTATTGGAGTTTAGAAGAATGAGAGCTGAGTCTAAGAGGACTGGACAGGATAGATGCAGAGAATGTTTCCTCTCTGGGGGGAATCTAGAACTAAGGGGCATAGTCTCAGAATAAGGGGTCGCCCATTTAAAACAAATGAAGAATTTCTTCTCTGAGGGTCGTGAATCTTTGGAATTCTCTACCACAGAGAGCTATGGAGGCTGGGTCATTGAATACATTTAAGATGGAGATAGACAGATCTGTGAAGGATAAGGAGTCGAGGGATATGGGGAGCAGGCAGGGAAGTGGAGTTGAGGCCAGGATCAGATTAGCCATGATCTCATTGAATGGCGGAGCAGGCTCGAGGGGCCAAATGGCCTACTCCTGCTCTTATTTCTTATGTTTTTATTATGTTCTTGTTGATGCACCTGGATACCATGCATGTCTATGTGGTGTTGAGGACCACAGAATCTCTGAAGTTTGATGCAGGACATTTAATGTTTGTGGAATCCATTTTATGAGTACTGATCACTAAAATCTGATGGGACTAGTGCAATTTATGCATTAACATGTTGTAAAATATCTTGGATTACTGCAGCTATGATTTTTGCCAGTTCTGAACCAGTAATTCTGCAGATAACTTTACATTGTGAGAGGTCGAGAAGCTTGATCCTTCTTTCTAATAAGGACACTTGCCTGACAACATCAAGTATTTGCTTATTACAGGGGGCATCTTCTCCATCAGACTGAGGAAATTCTTATTACCTGGCAGCTCTTAATTCCTCTAAAAGACCATCAGACAATATGACGTCGCTGTAAAGATATGGAGTGGTTCTCCAGAGTTGTATTTGAGCACTTTCCAATTACTACTTAAGAGCAATGATCCTGTCGGCCACGAGGTCTGGAGGCCCCGTGCAGGCTACCCAGCGGCTTTTAAATTGAAAAATCGCGCACGTCCAGAAATTTGAATGAGCTGCGCACCAAAAAAAAAATGAGCGCCTACGATGCTCGAGTATTCAATAAAACAGCATTATTTTAAAGGGGCTAAATTTGTTGCCTGGACATCTTTCGGTAGAAACATAGAAACATAGAAACATAGAAAATAGGTGCAGGAGTAGGCCATTCGGCCCTTCTAGCCTGCACCGCCATTCAATGAGTTCATGGCTGAACATTCAACTTCAGTACCCCATTCCTGCTTTCTCGCCATACCCCTTGATCCCCCTAGCAGTAAGGACCTCATCTAACTCCTTTTTGAATATATTTAGTGAATTGGCCTCAACAACTTTCTGTGGTAGAGAATTCCACAGGTTCACCACTCTCTGGGTGAAGAAGTTCCTCCGCATCTCGGTCCTAAATGGCTTACCCCTTATCCTTAGACTGTGACCCCTGGTTCTGGACTTCCCCAACATTGGGAACATTCTTCCTGCATCTAACCTGTCTAACCCCGTCAGAATTTTATATGTTTCTATGAGGTCCCCTCTCATTCTTCTGAACTCCAGTGAATACAAGCCCAGTTGATCCAGTCTTTCTTGATAGGTCAGTCCCGCCATCCCGGGAATCAGTCTGGTGAACCTTCGCTGCACTCCCTCAATAGCAAGAATGTCCTTCCTCAGGTTAGGAGTTGTTGCAGCACCCAGTGCGTGTGTGTCTTTAAATTTCCATACAGGTGATTCATTTTCTCCTTAATCTAATGATCAGGGGACACAAAACAAGTGTTAACCGGTTCTGCAGATAACTCGTGCAGACTTTGGGACTGTGAAACAGGTGAGATCTTGCAATATTACTGTTCCTTGTCTTGTAAAGTAGTAGTTACATTTGTTCTCAACTAGTTCGTTGTTACACCAGGTAAGGTTTTTTTTTTCCAGTTTCCTCCCTCCCTTTCGAAAGGCATTGCTTTCCAGCTAGAAATTGCATCCTCTGGTACCTTGCTCAATTGAACACTATTGATGTGCAAACCACGAAGGATGCTGTTCAATGTGCTAAGTATGAAAACTGTGCCTAACCCCGTCTCCCATACGTCCACCCATGTGTGGCTCAATCAGGGTTGCTGGATAATGATCAGGGACCCAGCAACATTGAGCAATCTTTTTCTCTTGCCTCTCCCTAACTTTGAGTTTACTGAACCCAACTGTGGCTGCCCTACCACGGCACTGGTTGAGATCAGCTACCTCAGCACAGAACAAAGCTTGAATGGCGGATTTCCTGATCTGTGGCTCGCTACTTGTCAGATATATTTGTTGAGTCATCGGGGAGATCTTGCCAGCTTAAGAATTCGCGTGCAGTTTCCAGAACCCGCGAGCTTCTCCCGCCTAGTAGGACAAGGGCAGCAGGCGCTTAAGAACACCACCATCTGCAAATTCT
Organism: Pristiophorus japonicus; assembly: GCF_044704955.1. Lineage (NCBI taxonomy): Eukaryota > Metazoa > Chordata > Chondrichthyes > Pristiophoridae > Pristiophorus > Pristiophorus japonicus. The sequence goes on from NC_091990.1 coordinate 10,543,172, forward strand.
CCTCCAAGTCACACACCACCCTGACTTGGAAATATATCGGCCGTTCCTTCATTGTCGCTGGGTCAAAATCCTGGAACTCCCTCGCTAACAACTCTGTGGGAGCACCTTCACCACACGGACTGCAGCGGTTCAAGAAGGCGGCTCACCACCACCTTCTCGAGGGCATTTAGGGATGGGCAATAAATGCCGGCCTTGCCAGCGACGCCCACATCCCATGAATGAATTTTTTTTTAAAAACCTGGCGATCAACTTCTTTTTAATGAAGATTACAGAACTTTTCATATTCAGATTAGTTTCTTGTTTGTAAATTCTGACTATTTGTGAAAAAAAAATTGGGTTTGCTAATTTTGTTAAATATATCGAGCATTTAATTCAATTTTTCTTGTATATTTTTACCGTTTGTAGTACTGTACACTTTGCAGGCTCTGTTGGTTTCACATTCATCAGATTGATCATTTCCATTCTCAGGGAAGCAGCTTGCTCTGTTTAAAACCAGCTCAGCAGTCAGAACCGGCGGGTTTGACTTCAGCGGCAACATCATCATGTTTACGACTGACAAGCAGATGGGCTACAATTGTTATGTCAGCTTTTTTGACATCCGAGATTCTGCTCAAATCAGTAAGGATAATGCATTTTAATAGGAATTCCAAAACCCTTCCCTTCAAAGATTGATCGTCCCTGAAAGAGTATTTAAAAGACTGTTGCTCGAATACATTGCAAGCTCTTTAAGTTACAGAGCAACCCTGTCTAAGATGTGGTGTAAAATCAGGTCACGTATCGCAGTTTAATTTTTTTAAACCTCATGGACCTCTTGTACAGAGCATTTGTTTTCATAGAAATAAAGAAAAACTTGCATTTATATAGCACCTTTCAAGACCACCTGACGTCTCAAAGTGCTGTACAGCCAATGAAGTACTTTGACTGTAATCACTGTTGTAATGGTGGGTACGGATGAATAATAGCGACATTCTTAACACCCACATTTCCACAGAAGACAGGAACTTGGGTATATATAAATACTCCCTCCCCTCTCTCTCTTTCCCCCCCCCCCCCCCCCACGTCTCCTCCTCCTCCCCCCGGCTCCTCCTCTCTTTCCCCCCCCCCCCCATCTCCCCCTTCTCTCCTCCTCCCTCCCCCTTCTCTCCTCCTTCCCCCCCTTCTCTCCTCCTTCCCCCCCCGTCTCTCCCTCCCCCCCGGTCTCCTCCTCTCTTTCCCCCCCGTCTCCTCCTCCTCCCCCCCGTCTCCTCCCCTGCCCCCCCCCCACCATCTCCTCCTCTCTTCTTCCCCCCCCCCCCCCCGTTTCTCCTCTGCCCCCCTCTCTCCCTCTCCTCTTCGTGCCCCCTCCCCTCCCTCTCCTCTTCATCCTCCCCTCCCTCCCTCTCCTCCTCTTCCCCCTCCTCCTCCTTCACCCCCTCCCCTTGCTATCAAACAGAGAGAGAGAGAGACACTGACACAGACAGACACAGAGAGAGAGAGAGAGAGAGAGAGGCACTGACAGAGACACATGGTGGTGGGGGGCTGCAGTTGGTGAGTAGAAACTTATTTTTTTTTGTTATAAAAAAAAATTTTGTTTGATTTATTGATTTATTTATCATTTATTATTGACGATGGCTGTTTATTTGTAAAAGTGATGTGTTTCATGTTTCTAAATTTCCCTTCCCCCCCCCGGCCCTTCCTTACGCCTGATTTACTAATGTAGGCAAGGTTTTGTCTGAGCGTACAAAAATCTACACTTGCTCCATTCTAAGTTAGTTTGGAGTAAGTTTTCACTGCCTAAACTTTCAAAACGGGCTTAAGTGGCTCGACACGCCCCCTTTTGGAAAAAAAAATCTGTTCCAAAATGAAACTGTTCTAACTGATTAGAACTGGAGCAAACTAAATGCTGAGAATTGCAATTTCTTAGATACTCCATTCTAAACCAGTTGCTCCAAAAAAATAGGAGCAACTCAGGCCGAAACTTGACCCCTATGTTTCAACCCTGCTCTTGGGGAACTCCCTCCCCTCCCTCGTCACATTTGCAAACTTTTCAAAACATGGGCTTTATTCATTTGAGTTTTCAGTCACTATTTTCAAACCTCCTGGAAAGGCCCAGCACCTGTTCCCATTCTCCTGTCAGCTGTGGCTCTGTGGGTAGCACACTCGGAGATGCCGTCTTTCAGCTGAGACATTAAACCGAGGCCCCGTCCGCGCTCTCAGGTGGACGTAAAAAATCCTAAGAGCACTATTTCATGAAGAGCAGGGGAGTTCTCCCCGGTGTCCTGGCCAATATTTATCCCTCAATCAACATTACAAAAATAGATTATCTGGTCATTATCACATTGCTGTTTCTGGGAGCTTGCTGTGCGCAAATTAGCTCCCACGTTTCCCACATTACAACAGTGACTACACTCCAAAGTATTTTGTTGGCTGTAAAGCGCTTTTGAGACGTCCGGTGTTCGTGAAAGGTGCAAAATAAATGCAAGTTTTTCTTTTTCCTCAGATTTTTCTGTGTTAAAGGAGCTATTTTAATGCAAGTTGTTGGTGTCTTATGATTTGGGACTTGTGAAAATAGATGATAGTGTTAATGGGAACACAACATCTTTTTAGCCAATGATGCCAAATTCATTGTGTGGGATTGTTTTTCATTGACTCGTAAGATATATTCACTGATTATTGCGTTATAGCATGCACCCAATTTAATCCACAATAGTAATTTGTAGGCCGCCTAGTGTAAAGTTAAATTGGGTACGATGGCTCAGTGGGCAGCACTCTCGCCTCTGAGTCAGAAGGTTATGGGTTCAAGTCCCACTCCAGAGACATGCGCACAAAATCTCGGCTGACACTCCAGTGCAGTCCTGAGGGAGTGCTGCACTGTCCGAGGTGCCGTCTTTTGGATGAGACGTTAAACCGAGGCCCCGTTTACAAACTCAGGTGGACGTAAAAGATCCCATAGCACTATTTCGAAGAAGAGCAGGGAAGTTATCCCCGGTGTCCTGTCCGATATTTATCCCTCAATCAACATCACCCAAGCAGATTATCTGGTCATTATCACATTGCTGTTTGTGGGAGTTTGCTGTGCACAAATTGGTTGCCACATTACAACAATGAGTACACTTCAAAAGTACATCATTGGCTGTAAAGCGCTTTGGAACATCCTGAGGTCGTGAAAGGTGCTATATAAATGCACGTCTTTCCTTATTAAATTGTTTTAGAAGCTTTAATTTCCTTTTTAATTTCCCTGTTAATCTTTAGGTAATAATGAACCATACATGAAGGTTCCAGCCAATGACTCAAAAATAACCAGTGCTGTTTGGGGGCCTCTTGGAGAATTTGTCATTGCAGGACATGAGAATGGTGAATTGGTCCAGTATAGTGCTAAGGTAAGAGGAAACGGCAGAATGCTTGCCTAGCATCTCGTGGCAACACTGTAATATAAATGAAGTGGTGTTCACGCTTCCTGAGGCACGGATCATCACCTCTGCCTGCAGAGGCAAAGCAACAATGATGACAAAAGTAAATAGCTATTACTAGATTGGTTCCTGCGATGAGAGGGTTGTCCTTTGAGGAGAGATTAAGTAGATTGAGCCTATAACTCTCTGGTGTTTAGAAAAATGAGAGGTGATCTCATTGAAACATAAAAGTTTCTGAGGGGGATTGACAGGATAGATGCTGAGGGGTTGTTTCCCCTGGCTGGGGAGTCTAGAACCAGGGGGCACAGTCTCGCGATAAGGGGTCGGCCATTCAAGACGAAGATGAGGAGGGTTGTGAATCTTTGGAATTCTGTACCCCAGAGGGCTGTGGATGCAGAAGCATCGAGTATATTCAAAGCTGAGATAAATAGATTTTTAGACTCTCTGGGAATCAAGGAATTTGGGGATCGGGCGGGAAAGTGGATTGGAGATCAAATGTCAGCCATGATGCTATTGAATGGCGGAGCAGGCTCGAGGGGCCGAATGGCCTACTCCTCCTAATTCTTATGCTCTTACCAATGCTTCTAGTTTTAACATTGCTGGCCTATCCTTCTGAAATCAGACTGTGTGTATGACGAGCCATGAATACAGTTTTGTAGCAGCTGTAGTAAGAAGTAGGAGCTTGGAATAGGCCATTTGACCCTTTGAAAGTAAAAAGTAGATCAGGAATCCATATGCTTTCATACAATGATGTGGTACGTATGATCCATCTCTACTGCTGCCTCTATTGGTGTGTGCGAGGTAGGGAGTTTGCCTATACTGTTGTAAAATCATTTTAGGTTATAGCACAGGATCACTTTCCTTGAGAATTATTGGCAAATTTCCCTCTACTAGCATTAAATGAGAGCGCGCACAATGGAAAAAGGAGTCATCAGAGGATTATTCAGAACAGCAGGAATTGAACCAAACTGACCCAAGAAATAGTATGAGCATGCACAATAGACTGAAGGTGGGAATGGAAATGAATATGGTAAAAATAAAGAATAAAATAAAAATCTAATTAAATGAGGGATATCCATCATGCAGGCAAAAATAATAAAAGGCAAAAATAAAAAAGGGCAAACGGCAGCTACTACTTCACAAACTGGCATTATAAGAGAAAGGCAAAATACTGCGGATGCTGGAAATCTAAAATGAAACGAGAATGCTGGAAATACTCAGCGGGTCAGGCAGCACCTGTGGAGAGAGGAACACAGTTAACGTTTCAGGTCAGTGAGTTCTGACGAAAGGTCATCGACCTGAAACGTTAATTCTGTTTCTCTCTCCACAGATGCTGCCTGACCCGCTGAGTATTTCCAACATTTCCTGTCGGTACAACCTCCATTATTATGCTCGACTGATCTCCTTGTCCAGGTGTCTACTAATACCATTGCGACTTCGACCTGATTATCATTCAGACTTTACCTATGCTGTTGTAATTCCTATGTTGTCTGGAGCTACACAGAAGTTTATTTCAATTTTCTTCTTGTTGGGTAGAGGAGGATAGATAGCTAAGAATTTTTTTTTAATGATTGATCAAAATTAGAAAAGCTGTTCTGAGTATATTATAAAATGCTGTTAATTTCATTTATCACTCAAAATGCAATAGTCTTTGCACAAAGGTTCACCAGACTGATTCCCGGGATGGTGGGACTGACCTATCAAGAAAGACTGGATCAACTGGGCTTGTATTCACTGGAGTTCAGAAGAATGAGAGGGGACCTCATAGAAACATTTAAAATTCTGACTGGGTTAGACAGGTTAGATGCAGGAAGAATGTTCCCAATGTTGGGGAAGTCCAGAACCAGAGGTCACAGTCTAAGGATAAGGGATAAGCCATTTAGGACCGAGATGCGGAGGAACTTCTTCACCCAGAGAGTGGTGAACCTGTGGAATTCTCTACCACAGAAAGTTGTTGAGGCCAATTCACTAAATATATTCAAAAAGGAGTTAGATGAGGTCCTTACTACTAGGGGGATCAAGGGGTATGGTGAGAAAGCAGGAATGGGGTACTGAAGTTGAATGTTCAGCCATGAACTCATTGAATAGCGATGCAGGCTAGAAGGGCCGAATGGCCTACTCCTGCACCTATTTTCTATGTTTCTAACTAGGAAATTATCTTATTAATTCAAACTACAGGTTGAACCTCCCGCCGGCACCCTCGTGACCTGGCCTGTGCCGTGTAAGGGATTTTGCCAGATAAAGGGAGGTCAGCCCGGGAGGGGAGTGGGGGGGCGGCGGCCCGAGGTGGGGGGGGAGGAGGTTGGTGCCCCAGGTGGGCCCGGAGGTTGGCCGCGTTCTGTACATGCGCCCCCGGCCACCAGAATCATGCCGGACGAGGTTGGTGCTGGATAACGGAGATCCAACCTGTATTTGCTTTGCAGTTACATGGGGTAAATGGACCATGTGTTATCAGCGACCACTATATCACAATTCTGTGGCATTTGAATTCGTAGCGGAGTAAAAGTGTTGTACAAGGAGTTCTCCGACAACCACAACAGCAGCTTGTATTTATATAGCACCTATAACAAAGTAAAATGTCCCAAGGATCTTCGCAGGAGCATTACCAAACAAAACTCGACATACAGCCACATAAGGAGGAGTGAGGACAGGTGACCAAATGCTTGTTGAAAAGCAGGCTTTAAGGAGTATCTTAAAGGAGGAGAGAGAGGCCGAGAGGTTTCGGTGGGGGTAATTCCTGAGGTTAGGGCCTCGGCAGCTGAAGGCACGGCCACCAATGGTGGAGCGATTAAAATCAGAGATGCTCAAGAAGGCAGAATTAGAGGAGCCCAGATTCTTGGAGAGTTGCAGGGCTGGAGGATTTGAAAACTTGCCTCTTTTTTTTCTTCTCATCAGTCATGATGCAGGAAAGAAGATAAAGTTGGGTTATGTTGTTGGTCATTTCTGTTAATCCACCAGTCATCCATAGAAACATAGAAGTGTCACCAAGATAATTTTAATAATGTAAAAGCGTAGTGAATTTGTGATAAATTTAATACATAGCCATGTTTGATTTCTGTGGAATCTTTTCAAAAATTGGTTCGCATGCTAGAAATTAAAGATAATCTTGCCTGCTCTATTGATCTGCAATGTTACCGTGGTAACCTGAGAATTTGCAGCATCTGCCATCATTGTTTGATTCTGAAGTGCTTTTAAATTGTGATTGCCCCAATGTGACAATTGAGCTTCTCTGTCCACTTTTTCTGATCCTTCCTTTTGCTTTCCATTATCGCCCTGTACATTAGTTTAATGTTACTCTTGGCGAGGAATATTGTTGCTTCTATTGCTTTTGAAGACCTTAAAGGTGTTCCTCAAATAAGACATTTTGGTTTAGGGGTATGATCGGCCTGGATTAATGATCCCGAGACATGAGTTCAAATCCCACCACACCAGCTGGGGAATTTAAATTCAGTTCATTGAATAATTCTGGAATAAAAAGCTAGTATCAGTAATGGTGACCGTGAGATTGCCAAATTGTCATTAAAAACCCAGGGAAAGAAATCTGCCGTCCTTACCTGGCCTGGCCTATAAGTGACTCCAGACACACAGCAATGTGGTTGACTCCTAACTGCCCCCCGAAATGTCCGAGCACGCCATTCAGTTGTATAAGGCGGCTCACCGCCATCTTCTCGAGGACAATTAGGGATGGGCAATAAATACTGGCCTTGCCAGCGACGCATACGTCATATTTAAAAAAAAAAAAATTAGATCCATCCATTTTAAAAATCACTAGTCTCGAGAATGGTGACTTTCTAGTGGCCGTTCCTGCGTAGTGATGTCCTTTACAGCTTGTTTTCACTTGGAACGCATTTTAAGAACTGCAGTTCCATTTCAGTGCAACAGCATTACATAGGTTATACAGCACAGAAACAGGCCATTCGGCCCAACCAGTCCATGCCAGTGTCTTTGCCCCACTCGAGCCTACTCCCATCCTTCTCATCTAACTCTGTATTCCCTTCTCCCTCATATGCTTGTCTAGCCTCCCCTTAAATGCATCGATACTATTTGCCTCAACCACTCCCTGTGGCAGCGAGTTCCACATTCTCACCACTTTCAGGGTAAAGAGGTTTCTTCTGAATTCCCTATTCGATTTTTTGGTGACTATCTTATATTGATGGCCTCTAGTTATGCTCTTCCCCACAAGTGGAAACACTCTCTCTGCATCCACTCTGTCAAAACCTTTCATAATGTTCAAAACCTCCAATAGGTTGGCCCTCAGCCTTCTCGGCACTACCAATTCTAGATAATGCTCTTTACTCTTGTTCACTAATGTTTGGAGGGAAACGTATTTACACGAAAAGGGTGTTGCTGGTTTGTGTCTGTTCTACATCAGTCAGTGCATTTGAGCCATTGAGAGAGTCCTCCTTTGTCAATTTGGAGTCTGTTATTAAATATCTCTTTTCAAAATAAGACTTAAGCGATGGTGATTTGTTTGTGTTTTTTTGCAATTATTAACATTTCACTTATTTTGATTTATTGATTTTTTTTACATCTTTGACAGTCTGGGGAAGTAATGACAAAAATAAAAGAACACAACAAACAAATTAATGACCTCCAGACGTCCTTAGACCTGACCATGTGTATCACTGCTTCAAAGGATAATACTGCGAAGGTAAGCAATGTTTTCTTATTTAGCACTTAATTGATTCACATGTACCGCTTGTCATTTTTGTTCTAGTGCAAACTTAGCTGTGGATTCAGCCGGACTCCGAGAGCGCACTGCTCTAATCTGAGAGGGATTGATACATTGTGTGCAAAGTCTGTTATGCAATATTAAAATTGGGGAGTTCTGTTTAAAAGTAGGATTTGATCAGCCTGGTTGTCCCAGTTTTGTCAAGGCTCCTTGGTGTCTTACTCAGTTGAATGCTGCTGTGCTGTCATTGGCGGCTGCTCTCTGAACACCAGCACTCCACTCTTGCTTCCGTGTCTGGATTAGGGCTGGGACACGGTCAGGAGCCACATGGTTCTGGCAGAACACTAACTGAACATTGCCGATCGGTGTGTTGGTGTCACTGGCACTATTGATTACTTGCGGCTGGTTGGGAGGTGGCCAGTAGGGTGGTAATTGACCGGGTTAGATTTGTCCTGCTTTTTGGGGAGGGGAGAAGACATACCTGGTCACATTTTCAGGTAGAAGCCAGTGCTGTAGCTGCACTGGAATGGGGATGGGGCCAGCTCCCTCTGTTAAAGCTTTAGCACCACAGCTGTGATGTTACATTGGCCCGTGGCCTTTGCTGCATCCAGTATACTCAGCTGCTTTCTAATGTCGTGTGGAGTGAACCATTTTTGGCTGAACCTTGGCTCAGTGGGTAGCACCGTCGCCTCTGAGTCAGAAGGTTGTGGGTTTAAGTCCCAGAGATCTAGGCCGACACTCCTCCGCCATTCTGAGGGAGTGCTGCACTGTCAGAGGAGAGCGAGGGAAGTTATCCCCGCTGTCCTGGCCAATATTTATCCCTCAATCAACATCACTAAAACAGATTATCTGGTCATTAGCACATTGCTGTTTGTGGGAGCTTGCTGTGCAAAAATTGGCTGCGGCATTTCCTACATTACAACAGTGACTACACTTCAAAAAGTACCTCGTTGACTGTAAAATGCTTTGGGACGTCCGGTGGTGGTGGTGAAAGGCACTATACTATATACATGCAAGTCTTTCTTTATCAGTGATGGGGGTTACCTTGGGAGGAGGTTGACTAGAATTGTCATTGCTTGAATATGCAATGTTAACATGGCAACTTGCATTGTGGTGCCAGGTAGAATCAACTATTAATCAGAGCTGTTCTGCCAAGAGGATCTTACATGGGTCCTCTTGCAACGTTAACTGCTTTTTGCTGTAAGTATTACTGCAAAGCAGAGTGGTTTAGAGCAGATTAAGAATACTTTGGCCCTCGGATGGCAAGAATATTCAGGGCCTCCAACCTGCAAAAATTCTACGCACTCACCTGATTGTTCTGGAGGTTCGGACACTCCTGCTCCTGGGCCTCTACATGAAGGCCTGCGTATCCCAGGGGGTGCATGAGGTTCACGAGCGCCACGGGATCACCTGGGCCGGCCCAACCAATGAAAGAAAGGGCTTGATGTGTGCAAGGTGACCTCTGGCGTTTGTAATCTGACAAGATGATCTGACAAAGAATTGGAAAGATTGGCAACGAATTTTAAAAAAAGGGAGATCCCCATTCATACTTCGTACATACATTACAAAGCACGGAACCCCATAAGTATGAATGGAAATACCCCTAAAATACACATACCCTTAAAATAAATTAAAAACATCACATACTTAAAATTAATCAAAATGGCATTTAATTAAATATTTAAGATAAAATTACATTTTTTGAAAAATATATTTCCATGTTTTAAAAATAAACTTACCTTATTTTACATGTGTTTTAATGTTTAACTGAATGAAAAAAAATCTATGATGTCCTTTAAAAGTCTAATGTTGGTAAAAGCAAGCCTTAAGCATATTACTAAGCTTAAATGAAACAGCTCCAGTCGTTGTATGCAGGTTTTCTGCATTATGATGAGAATTTGGCTGGGAGCCCATTGGGCTATGCACAATTGTGGTGGTTAAAATCTTTGTGTATCTGTTGCTTAATATTGAATGAACAGGGATTAAATGTTAATCGATCCAAATTCATTCCAGAGTAAAGTCCATTAACTCCGATATAAATACAAATGATTTCTTCCTGCAAATTAACTCAACAGTTAATGCTCTTTTCAAGCTGCGTGGTCGCTCAGCGTCCCGGGAAGGTGGGGGGGTCCCGCGCAGCGCCCCGGGGGGTCCCGCGCAGTGCTCAAGCCGGTGAGCCGGCCTTTAAATTGAAAAACCACGCAGAATTCTGAATGGGCCACGCAGCCCACAAAAGAATTACAAGGAACATTGTCAACAGTAACTTGATTTTAATTCTTGTTCCAGTCTACGAATTTAAATTTTTGTCATTTGACTGTGTTTTGAATTTAAATTGAATGTAAACTAGATTACAGATCCAATCATTACAATGCAAAGCGACATTTACCTTGTGTGGCATATGGAGGGTTTTGTTGGATAACTTATTTATTGGGTAATGCAAGCACATTGGCGAAGGAATGATCTCTCTCTCGTATTTTAGTTTTTCGTGCCATCTGAAAAGAGGGTGATGAAAGTCCATCAGGCCTAATAAGCCAACCCAGACACTGTACACCATTAATATTCCCCCCGCCTTCCCCCGCCACAACCATGCAATTCCCCCAGAGGCAAGCGTTCTCTCTAAAGTTTGTGATTATACCGTTGATTTGCATCATCCATCCATGACAAGTCACATTGAACTTTGTAAACGTGCGTTTCATTCACAGTAAATTTAGTTGCTTTTTCAATGGTCTTGAAGTGTTCTTAATCTTTCTGTATACCAGCTCTTCGATTCTGCAACTTTAGAACACTTGAAGTCATTCAGGACCGAACGGCCTGTGAACTCAGCTGCTATTTCACCTCTTGTGGAGCATGTAAGTTACTTGATTTGCATACTTGATTTGCATACAAGAATTGTGCGCATGCATACTTAATAAATTATCGTTAAAAGCCCACTCGTGCACCACGAATTTTATAGCTAG